>NW_027140744.1:1397500-2087218 GCF_036365525.1 Heterodontus francisci
CTCGGTACCTGGTGGCCATGTCAACGGCGGATCTACTGGTCATTATCCTGGACCTGATATTCAGACACATTCCCACTGTTTATCGGGAACAGTTTCTGTTCCTGTGGTCCATCCCCGTGTGCAATATCCACGCCGTCCTGCTTTACACAGTCACAGACTGCTCTGTCTGGTTCACCGTCACTTTCACCTTTGATCGATTTGTGGCCATTTGTTGTCAGAATCTGAAAAGTAAATATTGCATAGAGAAAACATCGGCTGTGGTTGTGGGAACAGTGAGTGTGCTGAGCTGTTTAAAGAACATCTTCTGGTATTTTATGTTCACGGGTCGGTATTGGCTGTGGAACGATCCCTGGTTTTGTGATGTAACAATGGATGTTCGTTTTTCTCGTGTCTGGGGAACAATCGAGTTCCTCCACAACATTCTAACCCCGGTCGTCCCATTTGTGCTGATTCTGCTGCTCAACGCTCTCACCGTCAGACACATTTTAGTGAGCAGCAGAGGACGCAGGAGACTCCGGGCTCACAGCAGTGGGGAGAGTCACAGAGACCCCGAGATGGAGAGTCGAAGGAAATCTATCATTTTACTGTTAGTTATCTCTGGGAATTTCATCCTGTTGTGGACCCTGTTAATGGTGTATTCTATATGGAGCCGGATGTACTTGTTGGGATATGGGTCTGTTTATCTCCCTCAGTTTCTGCAGGAATTGTCCTTCATGCTCCAGCTCCTGAACTGCTCCACAAACACTGCGATTTACGCCGGGACCCAGACTCAGTTCAGAGAGCAGGTGAAGAATGTGCTGAAATATCCCTTTACTACAATTGTTAAATTCATTCAATAATCAGAGGAGGGGGAGGGGCCTGTCACCATGGAGACAGAGCGGGGGAGGGGCCTTTCACCATGGAGACAGAGCGGGGGAGGGATCTGTTTCCAGGATGACGGCGAATGGGGGCGGGGTCTCTTTCCAGAGTGACGGGTGGGGGGCGGAGTCTGTTTCCAGAGTACCGGGAGTGGGGGGCGGGGTCTGTTACCAGGGTGACGGGAGTGGGGGCGGGGTCTGTTTCCAGGTTGACGGGAGTGGTGGCGGGGTCTGTTTCCGTGGTCACGGGAGTGGGGGTGGGCGGGGTCTGTTTCCAGGGTGACGGGAGTGGGGGCGGGGTCTGTTACCAAGGTGACGGGAGTGGGGGCGGGATCTGTTTCCAGGGTGACGGGAGTGGGGGCGGGATGTGTTTCCAGGGTGAGCTATGTCAGGGCGGGGTCTGTTTCCAGGTTGACGGGAGTGGGGGCGGGGTCTGTTTCCACGGTGACGGGAGTGGGGGCGGGGTTTGTTTCCAGGGTGACGGGAGTGGGTGCATGGTCAGTTTCCAGGGTGACGGGAGTGGGTCGGTGTCTGTTTCCAGAGTGACGGGAGTGGGGGGCGGGGTCTGTTACCTAGGTGACGGGAGTGGGGGAGGGGTCTGTTTCCAGCGTGACGTGAGTGGGGCGTGGGGTCTGTTGCCAAGGTGACGGAGTGGGGGCGGGGTCTGTTACCAGGGTGACGGGAGTGGGGGCGGGGTCTGTTTCCGAGGTGACGGGAGTGGGGGCGGGATCTGGTACTAGGGTGACGGAAGTGGGGGTGGGGTCTGTTTCCAATGTGACGGGAGTGGGGGCGGGGTCTGTTACCCGGGTGAATGGAGTGGGGGCGGGGTCTGTTTCCGGGTTGACGTGAGTGGGGGCGGGGTCTGTTTCCAGATTGACGAGAGTGGGGGCGGAGTCTGTTTCCAAGGTGACGGGAGTGGTTGCGGGGTCAGCTACCAGGCTGACGGTTGTGGGGGCGGGGTCTGTTAACAAGGTGACGGAGTGGGGGCGGGGACTGTCATCACGGGGACAGAGGGGAGGCGGGGCCTGTCTGCATGGTGACGGTGTCTGAGGACGGAGTCTGTTTCCTGTGTAACGGGAGTGGGGGCGGGGATTGTTTCCAGAGTGACGGGAGTAGGGGCGGGGTCTGTTTCCAGAGTGACGGGAGTGGGGGCGGGGTCTGTTTCCAGCGTGAGGTGAGTGGGGGGCGGGGTCTGTTGCCAAGGTGACGGGAGTGGGGGCGGGGTCTATTACCAAGCTGACGGGGTGGGGGCGTGGTCTATTACCAAGGTGACGGGAGTGGGAGCGGGGTCTGTTACCATAGTGACGGAAGTGGGGGCTGGCTCTGTTTCCAATGTGACAGGAGTGGGGGCGGGGTGTGTTACCAGGGTGACGGAGTGGGGGCGGGGACTATCATCACGGGGACAGAGGGGAGGCGGGGCCTGTCTGCACGGTGACGGTGTCTGAGGGCCGAGTCTGTTTCCTGTGTAACGGAAGTGGGGGCTGGCTCTGTTTCCAATGTGACCGGAGTGGGGGCGCGGTCTGTTTCCAGCGTGACGTGAGTGGGGGGCGGGGTCTGTTTCCGAGGTGACGGGAGTGGGGGGCGGGATCTGTTAACAGGGTGACGGAAGTGGGGGCGGGGTCTGGTTCCAATGTGACGGGAGTGGGGGCGTGGTCTGTTACCCGGGTGACGGGAGTGGGGGCGGGGCCTCTTTCCGTGTTGACGGGAGTGGGGGCGGGGTCTGTTTCCAAGTTGACGGGAGTGGCGGCGGGGTCTGTTTCCGGGTTGATGTGCGTGGGGGCGGGGTCTGTTTCCGGGTTGACGTGAGTGGGGGCGGGGTCTGTTACCAGGGTGACGGGAGTGGGGGCGGGGTCTGTTTCCGGGTTGACGGGAGTGGGGGCGGGGTCTGTTTCCGGGTTGATGTGCGTGGGGGCGGGGTCTGTTTCCGGGTTGACGTGAGTGGGGGCGGGGTCTGTTACCAGGGTGACGGAGTGGAGGCGGGGTCTGTTAACAAGGTGACGGAGTGGGGGGCGGGATCTGTTACTCGGGTGACGGAAGTGGGGCCGGGGTCTGTTTCCAATGTGACGGGAGTGGGGGCGGGGTCTGTTACCCGGGTGAATGGAGTGGGGGCGGGGTCTGTTTCCGGGTTGACGTGAGTGGGGGCGGGGTCTGTTTCCAGATTGACGAGAGTGGGGGCGGAGTCTGTTTCCAAGGTGACGGGAGTGGTTGCGGGGTCAGCTACCAGGCTGACGGTTGTGGGGGCGGGGTCTGTTAACAAGGTGACGGAGTGGGGGCGGGGACAGTCATCACGGGGACAGAGGGGAGGCGGGGCCTGTCTGCACAGTGACGGTGTCTGAGGGCGGAGTCTGTTTCCTGTGTAACGGGAGTGGGGGCGGGGATTGTTTCCAGAGTGACGGGAGTGGGGGGCGGGATCTGTTAACAGGGTGACGGAAGTGGGGGCGGGGTCTGTTTCCAATGTGACGGGAGTGGGGGCGGGGTGTGTTACCAGGGTGACGGAGTGGGGGCGGGGACTGTCATCACGGGGACAGAGGGGAGGCGGGGCCTGTCTGCATGGTGACGGTGTCTGAGGGCCGAGTCTGTTTCCTGTGTAACGGGAGTGGGGGCGGGGATTGTTTCCAGAGTGACGGGAGTAGGGGCGGGGTCTGTTTCCAGGGTGACGGGAGTGGGGGCGGGGTCTGTTTCCAGAGTGACGGGAGTGGGGGCGGGGTCTGTTTCCAGCGTGACGTGAGTGGGGGGCGGGATCTGTTGCCAAGGTGATGGGAGTGGGGGCGGGGTCTATTACCAAGCCTACGGGGTGGGGGCGTGGTATATTACCAAGGTGACGGGAGTGGGAGCGGGGTCTGTTACCAGGGTGACGGAAGTGGGGGCTGGCTCTGTTTCCAATGTGACAGGAGTGGGGGCGGGGTGTGTTACCAGGGTGACGGGAGTGGGGGAGGGGTCTGTTTCCGAGGTGACGGGAGTGGGGGGCGGGATCTGTTAACAGGGTGACGGAAGTGGGGGCGGGGTCTGTTTCCAATGTGACGGGAGTGGGGGCGTGGTCTGTTACCCGGGTGACGGGAGTGGGGGCGGGATATGTTTCCAGGGTGACGGGAGTGGGGGCGGGGTCTGTTTCCAGGGTGACGGGAGTGGGGGCGGGGTCTGTTACCAGGGTGACGGGAGTGGGGGCGGGATATGTTTCCAGGGTGACGGGAGTGGGGGCGGGGTCTGTTTCCAGGGTGACGGGAGTGGGGGCGGGGTCTGTTACCAGGGTGACGAAAGTGGGGGCGGGGTCTGTTTCCAGGGTGACGAAAGTGGGGGCGGGGTCTGAATCTTTCTGATTCTTTTATAATCCCTTTCAAACAAAAAGAATCCTGATAATTATTGATAATTCTTTATAATAATTCATAAACATTTACTGACCTTTACAACCTTTATAAAATGTTTATAATTCTTCCTCTCACTTTGTAAATCTTTATAATCTTTATGATTGTCTGTGATTTATTATCCTTTATGAGACTTTATTCTCATTTACAATCTGTTACATTCACTGCCCTGGACAGAAAACATTGAAAATGATCCCCGTGGATTACTCTCAATTCAAACAGACCACAGAGCATATCATTTAAAATGGCCGCAGCACATGTCGCGCAAAATGGCCGCAATGAAGGTGACATCAAACAGACCACAGAGCATATCATTGAAAATGGCCGCAGCACATGTCACGTAAAATGGCCGCAGTGAAGGTGACATCAAACAGACCACAGAGCATAACATTTAAAATGGCCGTACCACATGTCACGTAAAATGGCCGCAGTGAAGGTGACATCAAACAGACCACAGAGCATATCATTGAAAATGGCCGCAGCACATGTCACGTAAAATGGCCGCAGTGAAGGTGACATCAAACAGACCACAGAGCATATCATTGAAAATGGCCGCAGCACATGTCACGTAAAATGGCCGCAGTGAAGGTGACATCAAACAGACCACAGAGCATAACATTTAAAATGGCCGTACCACATGTCACGTAAAATGGCCGCAGTGAAGGTGACATCAAACAGACCACAGAGCATATCATTGAAAATGGACGCAGTGACGGTGACATCAAACAGATCACAGGGCATATCATTTAAAAAGGCCGTACCACATGTCACGTAAAACGGCAGCAGTGAAGGTGACATCAAACAGACCACAGAGCACATCATTTAGAATGGCCACAGCACATGTCGCTTAAAATGGCCGCTGTGAAGGTGACATCAAACAGGCCACAGTGCATATCATTTAAAATGGCCGTACCACATGTCACGTACAATGGCCGCAGTGAAGGTGACATCAAACAGAACACACAGCACATCATTTAGAATGGCCGCTGCACATGTCGCTTAAAATGGCCGCTGTGCAGGTGACATCAAACAGACAACAGTGCATAACATCAGATCGAAGTGGCCTTTGTTAAAACAAGCTGGAGAGGGACTGAGTCTCACTCACACACGAGGAAAGAGCCAATTCAATCCAGGCCTCTATTAATAACAGCTGGAGTGGTACTGAGCCCCACTCACAAACCAGGAAAGAGCCAAATCAATCCAGGATCCCATTAATACCAGCTGGAGTGGTACTGAGTCCCAATCACACACCAGGAAAGAGCCAATTCAAACCAGACCTTCATTAATAACAGCTGGAGTGGTACTGAGCCCCACTCACACACCAGGAAAGAGCCAATTCAATCCAGGTCACAATTAGTACCAGCAGGAGTGGTACGGAGTCCCACTCACACACCAAGAAAGAGCCAGTTCATTCCAGGCCTCTATTAATACCAGCTCGAGTGGTACTGAGTCCCACTCACACACCAGGAAAGAGCCAAATCGATCCAGTTCTCTATTAATACCAGCTGGAGTGGTACTGAGTCCAACTCACACATCAGGGAAGAGCCAGTTCATTCCAGGCCTCTATCAATATAAGCTGGAGTGGTACTGAGCCGCAATTACACTCCAGAATAGTTCCATTTCAATCCATTCCTCCTTTATTACCAGCTGGAGTGGTACTGAGCCCCACTCACAAACCAGGAAAGAACCAATTTAATCCAGGCCTCTATTAATAACAGCTGGAATAGCACTGAGTCCCACTCACACAACAGGAGAGAGCCAATTTAATCCAAACATCTATTAATACCAGCTGGAGTGGTACTGAGCCCCACTCACACCCCAGAAAAAAGCCAATTCAATCCAGGCCTCTATTAATACCAGCTGGAATGGTACTGAATCTCACTCACACACGAGTAAAGAACCAATTCATTCCAGGCCTCTATTAATACCAGCTGGAGTGGCACTGAGTCCCACTCACACACCAGGAAAGAGCCAATTCAATACAGGCTTCTATTAATACCAGCTGGAGTGGTACTGAGTCCCACTCACACCCCAGAAAAAAGCCAATTCAATCGAGGCCTCTATTAATAGCAGCTGGAGTGGCACTGAGTCCCTCACATTCACCAGGAAAGAGCCAATTAAAACCAGGCCTCGAGTAATACCAGCTGGAGTGGTACTGAGCGCTACTCTTCCACCAGTGAAGAACCAGTTCATTCCAGGCCTCTATTAATAACAGCTGGAGTGGTATTGAGCCCCAGTCACACCCCAGTAAAGAGCCAATTCAAACCAGGCCTCTATTAATACCAGCTGGAGTGGTACTGAGTCCCACTCACACACCAGTAAATAATCAATTCAAACCAGGCCTCTATTAATATCAGCTGGAGTGGTTGAGCCCCACTCACCCCCAAAAAGCGAGTTCAATCCAGGCCTCTATTAATACCAGCTGGAGAGGTACTCAGTCCCACTCACGCACCAGGAAAGAGCCAATTCAATCCAGACCTCGATTATTACCAGCTGGAGTGGTAATGTGTCCCACTCACACACCAGGAAAGAGCCAATTCAATACAGGCCTCTATTAATACCAGCTGGAGTGGTACTGAGTCCCACTCACACACCAGGAAAGAGCCAATTTAATCCAGGCCTCTATTAATAACAGCTGGAATGGTACTGAGTCCAACTCACACACCAGGAAAGAGCCAGTTCAATCCAGGCCTCCATTAATACCAGCTGGAGTGGTACTGAGTCCCACCCATTCACCAGGAAAGAGCCAATTCAAACCAGGCCTCTATTAATAACAGCCGGAGTGGCACTGAGTCCCACTCACACCCCAGAAAAACGCCAAATCAATCCAGGCATCTATTAATAGCAGCTGGAGTGGTACTGAGTCCCACTCACACATAGGAAAGAGCCAATTCAATCCAGGCCTCGATTAATACCAGCTGGAATGGTACTGAGTCCCACTAAAACACTTGGAAAGAGCCAATTCAATCCAGGCCTCTATTAATACCAATTGCAGTGGTACTGAGCCCCACGCGCACACTAGGAAAGAGCCAATTCAATGCAGAACTCCATTAATAACAGCTGGAGTAGTACTGAGTCCCAGTCACACACCAGGAAAAAGCAAATTCAATACAGGCCTCGATTATTACCAGCAGGAGTGGTACTGAGCCCCACTCACACACCAGGAAAGAGCCAGTTCAATCCAGGCCTCTATTAATACCAGCTGGAAAGGTACTGAGCCCCACTCACACACCATGAAATAGCCAATTCAATCCAGATCTCTTAATACCAGCTGGAGTGGTACTGAGCCACACTCACACACCAGGAAAGAGCCAATTCAATCCAGGCCTCTATTAATACCAGCTGGAGTGCCACTGAGTCCCACACACACACCAGTAAAGAGCCAATTCAATCCAGGCCTCTATTTATACCAGCTGGAGCGGTACTGAGTCCCACTCACGCACCTGAAAAGTGCCAAAACAATCCAGGCCTCTATTAATATCAGCTGGAGTGGCACTGAGTCCCACTCACACACCAGTAAAGAGCCAATTCTATCCAGGCCTCTATTTACCCCAGCTGGAGTGGTACTCAGCCCTACTCTTCCACCAGAAAAGAGCCAATTCAATACAGACCTCTTTTAATACCAGCTGGAGTGGCACTGAGTCCCACTCACACACCAGGAAAGAGCCAATTCAATGCAAACCTTTATTAATACCAGCTGGAGTGGTACTGAGTCTCACTCACACACCAGGAAAGAGCCAATTCAATGCAAACCTTAATTAATACCAGCTGGAGTGGTACTGAGCCCCACTCACTCACTCGGAAAAAGCCAATTAAAGCCAGACCGCCATTGATACCAGCTGGAGTGTTGCTGAGGCCCACTAACACCCCAGAAAAAGCCAATTCAATCCAGGTCTCTATTAATACCAGCTGGAGTGGAATTAACTCCCACTCAAACAACAGGAAAGAGCCAATACAATCCAAACCTCTATAAATACAAGCTGGAGTGGTACTCAGCCGCAATTACACACCAGGAAAGAGCCAAATCAATCCAGGATTCCATTAATACCAGCTGGACTGGTACTGAGACCCAATCACACACCAGGAAAGAGCCAAATCAATCCAGACCTCCATTAATACATGCTGGAGTGGTACTGAGCCCCACTCACACACCAGGAAAGAGCCAATTTAATCCAGGCCTCTATTAATACCAGCTGGAGTGGTACTGAGCCGCACTTACACTCCAGAATAGTTCCATTTCAATCCATTCCTCCTTCATTACCAGCTGGAGTAGCACTGAGTCCCACTCACTCAACAGGAGAGAGCCAATTCAATCCAAACCTCTATTAATACCAGCTGGAGTGGTATTGAGCCCCACTCACACCACAGAAAAAAGCCAATTCAATCCAGGCCTCTATTAATATCAGCTGGAGTGGCACTGAGTCACTATCATTCACCAGGAAAGAGCCAATTAAAACCAGGCCTCGAATAATACCAGCTGGAGTGGTACTGAGCCCTACTCTTCCACCAGTAAAGAGCCAATTCAAACCAGGCCTCTATTAATAACAGCTGGTGTGGTACTGAGCCCTACTCTTCCACCAGAAAAGAGTCAATTCAATACAGACCTCTATTAATACCAGCTGGAAAGGTACTGAGTCCCACACAGACACCAGTAAAGAACCAATTCAATCCAGTCCTCTATTAATATCAGCTGGAGTGGAGCTGAGTCTCACTCACCCACCAGGAAAGAGGCAATTCAATACAGACCTGCATTATTACCAGCTGGAGTGGTACTGAGTCCCACTCACACACCCGGAAAGAGCCAATTTAATCCAAACTTCTATGAATACCAGCTGGAGTGGTACTGAGCCCCACTCACCCCAGAAAAAAGCCAATTCAATCCAGGCCTCTATTAATACCAGCTGGAGTGGTACTGAGTCCCACTCACACACCAGTAAAGAGCCAATTCAATCCAGACCTCTATTATTACCAGCTGGAGTGGTAATGTGTCCCACGCACATACCAGGAAAGAGCCAATTCAATACAGGCCTCTATTAATACCAGCTGGAGTGGCACTGAGTCCCACTCACACATCAGGAAAGAGCCAATTTAATCCAGGCCTCTATTAATAACAGCTGGAATGGTACTGAATCCGACTCACACACCAGGTAAGTGCCAGTTCAATCCAGGCCTCCATTAATACCAGCTGGAGTGGTACTGAGTCCCACCCATTCACCAGGAAAGAGCCAATTCACACCAGGCCTCTATTAATAACAGCTGGAGTGGCACTGAGTCTCACGCACACACCAGAAAAACGCCAATTCAATCCAGGCATCTATTAATAGCAGCTGGAGTGGTACTGAGTCCCACTCACACACCAGGAAAGAGCCAATTCAATCCAGGCCTCTATTAATACCAGCTGGAGTGGTACTGAGTCCCACCCATTCACGAGGAAAGAGCCAATTCAAACCAGGCCTCTATTAATAACAGCTGGAGTGGCACTGAGTCCCACTCACTCCCCAGAAAAACGCCAATTCAATCCAGGCATCTATTAATACCAGCTAGAATGGTACTGAGTCCCACTCACACACTCAGAAAGAGACAATTCAATCCAGGCCTCTATTAATACCAACCACAGTGGTACTGAGCCCCACTCACACACAGGAAAGAGCCAATTCAATACAGAAATCCATTAATACCAGCTGGAATGGTAGAGTCCCACTCACACACCAGGAAAGAGCCAATTCAATACAGAACTATATTAATGCCAGCTGGAGTGGTACTGAGACCCAATCACACACCAGGAAAGAGCCAATTCAATACAGAACTCCATTAATACCAGCTGGAGTGGTACTGAGCCCCACTCACACACCAGGAAAGAGCCAATTCAATACAGGCCTCGATTAATACCAGCTGGAGTGGTGCTGAGTCCCACTCACACACCAGTAAAGAGCCAAATCAATCCAGGTCTCTATTAATACCAGCTGGAGTGGTACTGAGTTCAACACACACACCAGTAAAGAACCAAATCAATCCATGTCTCTATTAATACCAGCTGGAGTGGTAATGAGTCCAACTCACACATCAGGGAAGAGCCAGTTCATTCCAGGCCTCTATTAATACCAGCTGGAGTGGTACTGAGTACAACTCATACGCCATGAAAGAGCCAATTTAATCCAGGCCTCTATTAATAACAGCTGGAGTAGCACTGAGTCCCACTCACTCAACAGGAGAGAGCCAATTCAATCCAAACCTCTATTAATACCAGCTGGAGTGGTACTGAACCCCACTCACACCACAGAAAAAAGCCAATTCAATCCAGGCCTCTATTAATACCAGCTGGAATGGTACTGAGTCCCACTCACATCAGTAAAGTACCAATTCATTCCAGGCCTCTATTAATACCAGCTGGAGTGGTACTGAGTCCCACTCACACACCAGTAAAGCGCCAATTCAATACAGGCTTCGATTAATACCAGCTGGAGTGCTACTGAGTCCCACTCACACCACAGGAAAAAGCCAATTCAATCCAGGCCTCTATTAATAGCAGCTGGAGTGGCACTGAGTCACTATCATTCACCAGGAAAGAGCCAATTAAAACCAGGCCTCGAATAATACCAGCTGGAGTGGTACTGAGCCCTACTCTTCCATCAGTCAAGAGCCAATTCAAACCAGGCCTCTATTAATAACAGCTGGAGTGGTACTGAGCCCTCCTCTTCCACCAGAAAAGAGTCAATTCAATCCAGTCCTCTATTAATATCAGCTGGAGTGGTGCTGAGTCTCACTCACCCACCAGGAAAGAGCCAATTTGATCCAAACTTCGATGAATACCAGCTGGAGTGGTGCTGAGTCCCACTCACCCTAGAAAAAAGCCAATTCAATACAGACCTCTATTAATACCAGCTGGAGTGGTACTGAGTCCCACTCACACATCAGGAAAGAGCCAATTTAATCCAGGCCTCTATTAATAACAGCTGGAATGGTACTGAATCCCACTCATACACCAGGTAAGTGCCAGTTCAATCCAGGCCTCAATTAATACCAGCTGGAGTGGTACTGAGTCCCACCCATTCACCAGGAAAGAGCCAATTCACACCAGGCCTCTATTAATAACAGCTGGAATGGTACTGAGCCCCACTCACACACTCAGAAAGAGCCAATTCAATCCAGGCCTCTATTAATACCAACCGCAGTGATACTGAGCCCCACTCACACCCCAGGAAAGAGCCAATTCAATACAGAAATCCATTAATACCAGCTGGAATGGTAGAGTCCCACTCACACACCAGGAAAGAGCCAATTCAATACAGAACTACATTAATGCCAGCTGGAGTGGTACTGAGACCCACTCACACACCAGGAAAGAGCCAATTCAATACAGAACACCATTAATAACAGCTGGAGTGGTACTGAGTCCCACACATACACCAGGAAGGAGCCAATTCAATACAGGCCTCCATTAATACCAGCTGGAGTGGTACGGAGTCCCAGGCACACACCAGGAAAGAGCCAGTTCAATCCAGGCCTCTATTAATACCAGCTGGAATGGTACTGAGCACCACTCACACACCAGGAAAGAGCCAATTCAATATAGGCCTCTATTAATACCAGCAGGAGAGGTATTGAGTGCCACTCACACACCAGTAAAGAGCCAATTCAATCCAGGCCTCTATTTATACCAGCTGGAATGGTACTGAGTCCCACTCACACACCAGAAAGGAGCCAATTCAATACAGGCCTCGATTAATACCAGCTGGAGCGGCACTGAGACCCACTCACACACCAGGAAAGAGCCAGTTCAATCCAGGCCTCTATTAATACCAGCTGGAATGGTACTGAGCTCCATTCACACACCAGGAAAGAGCCAATTCAATGCAAACCTTTATTAATACCAGCTGGAGTGTACTGAGCCCCACTCACACACCAGGAAAAAGCCAATTAAAGCCAGACCGCCATTGATACCAGCTGGAGTGGGACTGAGCCCCACTCACACACCAGGAAAGACATAGTTCATTCCAGGCTTCCATTAACACCAGCTGGAGTGGTACTGAGTCCCTCTCACATACCAGGAAAGAGCCAATTCAATCCAGACCTCTACTAATACCATCTGGAGTGGCACGGAGACCCACTAACACCCCAGAAAGAGCCAATTCAATCCAGGTCTCTATTAATACCAGCTGGAGTGGAATTAACTCCCACTCAGACAACAGGAAAGAGCCAATTCAATACAGGCCTCTATTAACACCAGGTGGAGTGGTACTGAGTCCCACTCACACAGCAGGAAAGGGACAGTTCATTACAGGCCTCTATTAATACCAGCTGGAGTGGAATTAACTCCCACTCATACTCCAGGAAAGAGCAAATTCAATCCAAACCTCTATAAATACCAGCTGGAGTGGTACTGAGCCGCAATTACACACCAGGAAAGAGACAAATCAATCCAGGATTCCATTAATACCAGCTGGAGTGGTACTGAGTCCCAATCACACACCAGGAAAGAGCCAATTCAAACCAGATCTCCATTAATACATGCTGGAGTGGTACTGAGCCCCACTCACACACCAGGAAAGAGCCAGTTCATTCCAGGCCTCTATTAATATCAGCTGGAGTGGTACTGAGTCCCACTCACACACCAGTAAAGATCCAAATCAATCCAGGTCTCTATTAATACCAGCTGGAGTGCTACAGAGTCCAACTCACACATCAGGGAAGAGCCAGTTCATTCCAGGCCTCTATTAATACCAGCTGGAGTGGTACTGAGCGGCACTTACACTCCAGAATAGTTACATTTCAATCCATTCCTCTTTTCGTACCAGCTGGAGTGGTACTGAGCGCCACTCACACACCAGGAAAGAGCCAATTAAATCCAGGCCTCTATTAATAACAGCTGGAGTAGCACTGAGTCCAACTCACACAACAGGAGAGAGCCAATTCAATACAAACCTCTATTCATACCAGCTGGAGTGGTAATGAGCCCCACTCACACCCCAGAAAAAAAGCCAATTCAATCCAGGCCTCTTTAATAGCTGCTGGAGTGGTACTGAGTCCCACTCACACACCAGGAAATAGCTAATTTTATCCAGGCCTCTATTAATAACAGCTGGAATGGTACTGAGTCCCACTCACACACCAGGAAAGAGCCAGTTCAATCCGGGCCTCCATTAATACCAGCTGGAGTGGTAATGTGTCCCACCCAGTCTCCAGGAAATAGCCAATTCAAACCAGGCCTCTATTAATAACAGCTGGAATGGTACTGAGTCCCACTCACACCCCAGAAAAACGCCAATTCAATCCAGGCATTTATTAATAGCAGCTGGAGTGGTACTGAGTCCCACTCACACACTCAGAAAGAGCCAATCCAATCCAGACCTCTATTAATAACAACTGAAGTGGCACTGAGTCCCACTCACACCCCAGAAAAAAGGCCAATTCAATCCAGGTCTCTATTAATACCAGCTGGAGTGGTACTGAGTCCCACTCACACACCAGGAAAGAGCCAATTCGAACTAGACCTCTATTAATACCAGTTGGAATGGTACTGAGTCCCACTCACACACTCGGAAAGAGCCAATTCAATCCAGGCCTCTATTAATACCAGCTAGAATGGTACTGAGTCCCACTCACACACCGGGACAGAGACAATTCAATCCAGGCCTCTATTAATACCAGCTGCAGTGGTACTGAGCCCCACTCGCACACCAGGAAAGAGCCAATTCTATACAGAACACCAATAATACCAGCTGGAGTGGTACCGAGTCCCTGTCAAACACCAGGAAAGAGCCAATTCAATACAGAACTCCATTAATAACAGCTGGAGTGGTACTGAGTCCCACTCACACACCAGGAGAGTGCCAATTCAATACAGGCCTCGATTAATACCAGCTGGAGTGGCACTGAGACCCTCTCACACACCAGAAAAGAGCCAGTTCAATCCAGGCCTCTATTAATACCAGCTGGAATGGTACTGATCCCCACTCACACACCATGAAAGAGCAAATTCAATCCAGACCTCTTAATACAAGCTGGAGTGGCACTGAGTCCCACTCACACACCAGGAAAGAGCCAGTTCAATCCGGGCCTCCATTAATACCAGCTGGAGTGGTAATGTGTCCCACCCAGTCTCCAGGAAATAGCCAATTCAAACCAGGCCTCTATTAATAACAGCTGGAATGGTACTGAGTCCCACTCACACCCCAGAAAAACGCCAATTCAATCCAGGCATTTATTAATAGCAGCTGGAGTGGTACTGAGTCCCACTCACACACTCGGAAAGAGCCAATCCAATCCAGACCTCTATTAATAACAACTGAAGTGGCACTGAGTCCCACTCACACCCCAGAAAAAAGGCCAATTCAATCCAGGTCTCTATTAATACCAGCTGGAGTGGTACTGAGTCCCACTCACACACCAGGAAAGAGCCAATTCGAACTAGACCTCTATTAATACCAGTTGGAATGGTACTGAGTCCCACTCACACACTCGGAAAGAGCCAATTCAATCCAGGCCTCTATTAATACCAGCTGCAGTGGTACTGAGCCCCACTCGCACACCAGGAAAGAGCCAATTCTATACAGAACACCAATAATACCAGCTGGAGTGGTACCGAGTCCCTGTCAAACACCAGGAAAGAGCCAATTCAATACAGAACTCCATTAATAACAGCTGGAGTGGTACTGAGTCCCACTCACACACCAGGAGAGTGCCAATTCAATACAGGCCTCGATTAATACCAGCTGGAGTGGCACTGAGACCCTCTCACACACCAGAAAAGAGCCAGTTCAATCCAGGCCTCTATTAATACCAGCTGGAATGGTACTGATCCCCACTCACACACCATGAAAGAGCAAATTCAATCCAGACCTCTTAATACAAGCTGGAGTGGCACTGAGTCCCACTCACACACCAGGAGAGAGCCAATTCAATCCAGGCTTCTATCAATACCAGCAGGAGTGGTATTGAGTGCCACTCACACACCATTAAAGAGCCAATTCAATCCAGACCTATATTAATACCAGCTAGAGTGGGACTGTGTCCCACTCACACAACAGGAAAGAAGCATTTCAATCCAGGTCTCTATTATTACCAGCTGGAGTGGTACAGAGTCCCACTCACACACCAGGACAGAGCTAATTCAAACCAGGTTTCTATTAATAACAGCTGGAGAGGAACTGAGTCCCACCCAGTCTCCAGGAAATAGCCAATTCAAACCAGGCCTGTATTAATAACAGCTGCAATGGTACTGAGTCCCACTCACACCCCAGAAAAACGTCAATTCAATCCAGGCATCTATTAATAGCAGCTGGAGTGGTACTCAGTCCCACTCACACACTAGGAAAGAGCCAGTTCAATCCAGGCCTCTATTCATACCAGCTGCAGTGGTACTGAGCCCCACTCACACACCAGGTTTAGAACAGAGTGGTTTAGAATCTCTTTCTTTTAGTTTCGGTGACTGCAGCGTTGATAGCAACGGAGGTGCGTAAACGGGCTTACAGCTGGGAAGTCAATTTCAGCGTAAGTTTAAAAGTGAATTCCCTTTAGTTTTCGGAGGACCAGGGGACTGCTGGGTAAGGAAAAGGGTATATATTTGTGTGGTTTAGAATCTCTTTCTTTTAGTTTCGGTGACTGCAGCGTTGATAGCAACGGAGGTGCGTGAACGGGCTTACAGCTGGGAAGTCAGTTTCAGCGTAAGTTTAAAAGTGAATTCTCTTTAGTTTTCGGAGGTCCAGGGGACTGCTGGGTAAGGAAAAGGGTATATATTTGTGTGGTTTAGAATCTCTTTCTTTTAGTTTCGGTGACTGCAGCGTTGATAGCAACGGAGGTGCGTGAACGGGCTTACAGCTGGGAAGTCAATTTCAGCGTAAGTTTAAAAGTGAATTCCCTTTAGTTTTCGGAGGACCAGGGGACTGCTGGGTAAGGAAAAGGGTATATATTTGTGTGGTTTAGAATCTCTTTCTTTTAGTTTCGGTGACTGCAGCGTTGATAGCAACGGAGGTGCGTGAACGGGCTTACAGCTGGGAAGTCAATTTCAGCGTAAGTTTAAAAGTGAATTCCCTTTAGTTTTCGGAGGACCAGGGGACTGCTGGGTAAGGAAAAACGTATATATTTGTGTGGTTTAGAATCTCTTTCTTTTAGTTTCGGTGACTGCAGCGTTGATAGCAACGGAGGTGCGTGAACGGGCTTACAGCTGGGAAGTCAATTTCAGCGTAAGTTTAAAAGTGAATTCCCTTTAGTTTTCGGAGGACCAGGGGACTGCTGGGTAAGGAAAAGGGTATATATTTGTGTGGTTTAGAATCTCTTTCTTTTAGTTTCGGTGACTGCAGCGTTGATAGCAACGGAGGTGCGTGAACGGGCTTACAGCTGGGAAGTCAATTTCAGCGTAAGTTTAAAAGTGAATTCCCTTTAGTTTTCGGAGGACCAGGGGACTGCTGGGTAAGGAAAAACGTATATATTTGTGTGGTTTAGAATCTCTTTCTTTTAGTTTCGGTGACTGCAGCGTTGATAGCAACGGAGGTGCGTGAACGGGCTTACAGCTGGGAAGTCAGTTTCAGCGTAAGTTTAAAAGTGAATTCTCTTTAGTTTTCGGAGGTCCAGGGGACTGCTGGGTAAGGAAAAGGGTATATATTTGTGTGGTTTAGAATCTCTTTCTTTTAGTTTCGGTGACTGCAGCGTTGATAGCAACGGAGGTGCGTGAACGGGCTTACAGCTGGGAAGTCAATTTCAGCGTAAGTTTAAAAGTGAATTCCCTTTAGTTTTCGGAGGACCAGGGGACTGCTGGGTAAGGAAAAACGTATATATTTGTGTGGTTTAGAATCTCTTTCTTTTAGTTTCGGTGACTGCAGCGTTGATAGCAACGGAGGTGCGTGAACGGGCTTACAGCTGGGAAGTCAATTTCAGCGTAAGTTTAAAAGTGAATTCCCTTTAGTTTTCGGAGGACCAGGGGACTGCTGGGTAAGGAAAAACGTATATATTTGTGTGGTGGCTGTACCCGAGACACTACACGTGTAGTGTCTCCCACCCACCCTCCTCCTCTAACCAAAAAAAAAGGACTCTGGTGTGTTGATAAGGTAAACTTTTTATTTGGGAAGTTCTGTCCGTTGAATTGCTAACCTAACAAGTTTTGACTTTTTGTTTTTGGTTTTTCAGTAGATTTGTTGGGAATTTGGAATAGTGGGAATGGAGATTAAGGCAGTTGTATGTTCCTCCTGCAGAATGTGGGAGGTAAGGGTCGCCAAGAGTGTCCCTGCTGACTGCATCTGTGGGAAGTGCACCCAACTCCAGCTCCTCGAGAACCGCGTTAGGGAACTGGAGCTGGAGCTGGATGAACTTCGGATCATTCGGGAGGCGGAGGAGGTTATTGAGAGGAGTTATGGGGAGGTAGTCACACCTCAGGTAAAAGAAGTAGGTAGATGGGTTACCGTCAGGGGAAGGAGAGGGAACCAGCAGGCAGTGCAGGGATCCCCTGTGGCTGTTTCCCTCAACAACAGGTATACCGTTTTGGATTCTGTTGCGGGGGACGACTTACCAGGGGTAAGCAATGGGGTACAGATATCTGGCACAGAGTCTGTCCCTGTTGCTCAGAAGGGAAGGGGGAAGAGGAGCAGAACATTAGTCATTGGGGACTCCATAGTTAGGGGAACAGATAGGAGGTTCTGTGGGAACGAGAGAGACTCACGGTTGGTATGTTGCCTCCCAGGTGCCAGGGTTCGTGATGTCTCGGATCGTGTTTTTGGGATCCTTAATGGGGAGGGGGAGCAGCCCCAAGTCGTGGTCCACATAGGCACCAACGACATAGGTAGGAAGAGAGATGGGGATTTAAGACAGAAATGTAGGGAGCTAGGGTGGAAGCTTAGAGCAAGAACAAACAGAGTTGTTATCTCTGGGTTGTTGCCCGTGCCACGTGATAGCGAAGCGAGGAATAGGGAGAGAGAGGAGTTGAACACGTGGCTGCAGGGATGGTGCAGGAGGGAGGGATTTGGTTTCCTGGATAATTGGGGCTCTTTCTGGGGTAGGTGGGACCTCTACAAACAGGATGGTCTTCACCTGAACCAGAGGGGTACCAATATCCTGGGGGGGAGGTTTGCTAGTGCTCTTCGGGGGGGTTTAAACTAATTCAGCAGGGGAATGGGAACCCAAATTGTAGTGCCAGTGTACAGGATGTTGAGAGTAGTGAGGTCAGGGATATGGTTACAAGGAC
Source organism: Heterodontus francisci (assembly GCF_036365525.1). Lineage (NCBI taxonomy): Eukaryota > Metazoa > Chordata > Chondrichthyes > Heterodontiformes > Heterodontidae > Heterodontus > Heterodontus francisci. The sequence continues at coordinate 1,415,893 of NW_027140744.1, forward strand.
GCAAGAGGGCACTGGCAAGCAAGAACCTGGTTTAATGTGTGTCTATTTCAACGCCAGGAGCATCCGGAATAAGGTGGGTGAGCTTGCAGCATGGGTTGGTACCTGGGATCTCGATGTGGTGGCCATTTCGGAGACATGGGTAGAGCAGGGGCAGGAATGGATGTTGCAGATTCCGGGATTTAGATATTTCAGTAAGAACAGAGAAGATGGTAAAAGAGGGGGGGGTGTGGCATTGTTAATCAAGGAGAGTATTACAGCGACAGAAAGGACGTTTGAGGACTCGTCTACTGAGGTAGTATGGGCTGAGGTTAGAAACAGGAGAGGTGAGTTTACCCTGTTGGGAGTCTTTTATAGACCTCCGAATAGTTCCAGAGATGTAGAGGAAAGGATAGCGAAGATGATTCTCGACAGGGGTGAGAGTAACAGGGTAGTTGTTATGGGGGACTTTAACTTTCCAAATATCGACTGGAAATACTATAGTTCGAGTACTTTAGATGGGTCAGTTTTTGTCCAGTGTGTGCAGGAGGGTTTTCTGACACAGTATGTAGACAGGCCAACCAGGGGCGATGCCACATTGGATTTGGTACTGGGAAATGAACCCGGCCAGGTGTTAGATTTAGATGTAGGTGAGCACTTTGGTGACAGTGATCACAATTCGGTTAGGTTTACCTTAACGATGGGCAGGGATAGGTATATACCGCAGGGCAAGAATTATAACTGGGGGAAAGGAAATTATGATGCGATTAGGCAAGATTTAGGATGTGTAGGATGGGGAAGGAAACTGCAGGGGATGGGAACAATCGAAATGTGGAGCTTATTCAAGGAGCAGCTACTGCGTGTCCTTGATAAGTATGTACCTGAGAGGCAGGGAGGAAGTTGTCGTGCGAGGGAGCCGTGGTTTACTAAAGAAGTTGAAGCGCTTGTCAAGAGGAAGAAGAAGGCTTATGTTAGGATGAGACGTGAAGGCTCAGTTAGGGCGCTTGAGAGCTACAAGCTAGCCAGGAAGGATCTAAAGGGAGAGCTAAGAAGAGCAAGGAGAGGACACGAGAAGTCATTGGTGGATCGGATTAGGGAAAACCCTAAGGCTTTCTATAGGTATATCAGGAATAAAAGAATGACTAGAGTTAGATTAGGGCCAATCAAGGATAGTAGTGGGAAGTTGTGTGTGGAATCAGAGGAGATAGGGGAAGTGTTAAATGAATATTTTGCGTCAGTATTTACAGTAGAGAAAGAAAATGTTGTTGAGAATACTGAGATTCAGGCTACGAGGCTAGATGGGATTGAGGTTCACAAGGAGGAGGTGTTAGCAATTTTGGAAAGTGTGAAAATAGATAAATCCCCTGGGCCAGATGGGATTTATCCTAGGATTCTCTGGGAAGCTAGGGAGGAGATTGCAGAGCCTTTGTCCTTGATCTTTATGTCGTCATTGTCGACAGGAATAGTGCCGGAAGACTGGAGGAATGCAATTTTTGTCCCCTTGTTCAAGAAGGGGAGTAGAGACAGCCCTGGTAATTATAGACCTGTGAGCCTTACTTCGGTTGTGGGTAAAATGTTGGAAAAGGTTATAAGAGACAGGATTTATAATCATCTTGAAAAGAATAAGTACATTAGAGATAGTCAGCACGGTTTTGTGACGGGTAGGTCGTGCCTCACAAACCTTATTGAGTTTTTCGAGAAGGTGACCAAACAGGTGGATGAGGGTAAAGCAGTGGATGTGGTGTATATGGATTTCAGTAAGGCGTTTGATAAGGTTCCCCACGGTAGGCTATTGCAGAAAATACGGAAGTATGGGGTTGAAGGTGATTTAGAGCTTTGGATCAGAAATTGGCTAGCTGAAAGAAGACAGAGGGTGGTGGTTGATGGCAAATGTTCATCCTGGAGTTTAGTTACTAGTGGTGTACCGCAAGGATCTGTTTTGGGGCCATTGCTGTTTGTCATTTTTATAAATGACCTGGAAGAGGGTGTAGAAGGGTGGGTTAGTAAATTTGCAGATGACACTAAGGTCGGTGGAGTTGTGGATAGTGCCGAAGGATGTTGTCGGGTACAGAGAGACATAGATAGGCTGCAGAGCTGGGCTGAGAGATGGCAAATGGAGTTTAATGCGGAAAAGTGTGAGGTGATTCACTTTGGAAGGAGTAACAGGAATGCAGAGTACTGGGCTAATGGGAAGATTCTTGTTAGTGTAGATGAGCAGAGAGATCTTGGTGTCCAGGTGCATAAATCCCTGAAGGTTGCTAACCAGGTTAATAGGGCTGTCAAGAAGGCATATGGTGTGTTAGCTTTTATTAGTAGGGGGATCGAGTTTCGGAGCCACGAGGTCATGCTGCAGCTGCACAAAACTCTGGTGAGACCGCACCTTGAGTATTGCGTGCAGTTCTGGTCACCACATTATAGGAAGGATGTGGAAGCTATGGAAAGACTGCAGAGGAGATTTACTAGGATGTTGCCTGGTATGGAGGGAAGGTCTTACGAGGAAAGGCTGAGGGACTTGAGGTTGTTTTCGTTGGAGAGAAGGAGGAGGAGAGGTGACTTAATAGAGACATATAAGATAATCAGAGGGTTAGATAGGGTGGATAGTGATCGTCTTTTTCCTCGGATGGCGATGGCAAACACGAGGGGACATAGCTTTAAGTTGAGGGGTGATTGATATAGGGCAGATGTGAGAGGTAGTTTCTTTACTCAGAGAGTAGTAAGGGCGTGGAACGCCCTGCCTGCAGCAGTAGTAGATTCGCCAACTTTAAGGGCATTTAAGTGGTCATTGGATAGACATATGGATGAAAATGGAATAGTGTAGGTCAGATGGTTTCACAGGTCGGCGCAACATCGAGGGCCGAAGGGCCTGTACTGCGCTGTAATGTTCTAATTCTAATTCTAAGAGCACTAACAAATCTCCCCCCCCAGGATATTGGTACCCCTCTGGTTCAGAGGGAACATTTGAAAAATGTTCTGTGTTTCTATTCTTCCTGCCAAAGTGAAGAACCTCACATCTCTCCACATGATATTCCAGCTGCCACTTTCTTGCCCACTCGCTTAACCCGTCCATCTGCCAATGCAGTATCTTTGTGCCCTCCTCAGCTTTCAGTACCACCTAACTTTGTATCATCAGCCCATATAAACCCAACATAGGCCGTGTTTGAGAGAGGAACCTTTGTCCTGACAAGTATTAAGATACAACTGGTTGATATTTTGTGCAGGATATTTCTGCATATTTATTGGAGTTGTTAAGATGGAAGATCTTTAATAAGAGATTAGAGTGTGTCCTTTTGTGTCCTCTCCCACCCTCACATCCAGAATTGGAAACACAAACACACAGAGACACATAGACAGCCAAGTAAACACAGATAGACTAACACGTCCAGATAAAAACACACACACGCACACACACACACACACACACACACACACACACATAGAAATCCACACCCAGGCACATCCACTCCCACTGATCGAGAGAGAGAAAAACCCACACAGAGACACATATATTCACATTGACCAACTTAGACAGATAAACACACATACTGCCTTCTGTTTAAATACTGTTTTTACAAACATCATAATCTCTCTTTTCTCCTTTTATATTTCACTCTCGGGTTTTAAATTTATTGTCAATCTGATTTCTCAGGGACCAGGAGAATTGTTGCTTTCCTTTTCTTGCCTTTGGGGTCAGGGGTTATTGGTCAATCCCAGTGTCCGTCCAGTCTGTTTACCCCTGACCCAGCGCTGTGTCCCCGAGGGGGGTGGAGGGAGTAGGGAGAGTGTCAGTCCCAACCTCTTAAAGGGACCCCGCACTACCAGAAATGCTCCTTCGGTTTAGATCTTCGAAGGAATCAGTAGGAAATTGAACAAGGATGGGAACAAAATGACATTGAATCTTCCAATATTAATTTATTCAGTGATGTTAATAAACAGCAAATTATCTGCCAACCCCAAATTCACACAAATACTATTGTGAATTCGGATTAATAATTTTAAAGGAGAACCTGTTGTTAATTACTTGCATTTCATTTGCTAAAAAATGACCAAGACCTTGTTTATTTCAGGATGTAATATTAATAAAAAACTTAGGAAGACAGGAGGAGGCCGTTCGGCCCCTCGAGCCCGTCCAATCCCCAGGAGACATTTTATTCCTCACCCTCTCCCTTACGATGTGTGTGTGTCTCTCTCTCTCAACCCGTCTCTCTCTCTCTCTTTCCCTCACCTCGTCTATCTCTCTCTCTCTCTCTTTCCCTCACCCCATCTATCTCTCTCTCTCTCTTTCCCTCACCCCGTCTATCTCTCTCTCTCTCTTTCCCTCACCCCGTCTATCTCTCTCTCTCTCTCTTTCCCTCACCCCGTCTATCTCTCTCTCTCTCTCTTTCCCTCACCCTGTCTATCTCTCTCTCTCTCTTTCCCTCACCCTGTCTATCTCTCTCTCTCTCTTTCCCTCACCCCGTCTATCTCTCTCTCTTTCCCTCACCCTGTCTATCTCTCTCTCTTTCCCTCACCCCGTCTATCTCTCTCTCTCTCTCTCTTTCCCTCACCCCGTCTATCTCTCTCTCTCTTTCCCTCATCCCGTCTATCTCTCTCTCAGAAGACGACTAAAAAATCAAATAGTATTGCAGAAAATACGGAAGTATGGGGTTGAAGGTGATTTAAAGTTTTGGATCAGAAATTGGCTAGCTGAAAGAAGACAGAGGGTGGTGGTTGATGGGAAATGTTCATCCTGGAGTTTAGTTACTAGTGGTGTACCGCAAGGATCTGTTTTGGGGCCACTGCTGTTTTTCATTTTCATAAATGACCTGGAAGAGGGTGTAGAAGGGTGGGTTAGTAAATTTGCGGATGACACTAAGGTCGGTGGAGTTGTGGATAGTGCCGAAGGATGTTGTAGGGTACAGAGAGACATAGATAGGCTGCAGAGCTGGGCTGAGAGATGGCAAATGGAGTTTAATGCGGAGAAGTGTGAGGTGATTCACTTTGGAAGGAGTAACAGGAATGCAGAGTACTGGGCTAATGGGAAGATTCTTGGTAGTGTAGATGAACAGAGAGATCTTGGTGTCCAGGTGCATAAATCCCTGAAAGTTGCTACCCAGGTTAATAGGGCTGTTAAGAAGGCATATGGTGTGTTAGCTTTTATTAGTAGGGGGATCGAGTTTCGGAGCCACGAGGTCATGCTGAAGCTGTACAAAACTCTGGTGAGACCGCACCTGGAGTATTGCGTGCAGTTCTGGTCACCGCATTATATTGGTAGTGTTCCCTACTGGATCTCTTGTTGCGGCATCAGTTGTCATGTGGCCTTGGAACCTGCCGTCACCAGCTTAAAAAGAATCCATTGTGGCTCTGCCCCTGAGCCCAATGGGTTAATTTGTCCAATTCTATCTGTCAATTTAGAAATGTAAAATTTAACAATGTCCAATATGTATAAATTTGACTCTCAGCAATGCAAAAAGCTGCAGCGGGTTAAGTTCTTTGTTTGCCTCCAAGGGCGCGGAGCAAAACATTCTCAGCTACGTCATTTTCTGAAACTTTTTTTTTCTGATCGAAAACAACTATCCATTTTAATTTTTTTTCAATCCTTTTGGTATCCTTAGGGTTTAAAAACAACAAAATCATGTGTAACATTTTCAAATTCAAAGGAAAGCATCTCCATCAGGAAAGACAGCATTTTAGATTACACTCCAATTGTTTCCACATTTTTTAGTATCTTTTGTAAGAGGTTCCTAATCCAAGGATTTTTACAACAAAGATGATTCCAATTCCAATTTACTGCAATAATATTTAAATCAAAATTTCCGATGTTATATGAACGAGTCTTGTGTCCGGAACTTAAGACACCTCCAAAACTCGACATAATAAACTTGAAAGTTCATTGTGGTTGCAAATGACATTTCCAGTTCTTCAACTTAAACAGGTCAATTAACCTTAACAGTATTAATTCAATTCATACTTATTAACTTATAATACTTATTAACTACACACAGAACAGAATAGCTCGTGCTTATTTTAAAATATAGGTGAATTACATCATTTTCTTGCTCTTACTTCAGGCGCCTTTTCAAATGACTGTAATAAAACCCAAAACTAAATAAAAAGTTATTTAACATTCTTAGAACAAAAGACTTAACACCAGGTCCTTACACAAACTTAAATCTTTTTAAACAGACAGAATCTTTCCTATACCTCCTTTTCTATCCTTTCTTTCCTTTAAAACAATATAACAGTCAGTAAAACATGTCTTCAAATTTAGACTGCAAAATAAAACAATAGCAGAGTTTCCAATTAAAACAATGTTCCAAACCCCAAATTAGATTTCTGCCAGACCTTCAGACCTTCAAGGCTGAAGCTTATCCCTCAGAAAATTGTTCATTGCCTTTTCACAATTGCAAAACCAACTAAAAATAAAACTTTAACTTAAAATATAATTCAATTTTATATCCCATTCCTGGGTGCACAACACTAAATAGAAATGAACACACTGAACAATCACTTTTCACAATCATTCAATTCCAAACAACTTAATAGACTTCAATTTTCAACATTAAAGCCAGACAACAAAGAGTTAACGACAGTCAGTTTTACAGAACACAAACTGTACATCCCAGATATTCAGTTCATTCGTGGAAGCTTCCAACATTCTCACAATTGAATCAAATACACCGTAACTTGTTTTTACTTTAAAACATATCTATCTTTAAAACACATATTTACCGTGACACTTCTACATCTCCTTCAAGGGGGCAAACGGACGTGGGTCGCCTTTCTCCAGAGGACATGGATTACTCGTCCCCGTGGGCGACCCTTCCTTCTTGGAAGCCGTTGAGTCCATTCTTGCATCTACTTTCTCAAAACCTTCTAATTTTACGAGCTAATTTCTATGGAGTAAACAACATTAACACAAACAAAAGACAAAACCACACACAAAGAGACGAACAGGCGCAGTTAAGGTTAAATTCTCAAGGTCAGCTAACCGGCTCACACCTGTCTCTTCAGGTCAACGGTACTTTCGTTCTCCAACTCTTGTCACCCGCATCTTTCTCTAGGGCCAGATCAGCGGGTGTACTCAGGAGCCCCGAAAACGTGCCTGTTGGGTCAATTTGGTAATTTAGTTACAGCCCCAGTCATCTCTGTCCCATATCTTGTCACCGTATTTTACTCACTTCCCATGTGTGAGAGTTAACTTCGTATACTCAATGGGATCAGGTATTCGGCCCAGCCGATGATGCCAGATTCCTAAATTTACTGGATTTTCCACTTATCTACTTTTCAACTTCCCTTCGCAGAATTACTCACTTCCCATGTGTGAGATTTAACTTACTCAATTTTAGAACTTTTCTGATCAGGTTTCATCCAATTCTTCCTTGACCACTCTGTCCCCCCTCTCCCAGTTATCTGGCCTTCACGTGGGGCCCAGTCGCCCTCTTAATTCCGGCTCAGGCAGCGTGATTGAGACACTAGGGTCGCAGAAAAGTTGACTTACCCCTGATCCTGTCGATTAGTTTTTTCACGAGGTTCTTTTGGATCCCGTGAACTCAGGGATCCTGACGACTACACAAAACTATTGGAGAAAATCCAGATTGTGCCCAATTGTTGAACAAATTCTCTGGACTCAGACGTTGAGAACAAACACTTTATTTTTGATATCATGGGGGAGCAGCACTGGATCGCCTTTAGGTAAGGTGTGCTCCCCCATGATATCAAAAATAAAGTATTTGTTCTCAACGTCAGAGTCCGGAGAATTTGTTCAACAATTGGGCACAATCTTGAGTTTCTCCAACAGTCATCTGTCTGCAGTGACAGTTCAGGGGATTGTTTGTCCATGGACCGAGTCACCACGCAATCAGTGAGAATGCCAGGGACCTTCTCCTGTAACTGCTCTGTCTCCCTGACCACATTTGGTCTCTCCAGAGCTACTGGGGAAGCTGCCACCTTTTCCCCTGTCAGATCATTACCCAGGGACTGATCGACCCCTCCACCGGTAAACTAGGTACAATCCTCATGGTTACCAGTCTTGAAACTGGGTCACATTCCAAGTGCAGTTGATATACAGGTATGGTCATATATCATCTTCCGATACCATTCACTAACACTCTAGCATTCACTGCACTCTCTCGGGTAAAGGTATTTTCCCAGCAGTAGGGTTTGTTTGGCCCCTGTATCCCTCAGTATGATTATGGGTTTGCTTGTCCCACTCGAGGGGTATGGGGTCACTTTTCCTTGGAATACAAATTCCTGTAACTCTCTGGGATTTTGTTAAGTTTTCCCGCACTCTCTGTGGTGGGTTTACTGTGTCTGACTGTTACAGTTAAAGCCACAGCCTGACCTGCTGTGCTTTCCATCAGGGCCCGTTTTCCAGCACTGATCTGGTGGACTCTGATTAATCCTACAGGTTTTCCCCGTCACTTCCATTAATCAACTCGATGGTGACCTGCCTTGTTACTGTGGAAATCCTCAGATCTTCAGCCATTACTCCTGCTCTCAGCATCTATTTGGCCTGAGGATGGACCTTTGTGTGTCCCGCCTCTTGCCCATGGCTGCTCGGGCTCCGAACTCCATTCCACCTTTTGTTCTCGGATCTTTGGGGTGACGAGGAAAGGGTTTTCCTCTGGGATTAAGGCTTTGTGCTCATGGGAAAATTCATCAGCCAGAATACCTTTGAACCTTCTGTCCCTCTATGTGGGTTTTACTGGGAGGGGGCGAGTTTGTGAACTCCTCGAGAGGGATCACCGCTCTGAGGGTTTCATATGTGGGCTCGATCTTGAGCGCTCATATCACTGGCCAAAAACAAACACAAAAATGGACTGTAAAATCTTCTATAGGTACGTGAAAAGGAAACGTTTAGCTAGGACAAATGTGGGTCCATTACAGGCAGTGTCAGGAGAATTTATAATGGGGAATAGAGAAATGACAGAGAAGCTAAATGATTACTTTGTGTCTGTCTTCACTGAGGAAGATACAAGAAATCTCCCAGAATTAGAGATCCAAGAGACTCGGGAGAATGAGGAAATGAATGAAATTAGTATGAGTAAGAAGGTTGTCTTGGAGAAATTAATGGAGCTGAAGGTTGACAAGTCCCCAGGTCCTGATATTCTACATCCCAGAGTGTTGAAAGAGGTAGCTTTGGAAACAGTGGATACATTGGTGAATATCTTTCAATATTCTGTAGATTCTGGAACTGTTCCTGTAGATTAGAAGATAGAAAATGTCTCCCCAGTATTTAAGAATGGACGGAGAGAGAAAACAGGGCACTACAGACATGTTAGCCTTACATCAGTCGCTGGGAACAAGCTATACTCTATTCTAAAGAATGTGATAAATGGATCTGATTGGGCAGAGTCAACATGGATATATAAATTGCAAACAATGTTTGATGTACCTGTTGGAGTTTTTTGAGGATGTTGCTCACAGATTTGACAAAGGGGAGTTGGTGGACGTGGTATACTTGGATTTTCAGAAAGCTTTTGATAAAGTCCCCGACAGGAGGTTGGTTAGTAAAATTGAAGCACATGGGATAGGAGATAATGTACTGGCATGGATTAAGGATTAGATAACAGGCAGAAAGCAGAGAGTAGGAATAAATGGGCAATTCTTGCCTTGGCAGGCTGTGACTAGTGGGGTACTGCAGGGATCAGTGCTTGGGCCCCGGCTGTTCACAATATGTATCAATGACTTGGATGTGGGGACCAATGTAATATTTCCAGGTTTTCAGATGCCAGTAAACTAGATGGGAATGAGTGTTGCGAGGAAGATGCAAAGCGGCTTCAAGGGGATTTGGACAGCCGTAGTGAGCGGGCAAGAACATGGCAGTTGAAATATAATGTGGAAAAATGTGAGGTTATCCACTTCGGTAGCAGGAACAGATGTGCAGAGTACTTCTTAAACGGTAAGAGATTAGAAAGTGTAGTTGTACAAAGTACAACTTTGTAGTATGTCCTCATCAATAAGTCACTGAAAACAAACATGCAGGTGCAGAAAGCAATTAGGAAGACTAATGGTATGTTAGCCTTTATTGAAGTGGATTTGAGTGCAGTAGTAGTGACGTTTTGCTGCAATTGTATGGAAACTTGGTTAGACTGCCACTGGAGTAATGTGTGCAGTTTTGGTCCCCTTACCTTAGGAAGGATGTTATGATCACAGAGGGAGTGCAATGACGGTTCATCAGACTTGTTCCCGAGATGGCAGGACCGTCCCATGAAGAGAGATTGGGGAAACTGGGCCTGTATTCTCTAGTGTTTCGAAGAATGAGAGGTGATCTCATTGAAACCTACAAAATACTGAAAGTGATAGACAGGGTAGATGCAGCTAACATGTTTCCCCTGGTTGGGGAATCTAGAACCAGGGGAAACAATTTCAAAATAAGTGGAAATCCACTTCGGACAGAGATGAGGAGACATGCCTTTTCTCAGAGGGTTGTGAATCTTTGGAATTCTCTACCCCAGAGGGCTGTGGAAGCTCAGTCATTGAGTATGTTTAAAGCAGAGATTAACAGATTTCTAAATGGAGTCATAGAGTAGTACAGCATAGAAACAGGCCCTTCGGCCGTCCACGTCTGGGCTGACTATAATGCCGATCTATACTAATCCCAACTGCTTGCATTAATTCCATATCCCTCTATGCCTTGCTCATTTAAGTACCTGTCCAGATGCCTCTTAAATGTCGTTACTGTTCCTGCCTCCACCACATCCTCAGACAGTTCATTCCAGATACCCACTATTCTTTGTGTGAAACATTTACCCCTTTGATCCCTTTAAACCTCCTCCCTCTTACCTTAAATCTATGCCCTCTAGTTTTAGTCACCCCTAGCATGGGAAACAGACTCTGGCTATCTCCCCTTTCTATGCCTCTCATAATTTTATATACCTCTATCATGTCTCCTCTCAGCCTCCTTCGCTGCAGGGAAATCAGACCCAGCCTATCCAGTCTCTCTTTGTAACTCAAGCCCTTCAAACCAGGCAACATCCTTGTGAATCTTTTCTGCACCCTCTCTAGCTTAATCACATCTTTTGTGTAGTGTGGCGACAAGAACTGCCCACAATACTCCAAATGCGGCCTAACCAACGTTATGCACAACTGTAACATGACGTCCCGACTCTGGTCCTCAATGCCTCGGCCTAAATACCAGTGACATAAAGGGAAATGGGGATTGTGTCGGAAAAAGGCATTGAAGTGGATGATCAGCTATTATCATATTGAATGGTGGAACAGGCTCGATGTCCTACTGCTGCTCCTATGTTCCAATGTTCCGAAATTGCTTAACTCTTTCAAACGCCAGTTGGTCAGGCTGCTTTACAAAGATTCTGAATTTTTGCTGGTCCAGCTCCAGTACTATCTCATATGGGCCCAGGATAGCATTTTAAGTCCTCTCATAATCTGATGAACTTTCATCTTTTCCTATTATTTTATTTTGTAAAACCAGCATCCAGTTCTCTGACGGTCATTGCAATTGCTTTGAAAACTTGTTAAAAGTAATGAAAAGTGCTGCCATATCCTCCTCATTGAACTTTAGAATGAACTGGGAGATCTTTAAGAGCTCAGCACATGATCCTGAGCTAGGGATAGCTCCGTCAGCAGCTGTGCCTTCACTGGGTGTACTGGGACTTCCTCTAGTTGTTTGAGCCACCTTAACTCCCTTTTCTCCTTCTCCTTCTGGAACACTCTTACTTTTTCCCTTTCTTGACTCTCACTCTGCTCTTTCTCGCTCTCTCTGGAATTCTAATTCTAGTCTCTTCTGTTCTAGTTTTACCTTAGCTAACATTACTCTATCTGGTAGTGATTCTAACCCTGTTTGAGCCTTCAGATTCAAGTGAAATATGGTTGGTCACAATCTTACTATTTCGGGTTTCCTAGCTTTTGGACGGAGTGTAATCCCTAACCTTCCAGCTACATTACTCAACTTTCCAGCAGACAGGGTTTTAACCTGTACCGAGTTACTTCACTCTGTATGTAACTCCTTTATTCAAAAAGGGAGGCAGACAGAAAGCAGGAAACTACAGGCCAGTTAGCTTCACATTTGTCTTGGGGAAAAAGTTGGAAGCTATTATTAGAGGTGGTATCATCGGCACTTAGACCAAATCGAGGTAATCAGGCAGAATCAACATGGATTTATGAAAGTTAAATCATGTTTAATCAGTTTGTTGGAGTTCTTTGATGGAGTTTCATGTGCTGTGGATCAAGGGGAACCGGTGGATGTACTGTACTGAGATTTCTATAAGGCATTTGATAAGATGCCACATCAAAGTTTATCGCAGAAAATAAAAGCTCATGGTGAAGGGAGTAACTTATTGGTATGATAGAAGATTGAGTAGCGAACAGGAAACCGAGTGTCGGCATAAATGGGTCATTTTCTGGTTGGCAAGATTAAAGGAGTGGTGTGCAATGGGGATCAGTGCTGGGGCTTCACCTTTTTACAATTTATATTAATGAATTGGATGAAGGGACCGAAGGTATAGTTGCTAAATTTTCCGATGACACAACGATATGTAGGAAACTAACTTGTGAACAGGACATAGGGCACTGCAAAGGAATATAGATAGGTTCAGTGAGTGGGAAAATACCTGGAAAATAGAGTATACTGCAGGAAAGTGTGAAATTGCCGATTTTGGCAGGAACAATAAAAAGGAAGCCTGTTATCTAAATGGTGAGAGATTGCAGTGCTCTGAGATGCAGAGGGATCTGGGTGTCCAAGTGCATGAATCACAAAAGGCGAGTATGTAGGTACAGCACGTAATTGGAAAACTAATAGAATGTTATTGTTTACTGCAAGAGAAATTGAATACCAAAGTATGGAGGTCATGCTTCAGTTTCACAGGGCATTGGTGAGACCACATCTGGAGTACTGTGTACAGTTTTGGTTCCTTGTTAATAGAAGAATGTTGTATTGGGGGCAGTAAAGAGAAGGCTTATTAGACTGATACTTGGAATGGGTGGGCCGTCTTATTAGGGAATATTGGACAGGTTAGGCTTGTATCCGCTGCAGTTTAGAAGGGCAAGAGGCGACTTGATTGAAACATATAGGACTCTGAGGGGTCTTGACGGGGTGGATGTGGAAAGGATGTTTCCCATTGTGGGAGAATCTAGAATTAGGGGTCACTATTTAAAAATAAGGGGGTCACCCATTTAACACACTTTTTTTCCTGTGAGGGTCGTGTGTTTTTGGAAATCCCTTCCTCAAAAGGCGCTGGAAGCAGAGTCTTTGAATATTTGTAAGGCAGAGGTAGATAGATTATTGATAAGCAAGGGGGTGAAAGGTTATCGGGGGCAGGTGGAAATGTGAAGTCGAGTTTACAATCAGATTAGTCATGACCTTATTGAATGGCAGAGCAGGCCTGAGGGGCCGAGTGGCCTACTCGTGATCCTAATTCATCTGTTCATATTTTCATAAGCTGTGGCTTAGGATGGTACTGTCTCCGAATGTGAACTTTTTAGTGCTGTAGCAGCGAAAGCCACAATAAAACCTACATTGAAATCTTCATTTTTTTTCTGGGAATCAATTGTTTTTCCTACATCTAATTTCTCGTTTGTCATTGGGTTACAATCAATTTCTTTTACAGCCATGTGAGGAGGGGTCCCAGGTCCCCTCGTGTCCTATCTCAGAATTGACCACAAAGGCTTTAATCCTTTTTAGCAGTGGACGTGCTGACCACCTCAGTGAGTATTTTACCTTGTACTTTTATTGTGCTCGTGGAAGAGCCAATCAGACAGGTTTTCTTGAGATTAAACAAGAGGTGAGTTTATTATACTTAACAAACTAAACTGATCTAAATAAAATAATAAACATGTACGCTACTCATTCACGCACACACTCACACGAGAATCATACACAAATAAATTAGAGTGAGAAATACACTGGTGTTGGATGAGAGTCCATGATAAATAAAAAAAAATATACAGTCTGTGAGGTTGGATAATTCTGTGGTCTGCGCCTTTGCCACCCTTACTTATGAGTTTCATGACATCTCCAGGAGTTGAAATTGTTTATTTTTACATTTAAGTCTATATCATGCATCTATCTATATGTCAGGAACAGCACTGGTTCTAATACTGACCCTCGAGAAACATCACTGTATATTCTCCTCCCCCAGAATAAACAATGTCTGTTCACAACTTCTCTCTGCTTTCTGTCCCTGAGTCAATGTCATACCCATACTATCACTCTCACATTAATCCATGTCTTCCATTTTTCGTAACAAGTCTATGAAATGTCATTTGATCACAGGCCTTTTGAAAGTTCATATACATAACACGAAACACGCTGACCTCATCAACACTCACAGTTATGTCATCAACTAACTTGATCAAGATTATCAGACATGATTGGTTATCAAGCTATCCATCCTGTTTGTCATTTATTATCAGATGTTTTTCCAAGAAAGATATATTTTTGAGCTGGGTTATGGCCTCTAGAAATTTCCAATCGCCGACATAAGACTGATTGGTCAGAAGTTACAGGGTTTATCCCATCTCTTTTTTTAAACAGGGTGCATCATTTACAGTCCTCCACTCCCCTGTCACTACTCCCATAGCCAAGGAGGAGTGAAAGCTTCTGGCCAGTGCCTCTTCTACTCCTTCCCTCAACAAACCTCATGCATAACACCCAGTCTCGGTAAATGTTCTACTTTGTTTTGGAACACTAAATGCTGGTTTGACAGGGGTTAACTGTATCTGTTTGTTCAGTGTGTGTAATTAATGTCAGTCTCCATGGACCCTAATTGTGTATTTGGAGAGTTTTCCTCTTCTATTAATAAGGGATTTCCTCCAATGTGTTATTCCAAGCCGGGAGCATCACCCCCACACTAACAGCAGCTCCAGAGAGCGGAAAAGGATTGATCAGAATCTGAGAACAATAGATTGGAATGTAACAAAAATGGATCAGAATCTGAGAATAATAGATTGGAATGTAACAAAAATGGATCAGAATCTGAGAATAATAGATTGGAATGTAACAAAAATGGATCAGAATCTGAGAATAATAGATTGGAATGTTACCAAAATGTGCAGCAAGAGTTTTTCCTATTGGTTTGGAAAATTTACTGCAGATTATTATTGGAGAACATTAGAAATGCGCATCTATTATGCACTAAAGATGATTGAAACGATTTACTATCCCATCCTCGCTATTATTGGTGCCCCTGGTAAGTCTCTGTATCCAACTATTATATCTATAAACCATATGTCACTGACTTGTGTTCTTGCCATGTAAATCCTGGGAATACTGAAGCCTCTGTCTTCAGTCTCTTTCACAAAATCTGTTCCTGATCCACTGTCTGTATCCACCTCACTAGCAAATGTCTGAGACTGAACCAGACAGTTTACTACTTCTATGTTCTATTTATACCTGAACTGAGTTCATCGCCATGTTCTCTCCATCACTTAACCTGCCTACTGCCACTTCTGTAATATCACCCGTCTCCACCTCTGTCTCAAAACATCTCCTGCATAAACCCTCATCCGTGCCTTTGTTAAATCCACACTAGATTATTCCAATTCTGTCCTGGTCACCCTTCCAGTTATAATCCTCCATAAACCACAGCCCATCCGGAACTCTGCTGCCTGTATTCTAACTCACACCAAATCCCGATCACCCATCACCCCTGTGCTCACTGACCTACATTGGCTCCCAGTCTGGCAGCACCTTAATTTAAATATTCTCATTCTTGTGTTTGAATCCCTCCATGGCCTCACCCCTCCAATTAGTCCCATCCCCCTGTCCATATCCCATATTCTTGAAAATCATATCAGAATTGTACACAATTCTCCAGCTGGGACCAAACCAATGATGTATAAAAATCAGCATTTCCTCCTGAGTTTTATTACTCTGTGCCTCTCTCTAACACCAAGGACACTACATGTTACCTTCAATGATCTGTGTGTGTACACCGCAGGTCTCTCCAATCCTTCACCCACTTTATAATGGTACCATTTAGTTTATATTGTTTCTCCTCATACTTCCTACCCAAATGTCTCACTTCACAGTTCACTGTGTTAAATTACATCTGCCATGTTCCTGCCCATTTTACCAGTCAGTCTCTGTCCTCCTGAAGTCTGTTACTATCCTTCACACTGTTTATTAACATTTCTGAGTTTCCTGCCATCTGAAAACTTTGACATTATCCCCTCTGTACACAAGTCCATTGTATTAACTTACAGCAACTGTGATCCCAACAGTGACCCTGGGGAATCCCACTGTGTACTTCCCTCCAGACTGAACAGCAACCATTCTCCACTACTCTCTGCTTTCTGTCACTTAGCTAACTTCCTACATGCTGGCATTGAATATAAAAAAAGATCTGCATTTCTATAGCGCCTTTCATGACCACTGGACGTCACAAAGCATCTTACTCCCAACTGGTACTTTTTAAAGTGCAGTCACTCTTGTAATCTCTGATGGAGAGCAAACTCCCACAAGCAGCAATGTGATAATAATCAGTCCTGTTTTTGTGATGTTGATTTAATGATAAATATTTACCAGGACACAGGGAATAATTCCCTTACTCTGCTTCTAAATAGTACGATGGGATATTTAACATCCACCTGAGAGGAGAGACGGGGCCTTGGTTTAACGTTTCATTCTAAAGATGGTGCATCTGGCAGTGCAACACTCCCTCAGTACTGCACTGCAGTGTCAGCCTTGATTCTTGTGATCAAGTCCTGCAGTGACACTTGATCCTAGAAGCTTGTGACTGAAAGGGGAGAGAGCTGCAAACTGAGCCACGGCTGACATTGGTCCTTTAATCCCATATGTTTCTAATTTGGTAACACAGCTGTTATGTGGTACATTATCAAACACCTGGTGAAAGGATAGGAATATTGGGAAAGTACAGGCAGGAACAATTATAGGAATTATAGAATAGCATTGCACTGAAGGAGGCCATTTGGTCCATCAAGTCTGTGCTGTCACTTTGGAAGAGCTTCCAGTTAGTCCCACACCCGGGCTCTTTCCCAGATTCTTCCATTTTTTTCGCCTTAAGATATCTATGCAATTGCCGTTTGGAATCTACTATTGAATCTGTATCCTTCAGCCTATCAGACAATACATTACAAATCCTAAACACCCATTGCATAAAAAAATCCCTGTGTCACCTCTGCTTCTTGTGTCCAATCACCGTAAATCTGTGTCCTCTGGTTAATGGCCCCTCGCACGTTGAAAACAATTTCATTTTATTTAATTTATCTAAACTGCACATAATCTTAAACATTTCGATCAGACCTCCTTTTAAATTTCCCTGCTCTGAGGTGAACAATCCCAGCTACATAACTGTAATCCCTCATCCCTGGAAAAGTTTCAGTAAAACTCTTTTATCCCCTCTCCAAAGGTTTCATGTGCTACCTAAAGTGGGTTTCCCAGTATTGGACACAATATTCCAGGTGGAGATGAACTAGTCTTTTCTATAGGTTTAATATAACATCCTATTCTACTCTGTGTCTCTATTAATAAAGCCTAAGTATCTATTTGCTTTGTTAACTGTTTGTTAACCTGTTCAGCTAACTTCAAAGATTGCACACAAACACCCCAGGTCTCTCTTTTATTCTCACCACTTGTAAAGTGGAACCATTTAGCTTATATTATCTCTCCTCATGCATCCGCATGCAGCTCACCATCACCTTCGCAAGGGCAATTATGGATGGACAATAAATGCTGGTCTAGTCAGTGACACCCACATCCCATGAACAAATAATAGAATTAGAATTTAGAATTAGAATATTACAGCGCAGTACAGGCCCTTCGGCCCTCGATGTTGCGCCGATCATCTGACCTACACTATTCCATTTACATCCATATGTCTATCCAATGACCACTTAAATGCCCTTAAAGTTGGCGAGTCTACTACTGTTGCAGGCAGGGCGTTCCACGCCCCTACTACTCTCTGCGTAAATAAACTACCTCTGACATCTGTCCTCTATCTATCACCCCTCAACTTAAAGCTATGTCCCCTCGTGTTTGCCATCACCATCCGAGGAAAAAGACTCTCACTATCCACCCTATCTAACCCTCTGATTATCTTATATGTCTCTATTAAGTCACCTCTCCTCCTCCTTCTCTCTAACGAAAACAACCCCAAGTCCCTCAGCCTTTCCTCGTAAGACCTTCCTTCCATACCAGGCAACATCCTAGTAAATCTCCTCTGCACCCTTTCCAAAGCTTCCATATCCTTCCTATAATGCGGTGACCAGAACTGCACGCAATACTCAAGGTGCGGCCTCAACAGAGTTTTGTAAAGCTGCAGCATGACCTCGTGGCTCCGAAACTCGATCCCCCTACTAATAAAAGCTAACACACCATATGCATTCTTAACAGCCCTATCAACCTGGGTAGCAACTTTCAGGGATTTATGTAGCTGGACACCAAGATCTCTCTGTTCATCTACACTACCAAGAATCTTCCCATTAGCCCAGTACTCTGCATTCCTGTTACTCCTTCCAAAGTGAATCACCTCACACTTCTCCGCATTAAACTCCATTTGCCATCTCTCAGCCCAGCGCTGCAGCCTATCTATGTCCCTTTGTACCCTACATCATCCTTCGGCACTATCCACAACTCCACCGACCTTCGTGTCATCCGCAAATTTACTAACCACCCTTATACACCCTCATCCAGGTCATTTATAAAAATGACAAACAGCAGTGGCCCCAAAACAGATCCTTGCGGTGCACCACTAGAAACTATACTCCAGGATGAACATTTGCCATCAACCACCACCCTCTGTCTTCTTTCAGCTAGCCAATTTCTGATCCGAAGCACTAATTCACCTTCAATCCCATACTTCTGTATTTTCTGCAATAGCCTACCGTGGGGAACCTTATCAAACACCTTACTGAAATCCATATACACCACATCCACGGCTTTACCCTCATCCACCTGTTTGGTCACCTTGTCAAAAAACTCAATAAGGTTTGTGAGGCACGACCTACCCTTCACAAAACCGTGCTGACTATCTCTAATGAACTTATTCTTTCCAAGATGATTATAAATCCTATCTCTTATAACCTTTTCCAACATTTTACCCACAACCGAAGTAAGGCTCACAGGTCTATAATTACCAGGGCTGTCTCTACTCCCCTTCTTGAATAAGGGGACAACATTTGCTATCCTCCAGTCTTCCGGCACTATTCCTGTCGACAATGACGACATAAAAATCAAGGACAAAGGCTCTGCATCTCCTCCCTGGCTTCCCAGAGAATCCTAGGATAAAGCCCATCTGGCCCAGGGGACTTATCTATTTTCACACTTTCCAAAATTGCTAACACCTCCTCCTTGTGAACCTTAATCCCATCTAGCCTAGTAGTCTGTATCTCAGTATTCTCCTCGACAACATTTTCTTTCTCGACTGTAAATACTGACGAAAAATATTCATTTAACACTTCCCCTATCTCCTCCGATTCCACTCACAACTTCCCACTACTATCCTTGATTGGCCCTAACCTATCTCTCGTCATTCTTTTATTCCTGATATACCTATTGAAAGCCTCAGAGTTTTCTTTGATCCTATCCGCCAATGACTTCTCGTGTCCTCTCCTTGCTCTTCTTAGCTCTCCCTTTAGATCCTTCCTTGCTAGCTTGTAACTCTCAAGCGCCCTAACTGAGCCTTCACGTCTCATCCGAACATAAGCCTTCTTCTTCCTCTTGACAAGCGCTTCAACTTCTTTAGTAAACCACGGCTCCCTCGCTCGACAACTTCCTCCCTGCCTCACAGGTACATACTTATCAAGGACACGCAGTAGCTGCTCCTTGAATAAGCTCCACATTTCGATTGTGCCCATCCCCTGCAGTTTCCTTCCCCATCCTACGCATCCTAAATCTTGCCTAATCGCATCATAATTTCCTTCCCCCCCCGCTATAATTCTTGCCCTGCTGTATATACCTGTCCCTGCCCATCGCTAAGGTAAACCTAACCGAATTGTGATCACTATCACCAAAGTGCTCACCAACTTCTAAATCTAACACCTGGCCGGGTTCATTACCCAGTACCAAATCCAATGTGGCATCTCCCCTGGTTGGCCTGTCTACATACTGTGTCAGAAAACCCTCCTGCACACACTGGTCAAAAACAGACCCATCTAAAGTACTCGAACTATAGTATTTCCAGTCAATATTTGGAAAGTTAAAGTCCCCCATAACAACTACCCTGTTACTCTCGCTCCTGTCAAGAATCATCTTTGCTATCCTTTCCTCGACATCTCTGGAACTATTTGGAGGTCTAAAGAAAACTCCCAACAGGGTGACCTCTCCTCCTGTTTCTAACCTCGGCCCAAACTACCTCAGTAGACGAGTCCTCAAACGTCCTTTCTGCCACTGTAATACTTTCCTTGATTAACAATGCCACACCCCCCCCCCCCCCCCCCTCTTTTACCCTCTTCTCTGTTCTTAGTGAAACATCTAAATCCCGGAACCCGCAACATCCATTCCTGTCCCTGCTCTACCCATGTCTCCGAAATGGCCACTACATCGAGATCCCAGGTACCATGCTCCAGGCGATGAAGTAAACACATTTTAAACCAAGCTCTTGCTTGCCAGTGCCCTCTTGTGTCTTTATAACCTTATCCCTGACCTCACTACTCTCAACATCCTGCACACTGGAACTACAATTTAGGTTCCCATCCCCCTGTTGAATTAGTTTCAACCCCCCCCCCCCCCCCCGAAGAGCACTAGCAAATCTCCCCCTCATGATATTGGTACCCCTCTGGTTCAGGAGAAGACCATCCTGTTTGTAGAGGTCCCACCTACCCCAGAAATAGCCCCAATTATCCAGGAAACCAAAACCCTCCCTCCAACACCATCCCTGCAGCCACGTGTTCAACTCCTCTCTCTCCCTCTTCCTCACTTCGCTAGCACGTGGCACGGGCAACAACCCAGAGATAACAACTCTGTTTGTTCTCGCTCTAAGCTTCCACCCTAGCTCCCAGAATTTCTGCCTTAAATCCCCATCTGTCTTCCGACCTATGTCGTTGGTGCCTATGTGTACCACGACTTGGGGCTGCTCCCCCTCCCCCTTGAGGATCCCAAAAACACGCTCCGAGACATCACATACCCTGGCACCTGGGAGGCAACACACCAACCGTGAGTCTCTCTCGTTCCCACAAAAACTCCTATCTGTTCCCCTAACTATGGAGTTCCCAATGACTAATGCTCTGCTCCTCTTACCCCTTCCCTTCTGAGCAACAGGGACAGACTCTGCGCCAGAGACCCGTATCCCATTGCCTCATCACCTCACACTTCCCTGTATTAAATTTTATCTGCCACTTCTCTGCCCATTCTGATAGCCTATCTCTATCCTGTTGTAGGCAGTTTATATCATCCTCACTGTTTACCACTCCTCCAAGTTTGGTGTCATCGGCAAATTTTGAGATTCTACTCTGAATTCCAAGATCGAAGTAATGGTTCAATTGAATCTGAATAGACTGTTATATGAAAGTCCATGTAAACCCCATCAACACCATTGCCTTCATCAACTCTCTCTGTTACCACCTCAAAAACTCCAGCAAGTTAAACATGATTTTCCCTTAAGAAATCCATGCTGGCTTTCCTTTATTAACTCGCATTTGTCATGTGACTATTGATTTTGTCCCAAATTATTTTTTCTAAACGTTTTCCCACCACTGTAATTAAACTGACTGGTTTAACTGTAGTGGCTGGGCTTATCTCTACACCCTCTTTTGAACAAGGGTGTAACGTTTGCAATTTTGCAGCCCTCTGTCATCACCCCCGAGTCTAAGGAAGATTGAAAAATTATGGTCAGTACCTCTGCGATTTCCACTCTCACTTCCCTCAGTATCCTTGGATGCATGTTATCTAGTCCTTGTCTTTATCCACTTCAAGTACAGATAGCTTAACTAATACTTCCTCTTTGTCAATTTTAAACAACTCTAGCGTATGACTTCCCTCCTCTTTCAACATTGCCTGGGTTGCATCTTAGAATCATAAAACGTTTATTGCACAGAAAGAGACCACTTGGCCCATCGTGCTACCTAAAAACGATCCATCCATTCTAATCCCACGTTCCAGAATTTGATAGATTTTGGCACATGAGGTGCATATTCCGTTTGGAATGAGTTGTGGGTTCCTGCCTTAACTACCCTTTCGGGCAATGAATTCCAGACACCCACCACCCTCTGGGAGAAAGTAAAGTCCTCATCTCCCCTATAGTCTTTCTACCAAGCACTTTAAATCCATGCCACTTCGTCACTGACCTCTCTGATAAGGTGAATAGACCCTTCACCTCCACTCCATCCAGGCCTCACGCAATTTTGTACATTTCAATCAGATCTTCCCCCTGCCTTCTCTGTTCCAAGGAGAAGAGCCCCAGACGATCGAACCTTTCTTCATAGATAAATTTTTACAATACTGGCAGCATCTTCGTAAATCTCCTCTGTACCCTCTCTAGTGCAATTACATCCTTTCTGTAATGAGGTGACCAGAACTGTACACAGTACTCAAGTTGCGGTCTAACGAGTGAGTTCTACAGTTCCAGCGTAACCTCCCTGCTCTTATATTTTATACTTCAGCTAATAAAGGAAAGAATTCCATATCTTCTGCCTTGCAAAAGATAGATGCAAAGTATTTATTTAGTGCCTCAACTATGCCCTCTGCCTCCATGTGTAAATCCCCTTTATGGTCCCAAATCGGCCCCATTCCTCCTTTTACTAACCTTTTACTATTTACAAGCCTATTGAAACTTTGGAATTTCTTTTAATGATAGCCGCCAGTCTCTTTTCATGCTCTCTCTTTGCTTCTCTTATTTGCTTTTTCACTTTCCTTCTTTTTTTTAATTCATTCACAGGATGTGGGCATCGCTGGCCAGGCCAGCATTTATTGCACACCCCTAATTGCCCTTGAGAAGATGGTGGTGAGCTGCCTTCTTGAACCGCAGTAGTCCATATGGGGTAGGTACACCCACAGTGCTGTTAGGAAGGGAGTTCCAGGATTTTGACCCAGCGACAGTGAAGGAACGGCGATATAGTTCCAAGTCAGGTTGGTGTGTGACTTGGAGGGGAACTTGCAGGTGGTGGTGTTCCCATGTATTTGCTGCCCTTGTCCTTCTAGTTGGTAGAGGTCGCGGGTTTGGAAGGTGCTGTCGAAGGAACCTTGGTGCATTGCTGCAGTGCATCTTGTAGATGGTACACACTGCTGCCACTGTGCGTCGGTGGTGGAGGGAGTGAATGTTTGTAGATCGGGTGCCAATCAAGCGGGCTGCTTTGTCCTGGATGGTGTCGAGCTTCATGAGTGTTGTTGGAGCTGCACCCATCCAGGCAAGTGGAGAGTATTCCATCACACTCCTGACTTGTGCCTTGTAGATGGTGGACAGGATTCGGGGAGTCAGGAGGTGAGTTACTCGCCTCGGGATTCCTAGCCTCTGACCTGCTTGTGAAGCCACGGTTTTTATATGGCTACTCCAGTTCAGTTTTCGGTCAATGGTAGCCCCTAGGATGTTGATAGTGGGGGATTCAGCTATGGTAATGCCGTTGAATGTCAAGGGAAGATGATTAGATTCTATTTTGTTGAAGATGGTCATTGCCTGTCACTTGTGTGGCACGAATGTTACTTGCCACTTATCAGCCCAAGCCTGGATATTGTCCCAGTCTTGCTGCATTTCTGCACAGACCGCTTCAGTATCTGAGGAGTTGCGAATGGTGCTGAACATTGTGCAATCATCAGCGAACATCCCCACTTCTGACCTTATGATTGAAGATTCTGGACCTTCTATTTTCAGCCTGGTACTCAATAGTATCTTTATCCAGCAAATTTCAGAAGTTTGAATATCAGTGAATAAAATTATCAACTTTTGTGCAACCGTCAAAGATCTGTGTGAATACACAAACGTCTCTCTGTCCCTGTCTCTTCATTTAATCCATTTGTCTACATTGCCTTCCCTTACACTTCCTACAAAA
This sequence comes from Heterodontus francisci, assembly GCF_036365525.1. Taxonomy (NCBI): domain Eukaryota; kingdom Metazoa; phylum Chordata; class Chondrichthyes; order Heterodontiformes; family Heterodontidae; genus Heterodontus; species Heterodontus francisci. The sequence goes on from NW_027140744.1 coordinate 1,439,749, forward strand.
CAACATCACTTCATACTTCACTGTGTTAAATTACTTCTGCCACGTCCCTACCCATTTTACCAGTCAGTCTCTGTAATCCTGAAGTCTGTTACTATCCTTCACACTGCTTATTATCATTTCAGAGTTTCCTGCCATCTGAAAACTTTGACATTATCCCCTCTGTACATTGCCGATTGTATTAACATACAGCAACAGTGATCCCAACAGTGACCCTGGGGAACCCCACTGAGTACAGCACTCCAGACTGAACAATAACCATTCCCCACTACTCATTGCTTTCTGTCACTTAGCTGTTTTCCTGCATTCTGGCATTGAAAATAAAAGACAAGACTTCCATTTATGTAGCGCCTTTCATGGCCACTGCATGTCCCAAAGCAATTTACAACCAATGAGTACAATTCAACGCGTGGTCAGTCCTGTAATATAGGAAGGACAGCAACAGATTTCGTGTTACGACCACATGAGAACTCTGTCCAGGGGTCTTTTACTGTCGTAACCTGGCCTTATTGTAACAGGGTTTAATTTTAAACACACTGTGTTTTGAGCTTCCACTTTATGAATACTTGTTCACAACTTTACAATCATAAGGCAAAGAAATGAGTACAAACAGGCTTTCTATGTTTAAAGAAGAAAGAATGAAATTTATTAAACCTTCAACTTAAACTCTAGTATGGTTCACGCCCACGGATATATGATGCGTCCACACGAGCATGCACATGCAATATAAACATGCAAATAGGGACAGAAAAGAGCAGAACAGAAGATAAGGAGAACAGTTTGAGGCAATATCTTGTCACTGTTTCTCGAGCTCGCTGTATTCCTTGATTGAATATCTGATCTTTTATTTCGCTGGGTCCCAGTAGTCTTCGTAAAACCTTGTTCACAGAGGAAACCATTCTCTCTTAAAGTTTCATGTGTTTTCACAAGATTCAGTTCCGTGGGAAAAGATGAAGGCAGGCAGACAGGAGAGGTGATGTTCTCAGTCCATGAACACATGTTGTTCTGAGTTCATAATCTGTTTTCCAGTTTAAAACACCCCGAGTCGTCCAGCAGGTGGCCACGTGACCGACTGGCCTGACCAGGTCTCTTTCTCTGTATTGGGGCAGGTACTGGCTCCCTTTGTTTTCACATTGTCTGGTAGTATTCAATCATCTTTCCGGTCATGGACTTACAATGTTTAAGTTTTAATGTTCATGTGGTGAAATTACGTGTGCCTCAATCTTGGCAGGCGGGGGTTTGCCTGACACCTCAACACCCAGGGGAACGAAGTGCCATTTAAAGACAAGCGGTGCATTTCATAACAGAGTCTGAGAAATATAAGATATAGAAAGTCCATTCATTCACCAATCTTAACCTTATTAAACATGGACTGTTCTAGGTGCCAAGTCTTCAGTAATCTTTCCCTTTCTGTCCCCTCAGGACAGCTGTGGGGGTGGGAGTGGGTCTATCCTGAACTCCCTGATTCATGCAAAGACTTTTGTCTTCAGGGGATGGGTGGTTCCCTTTCCCTCTGACTGTGGGGGAGGAGTCTTTTTTACTCTCCACTTTGATCTCTGGCACAGTCCTACCTGCAGGTATTTGTGACACTTCGACTGCGTGAGGAAGGAGGACTTTGCAGGGTCGACAGGGCTGGGTTTGTCATTGTCATTTCTAGTTCCTAGGTCGATGCCGGGTGGGCCATACGGTTTCATTCCTTTTTATTGCCTTCGCAGTAATGAGATGCAACTGAGTGGCTGGCTAGGCCATTTCAGAGGGCATGTCAGGGTCAACAACATTGTTGTGGGTCTGGAGTAACATGTAGGTCGGAAAATGTAAGGACAGCAGATTTCCTTCCCTAAAGGACATTTGTGAACCTTTTGTGTCACTCTAGTGTTTCCATCTTCTATCACTTCCATATCCAAAGATGGCTGAAAGATTCTGAACAGTGCCTCTGCTATTTGCACCATACCTTTCCTCAGCAACCCTCATACATCCCATCCAGACCAGGTAAATGTTCAACTTTGTTGTGGTGCAAAAAGTTTTAGATTGAAAGTGGTTAACTGAACCTGTTTATTCAGTGACTGTAATTAATGTCAGTCTCCATGGACCTGAACTGTGTCACTGGAGGGTTTCCTTCTTCTGTTAATAAGGGGCTCCTTTCAATCTGTTATTTCATAGTATCAGCGGGAGCACAACCTCCGGCACGAACAGATATCAGTGGCTCGAGAGAGAGAGAGAGAGAGAGAGAGAGAGAGAGAGAGAGAGAGACAGGATAGATCAGAATCTGAGAACAATAGATTGGAATGTTACAACAATGATTTGGAGGAAAGTATAGGTGGTCTGATTAGCAAGTTTGCAGACGACACTAAGATTGGTGGAGTAGCAGATAGTGAAGGGGACTGTCAGAGAATACAGCAGAATATAGATAGATTGGAGAGTTGGGCAGAGAAATGGCAGATGGAGTTCAATCGGGGCAAATGCGAGGTGATGCATTTTGGAAGATCCAAATCAAGAGTGAACTATGAAGTAAATGGAAAAGTCCTGGGGAAAATTGATGTACAGAGAGATTTGGGTGTTCAGGTCCACTGTTCCCTGATGGTGGCAACGCAGGTCAATAAAGTGGTCAAGAAGGCATATGGCATGCTTTCCTTCATCGGACGGGGTATTGAGTACAAGAGTTGGCATGTCATGTTACAGTTGTATAGGACTTTGGTTGGGCCACATTTGTAATACTGCGTGCAGTTCTGGTCGCCACATTACCAAAAGGATGTGGATGCTTTGGAGAGGGTGCAGAGGAGGTTCACCAGGATGTTGCCTGGTATGGAGGGCGCTAGCTATGAAGAGAGGTTGAGTAGATTAGGATTATTTTCATTAGAAAGACGGAGGTTGAGGGGGGACCTGATTGAGGTGTACAAAATCATGAGAGGTATAGACAGGATGGATAGCAAGAGGCTTTTTCCCAGAGTGGGGGATTCAATTACTAGAGGACCCGAGCTCAAAGTGAAAGGGGAAAAGTTTAGGGGGAATATGCGTGGAAAGTTCTTTACGCAGAGGGTGGTGGGTGCTTGGAACGCGTTGACAGCGGAGGTGGAAGATGCGGGCACGATGGAGTCTTTTAAGATGTATCTAGACAGATACATGAATGGGCAGGAAGTAAAGAGATACAGACCCTTAGAAAATAGGCGACATGTTTAGATAGAGGATCTGGATCGGCGCAGGCTTGGAGGGCCGAAGGGCCTGTTCCTGTGCTGTAATTTTCTTTGTTCTTTGTTCTTTGTTCCAACAATGGATCAGAATCTGAGAACAATAGATTGGAATGTTGCAACAATGGACAGCAGGACTTCCTGCACTTGGTTTGGCTTGCTTACTGTAGATTGGATAACATTAGAATATCGGGTCTTTTATGCTCTGAGGATGATTCAATGTATTTTCTATCCCATCCTCGCTATTATTTGTACCCCTGGTAAGTCTCAGTATCCTGCTATTAGATTCATTAACCATATTTCACTGATTTCGTGTTCTTGTCAATTAAAAGCATGAGAAGATTGTCGTCATTATCTTCAGTTACTGTCACAAACTCTATTCCCTATCCACGATCTGCATCCCCCTCACTGGCCGTTGACTGAGGTGGAACCAGGAAGTTTTCAACCTCTGGTACTTGTTAAATGCTGAGCTGAGTTCATCCCCATTTCCCCTCCATTCCCAACCCTGTCTATTGTTACGGCCAGGTGAAGAGGGGTCACAGTCACCCCTCTTGTCCTTCCTCTTATTTGACTGCAACAGTCTTTGTCCTTTTTAAACAGTGGATGTGCTTACTATCTCAGTGAGTATTTTACCTTTTACCTTTGGTGTGATGGTGAAGGATCCGATCGGACCAGTTCTCTTGAGTTTGAACACGGAAGAGCTGAGTTTATTATACTTAACAATCTAAACCCGATCTAAATAAAATCATAAAAATTAACCGCGCATTTATGCACACACTCACACGGGAATCACACAGAAATAATTTCCAAAGTGAGAAGTATATTTGTGGTTGGATTGGAATCCAGAATTAATATTATAAATAAAATACTCATTCTGTGAGGTTGGACGATTCGGTGGTCTTCTGGCTGAAGTTGTATTCTTGAAGTCTTTGGCTGGTTAAAGTGCATTTGTGGCAGGCACACATGGCTCAGTGTTTTCTTGGAGGCAGATTTGTAGGTAGCTTTCTTCCCCTGGTTACTCTGTCTGTAGCAAACTGTCGGCTTGGAGGGCCCACTGTCGCATGTGGTTTTCAAACTTGTGTTGTTAGGTGGAGAGAGAGACGGAGAGAGAGAGGCGGGGACACAGCCCTTCTGCTTCTGCACAGTTTGAATCACTGGCTTGTCTGTCTTTGTCCAGGGTAAACTCCCAGCTTTCACAGAGATACACAGAAGGTCCCATGACTGCCTCTGTGTATTCTTTGTACCCTGATAATGAGATTCAAAGTTAGAAATTCTATCTCCCCAGTGCTCAGGATACCAGTATTTACTGTTGGAGAAGATTTCTCTTTCAAATTCAATGTGTCAGGATGGCCTTGTATGCCGTGTTAATGATTGTAAGCTTAGGTAATTCAATCACTGGAGCAAGCCAGTGATTCAGATCCAGGCTCATAAGATATGTGTCTCCTGCTGGAGGCCTTGGAATGTGAAAAGGTGTTTCAGATAACAATTGTGGTGGCAATCTTGGCTGCCTGTTTTTTCAAGGTTAACTGCAGGATTTTCTCCATTAAATGATTAGTGTAAAATTCCTCATTGGGCATATGGTGTTATGTTGACACTGCCACAGCACATGGAAAGAAAAGTGAGAATAGGAACATTTCATGACAGAATTGTGGGAAGAAATGGAAGGAAACAAACATTCATTCTCAATAATAACTTCTCAAATTCACACATTAATCTTAGAATTACTGCAGCTGACATTGTCAGTTTCAGTTTGATTTAGATTTAGAGATACAGCACTGAAACAGGCCCTTCGGCACACCGAGTCTGTGCCGACCATTAACCACCCATTTATACTAATCCTACACTAATCCCATATTCCTACCAAACATCCCCACCTGTTCCTATATTCCCCTACCACCTACCTATACTAGTGGCAATTTATAATGGCCAATTAACCTATCAACCTGCAAGTCTTTTGGCTGTGGGAGGAAACTGGAGCACCCGGAGAAAACCCACGCAGACACAAGGAGAACTTGCAGTACTGATATAATTGTGTTGGAGTTTTGTCTGGGATGGTTATGTGTCAGGTTTGATCCTGGTTGTTCTTGCAGAGTTCTGCTTTGAACTGTTGGGTTATATTTGCTTTGAGTTTAAGACCTGATCATTGGGTTCTTAGCTTTCTGGTGAGGTACACAGGTGCTGTTTACTTCAGGGTATTTTCCGTTCCAATTTCCCTTTACGATGGTGAGGATCTTTTTTTCTGATCTGCCCTATGTCTTCGGAGTCATTACCGCTCGCTAGGGTCTGTCAAACTTTCACTGCACTCTCTTGTGGCACTTTGACTAGGTGAGGCATCTCAAGGGAACTTTCCTTGCCCTTGCACGTTTCTGTAATTGCTGTTAGCAGCCTTTTTAGGGTGCTTCTTTGACCTGCATTTAAGGAAGAGAGCGTGTGGTCTAATCTATCTAACATTTCAGGTTTGGCTATTCGGAGAGTAGGGGATTCTTGTTGAGAATTCTCCTAACCTGTCCTCACGATTCTTTTTAATCCTTCCCTCCTGATCGTCTGACAGATCTGTACTTGTCTGTCCCCTCCACAGCCTTTACCTTTTTCCTTTGGTCTGGGTGTCAATTAAATAATTAACCTGAGTATTCCTTTTGCCACTCGATATGGACCACTGAACTGGGATTTCAGGGGTTCACCCTGCAGTGAGAGTAGTAACAATACATGGTCTCTGGGCTGAAATGTTCTAGCCTTGGCATTTTCGTCTGCTTATCTTTTCATAGCTGCCTGAGAGGTCTTTCGGTGTCCCTGAGCCATTGCACATGCTCTCGTGAGCCACTCCCAGAGCATGGAAATGTTGTCTAAAATGGAAGACACATCCCTGTGTCCCAAAAACCTCTCCTTGTTTCGTTTAAGAGTACCTCTCGCTTCGTGTCCATAAACTAACTCAAAGAGACTGAAGCCAGTGGACTCATTAGATAAGTCCCTGGTCACCAACAGGTGAAATCCTAGCCCTTTGTCCCAGTCATGGGGTTACTCATAGCAATATGGCCTGATCATTGTCTTTAGGGTCTGGTGGTACTGCTCCAAAGCCCCTTGTGACTGTGGGTGATAGGCTGAGAACTTTAGCAGGGTTATGTCCAGAATATCCATGAGCTTTTCAAAAATACTGGACGTAAAATGTGTGTCCTGGTCCATCTGGATCTCAGCAGGCAGCCCATATCGGGTAAAGAATTGGGTTAGCCCCTCCACCACTACCTTGGTAGAGATTGTTCTTTGGGAGAATGGCCTCTGAGAATCGGGTCACCATGTCCATAATGGTGAGAAGATACTGGTAATCCCGTTTTGTTTTCAGCAGGTGTCCCACACAATCCACCAGCATTCTGCTGAAGGGTTCTTGTATGGGAATTAGGGGTGCCGGTTTTATTGCAGGTTGGGACTTCCCCAGAACCTGGCACGTGTGACCAGTTTGACAGAACTCCACTACATCTTTGTGGAGTTATAGTCAGTCAAAACGCTGTGTTATGCGGCTTTGATTTTTCATGCACTGGCATGTCCATCCATTAGAAGGTCGTGGGCCATTCTTATTATTTCTTAAAGGGACCTCAGCGGCACCACTCTCTGGAGATCCACTGTCCACTCTTCATCCGCAGGACTGTGAGGAGGTGTACACTTCCTCATCAGCACCTCACTCTTTAAATAGGAGCACTCTGCAACTCCCTCTGCTTCAGCTTTGGTTTGGACAGACTGTGCTAACATTGCACTGTATTTTTAACACTGGATCAGGTTGTTGAGACTCAACTAAGGAAAATCTGTTTAACACATCCTTTCGGTCCTCTAACATTCCAAAGAAGATTTCACAATCAGGGAGAATACCTGGGACCTTCTCCTGTAAATGCTCTGTCTCCCTGACCTCTTTTGGTCTCTCTAGAACCACTGGGGAAGCTGCCACCTTTTCCCCCTGTCAGATCATTACCCAGGAGCAGGTCGACCCATACACTGATAAACTAGGGACAATCCCGATGGTTAACTGTCCTGAAATTAGGTCACACTCCAAGTGCAGCCGATATAAAGGTATGGACATATACTGACTTCTGATACCATTCACTAACAGTCTAGCATTCACTGCACTCTCTGGGGGAAAGCTCATGCCTTTTCCCAGCAGAAGGAATTGGGTGGCCCCTGTATCCCTGAGTATGACTATGGACTTGCCTGCCTCACTCAAGGGGTATGGGGTCACGTATCCTTGGGAAAAGTTCCTTCTAACTCTCAGGGAATTTGTTAAGTTTTCCCACACTCTCTGTGGTAGTTTTACTGGGTCTGACTGCCACAGTGAAAGACACATCTTGATCTGCTATGCTTTCCATCAGGGCCCTTTTATCTGCACTTATCTGGTGGACCCTGTTTAATCCTACAGGTTTTCCCATAACTTGCAGCATTCAGCTCCATGGTGACCTTCCTTATTACAGTGGAAACACACAGATCTTCATCCGTTACTCCTGCTCGCAGTACCGTCCGATTTGGCCTGAGGATGGGCCCCTGTATTTCCCGCTTTTCCTTCTTGCCCATGGCTGTTCGGGCTCCTATCACTCTCCCACCTTTTATTCTCGGATCTTTGGGATGACTGGGGAAGGGTTTCCCTTTGGGGTAAGGCCTTCTGTACAAAGGAAAATTCATCGGCCAGAATTGCAACCTGTCTGGCTCTTTGAACCTTTTGTTCCTTTATGTGGGTTCTAATGGGAGGTGGCCTGCCTTAATACAGTGGAAACTCCTCGAGAACGATCACCACTCTGAGGTTTTCTTACGTGGGCTCTATCTTGACTGTCCATATCTACTGGTCAAAAGTAAACTCAAAAATGCATTGTAAAATCTTCTAACGGTACGTATGAAGGAAACATTTAGCAAAGACAAATGTGGGTCCATTACAGGCAGAGTCAGGAGAATTTATAATGGAGAATAAAGAAATGGCAGAGAAGCTAAATGATTATCTTGTGTCTTTCTTCACTGTGGAGGATACAAGAAATCTCCCAGAATTAGAGATCCAAGGGATTTGGGAGAATGAGGAATTGAGGGAAATTAGTATTAGTAAGAAGTTGTATTGGCGAATTTAATAGTGCTGAAGGTTGATAATTCATCAAGATCTGATATTCTACATCCCAGAGTGTTGAAGGAAGTAGTTATGGGGATTGTAGATACATTGGTGATCCACTTTCAAAATTCTATCAGTTCTGGAACGCCTCCTGCAGATTGGAAGGTCGCAAATGACACCCCACTATTTAAGAAGGGAGGGAAAGAGAAAATTGGGAATTACACACCTGTTATGCTTCCATCAGTACTAGGGAAAGTGCTGGAATCTATTCTAAAGTATGTGATAAATGGATCTGATTGGGCAGAGTCAACATGGATTTATGAATAGGAAATCATTCATGCTGAACCTGTTGGAGTTTTTTTTAGGATGTTACTCACAGAATAGAAAAGGGGAGCTGGTGGATTTTCAGAAGGCATTTGATAAAGTGCACCACAGGAGCTTGGTAAGCAAAACTAAAACACATGGAAAAGGAGGTAATATACTGACATGCAGTAAGGATTGGTTAACAGGCAGGAAACAGAGTAGGAATAAAAGGGTCATTCTTGCGTTGGCAGGATGAGACTAGTGGGGTACCGCAGGGAACAGTACTTGGGCCCCAGCTGTTCACAATATATATCGATGATTTGGGTATGGGGACCAAAGTAATATGTTCAAGATTGCAGATTGCACAAAACTAGGTGGGAATGTGAGTTGTGAGGAAAATGCAAAGCGGCTTCAAGGGGATTTGGACAGACTGAATGAGTGGGCAAGAACATGGCAGATGGAATATAATGCGGAAAAATGTGAGGTGGGCCACTTGGGTAGAATGAATAGATGTGCATTGTATTTCTTAAATGGTAAGACATGAGAAAGTGTAGAAGTACAAAGGGACCTGGGTGTCCTTGTCAATAGGTCACTTAAAGCTAACATGCAGGTGCAGCAAGCAATTAGGAAGGCTAATGTGTGTTACTTTTATCGTTAGAGGATTTGAATACAGGAGTAGTGAAGTCTTGATTCAATTGTATAGAACCTTGGTTAGATCGCACCTGGAGTACTGTGTGCAGTTTGGGTCCCCTTACCTGAGGAAGGATATTATGACCATAGAGGGAGGCAACAAAGGTTCACCAGACTTGTTCCTGGGATGGCGGGTCTGTTCTACGGAAAGGGATTGAAGAAACTGAACATGTATTCTCTAGAGTTTCGAAGAATGAGCGGTGATCTCATTGAAACGTACAAAATACTTAAAGGGATAGACAAGGCAGCTAAGATGTTTCCCCTGGTTGGGGAATCTAGAACAAAGGGACACAAATTCAAAGCCACTTAGGACAGAGATGAGGAGTAATTTCTTTACTCAGAGGGTTGTGAACCTTTGGAATTCTCTATCCTTCTGTGGAAGCGCAGTCATTGCTATGTTTAAAGTATAGATTGACAGATTTCTAAATACCACTGACAGAAGGGGATATGAGGATAGTGTGGGAGAAAAGGCATTGAAGAGGATGATCCGCCATGATCATATTGAATGGTGGAGCAGGATCGATGGGACGAATGGTTGAATTCAGATTCCATGTTCCTATATTCCTTAGCTGCTTAACTGCTTCCAACTCGAGGTCAGTTTAGTCAGGCTGCTTTCCAAGGGTTCAGAATGTTTTACTGAACACTTCGGATGCTATCTCATATACACCCAGGATAGCATTTTTAGTCATCTCATAATCTGATGAACTTTTATCTGGCAGCACTGAATAAACCTCATGGGCTTTGCCTGTTATTTTGTTTTGTAAAAATAGCATCCCGCTCTCTTCCGACCATTTCAGCTGCTTTGCAAGCTTATCAAAAGTGGTGAAAAATTCTGCCACATGCACCTCATTGAACTTTGGAATGAACTGGGAGAAGTTTAAGAGATCAGCACATGGTCCTGAGCTAGGAGCAGCTCCCACACTCGCTGTGCTTTGACTGGGTGTACTGGGTCTTCCTTTAGTTGATTTGAACTGCCTTAACTTCCTTTTCTCCTTCTTCCTCTGGAACACTTTCATTTTTTCCCTTTCTTGACAGTCACTCTGCTCTTTCTCGCTCACACTGGAATTTAATTCTCGTCTTTTCTGCTCTAGTTTTACCTTAGCTAACATTACTCTATCTGTCAGTGATTCTAACCCTGTTTGAGTCTTCAGCTTCAAGTGAAAAATGGTTGTCCACAAGTCTTAGGAATTCAGGTTTCCGAGCTTTTGGATGGAGAGAAATCCCGAACTGTCCAGCTATATTACTCAACTTTTCAACAGATTGGGGTTTTAACCTGTACCAAGTTATTTCAGTCTGCATGCAACTCCCTTATTGCGAATGTAACTGATTTATTCAAAAAGGGAGAGAGCCAGAAATCAGGAAAAATTATGAGGGGCATTGATAGGGTAGGTAGGAAGAAACGTTTCCCTTAGCGGAGGTGTCAATAACCAGGGGGGCATTGATTTAAGCTTAGGGACAGGCAGTTTAGAGGGAATTTGAGGGGAAAAATCACCCAGAGGGTGTTTGGAATCTGGAGCACACTACCTGAATGGAAGGAAGAGGCAGGACTCTTACAACATTTACGAAGTATTTAGATGAGCACCTGAAAAGCCATTGCATCCAAGGTTACGGGGCAGGTGCTGGAAAATGGGATTAGAATTTACAGGCTTGATGGCCGACACAGATAAAGTGGGGCGAGGGGACTGTTTCTGTGCTGTAAAACTCTGTGCCTCTATGACACTTCTAATTTGCCATTTGTTGTCGGGTTACGATCTCTCGAACCTCCAGATTTCTGCTGCAGCCAGGTGAGGAGGGGTCCCAGGCTCTCTTCTTGTCCTGTATTTTATTTGATCACAACGGGGTTTATTCCTTTTTAGCACTGGACGTGCTGACCACCTCAGTGAATATTTTACCTTTTACCTTTTGTGATAGTGAAAGAACCAATCAGACAGGTTTTCGTGATTTTAAACATGAGGTGAGTTTATTATACTTTAAAATCTAAACTGAATCTAAATAAAATAACAACAATATAAGGTACACATTCATGCACACACTCACACGCAAATCACACAAACAGGTTATAGAGTGAGAAATAAATTTATATTTGGATTGGAGTCCAGAATAAATTAAAAATAAAAAAAGTCTGTGTGATTGGATAATTCTGTGGTCTGCGCCTTTGCCATCCTTATTTATGAGTGTCATGTCATCTACAAGATTTGAAATTGTTTATTTTTACGTATAAGTCTCCATCACCTGTATATCTATCTACATGTCAGGAAGAGCACTGATTCTAATACTAACCCCTGAGAAACAACATTGTATAATCCCCCTCCCCCAGTCTGAACAATGTCTGTTCACCACTTCTCTCTGCTTTCTGTCCCTGAGTCAGTGTCATATCCACATTATCACTGTCACAATAATCCACGTCTTCCATTTTCATAACAAGTCTATGAAATGTCATTTGATGACAGGCCTTTTGATAGTCCAGATACATAACAGGAAACACACTATCCTCATCAACGCTCACAGTTATGTCATCAACTAACTTGATCAATATTATTAGACATGATTTTCCATGAACCAATCCGTGCTGTTTGTCATTTATTATCCCATGTTTTTCCAAGAAAGATATATTTTTTGTATTGGTTTACGGCCTCTAGTAATATCGAACCACCGACATTAGACTGACTGGTCAGTAGGTACAGGTTTATCTGATGTCTCCTTTTTAAAGCAGGGTGTAACATTTACAACCCTCCAGTCCTCTGTCATCACTCCCAGATCCAAGGAGGATTGAAAGCTTCTGGCCAGTGCCCGTATTTCCACCATTCCTTCCGTCAACAAACGTCATATATCCCATCTAGACTGGGATCCCATCTAAATCTTCTACACAATTGTGGTACAAAAAGTATTGGATTGAAAAGGGTTAACATAACCTGTTTGCTCATTGACTGTAATTAATGTCAGTCACTAAGGACCCTAAATGTGTCACTGGAGGGTTTCCCTGTTCCATTAATAAGGGACTCCTTTCAATGTGCCAAATCATAGTGTCAGCGGAAGCATCACTGTCAGCACGAACAGGGATCCACCACTGCAGAGAGAGAGAGAGAGGATCGATCAGAATCTGAGAACAATAGATTAGAATGTTGCAACAATGGACAATTTCTCCTCTTCGTTTGGCCTGGTTGCTGCAGATTATTTTTGGATAACATTAGAATTGCGGATCTATTATGCTCTGAAGATGATTCAATTTATTTACTATCCCATCCCCGCTATTATTGGTGTCCCTGGTAAGTCTCTGTATCCAACTATTCGATCTATAAACCATATTTCACTGATCTAGTATTCTTGTCATGTAAAGCTTTGGAAGAGTTAAGCCATTGTCTTCAGTCTCTGTCACAAAGTCCACTCTGCATTAACTATTTGCATTTCCCTCCCTACCCAATGTATGTGGCAGAAACACACTGCAAACCTCCATAAACCACAACCCATCCAGAACTCTGCTGCCTGTATCCTAACTCACATCAAATCCCGATCACCCATCATCCCTGTGCTCACTGATCTACAGTGGCTCCCGGTCTGGCAGCACCTTAATTTTAATATTCTCATTCTTGTGTTCGAATCCCTCCATGGACTCACCCCTCCAATTAGTTTCTTTCTTCTGTACATTTCACAAGTTATTGAAAATCTTAACCCTTCAAGTCTATTTCCTATTCCCTTTTTGAAGTGAGCTGTTTTCACTCCATATGTTCCCCTGACCTGATTTTCACTCTATGACGGCACTGGTGCCAACGCGATGGAACCCTGAACAAGAACAAAGAACAAAGAAAATTATAGCACAGGAACAGGCCCTTCGGCCCTCCAAGCCTGTGCCGATCCAGATCCTCTATCGAAACATGTCACCTATTTTATAAGGGTCTGTATCTCTTTGCTTCCTGCCCATTCATGTATCTGTCCAGAAACATCTTAAAAGACGCTATCGTGCCCGCATCTACCACCTCCACTGGCAACGCATTCCAGGCACCCACCACCCTCTGCATAAAGAACTTTCCACGCATATCACCCCTAAACTTTTCCCCTTTCACTTTGAACTCGTGACCCCTAGTAATTGAATCCCCCACTCTGGGAAAAAAGCTTCTTGCTATCCACCCTGTCAAAACCTCTCATGATTTTGTACACCTCAATCAGGTCCCCCCTCAACGTCCGTCTTTCTAATGAAAATAATCCTAATCTACTCAACCTCTCTTCATAGCTAGCGCCCTCCATACCAGGCAACATCCTGGTGAACCTCCTCTGCACCCTCTCCAAAGCATCTACATCCTTTTGGTAATGTGGCGACCAGAACTGCACGCAGTATTCCAAATGTGGCCGAACCAAAGTCTTAGACAACTGTAACATGACCTGCCAACCCTTGTACTCAATACCCCGTCCGATGAAGGAAAGCATGCCGTATGCCTTCTTGACCACTCTATTGACCTGCGTTGCCACCTTCAGGGAACAATGGACCTGAACACCCAAATCTCTCTGCACATCAATTTTCCCCAGGACTTTTCCATTTACTGTATAGTTCACTCTTCAATTGGACCTTCCAAAATGCATCATCCCGCATTTGCCCTGATTGAACTCCATCTGCCATTTCTCTGCCCAACTCTCCAATCTATTTATATTCTGCTGTATTCACTGACAGTCCCCTTCACTATCTGCCACTCCACCAATCTTAGTGTCGTCTGCAAACTTGCTAATCAGACCACCTATACTTTCCTCCAAATCATTTCTGTATATCACAAACAACAGTGGTCCCAACACGGGTCCCTGTGGAACACCACTGGTCAAACGTGTCCATTTTGAGAAACTCCCTTCCACTGCTAATCTCTGTCTCCTGTTGCCCAGCCAGTTCTTTATCCAAAACAAAAACAGGAAATGCTGGATTCACTCAGCAGGTCTGGCAGCATCTGTGGAAAGAGAAGCAGAGTTAACGTTTCGGGTCAGTGACCCTTCTTCGGAACCATCTTTATCCATCTGGCTAGTACACACTGGACCCCATGCGACTTCACTTTCTCCATCAGCCTGCCATGGGGAACCTTATCAAACGCCTTACTGAAGTCCATGTATATGACATCGACAGCCCTTTCCTCATCAATCAACATTGTCACTTCCTCAAAGAATTCTATTAAGTTGGTAAGACTTGACCTTCCCTGCACAAAACCATGTTGCCTATCACTGATAAGCCCATTTTTTCCAAATGGGAATAGATCCTATCCCTCAGTATCTTCTCCAGCAGCTTCCCTACCACTGACGTCAGGCTCACCGGTCTATAATTACCAGGATTTTCCCTGCTACCCTTCTTAAACAAGGGGACGACATTAACAGTTCTCCAGTCCTCCGGGACCTCACCCGTGTTTAAGGATGCTGCAAAGATATCTGTTAAGGCCCCAGCTATTTCCTCTCTCGCTTCCCTCAGTAACCTGGGATAGATCCCATCCGGACCTGGGGACTTGTCCACCTTCATGCCTTTCAGAATACCCAACACTTCCTCCCTCCTTATGCTGACTTGACCGAGAGTAATCAAACATCTGTCACTAACCTCAACATCCGTCATGTCCCTCTCCTTGGTGAATACCGATGCAAAGTACTCGTTTAGAATCTCACCCATTTTCTCTGACTCCACGCATAACTTTCCTCCTTTGTCCTTGAGTGGGCCAATCCTTTCTCTAGTTACCCTCTTGCTCCTTATATATGAATAAAAGGCTTTGGGATTTTCCTTAACCCTGTTTGCTGAAGATATTTCATGACCCCTTTTAGCCCTCTTAATTCCTCATTTCAGATTGGTCCTACATTCCCGATATTCTTTCAAAGCTTTGTCTTTCTTCAGCCTCCTAGACCTTATGTATGCTTCCTTTTTCCTCTCGTCTCGTCTCACAATTTCACCTGTCATCCATGGTTCCCTAATCTTGCCATTTCTATCCCTCATTTTCACAGGAACATGTCTCTCCTGCACGCTAATCAACCTCTCCTTAAAAGACTCCCACATATCAAATGTGGATTTACCTTCAAACAGCTGCTCCCAATCTACATTCCCCAGCTCCTGCCGAATTTTGGTGTAGTTGGCTTTCCTCCTATTTAGCACTCTTCCTTTGGGACCACTCTCGTCTTTGTCCATGAGTATTCTAAAACTTACGGAATTGTGATCACTATTCCCAAAGTAGTCCCCTACTGAAACTTCAACCACCTGGCCGGGCTCATTCCCCAACATCAGGTCCAGTATGGCCCCTTCCCGAGTTGGACTATTTACATACTGCTCTAGAAAACTCTCCTGGATGCTCCTTACAAATTCTGCTCCATCTAGACCTCTAACACGAAGTGAATCCCAGTCAATGTTGGGAAAATTAAAATCTCCTATCACCACCACCCTTTTGCTCCTACATCTTTCCATAATCTGTTTACATATTTGTACCTCTATCTCACGCTCGCTGTTGGGAGTCCTGTAGTACAGCCCCAACATTGTTACCGCACCCTTCCTATTTCTGAGTTCTGCCCATATTGTCTCACTGCTCGAGTCCTCCATATTGCCCTCCTTCAGCACAGCTGTGATATCCTCTTTGACCAGTACTGCAACTCCTCCGCCGCTTTTACCTCCCTCTCTATCCCGCCAGAAGCATCGATATCCTGGGATATTTAGTTGCCAATCATGACCTTCCCTCAGCCAAGTCTCAGTAATAGCAATAACATCATACTCCCAGTTACTAATCCAGTCCCTAAATTCATCTGTCTTACCTACTACACTTCTTGCATCAAAACAAATGCACCTCAGACCACCAGTCCCTTTCTTTCATCATCTGCTCCCTGCCTACTTTTTCCCTTAGTCATGCTGACTTCATTATCTAGTTCCTTGCAGGCTTTAGTTTCTACCACCTTACTGTCCACTGACCTCATTTGTTTCCCATCCCCCTGCCACATTATTTTAAACCCTCCCCAACAGCGTTAGCAAAAGCACCCCCAAGGACATTGGGTCCAGTCCGGCCAAGGTGTAGACCGTCCAATTTGCAATAGTCCCACCTCCCCAGAAACGGTCCCAATGTCCCAAAAATCTGAACCCCTCCCTCCTGCACCATCTCTCAAGCCACGCATTCATCCTGACTATTCTTTCATTTCTACTCGGACTATCACGTGGAACTGGTAGCAATCCTGAGGTTACTACCTCTGAGGTCCTACTTTTTAACTTGGCTCCTAACTCCCTAAATTCTGCTTGTCGGACCTCATCCCGTTTTTTACCTATGTCATTGGTGCCTTTGTGCACAATGACAACTGGCTGTTCACCCTCCACTTTCAGAATGTTCTGCAGCCGATCTGAGACATTCCTGACCCGTGCATCTGGGAGGCAACATACCATTCGGGAGTCTCGTTTTCGACCACAGAACCGCCTATCTACTCCCCTTACAATCGAATATCCTATGACTATCGCCCTTCCACTCTTTTTCCCGCCCTTCCTAACATCAGAGCCAGCCACGGTGCCATGAACCTGGCTACTGCTGCCTTCCCCTGATGAGCCATCTCCCTCAACAGTATCCAAAACGGTATACCTGTTTTGGAGGGAGATGACCGCAGGGGACACCTGCGCTGCCTTCCTGCTCTTTCTCTGCCTTTTGGTCACCCATTCCCTTTCACCCTCAGCAATCCTAATCTGTGGTGTGGCCAATTCGCTAAACGTGCTATCCACGACCTCCTCAGCAACGCGGATGCTCCAAAGTGAGTCCATCCGCAGCTCCAGAACCGTCATGCTGTCTAACAAGAGCTGCAGCTGGACACACTTCCAGCACGTGAAGGAGTCAGGGACATCAGCCGTGTCCCTGAGCTCCCACATTGAGCAAGAGGAGCATAACACGTGTCTGAGATCTCCTGCCATTTTCAATCTTAAGCTTAAGTTAGTCTTAACTTAGATAAACGAAAAAGGAATGAAAAGTTTTTACCAATCACACGAAAAAAAAAGAAATAGAAAAAGCCTTACCGTATCTGCACACCACCGAGTCCTTTTTTTTTTGTTAGAGGAGGAGGGCGGGTTGGAGACACTACAGATATAGTGTCTCGGGTTCAGCCGCTGCCCAAATATATAGGACTTACTTACCCAGCTGCCACATCGCTCTCCCTGTCGCCGCTGCAAAAAAAACCCAGGATCCATCAAATGATGTGAACTGCACAGCCAGCCACTTCTGGTGTAACCCGCACAGTGCCCCATGGTGGGCAGGGTTCTAGCCTGTGTTTGCCATGCATATGCTCTTAGTGTGAGGAAGGGTTTCAATTGACGTCAATCAGCCATTCCAATAGCTTTGATGTACTTCTTTGACACTTGGTCTGTGCATGTCCACTGACCGCGGGCGTAGTCACTCTCAGGTGAACACGCATTCAGCAGCACGAGTAACCCTCTCAAGTGTTATTTAAAAGGACCAGGCATCCAACTTACAGGTGAGGGGCTTTTGACTTACTGCTGCTATTGTAAAGATGGTGGAGGTTTTGTGGATGTTTTTCTGGAGGTTGTGTTGGGAGCTGCTGCAGCCATACAGGGAGGACAAAGGATTTGGTGACCCAACTCTGGCCGAGGTATGGGGACTGTAGTTACAGTGTCTCTGGGTCTGTAACATGATCAACAAATGGAGCAGAAGCTGCAGAGAGGGGAAGATCTGTAAAGAGGGGGGAGGAGGGGGCTCTGTCCTACCCACCTCGGGTTTTCCAAGAGCACTTTTCCCACCTACACCTAAACCAGGAGCAGAGTGTGAGGTGACTCTGATTCAATAGGGAAGTGATCACAGTGCTTTGGCACCTCCTGTAATACGACCTGGAGCCTCAAACTAGGATGAGGAGGGAGTTGTCAGTGGCCGGTAAGGTCCCAGTTTCATTGAACTTCTATGTATCTTTGAAAATTGCTAATAAAACAAACTTAAAGGCTTTGTATCTGAATGCACGAAACATTCAGAATAAAATAAATGAATTTTTTTATAGAGATACAGGCCCTTTGGCCCACCGAGTCTGTGCCGACTATCAACCACCCACCCATACTAATCCCACACTAATTCCATATTCTTAGCACATATCCCCACCTGTCCTTATATTTCCCGACCACCGACCTAAACCAGGGTCAATTGCTAATGGCCAATTTGCCTACCAACCTGTCTTTGGCTTGTGGGAGGAAACCGGAGCACCCGGAAGAAACGCACGCAGACACAGGGAGAACTTGCAAACTCCACACAGGCAGCACCCGGAATTGAATCTGGGTCGCTGGAGTTGTGAGGCTGCTGTGCTAACCACTGCGCCACTGTGCCGCCCACAAATGAGTTAACAGTGAAAATAGTGATGACTGCGTATGATTTAGTGGCGATTACTGAGACATGGTTGCAGGGAAACCAGGCTTGGGAATTGAATATCTGGAGGAGGTGTAGCTTTGTTAGTAAAGAAAGAGATCAGTGCTGTAATGAGAAATTATATAGGCACTGGAGATCAAGACGTAGAGTCAGTCAGGGTACAAATAAGAAATAGCAAAGGGAAGACGTCCCTGGTGGGAGGAATCTATAGGTCCCCAAACAATAGTTCCACAGTGGTGCACAGTATAAACCAAGAAATACTGCGGGCTTCTGAGAAAGGTACGGCAATAAACATAGGTGATCTTAACATGCATATAGACTGGTTTAATCAAATTGGCAAAGGTAGCCTCAAGGGAGAGTTTATTAAATGTATCAGAGATTGTTTTTAAGAGCAATATGTTGTGGAACCAACCAGGGAGCAGGCTATTCTAGATTTGGTATTGTGAAATGAGGTGGGATTAATTAATAATCTCATAGTTCAGGATCCTCCAGGGAAGAGTGATCATAGCATGCTAGAATTTCAAATCCAGTTTGAGGGAGAGAAACTGGAGTCTGGAGTTAAACAAATGTAATTACATCGGCATGAGGACTTATTTGGCCCAAGTGGACAGGGAAGGAAGTCTAAAAGGTAGGACAGTTGATGAGTAGTGGCAGATGTTAAAGGACATATTCAATTCCTCCCAACTAAAATATATTCCAGAGAGGAAGAAATATTCTAAGAGGGGTAAAACATCCATGGTTCAGCAAGAAAGTTAAGGATAACATGAATACAAAAACTATACTCGCCATCACGGAGATATGGTTGAGGGAGGGGCAGGATTGGCAGCCCAATATCCCAGGATATAGAATCTTCATATTGAATGGCGGAGCATGCTCGAGGGGCTGAATTGCCTACTCCTGCTCCTAGTTCTTATGTTCTTATAGTTTTATCAGGATCCTTCTAAACAAGAGTGTGTGACGTATCCATTATCTCTCTCTATGTTGTCCATTGATGTATCTGATGTGTGACGGAGGCCATCTATGTTGGGTGAGGTGAATTATACTGTCTGCTCCCTCAGCAGGGAGAAGCAGGATGAGAGATCCCGTGGCTTTCTCAGGATAGCGGGATTCCTGATGGTGTAGGTGGCTCTGCGGGGCCCCCATGTCAATGGGGAGAGGTACAAGAACTGAAAGAACTCTCGCTCCATTAATGTACAGTCGGTGTGTGAGCATGCCCAGTACATCATGTTGGTGAATGTCAACTATCCTGGCAGCAGCCACGGTATCTTCATTCTGAAGCAGTCAGCCATTCCCAACACGTCAGGCCTCCATGCAGAACCAGAATGTGGCTCATGACCTCTCAACTCTAGACACTCCCCTCCCCCACACAAAACCACCAGATGAAGTAATGCTTACAATGTCTGAACCGCTCGGGGGGAGCCCTCCAGTATTCACAGGAGCAGGTGTCCAAGTTCATGGTGTTCTGCTGCACCCTTCACATCATCACCATCATGAGGGCACAGGCATTGACACCAGGAATCCGGAGGCTACCTCAAGAGGAGGAGGAGGACGAGGCAGGGAGGATATTTCCTGGATGCCTTCGACCCGGACAGGCTGTCGGAGAGTCCCTGCTAAGGTTCCAGTTCCCATAGCACAACTTCCCTTTCTCTCCATGGATCCCCCATTCTCCACCATTACACCCATCTGAGACGCCCCATCACAGTGTCCCCTTGGTCACCATCCTGCAATAAAAAACACCAACAAAAACCTTTTCATTAACATCTTCATCCAACAAAACTGAATTATTCAGCCTTGTGTATTCCCTTAGTGCCTATCTTATGGGTTCCCTCGACTTGCCTCCTGCTCCTACACAGTGTTTCCCAGTGACTGCAGCATGGCTGGTGAAAGGCCTTCGTCCTCGAACAGCTCTGGGCCCTGAGGGCTCGGATTCAGACTGCACCATCTCGACATCGGCAGCATCTCCAGCAATGTTCACTTCTGAGTCCTGTGTATTGCAACTCGTTTGTGACCTCACCCTCCGGTGAGCTGCCACATGAACTATCCTTTCCCCCTGGCCTGGCTGCAACTCACCATCTCAGTGACTCACCCCATGCAGATTCCGACTCTATATCAGCCTCTAAGGTACACACAGTGTAAGTATTGATCTGGTGACTGTGAGTATCAGACCAATTGATGGGGCTTCACCATCAGTGCTGTGGTGCTGCTCTCTCTCAGTCTCCTGGAGCTGCTGTGACTGGGAAGCTGGCAGTTTTGGGTTATAATTAGAAAGTATAAAATCAGAGGGGGAAGGTTGGCGTGAGGGATTGGGGGTGGGATGGAAAGCAGGAGGTCCATGTTCACACCATCTGCAGCTTGTACATCATCCCAGTCCGCAGGATGAGGGGGAGGTGGGAGTTAAGAAGGGACATCAGGCAGGAGAATAGCATCATCCTGAATGCTCTTGGTGATGCTGGATGCTACGAGCTCTGTCACAGACGGTCCCATGATGTGGAGAACCATCTCCTCCCTCAGGCTCAGGGGATTAAGGTATGTCTGGTCCTGCCAGTTCACTGCTGCTCCCTGTGATTATGGGCCACCTTGTCCTGTAAGAGCGAGGGCAGAATGTCAGTGATTGTGTTGCACTGTGTTTCTGTGATGTGCCCTCCATAGCTGAATAGCTGGAGCTAGGTGGAGGCAGTGAGAGGTGGATGTAAGGCTAGCATCAGTGGAAGGTGTGTGAGGGTGAGTTGGAGTATGTGAATATTAGGTATGAGTCCTGAGTGTTATGGTGAATGATGGGGTGTGGTACATTGAGCAGTGTGAGAGGTTGGTGGTGTTGGTGGGTAGGGGATGACATGTGGAGATGAATTCACTGGCATTCACCACCAGTGTGAGCTCATTATACTTCTTCTGGGACTGCTGCCAGGTCCTCGGGGCCAGACCTCCTGCATTGACCTTCCCCCATTCCCTTCGGAGGGCGTTCCTTGAGGGTCTCCACCCCACCCCATGGAAGCATGGCCTCTCTCCCCTGTCACGCTCCATAACTAAGGCCTCTAGCATCACATCCGTATACCGCAGAGCCCTCTCACTGTCCTAGTATTCCATTTACCTTGTCCCTAATTGCATCATTCACAGTCAGCAGCAGCAGCCTCCTGTGCTTCAGTAACGATTCCCTTTAAGGGGGATAATCTGCCTTTAAGAGCTGAAACCGGGCTAAAACATGCGCCAGTCTCACACACAGTTAGGCCCCTGTTATACGTGCAGACTGAGGGCAGCGCGGGTCACACTGGGCAGTACGTAGAATTCATGGAACTGAGGAGGCAGCAGGAGTTTGTGTGTAAACTGCCTCCACAGGAACGGGTGCGGGCAGATCATGAGTCACAATCCCTACGCCCGGAAACTGGTGCAAACTTCTCTTTCACACTGTCTCTATTTTAAGTCCTCTCTTTCATCCTTTCTACCTCTTTCTCTCACTCGCTCCCCCCTCTCCTTTTCTCTCTCTCCCTTCACTCTCTCTGTCTCTTGCTCATAGAATCAGAGATTGATGCAGCACAGGAGGGGGCTATTTGACCCATTGTGTCAGTGCTGTCTCTTAGGAAGAGATATCTAATGAGTTCCACTCCCCTCTTTCCCCTGACTCCTGCAGTTTTTTTGTTCCTTTTCAGCTATTTGTTAAATTCCCCTATTGAAAAATTTAATGAATCACCTGTGTCTTAACACTGAACTTTCTGACACTGGAAACAGTTTCACATTAATTACCCTATCAAAACCCTTCATGATTTTGAATTCTATATTACATTTCCTCTTACCCTTCACTGCTCTAAAGAGAACAATCCCAGCTTTTCCAATCTCTCCATGTAACTGAATTCCCAGATCCCTGGTACCATTCTAGTAAATCACCTCAGTATCTTCACTAAGTCCTTGACATCCTTACCAAAGTGTGGTGATCAGAATTGGACACAATTCTCCATCTGGGACCGAACCAGTGATGTATAAAAAATCAGCTTTTCCTCCTGAGTTTTATTACTCTGTATCTCTCTCTCACACCAAGAACACCTCAAGAGAGAAAAAACTCTGACATCGAATCAAGTTGAAGCGTGCACTTGGCCCCAACGAAACAGCAAGACTTAGCAGCAACCAAAGACTCTACATCGAACTCAAAGGGACCATAAATAGAAACCCAGCTATTGCCTCAAAGTTTTCCCTTTTATTCTTTCTACTTTTTCTGTCTCTATCTGCGTGTGTGTCTATCACGTATGCATGCTCGCGTGGTCGCGTCGCATATTTATAGTCATTAACCATATTAGAGTTTAAGGTTAATAAACTTCTACTTCTCTTGTTTAAATCTAAAGAAACCTGTCTGATTATTAACACGACATGCTACCTTTAAAGATCTGTGTGTGTACATCCCAGGTTCCTCTAATCCTGCACTCACTTTATAATGGTACCATTTAGTTTATATTGTTTCTCCTCATACTTCCTACCCAAATGTCTCACTTCACACTTCACTGAGTTAAATTACATCTGCCATGTTCCTGCCCATTTCACCAGTCAGGCACTGTCCTCCTGAAGTCTGTTCCTATCCTTCTCACTGTTTATTAACATTTCTGAGCTTCCTCCCATCTGAAAACATTTGACATTATCCCCTCTGGGCACAAGCCCATTGTATTAACATACAGCAACTGTGATCCCAACAGTGACCCTGGGGAACCCCACTGTGTACTTCCCTCCAGACTGAACAACAACCATTCTCCAATACTCCCTGCTTTCTGTCACTGACCTAATTTAGTTTTAGTTTTTTTAGTTTTAGAGATACAGCACTGAAACAGGCCCTTCGGCCCACCGAGTCTGTGCCGACCATCAACCACCCATTTACACTAATCCTACATTCTTACGACATCCCCACCTGTCCTTATATTTCCCTACCACCTACACTCGGGCAATTTATAATGTCCAACTTACCTACCAACCTGCAAGTCTTTTGGCTTGTGGGAGGAAACCGGAGCACCCGGAGAAAACCCACGCAGACACAGGGAGAACTTGCAAACTCCACACAGTACCCAGAATTGAACCCGGGTCGCTGGAGCTGTGAGGCTTTGGTGCTAACCACTGCGCCACTCTGCCTCATGCTGGCATTGGAAATAAAAGCAGCTGCATTTATATATCGCCTTTCATGACCACTGGACGTCACAAAGCACCTGACACCCACAGAGTACTTTTTAAAATGTATTCACTCGTGTATCTATGAAGCACAGCAAGCTCCCATAAGCAGCAATATGATAATGCTCAGATCTGTTTTTGTGATGTTCATTGAATAATAAATATTGAGCAGGACACTGGGATAATTCCTCTGCTCTGCTTCTAAATAATGCGATGATATTTAACATCCACCTGAGAGGGCAGACGGAGCCTTTAACGTTTCATGGTTTAACGTTTCATTCGATAGACGGCACTTCTGACAGTGCAATACTCTCTCAGTACTCTCACTGCAGTGTCAGCCTTGATTCTTGTGATCAAGTCCTGCAGAGACACTTGATCCGAGAAGCTTGTGACTGAAAGGGGAGAGAGCGACAAACTGAGTCACGGCTGGCATTGGTCCTTTAATCCCATATGTTTCTAATTTGGTAACAAGGCTGTTATGTGGTATTTTATCAAACGCCTGTTGAAAGGATAGGAGTATTGTGAAAGTACAGACAGGCACAATCATAGAAACTTAGAATAGCATTACACCAAATGAGACCATTTGGTCCATCAAGTCTGTGCTGGTGCTTTTGAAGAGCTTCCAGTTAATCCCATACCCTGGCTCTTTCCCAGATCCTTCCTTTTTTCTCCTTAAGATATCTATTCAATTCCCTTTTGGAATCTACTATTGACTCTATATCCTTCAGCCTATCAGACAATACATTGAAAATCCTAAACACCCATTGCATAAAAAAATCCTCGTGTCACCTCTGCTTCTTTTTTCCAAACACCGTAAATCTGTGTCCTCTGGTTAATGGCCCCTCACACATTGGAAAGAGTTTCACTTTATTTAATTTATCTAAACCCTCCATAATGTTAAATATCTCTATCAGATCTCCTTTTAAATTTCCCTGCTCTAAGGTGAACAATCCCAGCTACATAACTGTAATCTTTCGTCCCTGGAAAAGTTCGAGTAAAAATCTTTTGTCCCCTCTCCAAAGGTTTCATGTCCTTCCTAAAGTGGTTCCCAGTATTGGACACAATATTCCAGGTGGAGCCGAACTAGTCTTTTCTATAGGTTTAATATAACATCCTGACTATTCTACTCTGTGTCTCTATTAATAAAGCCTAGGAATCTATTTACTTTGTTAACTCTTTGTTAACCTGTCCAGATAACTTCAAAGATTGCATACAAACACCCCAGGTTTCTCTGTTATTCTCACCACCTTTAAATGTGTGCCATGTAGCTTGTATTATCTCTCCTCATTCATCCACATGCAGCTCACCATCACCTTCTCAAGGGCAATTAGGGATGGGCAAAAAATGCCGGTCTAGTCAGCGACACCCACAATCCCATGAATGAATGATATAAATAAAATCTTCCCACAATCGTTCACCTCACACAGCTGCCATGTCAGTTAAATATTAGGAAGACTGAAGCCAGTGTTTTCAAACCCACATCAAACGTTCCCTAGCTGCAGCCTCCATCCCTGTCCTTGGCAACTGTCTCAGATGAAACCAAACTGTTCACAACCTGCTGTTATACTTGACCCTGCGATGAGCTTCCAGCTAAATATTCACTCTATCACTAAAACAGCCTATTTCCACCTCGGTATCATCACCCAGCTTTGCCCCTCTCTTAGCTCTTCTGCTGATGAAACACTCCCCCTTGCCTTTGTTACCTGTTAGGTTGGCAATTCCAACACACTCCTGGCTGGTCTCCCACATTCTACCCTCCATAAACTTGAGGAGATCCAAAACACTGCTGTCCATGTCCTAACTCACACCAAGTCCTGTTCACCCATCACCCACTGTACTCACTGACCTGCATTGGATTCTGGTCAGCAACACATCAATTTTAAAACTCTCAGCCTTATTTACAAATCCCTCATTGCCTCACCCCTCCCTATCTCTGTAATCTCCTCCAGACCTACATCCTCCGAGATATGTTCACTCATCTAATTCTGACCTCTTGAGCATCCCTGAGTTTAATTGCTCTACCATTGGTGGCTGTGCCTTCAGCTGCCGAGGCCCTAAGCTCTGGAAGAGAAGAGCAGAACTTCTTCAAGGTAGGCATTCCTGGAAGAGAAGTGGCAGTGAATAAAATGGCACAGTGGCGCAGTGGTTAGCACTGCAGCCTCACAGCTCCAGGCACCCAGGTTCGATTCTGGGTACTGCCTGTGTGGAGTTTGCAAGTTCTCCCTGTGTCTGCGTGGGTTTTCTCCGGGTGCTCCGGTTTCCTCCCACAAGCCAAAAGACTTGCAGGTTGATAGTTAAATTGGCCATTATAAATTGTCACTAGTATAGGTAGGTGGTAGGGAAATATAGGGACAGGTGGGGATGTTTGGTAGGAATATGGGATTAGTGTAGGATCAGTATAAATGGGTGGTTGATGTTCGGCACAGACTCGGTGGGCCGAAGGGCCTGTTTCAGTGCTGTATCTCTAACCTGAACACTAAAATAAAAGCAAAATACTGTGGATTAGGAACTCTGAAATGAGAACAGAAAGTGCCGGAAATACTCAGCAGTCTGACAACATCTGTATAGAGAGAAACATAGTTAACGTTTCAGATCTGTGACAGTGCATCAGAACTGATAAACGTTAGAAATGTGACAGTCTGTCATTTAATCTATCCCCTCTCCGTCCCATCACAGTCCTTCCTTCTTCTTCTTCTTCCCCCTTCCCCTCTTTCACTTGCTCAAAGAATGTTACATTTCTAACGTTTACCAGTTCTGATGGAGGGCCACTGATCTGAAGCATTAACTCTGTTTCTCTCTACACAGATGCTGCCAGACCTGCTGACAATCTCTGACGCTTACTATTCCCATCCCTAAGCTCTGCAATTCTCTCCCTAAACCCTAAATACAGTAAGTTGCACAGAGTCCAGTTTTAGGGAGTACTGCTTGTGCAGATTACTGAATACAGTAATGTTAATGAGTGATTGAATTTTAAGTGATCTAAGAGTCGATCTCTTCCCAACAATTTGTTAATTTTACATTTAGCATTTCACTTAATTTTAAGCTGAGTTTCTATTTTCTTTCACAGTCTGTTTGTGAGAATTGGACAGTTAATTGATGTTCATGGAAAAGGAGGGTCTGTGTCAGCTTGGATGCAAAACTTTCTTAATGACAGAAAACAGTGAGTTGTGGTAAATAGTTGTTTTTCAGACTGGAGGAAGGTAGACAGTTGTGTTCCCCAAGGTTCAATGGTGGAAACACTGTTTTATTCTGATGTGTATAAATGATTTCGATAATGGAAAACGGAGAAACATCTGAAAATTTGCTGATGATAACAAACTTGGAGGCGGGGAAGCCAGTGAGGTTGTTATCAATCGATGTAAGAGGACATAGATAGGCTAGCAGAATGGACAGACAAGAGGCAGATGGAATTTAATACAGGCAAATGTGAGGTGATGCATTTTATCAGAAGTAACAGGGAGAGGCAATATACACTTAATGGTAAAGTTCGAAAAAGTGTGCAGAGACAGAGGGACATGGGGATCACGTACATAAATCCTTGAAGGTGGGAGGACATATTGAGAGAGCAGTCAGCAAAGCATGTGGGATCTTGGGCTTCATAAATAGAGGTAGTGAATACAGAAGAAGGAAAGTTATGTTGAACCTTTATAAAGCTCTGGTTAGTCCACAACTGTATTACTGCATCCAGCTCTGTTCACCATACTTTAGGAAGGATGTGAGCGTCCTTGACAGGGTGCAGTGTAGATTTACCAGAATGTTTCCAGAGATGGAGGATTTCAGCTCCAAGATTAATCTGGAAAAGCTGGGATTGTTTTCCTTGTAGTGAAGGAGATTGAGGGGAGATTTGATAGAGGCATACAAGATGATGGCATGTTTGGATAAGTTAGAAAGGAACATATGTTCCCATTAACTAATGGTACAAGGACTAGAGTTAAGGTTGTGGGCAGCGATACAGGGGGATGTCAGGAACAACTTTTTTACACAGCGAGTGGGAATGGCCTGGAAATCACTGTCTATGAGGGTGATGGAAGCAGAGATGGTGAATGATTTCAAAGGTTTATTGGATGGACACTTCAGGGAAATAAACTTGGCGGAAAATAGAGACAGAGCTGGGGAATGAGACTGGCTCGATTTATCGACAAAGGGCTGGCATGGACACGATGGGCCAAATGGCCTCGTTCTGTGCTGAAATGACTCTGACTCTACGACTTTCTGACAGGGAATACTATTACTACTGCTTTCCCAAACTGGAAAAGTTTATAATGGGCTGGGCAGAATCACCCTGCTGAACCCCATGATGTAAGTGAAATGTTTGATGCCCCAGAACGTGGTTAACAAACATCCTTCACAATCAGAATGTATCAGTTCAGACCCACTCACAATTCTGAAGTCATTCACAATGTTCACAACCCACAATATTTTTCCTGGTTTTCTCTACATAGGACAGCAGCCACGCTTTTCACTGTGTCCCCACCGCCATGTGGAAAGTCTTGTCAGGGTGTGGAAAGTCTTGTCAGGGTTAGGTGAGATAAGGCACGTTGCCTGGGCGACAGCTGTCTTCAATTGTGTTACTGCTTCCCTGTTCGCTTCAGTCCAAAGGGGTTAAACCTGGTCATCATCACCATTAGGTAGTTCATAAAGAGGAGTCATAGTCTCTGCAAATCGAGGGACGAGGGTCCACTGATACCCCACCAGCCTGAGGATAGGGCACAGAGCAGTCTTTGAGGTGGACAGGGGTAGATACTGGATGAGGGTCCACTGATACCCCACCAGGCTGAGGATAGGACACAGGGCAGTCTTTGAGGTGGACAGGGGTAGATACTGGATGAGGGTCCACTGATACCCCACCAGCCTGAGAATAGGACACAGGGCAGTCTTTGAGGTGGAGAGGGGTAGATGCTGGATGAGGGTCCACTGATACCCCACCAGCCTGAGGATAGGGCACAGGGCAGTCTTTGAGGTGGAGAGGGGTAGATGCTGGATGAGGGTCCACTGATACCCCAACAGCCTGAGAATAGGGCACAGGGCAGTCTTTGAGGTGGACAGGGGTAGATGCTGGATGAGGGTCCACTGATACCCCACCAGCCTGAGAATACGACACAGGGCAGTCTTTCAGGTGGACAGGGGTAGATGCTGGATGAGGGTTCACTGATACCCCACCAGCCTGAGAATACGACACAGGGCAGTCTTTGAGGTGGACAGGGGTAGATGCTGGATGAGGGTCCACTGATACCCCACCAGCCTGAGAATACGACACAGGGCAGTCTTTCAGGTGGACAGGGGTAGATGCTGGATGAGGGTTCACTGATACCCCAACAGCCTGAGGATAGGACACAGATCATTCTTTGAGGTGGACAGGGGTAGATGCTGAATGAGGGTTCGCTGATACCCCAGCAGCCTGAGGATAGGGCACACGGCAGTCTTTGAGGTGGGCAGGGGTAGACAGTGTGGAGTTTGCAAGTTCTCCCAGTGACCGCATGGGTTTCCGTCGGGTGCGCCAGTTTGCTCCCACAGCCAAAGACTTGCAGGTTGATAGGTAACTTGGCCATTGTAAATTGCCCCTAGTGTAGGTACAAAGAACAAAGAACAGTACAGCACAGGAACAGACCATTCTGCCCTCCAAACCTGCGCCGATCTTGATGCATGCCTAAACTAAAACCTTCTGCACTTCCGGGGACCGTATCCCTCTATTCCCATCCTATTCATGTATTTGTCAAGATACCTCTTAAACAGCGCTATCGTACCTGCTTCCACCACTTCCCCTGGCAGCAAGTTCCAGGCACTCACCACCCTCTGTGTAAAGAACTTGCATCGCACATCCCCTCTAAACTTTGCCCCTCTCACCTTAAACCTATGCCCCCTAGTAACTGACTATTCCACCCTGGCAAAAAGCTTCTGACTATCCACGCTGTCCATGCCGCTTTTAACTTTGTAAACCTCTATCATGTCGCCGCTCCACCTCCGTCGTTCCAGTGAAAACAATCCGAGTTTATCCAAGCTCTCGTCATAGCTAATACCCTCCAGACCAGGCAACATCCTGGTAAACCTCTTCTGTACCCTCTCCAAAGCCTCCAAGTCCTTCTGATAGTGTGGTGACCAGATTTGCACGCTATATTCTAAGTGTAGCCTAACTAAAGTTCTGTACAGCTGCAGCATGACTTGCCAATTTTTATACTCTATGCCCCGACTGATGAAGGCAAGCATGCTGTATGCCTTCTTGACTACCTTATCCACCTGCGTTGCCACTTTCAGTGACCTGTGGACCTGTACGCCCAGATCTCTCTGCCTGTCAATACTCCTAAGGGTTCTGCCATTTACTGTATACTTCCCACCTGCATTAGATCTTCCAAAATGCATGACCTCACATTTGTCCGGATTAAACTCCATCTGCCATTTCTCCACCCAAGTCTCCAAACAATCTATATCCTGCTGTATCCTCTGACAATCCTCATCACTATCCG
This sequence comes from Heterodontus francisci, assembly GCF_036365525.1. Taxonomy (NCBI): domain Eukaryota; kingdom Metazoa; phylum Chordata; class Chondrichthyes; order Heterodontiformes; family Heterodontidae; genus Heterodontus; species Heterodontus francisci. The sequence continues at coordinate 1,469,924 of NW_027140744.1, forward strand.
CAACTCAACCAACCTTTATGTCGTCCGCAAACTTACTGATCAGACCAGCTACATTTTCCTCCAAATCATTTATATATACTACAAAGAGCAAAGGTCCCAGCACTGATCCCTGCGGAACACCACTAGTCACATCCCTCCATTCAGAAAAACACCCTTCCACTGATACCCTCTGTCTTCTATGACCGAGCCAGTTCTGTATCCATCTTGCCAGCTCACCTCTGATCCCGTGTGACTTCACCTTTTGTACTAATCTGCCATGAGGGACCTTGTCAAAGGCTTTACTGAAGTCCATGTAGATAACATGCACTGCCCTTCCTTCATCAATCATTTTGTCTCTTCCTCAAAAAACTCAATCAAATTAGTGAGACACGACCTCCCCTTCACAAAACCATGCTGCCTCTTGCTAATAAGTTCGTTTGTTTCCAAATGGGAGTAAATCCTGACCCGAAGAATCCTCTCTAATAATGTCCCTACCACTGACGTAATGCTCACCGGCCTTACCGGGTAGTTGGTAGGAGAATGGTGGGGATGTGGTAGGGAGTATGGGATTAATGTAGGATTAGTATAAATGGGTGGTTGTTGGGCGGCACAGTCGCGGTGGGCCGAAGGGCCCGTTTCAGTGCTGTACATCTCTATGACTCTATGACTATGACTGGATGAGGGTCCACTAATACCCCACCAGCCTGAGAATATGACACAAGGCAGTCTTTGAGGTGGACAGGGGTAGGCAGTGGATGAGGTTCCACTAATACCCCACCAACCTGAGAATACGACACAGGGCAGTCTTTGAGGTGGACAGGGGTAGACACTGGATGAGGGTTCACTAATATCCCACCAACCTGAGAATACAACACAGGACAGTCTTTGAGGTGGACAGGGGTAGACACTGGATGGTCTCGACCTGATGTTGGTCTGGGCTGATGCTGGATGATCCAATCTGGACACCAAGAACGGTGACATGATCTAGCGCCAGCTGGGCCTTATGTGGAGGGCCTTTTAGTGCATCTCCAAAAGTAACTGCAGTAGTTCCTGTAAAAGGGTTAAATATGTGGACACTGTCTGTGGTGATTATGAGGAGATCATCGACATATTGCAGCATGCAGGAAGACTGTGAAACACTCATAAGAGCCCCGGCCATACGTTAGTGGGAAATAGTGGGGTTATTGAGGAACCTCTTGTGACAGACATGTCCACGGGTATCTCTGCTCCTCAGATGTGAATGTGAATTTAAATTGTTTCTCTAGTTTTACAAGGATATTCCAATAACCCTGAGAGATATCCAGGGTGGAGACGACAGCCCTGCCGCTGGGAATCTGGGAGAGTAGGGTGGGTGTCTCTCAGCCAACCGGATTCACACAGGGATGACTGAGTTGAGTTTGTGATGGTCAATAGTCAGTCACCAGCTGTCACCTTTTTTCTAGCCGGCCAAATGGGGCAGTTAGTAATGAATGTGTCTTTGTGAACTACACCCTGGTATAACAATGACCTGATAGTGTCTGGAATATATGATATAATCTCAGCTCGGTATGAATATTGCTTCATGGAGCATGCAATGGTCATTTAATTTCTTCAGGTCAGCTCATGTTTCCACAGTCATCTTTATGGGTTGTGAATGCACTCAGCACCGACTCGAGAATCGCCTGTAACTCAGGGTCAACAGACGTGTCTGGTTCCCACTCTTCTGATATTTTAATCATGAATATCGAGGGTACACTGGACACCAGAGTAGGGGTATGTTTTATGGTTCTACAATATACAAATATACGGATAATAAATTACTGCTTATTCAAAGTGATCGGGCAGAGTCAACATGCTTTTGTGAAACGGAAACCAAGTTTAACCAATTTATTGAAGTTCTTTGAAGAATTAAAAGGTGCTGTGGATAAAGGGGAACTGGTGGATGTACTGTACCTTGATTTCCAGAAGGGATTTCATAATGTGCCACATCAAAGTTCATTGCGGAATATAAAAGCGCATGGTCTAGGGGGCAACCTATTGGCATGGATAGAAGATTGGCTAACTAACAGGAAACAGAGAGTAGGCTTAAATGGATCATTTTCTGTTTGGCAAGATGTAACGAGTGGTGTGTCACAGAGATCTGTGCTGGGGCCTTAACTTTTTACAATTTATATAAATCACTTGGATGAAGGGACCAAAGGAATGGTTGCTAAATTTGCTGATGACAGAAACGTCGGTTGGAAAGTAAGTTGTGACGAGGACACAAGTGAGCCACAAAGGGACAGATAGATTGAGTGTGAGCAAAAATCTGGTAAATGTGGGAAAAGGTGAAATTGTCCATTTTGGCAGGATGAATAAAAATTAAGCATATAATCACAATGGTGAGAAATTGCTGAACTCCACCATCCAGGGGGAACTGGGAGTCCTTGTGCATAAATTGCAAAAGGTTAATATGTAGGTATTGCAAGTAATTAGGAAAACTAATAGAATGTTATCGTCTATTGCAGGAGGAATTGAATACAAATGTAGAGAGGTTATGTTTCAGTTACACGGGGCATTGATGAGACCACATCTGGAATACTGTTTACAGTATTGGTCTCCTTATTTAAGGGCAGATGTAAATGCATTCGAAGCAGTTCAGAGAAGGTATACTAGACTAATGCCTGGAATGGGGGTGTTGTCTAATGAGGGAAGGCTGGACAGGCTAGGGTTATATCAGCTGGAGTTTAGAAGAGTAAGAGGCGACTTGATTGAAACTTATAAGATTCTGAGTGTGGGACAAAGCAAGTGAGGGCGGCAAAGAGAGAAAGAACTAGAGAGAGAGAGCTCAACGCATCTGCTGCTAAAACCTTCATCCATGCCTTTCTTATCTCGAAACTTGACTATTCTCACACACTCCTGGCTGGTCTCCCACATTCTACTCTCTGTAAACATGTGATCATCCAAAACTCTGCTGGCATCTTCTAATTTACACCAAATTCTGTTCACCCAACATCCCTGTTCTCACTGACCTACATTGGCTCTTCGTCCAGTAACACCTCAATGTTAATATTCTCACTCATGTGATCAAATCCTTCCATGACATCACCCCTCTGATTACCCCAATCCCCTGTCAATTTCCAATATTACTGAAACTTGTTCATCTTAAAGTCTTTTTCAAATTCCCTTTTTAAAGTGAGTTTATTTCCCTCTGCCTCTCCCTGACCACACATTTCATGTCTCCAGCTCCACTCATGCTGTGGAAGCTTGGATCCATAGAATGGTGTGAGCTGCATTGCTGGTCACATCCAGCACATTGTACAGGAAACCTAGGCTGGCCGGGGTGATAGCGTGTGTGTAATGTGCGTGTGTCTGTAGTGTGAGGATGGTCTGAATATGGTGTCAATTAACCATTCCAGCAGCTTTGATGTACGTCTTTGAAACTTGGTCTGTGCATGTCCACTGACCACCTGTGTTAGTCACTCTCAGATGAACAAACATTCAGCAGCACGAAGAACCCCCTCTAGTGTTATTTAAAAGGACCAGACGTCCAACTCACAGGTGAGGGGCTTTTCACTTACTTCTGCTATTGTAAATTTAGTTTAAGTGCTTTGGATGGTTTTCTGGAGGTTGTGTTGTGAGCTGCTGCAGACATTCAGGGAGGACAGAGGATTTGGTGACCCAACTCTGGACGAGGATTGGGGACTGTAGATACCGTGTCTCTGGGTCTGTAACATGACCAAAAAAATGGAGCAGAGGCTGCGGAGAGGGGAATCTCTGTTAAGGGCGAGGAGGAGGGGGCTCTGTCCTACCCACCCAGGGTTTTCCATGCGAAACAAGAACAGTGGTCCTAATACCGAGCCCTGGGGAGCACCACTGTATACTCCCATCAAGTCTGGACAACAACCTTTCACCACTGCTCTCTGTTTTCTGTTCTTTAGCCAATATTAAATGTTTGGAAGACTAAAGCCATTGGTTTCACTCCCCACTCCAACTCTGTTCCCTTGCTATTGATTCTATCCCTCTCCCTGCTAACAGTCTGAGATTCAGTCTGTTTGCAATCTTGGTGTCACATTTGACCACAAAATGAGCTTTAACCTCATTTTCAGGTATCATTACAACCGCCTATTTCCACCTCAGTAACATTACCCGACTTCACCCCTGTCTCAGTTCATCTGCTGCTGAAACCTCATTCATGCCTTTGTCACCTCTAGATGTGATCATTCAAACTCACTCCTGGCTGACCTCCCACATTCTACTCTCTGTAAACTTGAGGTCATCCAAAACTCTGCTGCCCATGTCTTAGTTCACACCAAGTCCGGTTCGCCGATCATTGACTGACATTGTCTCCCAGTCCAGCAATGTCTTGATTTTAAAATTCTCCACCTTGTTTCCATTTTCCTCCATGGCCTCGTCCCTTCCTACCTCTGTAATCTCATCCGGCTCCACAACCCACCGAAATTTCTGTGCTCCTCTAATTCTGGTCTCTTGTGCATCCCTGATTTTAATCACTGCACCACAGGCAGCCGTGCCTTCAGCTGCCGGGGCCCTAAGCTGTGTAATATCTTCCCTGCACCTCTTTGCCTCTCCACATCGCTTTCCTTCGTTAAGACACTCCTTAAAACCTACCTCTTTGACTAAGCTGTTGGTCATCTGACCTAATATCTACTGTTGTGTCGCAGCGTTATACTTTGCTTCTTAATGCTCCTGTGGGATGTTTTACAATGTTAAAGGCATTATATAAATATAAGCTGTTGTTGTTGAATTTTGCCAGACATGATTTGCATTAGCATATCCATGTTGCTCGCCACTTACGATAGTTCTCCAAGTAGCAAATATTTTTCTCCTGGGTTGTCACCTTTAGATTTTCCCCCAGTGGTGACACTAGTCTGACTGGTCAATAATTGCAGGGCTTATCCTATCTCTCCTTTTTTAAACAGGTTGTAACATTTGCAACTGTCCAGTCCTCTGTCACCACTCCCATATCCAAGGAGAATTGAATGATTCTGGCCAGTGCCTCTACTATTGCCACCATTCCTTCCCTCAGCAACCCTCATACATCCCATCCAGACTGGGTAAATGTTTTACTTTATTGTGATACAGAAAGTGCTGGATTGAAAGTGGTTAACTGAACCTGTTTGTTCAGTGACTGTAATTAATGTCAGTCTCCATGGATCCTAATTGTGTCACTGGCGGGTTTCCATCTTCTATTAAAATGGGACTCCTTTCAATGTGTTATCCCATACTGTGAGCTGGAGCATAATCCCGACACTAACATGGATCAGCGGCTCTAGAGAGAGGGAGAGGACGGATCAGAATCTGAGAACAATAGATTGGAATGTTACAACAATTTACAGGAGTTTATCCTGGGATATCTACATTCTTTCTACATATTATGATTGGTTCTCATTAAACTCCCGGATCTATCGCGCACTTCAGATTATTCAATATGTTTACTATCCCTTCCTCGCTATTGTTGGTGTCCCTGGTAATTCTCTCTCTCTCTCTCTCTCTTTGTCTAGCTATTAATTCTATAAACCGTTTTTGACTGCATTACTGCTCCCGTCATTTACTCTGCCCTGCTTGCTGCTGTTATTATTCTTGGGGAATCCCTATCTGCAACTATTAGCTCCATAAACCATTGCTAATAGTATTACTGTTCTTGTCATTTACTCTCTCATCTTTGCTTCTGCTGCTGTTTCTATTTCCAGCTTGGAGATCTGTAAACCCTGTTTCACTAAAATACGGTTCTGTAATGTATACTGTGGGAAGAGTGAAGCCCGTGTCATTGGTCTCCATCACAAATTCCATCCCCTATCTGTCAAACTCATCCCCCACCCTGGCTAATGTCTGAGGCTGAACCAGACTGTTTACAACCTCTGAGTTCATCTCCATATTCTCTCCATCATCAACCGTGTCTACTACCACCTCTGGAATATCACTGTCTCCACCACTGCCTCAGCCCATCTGCTGCATAAACCCGTATCTGTACCTTTGTTAAATCCACACTTGACTATTCCAAGTCTATCCTGGTCACTCCCAGTTATAAAACTCCATAAACCACAGAACATCCATAACTCTGGGGCTTGTATCCTAACTCACACAAATCCCGATCACCCATCACCCCTGTACTCACTCATCTACATTGTCTCCGGGTCTGGCAACACCTTACTTTTAATATTCTCATTCTTGTGCTTGGATCTCTCCATGGCCCCGCCCCTCCCATTAGTCCCATTCCCCTTCCATTTCACATATTCTTGAAAATCCTATCCCTTCAAATTTATATCCAATTTCCTTTATAATGTGAGTTGCTTAAAATCCCTATCTTCCCTTGCTGTGATATTCAATCTGTGGCGCCACTGGTGCCAATGCTACAGTAACCTGATTGCATAAAATGACGTGAACTGCACAGCCGGCTATTTCTATCGTGGTCAGCACAGTGCCCCATGCTGGGCAGGGTTCTAGTGTGGTCAGCACAGTGCCCCATGCTGGGCACGGCTCTAGTGTGGTCAGCACAGTGCCCCATGATGGACAGGGCTCTAGTGTGGTCAGCACAGTGCCCCATGCTGGACAGGGCTCTAGTGTGGTCAGCACAGTGCCCCAAGCTGGACAAGGCTCTAGTGTGGTCAGCACAGTGCCCCATGCTGGGCACGACTCTAGTGAGGTCAGCACAGTGCCCCATGCTGGGCAGGGCTCTAGTGTGGTCATCACAGTGCCCCATCTTGGGCAGGGCTCTAGTGTGGTCAGCACAGTGCCGCGTGCTGGGCAGGGCTCTAGTGTGGTCAGCACAGTGCCCATGCTGGACAGGGCTCTGGTGTGGTCAGCACAGTGCCCCAAGCTGGACAAGGCTCTAGTGTGGTCAGCACAGTGTCCCATGCAGGGCAGGGCTCTACTGTGGTCAGCACAGTGTCCCATGCTGGACAGGGCTCTAGTGTGGTCAGCACAGTGTCCCATGCTAGGCAGGGCTCTAGTGTGGTCAGCACAGTGCCCCATGCTGGGCAGGGCTCCAGTGTGGTCAGCACAGTGCCTCGTGCTGGGCAGGGAACTCGTGTGGTCAGCACAGTGCCCCATGCAGGACATTGCTCTAGTGTGGTCAGCACAGTGTCCCATGCTGGACAGGGCTCTAGTGTGGTCAGCACAGTGCCCCATGCTGGACATGGCTCTAGTGTGGTCAGCACAGTGCCCCATGCTGGGCAGGGCTCTAGTGTGGTCAGCACAGTGTCCCATGCAGGGCAGGGCTCTAGTGTGGTCAGCACAGTGCCCCATGCAGGACATTGCTCTAGTGTGGTCAGCACAGTGTCCCATGCTGGACAGGGCTCTAGTGTGGTCAGCACAGTGCCCCATGCTGGACATGGCTCTAGTGTGGTCAGCACAGTGCCTCGTGCTGGGCAGGGCTCTAGTGTGGTCAGCACAATGCCCCATGCTGGGTCGGGCTCTAGTGTGGTCATCACAGTGCCCCATGCTGGACATGGCTCTAGTGTGGTGAGCACAGTGCCTCGTGCTGGGCAGGGCTCTAGTGTGGTCAGCACAGTTCCCCATGCTGGGTAGGGATCTAGTGTGGTCATCACAGTGCCCCATGCTGGGCAGGGCTCTAGTGTGGTCAGCACAGTGTCCCATGCAGGGCAGGGCTCTAGTGTGGTCAGCACAGTGCCCCATGCAGGACATTGCTCTAGTGTGGTCAGCACAGTGTCCCATGCTGGACAGGGCTCTAGTGTGGTCAGCACAGTGCCCCATGCAGGACATTGCTCTAGTGTGGTCAGCACAGTGCCCCATGCTAGACATGGCTCTAGTGTGGTCAGCACAGTGCCTCGTGCTGGGCAGGGCTCTAGTGTGGTCAGCACAGTGCCCCATGCTGGGTAGGGCTCTAGTGTGGTCATCACCGTGCCCCATGCTGGGCAGGGCTCTAGTGTGGTCACCACAGTGTCCCATGCTGGGGAGGGCTCTAGTGTGATCACCACAGTGCCCCATGCAGGACATTTATCTAGTGTGATCTGCACAGTGTCCCATGCTGGACACTGCTCTAGTTTGGTCACCACAGTGTACCATGCTGGACAGGGCTCTAGTGTGGTCAGCACAGTGTCCCATGCAGGACACTGCTCTAATGTGGTCAGCACAGTGTCCCATGCTGGGCAGGGCTCTAGTGTGGTCAGCACAGTGTCCCATGCTGGGCAGGGCTCTCGTGTGGTCACCACAGTGTCCCATGCTGGGGAGCGCTCTTGTGTGGTCATCACCGTGCCCCATGCTGGGCAGGGCTCTAGTGTGGTCACCACAGTGTCCCATGCTGGGGAGGGCTCTAGTGTGGTCACCACAGTGCCCCATGCAGGACTTTTATCTAGTGTGATCTGCACAGTGTCCCATGCTGGACACTGCTCGAGTGTGGTCACCACAGTGTCCCATGCTGGACACTGCTCTAGTGTGGTCAGCACATTGTCCCATGCTGGACAGGGCTCGAGTGTGGTCAGCACAGTGTCCCATGCTGGGCAGGGATCTATTGATGTTAGCAACAGTGCCCCATGCTGTACCGGGCTCTAGTGTGGTCAGCACAGTGTCCCATGCTGGGCAGGACTCTAGTGTGATCAGCACAGTGCCCCATGCTGGGCAGGGATCTAGTGTGGTCAGCAACAGTGCCCCATGCTGGACCGGGCTCTAGTGTGGTCAGCCCAGTGTCCCATGCTGGGCAGGGCTCTAGTGTGGTCAGCACAGTGCCACATGCTGGGCAGGGATCTAGTGTGGTCAGCAACAGTGCCCCATGCTGGACCGGGCTCTAGTGTGGTCAGCACAGTGTCCCATGCTGGGCAGGGCTCTTGTGTGGTCAGCACAGTGCCCCATGCTGGACATGGCTCTAGTGTGGTCAGCACAGTGCCCCATGCTGGACAGGGCTCTAGTGTGGTCAGCACAGTGCCCCATGCTGGACAGGGCTCTAGTGTGGTCAGCACAGTGCCCCATTCTGGGCAGGGCTCTAGTGTGATCAGCACAGTGCCCCATGCTAGGCAAGGGTCTAGTCCTGTTGTAACATGCATGTGATGCTCATATGAGGAGGGTTTGAATGTGACGTCAGTGAGCGATTCTGACAGCTTTGATGTGCGTCTTTGAAACTTGCTCTGTGCATGTCCACTGACCACCCGTGTTAGTCACTCTCAGCTGGACATGCATTCAGCAGCACGAGGAACCCTCTCTAGTGTTATTTAAAAGGACCAGGCATCCAACTTACAGATGAGTGGTTTTGACTTACTTCTGCTGTTGTAAAGTTAGTGGAGGTGCTGTGGATGGTTTTCTGGAGGTTGTGCTCTGAGCTGCTGCAGACGTTCAGGAGGACAGAGGATTTGGTGACCCAACTCTGGAAGAGGTATGGGGACTGTAGGTACAGTGTCTCTGGGTCTGTAACATGAACAACATATGGAGCAGAGGCTGCAGAGAGGGGAAGCTATGTGAAGAGGGAGGAGGAAGTTGAGCTGCTCTACCCACCCCGGGTTTTCCAAGAGCACTTTTCCAATCTACACCAAACCCAGGAGCAATGTGTGAGGTGACTCTGATTCAATAAGGATTTGGTCACAGAGCTGTGTCACCTCCTGTAAGACCACCTGGAGCCTCACACCAGGGTGAGGATGGAGCTGTCAGTGGCGGTTAATGTCACAGTTTCATTGAACTTCTATGGATCTGGATATTTCCAGGCAGAAGCAGGAGACATATCCAACGTAGAGTGGTAGAAATTGATAGATTCATGGAGTCATGTACGACACAGAAGGTGGCCACTCTGCCCCTCTATGACAGCCTCTGTAGAACAATCCAGTCAGTCCCACTCCCCCGCTCAATCCCCGGATCCCTGCAGGCTCATTTACTTCAGGTGTCCATTCAGTTTCCTTTTGAAATCATTGATTGTCTCGGCATGGACAATATCCATGAGGATACCCTCATGAGCAGTAAGTTCCAGCTCATTACCATCCACTGTGTAAAAAAGTTCTTCCTCATATTCCCCTGTATCTCTTATCCAAAACCTTCCATCTGTGTCCCCCGAGTCTGTGTTTCACCAGTTAATGGGAACAGTTTTTCATTGTCTATCTTATCTAAACCTATCATAATCTTGTACACCTCTATCAAATCTCTCTCAATCTCCTTTACACCAGGGAGAACAACTCCATCTTCTCCAAACTAAACTTGTAACTAAAACCCCCCATCCCTGGAACTATTCTGGTAAATCTCCTCTGCACCCTCTCAAGGACCTTCACATCCTTCCTAAAGTGATGTGACCAGAACTGGACATAGTTCTCTAATTGGGGCCTAACCAAAGCTTTACAAAGTTTCAGCATAACTTCCCTGCTTTTATATCTTTGCCTCTAATCATGAAGGCCAAGATCTGATAAGCTTTGATTAACACTCTCCTAATATGCCCTTCCAACTTCAAAGATCAATGCATATAGAGTCCCAGGTCCCTCTGTTCCTGCACAATCTTTAGACCTGTGCCATTAAGTCTATATTGCTTTCCTATTCTTTCTGCCAAAATGCATCACCTCACACTCCACTGTATTAAATTCCACCTGCCACTTCTCTGTCCATTCTGCGAGCCTATCTATATCCTGTTGTAGGCAGTTTGCATCATCCTCACTGCTTACCATTCCTCCAAGTATGGTATCATCGGAAAATTTTGAAATTCTACTTTGAATTCCATGATCCATCTCATTTATATATAACAAAAAAAATGAGTTGGTCCTGGCACTGACCCTTGGAAAACATCACTGTCTTCCGTCCTCCAGTGTGAAAAATAACCGTTCACCAGCACTCTGCCCGAACTATCTCTTCTTTGAAGGTAGCCCACTGTTCAGCTCCTGTTTTCCTGCCAAACGTTGACTCTAATTTGTTCGCCCCAGCTAAATTTTTACACCGGTTGACTTGTTGAAGTTGACTTTCTCATAGTTAATTATTCTTACTCTGGATTGCTCTTTGTCCTTTCCCATAGTCAACAAAAACCTTATGATACAATGATCACTGTCCCCTAAATGTTCTCCTATTGATACTTAATCCACTTGGGTCCAGCTCATTCTCGAGAACCAGGTCTAGCAGTGCCTCCTTTCTCGTTGGACTAGCAACATATTGTCGTTTAAAAGTTTCCTGCACACACTGTAGTAACTCCTGCCTCCCTTCGCCCTTTACATTACAACTATCCCAGTCCATATTAGGATAATGAATGCTCCCCCATTGTAACTACTCTATAATTCTTGCATCTTTCAGTAATTTTCTTGCAGATTTGTTCCTCCATATCCTTCCCATTTGCTGATGGCCTATAGACAACACCGAGCAATGTAAATGCACCTTTTTTGTTCATTAGCTCTATCCAAATAAATTCTGTCCTTCATCCACCTATGCACCCACCAACCCCCACTCCCATCTCCCCACACACGTCCCCGGGACTTTCACTCTCTCGAGCACTATAATGTTCTCCTTAATCAATACCACCAGCCTTACTCCTTTTCTCCCTTTCCTATTTTTCCTGAACACCTTGTATCCAGGAATATTTAACACCCAGTTCCGCCCTTCTTTGAGCCAGATCTCTGTTATAGCCACAACATCATATTTCCACATGGCAATCTGCACCTGTACCTCACCAGTCTTATTAACCACACTCCGTATTCACATACATGCACATCAACCCTGATCCAAACTTTATTACTTCCTTCCTTACTCAGACCCCAAATAATAACTTTCTAAACCCTACTATAGTGTTATCCATCTCTCCCAATATTCTGTGCACTTTAGAATTCCTCTCTGATGTTTACTCCTGGTTCCCACACCCCTGTCAATTTAGTGTAAACCCTCTCCAATATTATTAACATATCACCCTGCAAGAAAATTAGTCCAGCTCTGTTCAGGTGCAACCGTCCAGCCTGTACAGATCCCACATTCTCCAGAACTGGTCCCAGTGTCCAGGAATCTAAACTTTATCGCTTCTGCAGCATCCTTCCAGCCACACATCCATTTGCACTCTCCTCCTATTTCTATACTCACTCGCACGGGGTACTGGCAGTAATCCGGAGATTACTACATTGAGATGGCTAACTTCTTACCCAGCGCACGGAATTCTGACTGCAGGACCACCTCACTCTTTCTGCCCAGCTCATTCGTACCGATGTGGACTACGACTGCTAGCTGTTCACCACCCCCACCCACCCCCCCAGCCCACCACCTTCATGATGCTCTGCAGCCACATGGCCCATTGTGTCTCTGATGTCCAAAAAACGACCTCCCCAGCCGAATCCCACCTTCCAGAATTTGGTCCCTAGCTCTGCAGATTAAATCAATTGAGGTGTAGCAAGGTACATTTAAAATGAGATGAGGTTTTCAGCCTCTTCTACCCTTTCACAAAGTGAGTTCCAGACCGCCACCCCACCACACTCTGGGTGATTCTTTTTCTAATCTTCCCTCTACTTTTTCTCCCAATCATTTAAATCCATGCCCTCTTGTCACTGATCTCTCTGCTAAGGTGAATAGACACTTCACCTCCACTCTATGCAGGGCCCTCAGCGTTTTGTACGTTTCAATCAGATCTCCCCTCAGCCTTCTCTGTTCCAAGGAGAACAACCCCAGCCTATCAAATCTTTCCTCATAGCTGCATTTTCCCAGTCCCGGCAAAATGTTTATAAATCGCCTCTGTACCCTCTCTAGTGCAATTACATCCTTTCTGTAATGAGGTGACCAGAACTCAAGTACTCAAGTTGTGGCCTAACCAATGACGTATACAGTTCCAGCATGATCTCCCTGCTCTTATATTCTATATCTCGGCTAATAAGGGAAAGGATTCCATATGCCTTCTCAACCACCTTATCGACCTCTCCTGCTCCCTTCATCTATCTGTGGGCATTCACTCTAAGGTCTGTCACTTCCTCTACACTTCTCAGTATTCTCCCATTAATCGTGCATTCCTTTGCCTTATTTAACCTCCCCAAATGCATCATCTCGCACTTATCCAGCCTGAATTCAATTTGCCACTTCTCTGCCCATCTGACCAGTCCATCAATATCTTCCTGCAGTGTACAGCTATCCTCCTTGTTATCTACCACACGGTCAATCTTTGTATCGTCTGCAAACTTCTTGATTATGCCCCTACTTTTACTTCCATAGTGTTAATATATGCGACATAAAGCAGGGGTCCCAGTACTGAGCCCTGTGGAATTTGTTTTTTTATTCATTCGTGGGATTTGGACGTCACTGTCTGGGCCTGCATTTATTGCCCAACCCTTATTGCCCTTGAACTGAGTGGCTTGTGAGTCCATTTAAGAGTCCATCACATTGTTGTGGGTCTGGAGTCTCATGTCGCCAGATCAGGTAAGGACTGCAGATCTCCTTCCCTAAAGGACATTAGTGAACCAGATGGGCTTTTTCAAACAATCGACAATGGTTTCATGGTCACCATTAGAGTCGCTGTTTAATTCCAGAACTATTAATTGATTTCAAATTTCATTATGTGTCATGGTGAAATTCGAATCCACGTCCCCGGAGTGTTAACCTGGGTTTGCTGGATTTACAAGTGCAGTGACATTGCCACTACACCACTGCCTCCACTAAATCCTTCTGGAAACATCCCTCCAGTCGCAAACACGCTTGTCAACAATGACTCTTTCTTTCCTGCCACTGAGCTAATTTTGCATCCACCTTGCTGCATTTCCCTGGATCCCCTGGGATTTTATTTTTAACAAGTTTGCTATGTGGGCCCTTGCCAAAAGTCTTGCTAAGATCCAAGTAGACCGCATCAAATACGTTAAACTCATCTATCGTCCTTGTTACTTCATTAAAAATCATGCAAGTTAGTCAGACACGATCTTAGCTTAACACGTCTGTGGTGATTATCCTTGATTAACCTATGCCTTTCTAAGTGACAGTTTATCCTGTCTCTCAGAATAGATTCCAATAATTTTCCCACTCTGAGGTTAGACTGGCTGTCCTGTATTTATTCGGTCTATCCTTCGCTCCCTTTTTGATCAGTGGGACAATGTTATCAGTTCTCCAATCCTCCAGCACCACACCTGTATCCAGTGAGAACTGGAAAATCATGGACATACCTTTGGCTATTTCTTCTGTTGCTTCTTTTAACAACCTGGGGTACATTTCATCGCGCCATGGTGATTTATCAACTTTCAATGATGCTAATTCCATTTATACTTCCTCTCTGCCTCTGTTTATCAGATCCAATAATTCATAATCCTCCTCCTTAACTGAAATATCTGCATCGTTCCCCTCTTTTGTGAAGACAGTTACAAAGTATTCATTAAGAACCATATCAGTAACTACTGTCCCGACACATAGGTTCCCTTTTCGGTCATTAATGGGCTCTGCTCTCTCCTTTGTTGTCCTCGTAGCCTTAATGTATTGAAAGAAAAAACAGACATGGGTTCACCTTGATTTTGTTTGCCAATATTTATTTATGATCTCTCCTTGCTTTGGTAAATTCCTTTTTGATATCTGCCTCCACATTCTATACTCCTCTTGGTTTTCTGTTGTGTTGAGATCTCGATGTGGGACTTAAGCTTGCCTTTCCTGCTGTATCTTACCCTGTAGGCTCCTTGACATCCATGGAGCTGGGGAATGAGACAGACTTGATTTATCTCCAAAGCGCTGGCACCGACTCGATGAGTAGAAATGACCCATTCTGCGTTAGAATTGACCATGCCACGCTGACTCTATGACATGGGTATTCTATTACAACAACTTTCCGATACTGGGAAAGTTTATAATGGACTGGGCAGTATCACCCTGTTGAACCCCGTGATGTAAGTGAAATGTTTGATGCCCCAGAACATGGTTAGCAAATGCCCTTCACAAACAGAGTAAATCAGTTCAGCCCCATTCACAATTCTGCAGTAATTCACAATAGGGAGTAAGTTCGCCTGGTTTTCTCCACATAGGACAGCAGCCAGGCATTTCACTGTGTCCACCACCTCCATGTGGAAAGTATTGTCAGGGTTAGATGAGATATGACACGTTGCCTGGGCGACAGATTTCTTTAGTTGTGTTACTGTTTCTGTGCTCTCTTAGTCCAAACGGGATAAACCTGGTCATCATCACCATTCGGTAGTTCATAAAGAGGAGTCACAGTCTCAGCAAATCGAGGGATGAAGGTCCGCTGATACCCCACCAAACTGAGGATAGGACACAGGGCAGTCTTTGAGGTGGTCAGCGGTAGACACTTGATGAGGGGCAATTGATAACCAACAAGCCTGAGGATAGGTCATGGGCAGTCTTTGAGGTGGACAAGGGTAGACACTCACAATGGGTGAGATTCTAAACGAGTACTTTGCATCGGTATTCACCGAGGAGAGGGACATGACGGATCTTGAGGTTAGGGACAGATGTTTGATTACTCTAGGTCAAGTCGGCATAAGGAGGGAGGAAGTGTTGGGTATTCTAAAAGGCATTAAGGTGGACAAGTCCCCAGGTCCGGATGGGATCTATCCCAGGTTACAGTGGGAAGCGAGAGAGGAAATAGCTGTGGCCTTAACAGATATCTTTGCAACATCCTTAACCACGGGTGAGGTCCCGGAGGACTGGAGAGTTGCTAATGTTGTCCCCATGTTTAAGAAGGGGAGCAGGGATAATCCAGGTAATTATAGACCGGTGAGCCTGACGTCAGTGGTAGGGAAGCTGCTGGAGAAGATGCTGAGGGATAGGATCTGGTCCCATTTGGAAGACAATGGGCTTATCAGTGATAGGAAACATGGTTTTGTGCAGGGAAGGTCATGTCTTACCAACTTAATAGAATTCTTTGAGGAATTGACATTGTTGATTGATGAGGGAAGGGCTGTAGATGTCATATACATGGACTTCAGTAAGGCGTTTGATAAGCTTCCCCATGGTAGGCTGATGGAGAAAGTGAAGGCGCATGGGGTCCAAGGTGTACTAGCTAGATGGATAAAGAACTGGCTGGGCAACAGGAGACAGAGAGTAGCAGTGGAAGGGAGTTTCTCAAAATGGACACGTGTGACCAGTGGTGTTCCACGGGGATCCGTGCTGGGACCACTGTTGTTTGTGATATACATAAATGATTTGGAGGAAAGTATAGGCGGTCTGATCAGCAAGTTTGCAGACGACATTAAGTTTGGTGGAGTAGCAGATAGTGAAAGGGACTGTCAGAGAATACAGCAGAATATAAATAGATTGGAGAGTTGGGAAGAGAAATGGCAGATGGAGTTCAATCAGGGCAAATGCGAGGTGATGCATTTTGGAAGACCCAATTCAAGAGTGAACTATACAGTAAATGGAAAAGTCCTGGTGAAAATTGATGCGCAGAGAGATTTGGGTGTTCAGGTCCATTGTTCCCTGAAGGTGGCAACGCAGGTCAATCGAGTGGTCAAGAAGGCATACGGCATGCTTTCCCTCATCGGACGGGGTATTGAGTACAAGAGTTTGCAGATCATGTTACAGTTGTATAGGACTTTGGTTCGGCCACATTTGGAATACTGCGAGCAGTTCTGGTCGCCACAATACCAAAAGGATGTGGATGCTTTGGAGAGGGTGCAGAGGAGGTTCACCAGGATGTTGCCTGGTATGGAGGGCGCTCGCTATGAAGAGAGGTTGAGTAGATTCGGATTATTTTCATTAGAAATACGGACGTTGAGGGGGGACCTGATTGACGTGTACAAAATCATGAGAGGTATAGACAGGGTGGACAGCAAGAGGCTTTTTCCCAGAGTGGGGGATTAAATTACGAGGGGACACGAGTTCAAAGTGAAAGGGGAAAAGTTTAGAGGGGATATGCGTGGAAAGTTCTTTACGCAGAGGGTGGTGGGTGCCTGGAACGCGTTGCCAGCGGAGGTGGTAGACGCGGGCACGATAGCATCTTTTAAGATGTATCTAGACAGATACATGAATGGGCAGGAAGTAAAGAGATACAGACCCTTAGAAAATAGGCGACATGTTTTGATAGAGAATTTGGATCGGCGTAGGCTTGGAGGGCCGAAGGGCCTGTTCATGTGCTGTAATGTTCTTTGTTCTTTGTTCTTTGATCTTGATGTTGGTCTGGGCTGATGTTGGATGAGCCAATCTGGACACCTAGAAAGGTGACACGATGTTACACCAGCTGGGCCTTACATGGATGGTCTTTTTGTCCAGCTCCCAAAGTAACTGCAGTAGTTCCTGTAAAAGGGTTAAATGTGTGGACACGGTCTGTGGTGATGAAGAGGAGATCATCGATATATTGCAGCAGCAGGAAGACTGTGAAAGGCTCATAAGGGCCCCGGCCATATTTTTGTGGAAAATAGTGGGGTTATTGTGGAACCTCTTCTGACAGACATGTCCAGAGGTATCTCTGGTCCTCAGAAGTGAATGTGAATTTAATTTGTTTCTCTAGTTTTTCTGGGATACTACAATAACCATTAGAGATATCCAGGGTGGTGAAGACAGCCCTGCCGCTAGGAATCCGGGAGAGTCGGGTGGGTGTCTCTCACATAACCGGGTTCACACAGGGGTGACTGAGTTGAGTTTGTGGTGGTCGGTAGTCAGTCACCAGCTGCCATCCGGTTTTCCAACCGGCTAAATCGGGCAGTTAGTAGTGAATGTGTCTTTGTGAACGACACCCTGGTTTAACAATGACCTGATGTTGTCTGGAACATATGATATAATCTCAGCTCGGTAAGAATACTGCTTCATGGAGCATGCAATGGTCAGTTAATTTCTTCAGGTCAGCTCATGTTTCCACAGTCATCTTTATGGGTTGTGAATACACTCAGCACCGACTCGAGAATCGCCTGTACCTCAGGTTCATCAGAGGTGTCTGATTCACACTCCTCTGATATTTTAATCATGAATATTGAGGGTGCAATGGACACCAGAGTATGGGTATGGTTTAATGTTCTAAAATATACAAATATAGGGATAATCAATTCCTGCTGATAACCTTTGAGCACATTACTGCCCAGTAGTCCCTGTCCATTATGCAGGATCATATGAAAGGGAGGCAGGAATTTGACATGAACTCTGTTCCATCTCCTGCACCACTATAAGATCCCAGATTACCCAAAAGGTGGTCGAAGGGTCACTAGAAGTTTATTGAGGAGTGACAGTTCAAATACAGCACAGGATCAGAATAGACAGAGTAGACATACGACCTGTGACTGGTGACAAAGGTTTTCTGGCTATGGATCAGATGTTAGAAGCTGTTATTATGGATATTTATCGCAGAGCACGTAGAGAAATTCAAAGTGATCAAGCAGTGTCAGCATGGTTTTGTGAAAGGAACATCAAGTTTAACCAATTTATTGGAGTTCTTTGAAGAAATTACACGTACTGTGGATAAAGGGGAACCGTTGGATGTAATGTAGTTAGATTTCCAGAAGACACTTGATCACGTGTCACATCAATGGTCATTGCAGAAACTAAATGCGAATGGTGTAGGGGGTAGCATGGATAGAAAATTGGCTATCCAACAGAAAACAGAGAGTAGGCAAAATGGGTCATTTTCTGTTTGGTAAGATGTAACGAGTCGTGTGCCACAGAGATCAGTGCTGGGGACGTAACTTTTTACAATTTATAAAAATGACTTGGATGAAGGGACTCAAGGTATGGTTGCTAAATTTTCTGATGAAACAAAGACAGATCGGAACGAAAGTTGTGAAGAAGACATAATTGGGCTGCAAAGGGATATCGATTGCTTACGTTAGTGGGCAAAGATGTGGCCAATGGAGTAAAATGAGGGAAAATGTGGAATTGTCCATTTTATAGGAAGAATAAAAAAGAAACGAATTATCTGAATGGTGAGAGATTGCAGAGCTGTACGATGCAGAGGAACTGGGTGTCTTAGTGCATGAATTGTATAAGTTTATTATGCAGGTACAACAGGTAATCAGGAAACTAATCGAATGTTATCATGTATTACAGAAGGAATTGAATACAAAAGTATGGAGGTTATGTTTCATTTATACAGGACATTGGTGAGACCACATCTGGAGTTCTGTGTAGCTTACTGGTCTCCTTATTTAAGGAGGATGTAAATGTGTTGAAAGCAGTACAGAGAATGTTTACTAGACTAATACCTGGAATGGCTGGGTTGTCTTTTAAGGAAAGGCTGTACAGGCTAGGCTTATATCAGCTGGAGTTTAGAAGATTAAAAGGTGACTTTATTAAAGCATAAGATTCTGAGTGTAGGGTAGAGTAGGTGAGGGCCACAGAGAGAGAAACAGAGAGAGAGAGAGAGAGAGAGACAGCTCAGCTCATCTGCTGTGGAAACCCTCATCAATGCCTTTGTTACCTCGAGACTTGACTATTCTAACACACTTCTGACAGCTCTCCCACATTCTACAATCTGTAACCTTGTGGTCATCCAAAACTCTGCTGCCATCTTCTAATTTACACCAAATTCTGTTCACCCAACATCACTGCACTCACTGACCGACATTGGCTCTTGGTCGAGTCACACCTCAATTTTATTATTCAAAATCATGTGATCAAATCCCTCCATGTCCTCACCCCTCTGATTATCCCAATCCCCTGCTCATTTCCAATATTCCTGAACTTTATAAAAGTATTTTTCTAATTCCCTTTTTAAAGTGAGTTTATTTCCCTCTGTCTCTCTCCCTGACCACACATTTCATCTCTCCAGCTCCACTGGTGTTGTGGAAGTTTAGATCCATAACCTGATATGAACTGCACTGCTCTTCACATCCACACATTGAACAGGACACCCAGGCTGGCCGGGGTGCGAGCGTGGGTGTAACGTGTGTGTGTCTGTAGCGTGAGGAGGGGTCTGAACATGATGTCAATCAGCCATTTCAGCAACTTTGATGTACGTCTTTGAAATTTGGTCGGTGCATGTCCACTGACCACCTGTGTTAGTCACTCTCAGCTGAACATACATTCAGCAGCACGAGGAACCTCCTCTAGTGTTATTTAAAAGGACCAGGCATCCAACGTACAGGTGAGGGGCTTTTGACTTACTTCTGCTGTTGTAAAGTTAGTGGAGGTGCTGTGGATGGTTTTCTGCAGGTTGTGTTGTGAGCTGTGCAGACATTCAGGGAGGAGAGAGGACTTGGAGACCCAACACTGGACGAGGTATGGGGACTGTAGTTACAGTGTCTCTGGGTCTGAAACATGACCAACAAATGGAGAAGAGGCTGCAGAGTGATGGATCTCTGTAAAGAAGGAGGAGGAGGGGGCTCTGCACTACCGACCACGGGTTTTCCAACAGCAAAAGGAGCAGTGGTCATAATATCGAACACTGGGGAACACTACTGTATACGCCCATCGAGTCTGAACAGCAACCTTTCACCACTTCTCTCTGTTTACTGTTCCTGAGCCAATGTTATATCCACACTTTCACTGTCCCTTTAATCCATAGGCTTCAGTTTCCTTAACCTGTCTATTGAATGCCAGTTGATCAAACACCTTTTGAAAGTCCATATATATAACTTCAATCACACCACCCTCATCAACACTCTCCATTGTTTTATCAAAGAACTCCATCAAGTTTACGTCACCACCACCTCTCTCCACTCCTCCACTGTTGTTAAATTATCAGACTGATTATCCGACATCCAGTACTGGATGAGCAGAAATTTCCCCCAATTAAATATTGGGAAGACTGAAGCCATTGTTTTCACTCCCCACTCCAACTCTGTTCCCTTGCTATTGATTCCATCCCACTCCCTGGTAACAGTCTGAGATTCAGACAGTCTGTTTGCAATCTTGGTGTCACATTTCACCACAAAATGAGCTTTAACCTCATTTTCAGGGTATAATTACAACCGCCTATTTCCTCCTCAGTAACATCGCCTGACGTAACCCCTGTCTCAGCCCATCTGCTGCTAAAACCTCATTCATGCCATCGTCACCTCTCGATGTGACTATTCCAACTCACTCCTGGCTGATCTCCCACATCTACTCTCTGTAAACTTGAGGTCATCCAAAACTCTGCTGCCCATGTCTTAGCTCACACCAAGTCCCTTTCATCTATCACTGACCGACATAGGCTCCCAGTCAAGCAATGTCTTGATTTTAAAATTCCCATCCTTGTTTTCATATCCCTCAATGGTCTCGCCTCTCCCTATCTCTGTAATCTCCTCCAGCTCCAGAACCCATCGAGCCATCTGTGTTTCTCGAATTCTGGCCTCTTTTACATCCGTTTAGATGTTTACAAAGTTATGGGCGGCATGGACAGAGTGGATACTCAGAATCTTTTTCCCAGGGTGGAAGAGTCAGTTACTTGGGAACATCGGTTTCAGGTGCGAGGGGCAAAGTTTAGAGGGGATGTGCGAGGCAGGTTTTGACACAGAGGGTGGTGAGTGCCTGGAACTTGCTGCCGGGGGAGGTGGTGGAAGCAGATACGATAGCGACGTTTAAGAGACATCTTGACAAATATATGAATAGGAAGGGAATAGAGCGATATGGGCCCCGGAAGTGCAGAAGGTGTTAGTTTCGGCGGGCATCAAGATCGGCACAGGCTTGGAGGGCTGAATGGCCTGTTCCTGTGCTGTACTGTTCTTTGTTCTTGGTTCTTTGTTATTTTAATCACTGCACCACTGGCGACCGTGCCTTCTGCTGCCGGGGCCCAATCTCTGCAGTATCCTCCCTACACACTTCCGCCTCTCCATCTCGCTTCCCTCCTTTAAGACATTCCTGAAAACTTTCCTCTTTGGCTAAGCTGTTGGTCCTTTGACCTAATATCTCCTGTTGTATGTCAGTTCGTCATTTGCTTCATAATGCTCCTGTGAAGCATCTTGGGATGGTTTAAAGACAATATCTAAATATAGATTGTTGTTGTTGTTGAAGTTCGCCAGACATCATTTGTCTGCAGCATATCCAGGTTGCTAACCACTTACTATCCAATGTTTTTCCAAGCAACAAATATTTTTCTCTTGGGTTGTCACGTCTAAAAAATGTCCCCAGTCGTGACTCTAGTCTGACTGTTCAGTAATTACAGCGTTTATCCCATATCTCCTTTTTTAAGCAGGATGTAACATTTACAATCCTCCTGTCCTCTGTCATCACACCCATATCCAAGGAGGATTGGAAGATTCTGGCCAGTGCCTATGCTATTTCCACCATTCCTTCCCTCAGAAACCCCTATAAATCCCATTCACACATGGTAAGAGTTCCAGTTTATTGTGGTCCAAAAAGTGTTGGATTGAAAGGTGTTAACTGAAACTGTTTGTTCAGTGACTGTAATTAATGTCAGTCTCCATGGACCCTGATTGTGTCACAGGAGGGTTTCCCTCTTCTATTAATAAGGGACTCCTTTCGATGTGTTATCCCATACTGTCAGCGGGAGCATCACGCCCGGCACTCACAGGATTCAGCGGCTCAAGAGAGAGGGAGAGGATAGATCAGAATCTGAGAACAATGGGTCAGAATCTGAGAACAATGGGACAGAATCTGAGAACAATGGATCAGAATCTGAGAACAATGGGTCAGAGTCTGAGAACAATAGATTGGAATGTTACAGCAATGAGCAAGAGTTTATCCTCAGAACTTCACGATCTTTCTACACATTATGATCGGTTCTCATTAGACTTTCGCATCTACCTCGCACTTCGGATTGCTCAATACATTTATTATCCCATCCTCGCTCTTGTTGGTGTCCCTGGTTAGTATCTGTTTCCAGGTATTTATTCTGAAAACCATGTTTAACTGTATTACTGTTCCTGTAATTTACTCTCACCGCCTTGCTGCTGTTGTTAATCCTGGTGAATATCTCCAGTAATTACCTTGATTAACCATGTTTAACTGCATTACTGCTCCTGTAATTTTCTCTGCCCTCCTTGCTGCTGTTGTTATTTCTGCTGAATCTCTATCTCCAGAAATCAGCTGTATAAACCACTGCTAACGGTATTTCAGTTCTTGTAATTTACTCTCTCCTCTTTGCTGCTGATACTGTCTCTATTTCCAGCTAGGAGATCTGTAAACCCTGTTTACTGAAATACTGTTCTGGAACGTAAATTGTGGGAAGAGAGAAGCCAGTGTCATTGGTCCATTGGTCTCCATCACAAACTCCATCCCCTATCTGTGAACCACATACCCGATCGTGAGGCTGAACCAGACAGTTTACAACCTCTGTGTTCTATTTTTACCTGACCTGAGTTCATCTTCAAATTCTCTCCATCACCAACCCTTCCGACTACCACCTGAGTAATATCACCCGTCTCCACCTCTGCCTCAGCCCATCTGCTGCATAAACCCTCATCTGTGCCTTTGTTAAATCCAAACTTGACTATTCCTAATCTATCCTGGTCACCCTCCCAGTTATAAACCTCCATAAACCACAGCCCGTCCAGAACTCTGCTGCCTGTACCCTAAGTCACACCAAATCCCGATCACCCATCACCCCTTTGCTCACTGATCTACATTGGCTCCCGGTCTGGCAGCATCTTAATTTTAATTTTATCATTCTTGTGTTTGAATCCCTCCATGGCCTCACCCTTCCATTAGTCCCATTCCCCAGTCCATTTCCCATATTTCTGCAAATAATATGCCTTCAATCTTTTCTCAATTCTCTTTTTAAAGTGAATTTCTTTCTCTCTGTATCTGTCCCTCGCCAAGATTTGCAACTCTACAGAACCAGCAGTGCTGACGACACAGAAGCTGGAACCCATAAAATGATGTGAACCACACACCAGCCACTTCTAGTGTGGTCAGCACAGTGCCCCATGGTGGGCAGTACACTGGTATGGTCAGCACAGTGCCCCATGGTGGGCAGGGCTCTAGCGAGTCGTACTATGTTTGTGATGCTCATGTGAGGATGATTTTGAATGTGACTTTAATGTACCAACCAGACAGCTTTGATGTACGTCTTTGAAATCTGGTCTCTGCATGTTCACTGACCGCCTGTTTTAGTCAATGTCAGTTGAATATACATTTAGCATCACAATGAATCCCCTCTAATGTTATTTAAATGGACCAGGCATCCAACTTACAGGTGAGGGCTTTTGACTTACTTATGCTATTGTAAAGTTAGTGGAGGTGCTGTGGATGGTTTTCCGGAGGTTGTGTTGGGAGCTGCTGCAGACCTTCAGGGAGGACAGAGGATTTGGTGACCCAACACTCGACGGGGTATGGGGACTGTAGTTACGGTGTCTCTGGGTCTGTTACATGACCAACAAATGGAGCAGAGGCTGCAGAGAGGGGAAGTTCTGTAAAGCGGGAGGAGAAGGGGGCTCTGCCCTACCCATCCCGGGTTTTCTAAGAACACTTTTCCTTTTCCTATCTACACCTAACCCAGGAGTAGTGTGACACTGATTCAATAAGGAGAAGGTCACAGAGCTGTGTCATCTCCTGCAACACGACCTGGAGCCTCACACCAGGGTGAGGACGGAGCTGTCAGTGCCTGTTAAGGTCACAGTTTCTTTGAACTTCTATGTATCTGGATCTTTCCAAGCAGGAGCAGGAAGCATATCAAACATAGAGTCATAGAGAGTGGTAGATACATTTATGACACAGAGGAAGGCCAGTCGGCCTCTCTGTGCCAGATCTCTGTGGAATAATCCAGTCGGTTCCACTCCCCCACTCAATCCCCGTATCTCTGCAAGTGCATTTCCTTCTGGTGTCCATCCAGTTTCTTTCTGAAATCATTGATTGTCTCGGCTTCCACCACCCTCATGGGCAGTGAGTTCCAGCTCATTACCATCCACTATGTAAAAAAGTTCTTCCTCATATTTCCCTGCATCTCTTACCCAAAACCTTCCATCTGTGTCCCCTAGTCTGTGTTTCATCAGTTAATGGGAACAAGTTTTTCCTTGTCTATCTTATCTAAGCCTATCATAATCTTGTCCACCTCTGTCAAATCTCTCTCAATTTCCTTTACTCCAGGGAGAGCAACTCCATCTTCTCCAAACTAACCTTGCAGCTAAACCCCACATCCCTGGAACCATTCTGTTAAATCTCCTTTGCACCCTCACAGGGACCTTCACATCATTCCTAAAGTGTGGTGACTAGAACTGTACACAGTTCTCTAGTTGGGGCCGAACCAAAGCTTTATAAAGTTTCAGCATAACCTCCGTGCTTTTGTATCTTTGTCTCTAATGATGAAGCCCAAGATCTGATATGTTTTGCTAAACACTCTGCTAATATCTCCTTCCGCCTTCAAAGATCAATACATATGGAGCCCCAGGTCCGTCTGTTCCTGCACAATCTTTAGAACGGTGTCATTAAGTCTATATTGCCTTCCTACTCCTTCTGACAAAATGCATCAGCTCACACTCCTCTGTATTAAATTCTACCTGTCAGTTCTCTGTCCATTCTGCTAGCCTATCTATATCCTGTTGCAGGCAGTTTGTAACATCTCCACAGTTTACTACACCTCCAAGTATGGGATCATCGGAACATTTTGAAATTCTATTCTGTATTCCAAAATCCATGTCATTTGTATATAGCTAAAAAAAAAGCTGTGGTCCTAGCACTGACCCTTGGGGAGCATCACTGTCTACCATGCTCCAGTCTGAAAAGCAACCATTTAACACATTTCTCTTTTTTCTGTCCTCTGGACAATTTTTGATCCAATTGGATGCTATTCCATGAGCTTCAGTTTTGCTAACCAAGCTTTTGTTTGGTTCTTCGTCAAATACTTTGATAAAATCCATGTAGCCAACATCCACCACATTCCCTGCATCAACCTTCTCTGAGCATCAAAATAAATTCAATTAGTTCAGTCAAGCATGATCTGCCATTTAGATATCCGTGCTGACAATCCTTAAATAACTCAAACCTCTCCAAGTGTGTGTTGTCCTTTTTCCCTGATTATTGTTTCTAAAACATTACTCACGACTGATGTTAAACTAACTGACCAGTAGTTGCGAGGCCTGTGTGTTCCCCACTGATAATTCAGGGAGGTGAGGGTGACCATCTATGTCACCAGTTTCTCCCTCAGCAGGGAGAAGCAGGATGAGATATCCCGTGGCTTTGTCAGGATAGCGGGATTCCTGATGGTGTATGTGTCTCTGCGGGGCCTCCGTGTCGACGGGGAGGGGTACATGAACTGGAGGAACTCTCACTCCATTAATGTACAGTTGGTGTGTGAGCATGCCCAGTACATCATGTTGGTGTACTATCCTGGCAACAGCCACGATACATTCATTCTGATGCAGTCAGCCGGTTCCAACACTTTGGCTGCCATGCAGAACCAGAATGTGGCTCCTCGGAGATGAAAGATTCCATTCTCTAGACACAGCCCATGTTTCTGCATCCCCAAACCACCTCCCACCGCCAACCAACCTCACACAATTAACATGTGTATAACGTGAGCAATGGAGTCACCAGGAACATGGTGGAACAAATCATCGGTGTGATGAAGCAATGCTTCCGATGTCTGAACCGCACGGGGGGAGTCCTCCAGTACACACTGGAGCAGCTGTCCAAGTTCATGGTGTTCTGCTGCACCCTTCATATCTTCACCATCATGAGGACACAGGCATTGGCACCAGGAATACGGAGGATACCTCAGGAGGAGGAGGTGGAGGCAGGGAGGATAATTCCTGGATGCCATCGACCCGGACAGGTATTGGAGACTGTCACCTAAGATTCCAGTTCACATAAGACAACTTCCCTTTCCCACCATGGATCCCCCATTCTCCACCATTACACCCATCTGAGACGCCCCATCACAGAGTCCCCTTGGTCACCATCCTGCAATAAAAACCACCAGCAAAAACCTTTTCATTAACATCTTTATCCAACAACACATTCAATTATTCAAACTAAACGGAACTATTCACCCTTGTGTATTCCCTTAGTGCCTGTCTGGTGGGTTCCCTCGACTTGCCTATTGCTCCTACACAGTGTTTCCACAATGGCTGCAGCATGGCTGGTGGAAGGCTGCTGACTTTCACTGGGGAGACTGCAGATGGACTTGCAGGACGTCCTCGAGCAGCTCAGGGCCTTACGGGCTCGTATTTGGATTGCACCACCTCGACATGGGCAGCAGCAGCCTGGGCTGGCTGATGGGTAACAGCAAGGACACTGGTGGAGTGACAGTGAAGGGAAAACAAATGCTATCATCCTGAGAGAGGACAGCAGGTTCATGCTCCATGCAGACACTGTCACTCCCCCGGGGCGACACCTCAGCAATCCTAGTAATCTACTGGATCACAAATTGCTGGACTGCTGTGAGATCCTACAAACCCCTTTGAACACTGAGATCCACAGCCATGATGACAACAGTCTGAACCTGCATGGCAGCAAGCATGGATCTCATGACCTCAGTCTGAGCTTCCACTGCAGCACTGAGACATTGGGAGTCTGCCGTCTGTGCTGCAGTGGAAGCTGAGACAATGTTCACCAGACACTGTATCACGGCTGGGTACGCTAGTGCAGTCATAGAGTTAGTGACCACTTCCACAGGGGAAAGAATGGGCTTCAAGTTCTGTGCAATGTCCTGTACCACGTTGGAGCCGGACTCCTCCATGTTCCTTGAAAGTGACAACAGACTGTCTGACAGGCCTGTCAATGGACAAAGTATCTCAGTATAGATGTCCATCAGCATTCTCTTGTCTGCTGTTCCAGCAATGTTTACATCTGAGTCCTGTGTATTATAAGTCGTTTGTGACCTCGTCCTCCGGTGAGCTGACATATGAACTATCCTTTCCCCCTGGCCTGGCTGCACCTCACTCGTGCTCGGTGACTCACCACGTGCAGATTCCGACTCTATCCCAGCCTCTAAGATACACACAGTGTAAGTATTTGATCTGGTGACTGTGAGTTTCAGACCAAATGATGGGGCATCACTCTCAGTGTTGTGCTGCTGCTCTCTCTGTCTCCTGGAGCTGCTGTGACTGGGAAGCTGGCAGCTTTGGGTTGTCATTAGAAAGTATAAAATCAGAAGAGGAGGGTTGGGGTGAGTGATTGGGGGTGGGATAGAAAGCATGAATTCATGGTCCCGCCATCTGCAGCTTGTACATCATCCCAGACAGCAGGAGGACGGGGAGGTGGGAGTTAAGAAGAGACATAAGGCAGGTGCATAACATCATGCTGAATGCCGGATGCTACGGGCTCTGTCAAGCCAGTCCCATGATGTGAGGAACCATCTCCTCCCTCAGGCTCAGGGGATAAAGGTCTGCCCGGTCCCCGCCGATTCACTGCTGCTCTCTGTGATTGTCAGCCACCATGTTCTGTAAGAGAGAGGGCAGAATATAAGTGATTGTGTTGCACTGTGTTTGGGTGATGTGCCTACCATAGCTGAATAGCTGGAGATATGTGGAGGCAGTGAGGTGGGTGTGAGGCTGGTATCAGTGGAAGGTGTGTGAGGGTGAGGTGGAGTATGTGAATGTTAGGTGTTAGCCCTGAGTGTTAGGGACTGTTGATGGGTGAGAATTGGGGGTGTGGTACATTGAGCAGTGTGAGAGGTTGGTGGTGTTGGGGGTAGGAGATGTCATGTGGAGATGAATTCACTGACATTGACCACCCGTGTGAGCTCATTAAACTTCTTCTGTCTCTGCTGCCAGGTCCTCAGGGCCAGACCTCTTGCATTGACCTCCCTGGCCACCTGCTCCCATTCCCTTCGGAGGACGTTCCTTGAGGGTCTCCAGCCCACTCCACGGAAACATGGCCTCTCTCCTCCTTTCAGACTCCATGACTAAGGCCTCCAACACTACATCCGTGAAAAGCAGAGCCCACTCTCTGTCCTAGATTCCATTGACCTTGTCTCCAATTGCAGCGTTCCCAATCAGCAACGGCAGCCTCCTGTGATTCAGTGCAACTTCCCGTTTAGAGGGACAGACCGCCTTGAAGAGCTGAAGCCTGGCTGAAACACGAGCCAGCCTCACACACAGTTAGTCCCCTGTTAAACTTGCAGACAGACAGCAGGGCGGGTCGCTTTGTGGTGTACGTAGAATGCATGGAAATGAGGAGGCAGCAGGATGTTTGTGTGTCACCTGTCTCAACAGGAACGGGGACGGGCAGATCATGACTCCTCTGCTGCAAAAGTGATGCAAACACGATTTTTTCGCACTTCCGATTGACCTTTCCCTCTTTCACGTTTTTTATCTTTCCCTCAGTCACTTCACTCTTTGTCTCTTGCTCATAGAATTAGAGATTAGTGCAGCACAGAAAAAGGCTATTCGGCCCATTGTGTCAGTACTGTCTCTTTGAAAGAGCTATCGAATTAGCTCCTCTCCCAGCCTCTTTCCCCAGACTCATGTTGCCAATGTGGAAAAACCTTTCCTTCAATCTCAGTCTCTCCTTCTTGCAGCAGTCACACAGCTTCCAGCCTATTCACACAGCCACAGTCAGCTGAACTTCGTTAACTACTCAGCACCTCCAATTAGGCAGCAGCCAACCCCAGTGCTGTACTTGTCCTCCGAGTATTTAATGGGGGACAGTGTCGAGTGAGCTTTACTCTGCATCTAACCTGTACTGACTCTGCCACAAACATGTGTTCATCTAAAACTCTGCTGCCTGTATCTAAACTCAAAGCAAGTCCCGTTCATCCATCACTCCAGTGCTCGTTGACCTACATTGGCCCCTGCTCTGGCAACATCTTGATTTTAAAACTCTCATCCTCATGTTCAAACCTAACTCATTCTGAAATGCCCAGTGATGAAACTGTCTCATCAAAATACTAAATGTTATTTTGTTTGTCAGAACCACAGGGACTGCAGTGGTTCAAGATTCACCATTTTCTCATGGTAACCAGGGATGGGGAAGTAATGCTGGCCTTGTCAGTATCACCCATATCCTGAGAACAAATAGACAGGAAATAAAATAGTAATAAAATCAATGAATTTGTAATTGACGGATTGAAACCAGGCGAGGTCTGTGATCAGAGTGAGACGTCATAACCCAAAAACAAATTGTCAACACAATTTATCTCACCAGCTCCTTGTGTTTGTCTTTCTGCTGTTGTCTTCAGCAGAAAACAAGTAACAATTAATCTCGGGATTAAAAACTGCTGAAAGTCAATTGTGCACGTGAGATACGAACTGAATGGTTTCTGTTATCAGACAGTCAGAGAATCACACAGCACAGGAGGAGACCATTTAACAAATCGTCCCAGTTCCAGCTGTTTGAAGGAAATTTTCAATTATTCCTCTCCCCTGTTCTTTTCTCCCAGTCCAGTAAATCACCCTGTTAGTATTGATCCAATTCCCTTTTGAACGTTTCTGTTAAATCTGCTTCCACAACCCTTTCAGGAAGTGAATTCCAAATCATAAACACTCGCTGTGTAAAGAAAAGAAAATCTGCTCATCTCTCCTCTGTTTTTTTGTTAATCAACATGAAACTGTGTTCTCTGGTTACTGACCCTTCATCCAGTCAAACCAGATTATCTTTATTTATTCTCGCAAAACACATCATCATTTTCAGCCCCTCTATTAAATCTCCCTTTTTGCTTCTCTGCTCTAAGGAGAATAATCCCAGATTCTCTCCCCATAACTGAAGTCCCTCATCCCTGTTACCATTCTAGTATAACGCCTAGGTACCATCTCCAAGGCCTTGAAATCTTCATAAAGTGTGGTGTCCAGAATTGGAAACAATATCCCGGCTGAGGCTCAAACAGTCATTTCTAGTCTTAGCGGAATGTTCTTGTGTTTTTTTTTAATTCTTTGCTTCTCGTTATAAAGCTAAGGATCCCGGATGCCTTTTTAAAATCTTCACAACTTGTCCAGCCACCATTGAAGATTTGTGTACATATGCACCCATTCTCTGTGCTCCGGTACCATCTATTAAATGGTGCAGTTTAGTTTCTACTCACTCCCCTTATTCTCCCTCACAAAATAATCACTTCCCCAATTCTATGTGTTAAATTTCATTCACCATGTGTATTCTCATTTCACCATCTGACTGTCCACGTCCTCCTGCTGAAGCAGCTACTATCCTTCACACAGGTTACTATTTATTTATTTATTTTTTATTTAGAGAAACAGCACTGAAACAGGCCCTTCGGCCCACTGAGTCTGTGCCGACCATCAACTACCCATTTATACTAATCCTACAATAATTCCATATTCCTACCACTTCCCCACCTGTCCCTATATTTCCCTACCACCTACCTATACTAGGAGCAATTTATAATGGCCAATTTATCTATCAACCTGCAAGTCTTTGGCATGTGGGAGGAAACCGGAGCACCCGGAGGAAATCCACGCAGACACAGGGAGAACTTGCAAACTCCACACAAGTAGTACCCAGAATTGAACCCGGGTCGCTGGAGCTGTGAGGCTGCGGTGCTAACCACTGGCTTATGCAAATGTTGAGACTCTGCTCTTCACGCGTAAGTCTTTGTCATGTATCAATTTATCTACAAGTCAAGAAGAGTACTGGTTATAATAATGACCCTTGAAAAATTGCACTGTATACTCCACCTCCTCCACCAGTCTGAACAATGTCTATTCACTGCTTCTCTCTGCTTTCTGTCCCTGAGTCAGTGTCATATCCAGACTATCACTGTCACATTAATCCATGTGTTCCATTTTCATAACAAGTCTATGAAATGTCATTTGATCACAGGCCTTTTGAAAGTCTGTATACATAAGTGTATATACATAATTGCATATGCATGTGCAGGGGTGGAAGATGTTGGTATGGTTCTTAATGAATACGTGTTTCACGTTACAAAAGAGGGGTATGACGCAGATATTGTAGCTAAGGAGGAGGAATATGAAGTATTTGATGTGATATACATAGGGAGAGAGGAAGTATTAATGGGATTAGCATCCTTGAAAGTTGATAAGTCACCAGATCCAGATAAAATGCATCCTAGGCTGTTAAAAGAAGCAAGAGAGGAAATAGCAGAGGGTCTGACCATCATTTTCCAGTCGTCAGTGGGTACAGGTGTGGTGCCAGAGGATTGGAGTACTGTTAACATTGTACCTCTGTTTATAAAGGGAGCCAGGGTTAGACTGAAAAATTACAGGCCAGTCAGTCTAACCTCAGTAGTGGGCAAATTATTGGAATCTATTCTGCGAGACAGGTTAAACTGTCTGTTAGAAAGGCACAGGCTAATCAAGGATAGTCAGCATGGATTTGTTAAGGGACGCTCCAGTTTGACCAACTTGATTGAATTTTTTGAAGAAGTAACAAGGAAGATAGATGAGGTAGTGCAGTTCATGTGGTCGACATGGATTTTTTATCAAGGCTTTTGACAAGGTCCCACATGTCAGACTGGTTAAAAAAATAAAATCCCAGGTAATCCAGGGAAATACAGCCAGGTTGAT
The DNA here is from genome assembly GCF_036365525.1 of Heterodontus francisci. Taxonomy (NCBI): domain Eukaryota; kingdom Metazoa; phylum Chordata; class Chondrichthyes; order Heterodontiformes; family Heterodontidae; genus Heterodontus; species Heterodontus francisci. The sequence goes on from NW_027140744.1 coordinate 1,501,975, forward strand.
ACCAAATTGGCTCAGTGGCAGAAAACAACGTGTAATTGCTGGCGGGTGTTTTATTGACTAGAGGGCTGCTTCCAGTGGCGCTCCACAGGGCTCAGTACTGGGTCCCCTGCTGTTTGTGGTATATATTAACGATTTGGACGTAAATGTAGAAGCATGATCAAGAGGTTTGTCGATGACACACAGATTGGCCATGTAGTAGATAGCGAGGAGGATAGCTGTGGGCTGCAGGAAGATATCGAAGGCAGAAAAGTGCCAAATGGGATTCAACCTGATTAAGTATGAGGCGATGTAATTGAGGAGGTCAAACAAGGCAAAGGAATATACGATAAATGGGAACATGTGAGAAGTGTAGAGGAAGTGAGGGACCTTTGGAGTCAATGCCCACATTTACCTGAAGGTAGCAGGACAGGTCGATAAGGTGGTTAAGAAGGCATATGGAATCAATTCCTTTATTAGCCAAAGTATTGAATATAAGAGCACAGAGGTTATGCTGGAACTGTATAACTCTTTGGGTAGACCACAACCTGAGTACTGTGTGCAGCTCTGGTGACCTCATTACAGAAAGGATGTAATTGCACCAGAGAGGGTACAGAGGAGATTTACGAGGATGTTGCCAGGACTGGAAAAATGCAGCTATGAGGAAATATTGGATAGGCTAGGGTTGTTCTCCTTGGAACAGAGCAGGCTGAGGGGAGATCTGATTGAAATGTACAGCAGTTTTAGGGGCCTAGATGGAGTGGAGGTGAATGGTCTATCCACCTTAGCAGAGAGGTCAGCGATGAGGGGGCATAGAGTTAAAATGATTGGTGGAAAGATTAGAGGGGAGTTGAGGAAAACACTTGTTCACCCAGAAATAGGAAATTGGCTCAGGGGCAGGAAACAAAGGGTAATTGTTCAGGGTATTTTAGAAATTGGAGGGATGTTTCCAGTGGCGTTCCACAAGGCTCAGTACTGTGTCCCCTGCGTTGGTGTGAGTCTGGAACTCACTCCCTGAAAGGGTAGTTCATGCAGGGACCCTCAACCTATTCAAATGAAGTCTGGATATGCAGCTCAAGTTCTGCAATCTGCAGAGTTATTAAACAAATGCTGTAAGGTGAGATGAGAATAGATGGATCGTTTATCGGCTGGCCTCTTTCTGTGCCTTAACCTTTCTTTGTTTCTATGATTCCATTACACGAAACTCGCTATTCTCATTAACACTCACAGTTATGTCCGCAACGAACTCGATCAAGATTAGCAAATGATTTTCCGTTAATCTATCTCTGCTGCTTGTCATTTATTAACCCATGATTTTACAGGCAACACGTGCTTCGTGCTGGGTTACGGCCTCCAGAAGTTTCCAACCACCAACATTAGACTGACTGCTCAGTAGTTACACGGTTTGTCCAACCTCTCCTTTTGTAAACAAGGTGTAAATTTTCAGCCTTCCAGTCCTCTGTCACCACACCCATATCCAAGGAGGATTCGAAGATTCTGACCAGTGCTGCTGCTGTTTCCACAATTCTTTCCCTCATTGAACCTCAGATATCCTATCCAGACTGGATAAATATTCTACTTTATTGTGGTACAAAAAGTGTTGGATTGAAAGGAGTTAACTGAACCTGTTGGTTCAGTGACTGTAATTAATGTCAGTCTCCATGGACCATAATTGTGTCACTGGAGGGTTTCCATCTTCTATTAATAAGGGTCTCCTTTCAATGCATTATCCCATATTGTCAGCGGGAACATCACCAGCGGAATTAACAGGGATCAGCAGCTCCAGAGAGAGAGGGAGAGGATAGATCAGAATATGAGAACAATAGACTGGAATGTTACAGCAATGGGTCAGAAACTGAGGATAATAGATTGGAATGTTACAACAATGGGTCAGAATCTGAGAATAATAGACTGGAATGTTACAACAATGGGTCAGAATCTGAGAACAATAGATTGGAATGTTACAACAAAGGACAGCAGGAGTTTCTCCCATTGGTTTTACTGGCTCACTGCAGATTATGGTTGGATAACATTTGAATGGCGTATCCTTTATGCTCTGAAGATCATTCAATCGATTTATTATCCCATCCTCGCTATTATTGGTGTCCCTGGTAAGTCTCTGTATCCAACTATTAGTTTTATAAACCATATTTCACGGATTTGGAGTTCTTGTCATTTAAATCGTGTCTTCAGTTTCTGTCACAAACTCTATTCCCTATTCACGTTCTACATTCCCTCACTGGCAATTATCTAAGGCTGAACCAGGGAGTTTATAACCTCTGCTATCTATTTAATGCTGATCTGAGTTCATTCCCATATTCTCTCCATCCGCAACCCTGCCTATTGTTTCGGCCAGGTGAGGAGGGGTCACAGTCGCTTCTCTTGTCCTTCCTCTTATTTGACCGCAATAGGGTTTGTCCTTTTTAGAGAGTGGATGTGCTAACCATCTCAGTGAGTATTTTACCGTTTCCCTTTGATGTGATGGTGAAGCAACCTATCGGACAGGGTCTCTTGAGATTAAACACGGAAGCCGTGAGTTTATTATGCTTAACAATCTAAACCCGATCGAAATAAAATCATAAAAAGTACACCACACACTTACACACACACTCACGAGAATCACACACAACGATATTACAGAGTGAGAAGTACATTTGTGGTTGGATTGGAGTATACTCATTCTGTGATGTTGGTAGATTCGGTGGTCTTCTGGCTCAATTTGTATTCTTGAAGTATTTGGCTGGTCAAAATGCCCTCTGTTGCTGGCCCACGTGGATCAGTGTTTTCTTGGTGGCAGACTTGTGGGTGGCTTTCTTCCCCTGGTGTCTCTGTCTGTAGTAATCTGTAGGCTTGGAGGGTGTTGTTATCTTGACAGAGAGACGGAGAGAGATAGGCGGGATACAGTCCTTCTGCTTGTACACAGTTTGAATCACTGACTTGTCTGTCTTTGTCCAGGGGAAACTCCCAGCTTTCACAGAGATGGACAGAAGGCCGCATGCCTGATTCACTGTGTTCTCTGGTCACTTATAATGTGATTCAAGGTTAGGAACTTCAATCTCCCCAGGATTCAGGATACCAGTATTTACACTTGGAGGAGTTTGTTCTTTTAAAGTCAATGTGTCAGGGAGGTCTTGTATGCCGTGTTAATGAATGCAATCTACGGTAATTCGATAACGAGAGCAAGCCAACGTTTTCGCTCCACGCTCATCAGACATGTATCTCCTGTTGGAGATCTTGGAATGTGAAAAGGTTTTTCAGATACCAATTGCGGTGGCAATCTTGGCTCCCAGATTTTTCAAGGCTAACTGTAGGATTTTTTCCATTAAAGTTTACTGTAAGTTTCCAACCGATGAATTAAAATTCCTCATTTGACTTATTGTGTTATCTTGACACCGCTGCAGCACACGGAAAGAAATGTGATAACAGGAACATTTCATTACAGAATTGTGGGAAGAAATAGAGGGAAACACACATTCAATCTCAATAATAACTTCTCAAATTGACACATTAATCTTAGAATTACTGCAGCTGACATTGTCTGTTACAGTTGTGCTGACTTAATTGCGTTGGAGTTTTGTCTGGGATGGTTACGTGTCGGGTTCCACCCTGGACAATTCATCAGCGATTACATTGTTTTTTTTTCTCTCTTGCAATGAAGCTTGAACCAATCAGGTTCCTGCACATTGATAACCTTTCTCCCGAAACCGACAGTGTGTAATGCATTGTTTATTTTAGCCCCTGTGAGGTGTTTGAGGTTTCATCTGGGCCTTTGTTCTTGCTGCGTTCTGCTTTGAAATTGTTGTGTTTGATGAGCTTTGGGTTTGGGACCTGATTATTGGGTTCTTCAATGGGTAGATCCACACTGACCTCACTTTTAGCTTTCTGGTGAGGTACACAAGTGCTGTTCACTTTAGGGTATTTTCCCTTCACTTTTCTCATTACTATGGGGAGAATTCTTTTTCTGATCTTCCCTATGTCCTCTGGGACATTAGTGCTCACAAGTGTCTGTCCGGCTTTCACTGCACTCTCCTATAGCACTTCCACTAGGTCAGCCATCTCCCTCACCATTGTCTTACCTTTTTGGAAACCATTCTTTGTCCTTGCACGTTTCTGCAAATGCTGTTGGCAGCCTTTTTAGGGTACCTGTTTGGACTGCATTTAAGGAGGAGAGCGTGTGGTCTAATTTCTCTAACATTTCAGTGTTGGCTAATTGGAGAGTAGGGGGTTCCAGTTGGGAATCCTCCTGACCCTCCTCTAACGTGTCCTCACTGTCCTTTTCAATCCTTCCCTCCTGACTGTCTGACAGATCTGTACTTGTCTGTCCCCTCCAACGCCTTCACTTTTTTTCCTTTGGTCTGCTGTATCAATTAAATAACTTACCTGACTATTCCGTTTGCCACTCGACATGGACCACTGAACTGGGCTTTAAGGGGTTCACTCTGCATTGGGAGGAATAACAATACATGGTCTCTGTCCTGAAATGTTCCAGCCGTGGCATTTTTGCCTTCTTACATTTTCATAGCTATCTGGGAGGTTTTTAGGTGTTCCTGTGCCATTACAGAGGCTCTCGTGAACTATTCCCAGAGCATGGAAATGTTGTCTAACATGGAAGACTCATCCCTGTGTCCCAAAAACTTCTCCGTGATTAGTTAAAGAGGATATCTCATCTCGTGTCTATAAACTAATTCAAAGAGACTAAAGCCAGTGGAATCACTGGATAAGTCCCTGGTAACCAACAGGAGAAAGCCCAGCCCTTTGTTAAAGTCATAGGGTTACTCATAGCAGTGTGAGCTGATCATTGCCTTTAGGGTCTGGTGGTACCGCTCCAAAGCCAGTTGTGACTGCGGGTGCTAGGCTCAGGAGTTTTGCTGGGTTATGTTCAGATTACCCATGACATTTTCAAAAATACTGTACATTAAATGTGTGCCCAGGTCCATCTGGATCTCAGCAGGCAACCCATATCGTGTCAAGAATTGGTTCAGCCCCTCCACCACTACATTGGCTGAGATAGCTCCTCAGTGAATGGCCTCTGGGTATTGTTCCACTACGTCCATAATGGTGAGAAGATACTGGTAGACCCCACTTTGTTTTCAGCTGGTGTCCCACACAATCCACCAGCACTCTGCTGAAGGGATCCCCAAAAACTGTATGGGAATTAGGGATGCAGGTTTTACTGCCGGTTGTGGCTTCCGCACAACCTGGCACATGTGACCAGTTTTACAGAGCTCAACCACATCTTCGTGGAACAAATAACAGTACAGCACAGGAACAGGCCATTCGGCCCTCCAAGCCTGCGCCGATCTTGATGCCTGCCTAAACTAAAATCTTCTGCACTTCCGGGGACCGTATCCCTCTATTCCCATCCTATTCATGTATTTGTCAAGATGCCTCTCAAACGTCGCTATCGTACCTGCTTCCACCACCTCCACCAGCAGCAAATTCCAGGCACTCACCATCCTCTGTGTAAAGAACTTGCCTCGCACATCCCCTCTAAACTTTGCCCCTCTCACCGCAAACCTACTTTTCCTAGTAACTGACTCTCCCACCCTGGGAAAAAGCTTCTAACCATCCACTCTGTCCATGCCACTCATAACTTTGTAAACCTCCATCATGTCGCCCCTCCACCGCCGTCGTTCCAGTGAAAACAATCCGAGTTTATCCAACCTCTCCTCATAGCTAATGCTCTCCAGACCAGGCAACATCCTGGTAAACCTCTTCTATACCCTCTCCAAGGCCTCCACGTCCTTCTTGTAGTGTGGCGACCAGAATTGCACACAAAATTCTAAGTGTGGCCTAACTAAGGTTCTGTACAGCTGCAGCATGACTTGCCAATTTTTATACTCTATGCCCGGACCGATGAAGGCAGGCATGCTGTATGCCTTCTTGACTACCTTATCCACCTGCGTTGCCATTTTCAGCGACCTGTGGACCTGTACGCCCAGATCTCTCTGCCTGTCAATACTCCTAAGGGTTCTGCCATTGACTGTATACGTCCCACTGCATTAGACCTTCCAAAATGCATTACCTCATATTTGTCCGGATTAAACTCCATCAGCCATTTCTCCGCCCAAGTATCCAACCGATCTATATCCTGCTGTATCCTTTGACAATCCTCATCACTATCCACAACTCCACCAATATTTGTGTTGTCCACAAACTTACTAATCAGATCAGCAACATTTTCCTCCAAATCATTTATAGACACTACAAACAGCAAAGGTCACAGAACTGTGGAACACCACAAGTCACAGCGCACCATTCAGATGAACACCCTTCCACTGCGACCCTCTGTCTTCTATGCCCGAGCCAGTTCTGTATCCATCTTGCCAGCTCACCTCTGATCCCGTGTGACTTCACCTTTTGTATCAGTCTGCCATGAGGGACCTTGTCAAAGGCTTTACTGAAGTCCATGTAGACAACATCCACTGCCCTTCCTTCATCAATCATCTTCGTTAATTCCTCAAAAAACTCAATCAAGTTAGTGAGACACGACCTCCCCTTCACAAAACCATGCTGCCTCTCGCTAACAGTTCGTTGGTTTCTAAATGGGAGTAACTCCTGTCCCGAAGAATGCTCTCTAATAATTTCCCTACCACTGACATAAGGCTCACCTACCTATAATTTCCTGGATTATCCTTAGTAACCTTCTTAAACAAAGGAACAACATTGGCTATTCTCCAGACCTCTGGGACCTCACCTGTAGCCAATGAGGATGCAAAGATTTCAATCAAGGACCCAGCAATTTCTTCCCTTGCCTCCCTCAGTATTCTGTGGTAGATCCCATCAGGCCCTGGGGACTTATCTACCTTAATGCTTTGCAAGACGCCCAACGCCTCCTTTTTGATAACGACATGACCGAGACTATCTCCACTCCCTTCCATTGGCTTGTCATCCACCAAGTCCTTCTCTTTGGTGAATTGTGAGTTGTGGCCAGTCAAAATGCTCTCTTATGCGGTCTTCGATTTTTCGTACACCGAGATGTCCAGTCAGTGGATGTTCGTGGGACATTCTTAATATTTCTGTAAGGGTCCCCAGCGGCACCACTATGCGGTGAACCACTGTCCAGTCTTCATCCGCAGGTCTGTGAGCAGGTCTCCACTGCCACATCAGCTCCTCATTCTTTAAATAGTAGCACTCTGCAACTCCCTCTGCTTCACTTTTGGTTTGGACAGTCTGTGCTATTTTTTTAACACAGAGACTCAACTAAGGAGGATCTGTTTAACACATACTTTGGGTCCTCTAACTTCCCAAAGAAGGTTTCAGACAACCAGACAGTAGGGTCATCCGTCTGCTGTGTAAGTTCAGGAGATTGTTTGGCCATGGGCCGACTCACCACACAATCAGGGAGAATGCCTGGGATCTTCTTCTGTAAATGGTCTGTCTCTCTGACCTCTTTTGGTGTCTCAAGAACTACTGGGGAAGCTGCCACCTTTTCCCTTGTCAGATCATTACCCAGGAGCAGGTCGACCCATACACCGGTAATCTAGGTACAATTCCCATGGTTACCGGTCCTGAAACTGGGTCACACACCAAGTGCAGCTGATATAAAGGTATGGACATATACTGTCTTCCGATAGCATTCACTCACACTCCAGCATTCACTGTACTCTCTGGAGGAAAGGTGATGCCTTTTCCCAGGTGAAGGGATTGGGTGGCCCCTGTATCCCTCAGTATGACGATGGGCTTGCTTGCCCCACTCGAGGGGTATGGGGTCACTTTTCCTTGGAATACAAATTCCTGTAACTCTCTGGGATTTTGTTAAGTTTTCCTGCACTCTCTGTGGTGGGGTTACTGTGTCTGACTGTTACAGTTAAAGGCACAGCCTGACCTGCAGTGCATTCCATCAGGGCCCATTTTCCTGCACTGCTCTGGTGGACCCTGATTAATCCTACAGGTTTTCCCCGTCACGTCCATTAGTCATCTCGATGGTGATCTGCCTTATTCCAGTGAAAACATACAGATCTTCAGCCATTACTCCTGCTCTCAGTACCGTCCTATTTGGCCTGAGGATGGACCCTTGTCTGTCCCACTTTTGGTTCTTGCCCATGGCTGCTCAGACTCCGATCACCCTTCCACCTTTTATTCTCGGATCTTTGGGGTGACTAGGAACGGAGTTCCCTCTGGGGTTAAGGCTTTGCGTACAAGCGAAAATTCATCAGCCAGAATATCTGTGAACCTTCTGGCCCTCTATGTGGGGTTTAATGCGAGGGGGCGAGTTTGTGAACTCCTCGAGGAGGATCACCGCTCTGAGGGTTTCATATGTGGGCTCTATCTTGAGCACTCATATCACTGGCCAAGAACAAACACAAAATGGACTGTAAAATCCTCTATAGGTACGGAAAAAGGAAAAGTTTAGCTAAGACAAATGTGGGTCCATTACAGGCAGTGTCAGGAGAATTTATAATGGGGAATTGAGAAATGGCAGAGAAGCTAAATGATTATTTTGTGTCTGCCTGAGGAAGATACAAGAAATCTCCCAGAGTTAGAGATCTAAGGGACTAGGGGGATTGAGGAAGTGAATGAAATTAGTATGAGTAAGAAGGTTGTCTTGGAGAAATTAATGGAGCTGAAGGTTGACATGTCCCCAGGACCTGATATTCTACATCCCAGAGAGTTGAAAGAGGTAGCTTTGGAAATAGTGGATACATTGGTGAATATCTTTCAATATTCTGTAGATTCTGGAACTGTTCCTGCAGATTAGAAGATAGAAAATGTCTCCCCAGTATTTAAGAATGGACGGAGAGAGAAAACAGGGCACTACAGACATGTTAGCCTTACATCAGTCGCTGGGAACAAGCTATACTCTATTCTAAAGAATGTGATAAATGGATCTGATTGGGCAGAGTCAACATGGATATATAAATGGGAAACAATGTTTGACGAACCTGTTGCAGTTATTTGAGGATGTTGCGCACAGATTTGATAAAGGGTAGTCGGTGGACGTGGTATACTTGGATTTTCAGAAGGCTTTTGATAAAGTCCCCAACAGGAGGTTGTTTAGTAAAATTGAAGCACAAGGAATAGGAGATAATGTACTGGCATGGATTAAGGATTAGTTAACAGGCAGAATTGCCGACCACGCTCTGGAAGTGGTTCAAGTGTTCACCTACCTAGGCTCAACTATCACCAGTAACCTGTCTCTAGATGCAGAAATCAACAAGCGCATGGGAAAGGCTTCCACTGCTGTGTCCAAACTGGCCAAGAGAGTGTGGGAAAATGGCGCACTGACACGGAGCATAAAAGTCCGAGTGTATCAGGCCTGTGTCCTCAGTACCTTGCTCTATGGCAGCGAGGCCCGGACAACGTATGTCAGCCAAGAGCGACGTCTCAATTCAGTCCATCTTCGCTGCCTCCGGAGAATACTTGGCATCAGGTGGCAGGACCGTATCTCCAACACAGAATCCTTGAAGCGGCTAACATCCCCAGCTTGTACACACGACTGAGTCAGCGGCGCTTGAGATGGCTTGGCCATGTGAGCCGCATGGAAGATGGCAGGATCCCCAAAGACACATTGTACAGCGAGCTCGCCACTGGTATCAGACCCATCGGCCGTCCATGTCTCCGCTTTAAAGACGTCTGCAAACGCGACATGAAATCCTGTGACATTGATCACAAGTCGTGGGAGTCAGTTGCCAGCGTTCGCCAGAGCTGGCGGGCAGCCATAAAGACGGGGCTAAATTGTGGCGAGTCGAAGAGACTTAGTAGTTGGCAGGAAAAAAGACAGAGGCGCAAGGGGAGAGTCAACTGAGCAACAGCCCCGACAAACAAATTTCTCTGCAGCACCTGTGGAAGAGCCTGTCACTCTAGAATTGGCCTTTATAGCCACTCCAGGCGCTGCTTCACAAACCACTGACCACCTCCAGGCGCGTATCCATTGTCTCTCGAGATAAGGAGGCCCAAAGAAGAAGAACAGGCAGAAAGCAGAGAGTAGGAATAAATGAGTCATTCTTGCCTTGGCAGGCTGTGACTAGTGGGGTACTGCAGGGATCAATGCTTGTGACCCGGCTCTTCACAATATGTATCAATGACTTTGGATGTGGGGACCAATGTAATATTTCCAGGTTTTCAGATGCCAGTAAACTAGATGGGAATGAGTGTTGCGAGGAAGATGCAAGACGACTTCAAGGGGATTTGGACAGCCGTAGTGAGTGGGCAAGAACATGGCAGTTGAAATATAATGTGGAAAGATGTGATGGTTATCCACTTCGGTAGCAGAAACAGATGTGCAGAGTATTTCTTAAACGGTAAGACATTAGAAAGTGTAGTTGTACGAAGGGACCTGGATGTCCTCGTCAATAAGTCACTGAAAACAAACATGCAGGTGCAGAAAGCAATTAGGAAGACTAATGGTATGTTAGCCTTTATTGAAGTGGATTTGAGTGCAGTAGTAGTGACGTTTTGCTGCAATTGTATGGAAACTTGGTTAGACTGCCCCTGGAGTAATGTGTTCAGTTTTGGTCCCCTCACCTTCGGAAGGATGTTATGATCATCGAGGGAGTGCAATGACGGTTCATCAGACTTGCTCCCGAGATGGCGGGACCGTGCCATGAAGAGAGATTGGGGAAACTGGGCCTGTATTCTCTAGAGTTTCGAAGAATAAGAGGTGATCTGATTGAAACCTACAAAATACTGAAAGTGATAGACAGGGTAGATGCAGCTAACATGTTTCCCCTGGTTGGGGAATCTAGAACCAGGGGAAACAATTTCGAAATAAGTGGAAATCCACTGAAGACAGAGATGAGGAGACATGCCTTTTCTCAGAGGGTTGTGAATCTTGGGAATTCTCTACCCCAGAGGGCTGTGGAAGCTCAGTCATTGAGTATGTTTAAAGCAGAGATTAACAGATTTCTAAATGGAGTCATAGAGTCGTACAGCATAGAAACAGGCCATTCGGCCCTCCGCGTCCGGGCTGACTATAATGCCGATCTATACTAATCCCAACTGCTTGCATTAATTCCATATCCCTCTGTGCCTTGTTCATTCAAGTACCTGTCCAGATGCCTCTTAAATGTCACTACTGTTCCTGCCTCCACCACCTCCTCAGGCAGATCATTGCAATTACCCACTATTCTTTGTGTGAAACATTTACCCCTTTGATCCCTTTAGACCTCCTCCCTCTCAACTTAAATCTACGCACTCTAGTTTTAGTCACCCCTAGCATGGGAAACATACTCTGGCTATCTACCCTATCTATGCCTCTCTTAATTTTATATACCTCTATCATGTCTCCTCTCAGCCTCCTTCACTGCAGGGAAATCAGCCCCAGCCTATCCAGTCTCTCTTTATAACTCAAGCCCTTCAAACCAGGCAACATCCTTGTGAATCTTTTCTGCACCCTCTCTAGCTTAATCACATCTTTTGTGTAGTGCAGCGACCAGAACTGCTCACAATACTCCAAATGCGGCCTAACCAATGTTATGCACAACTGTAACTTGACGTCCCGACTCTGTTCCTCAATGCCTCGGCCTAAATACCAGTGACATAAAGGGAAATGGGGATTGTGTCGGAAAAAGGCATTGAAGTGGATGATCAGCTATTATCATATTGAATGGTGGAACAGGCTCGATGTCCCACTGCTGCTCCTATGTTCCAATGTTCCGAAATTGCTTAACTCTTTCAAACGCCAGGTAGGTTTGGTCAAGCTGCTTTCCAAAGATTCTGAATTTCTGCTGGTCCAGCTCCAGTACTGTCTCATATGGGCCCAGGATAGCATTTTCAGTCCTCTCATAATCTGATGAACTTTCATCTTTTCCTGTTATTTTATTTTGTAAAACCAGCATCCAGTTCTCTGACAGTCATTGCAGTTGCTTTGAAAATGTTTTAAAAGGGAAGAAAAGTGCTGCCACATCCTCCTCATTGAACTTTAGAATGAACTGGGAGAACTTTAAGAGCTCATCACATGGTCCTGAGCAAGGGGCAGCTCCCTCGCTAGCTGTGCCTTCACTGGGTGTACAGAGTCTTCATCTAGTTGTTTGAGCTGCCATAACTCCCTTTCCTCCTTCTCCTTCTGGAACACTCTTACTTTTTCCCTTTCTTGACACTCACTCTGATCTTTCTCTCTCTCTGGAATTCTAATTCTAGTCTCTTCTGTTCTAGTTTTACCTTAGATAACATTACTCGATCTGTTAGTGATTCTAACCCTGTTTGAGTCTTCAGCTTCAAGTGAAAAATGGTTGGCCACAAGTCTTACGATTACGTATTCCCTAGCTTTTGGACGGAGTGTAATCCCTAACCTTCCGGCTACATTACTCAACTTTTCTGCAGACAGGGCGTTTAACCTATACCAAGTTACTTCACTCTGTATGTAACTCCTTTATTGGCAATATAACTCCTTTATTCAAAAAGGGAGGGAGACAGAAAACAGGAAACTACAGGCCAGTTAGCTACACATTTGTCTTGGGGAAAAATTTAGAAGATATTATTAGGCATGGTATAGCCGGCACTCAGAACAAATCGAGGTAATCAGGCAGAATCAACATGGATTTATGAAAGTTAAATCATGTTTAATCAGTTTGTTGGATTTCTTTGATGGAGTTACATGTGCTGTGGATCAAGGGGAACCGGTGGATGTACTGCACTTAGATTTCTATAATGCATTTGATCAGATGCCACATCAAAGTTTATCGCAGAAAATAAAAGCTCATGGTGTCGGGGGGAAAATATTGGTATGGAAAGAAGATTGACTAGCTAACAGGAAACCGAGTGTCAGCATAAATGGGTAATTTTCTGGTTGGCAAGATGAAACGAGTGGTGTACCACAGGGATCTTCAACTTTTTACAATTTATATAAATTAATTGGATGAAGGGACCGAATTGCTATATTTTCCCATGACACAAAGATATGTAGGAAACTAAGTTGTGAACAGGACATAGGGGACTGCAAAGGAATATAGATAGGTTAAGTGAGTGGGCAAAGACCTGGAAAATGGAGTATCCTGCAGGAAAGTGTGAAATTGTCCACTTTGGCAGGAACAATAAAAAAGAAGCCTGTTATCTAAATGGTGAAAGATTGCAGTGCTCTGAGATGCAGAGGGATCTGGGTGTCCAAGTGCATGAATCACAAAAGGCTAGTATGCAGGTGCAGCACGTAATTGGAAAACTAATAGAATGTTATTGTTTACTGCAAGAGAAATTGAATAGCAAAGTATGGAGGTCATGCTTCAGTTTTACAGGGCATTGGTGAGACCACATCTGGAGTATTGTGTACAGTATTGGTCTCCTTGTTAATGGAAAAATGTAAATGTATTGGGGGCAGTACAGAGAAGGCTATTTAGACTGATACCTGGAATGGGCGGGCCGTCTTATGTGGGAATATTGGACAGGCTGGGCTTGTATCCGCTGGACTTTAGAAGAGTAAGAGGCGACTTGATTGAAACATATAGGATTCTGAGGCGTCTTGACGGGGTGGATGTGGAAAGGATGTTTCCCATTGTGGGAGAATCTAGAATTAGGGGTCCCTATTTAAAAATAAGGGGGTCACCCATTTAACACACAGATGAGGAGATTTTTTTCCTGTGAGGGTCGTGTGTTTTTGGAAATCTCTTCCTCAAAAGGCGCTGGAAGCAGAGTCTTTGAATATTTGTAAGGCAGAGGTAGATAGATTATTGATAAGCAAGGGGGTGAAAGGTTATCGGGGGCAGGTGGAAATGTGAAGTCGAGTTTACAATCAGATTAGTCATGACCTTATTGAATGGCAGAGCAGGCTTGAGGGGCCGAGTGGCCTACTCGTGATCCTAATTCATCTGTTCATATTTTCATGAGCTGTGGCTCAGGATGGTACTGTCTCCGAATGTGAACTTTTTAGTGCTGTAGCAGCGAAAGCCACAATAAAACCTACATTGAAATCTTCATTTTTTTTCTGGGAATCAATTGTTTTTCCCACTTCTAATTTCTCGTTTGTCATTGGGTTACAATCAATTTCTGTAACAGCCATGTGAAGCGGGCTCCCAGATCCCCTCTTGTCCGATCTCTCATTTGACCACAATAGGGTTTATTTTTTTTTTGCATTGGACGTGCTGACCACCTCAGTGAGTATTTTACCTTATACCTTTATTGTGCTCGTGTAAGAACCAGTCAGACAGGTTTTCTTGAGATTAAACAAGAGGTGAGTCTATTATACTTAACAATCTAAACTGGATCTGAATAAAATAATAAACATGTACGCTACTCATTCACGCACACACTCACACGAGAATCACACACAAATAAAGTAGACTGATAAATACATTGATGTTGGATGAGAGTCCATGATAAAGAAAAAAAACATATACAGTCTGTGAGGTTGGATAATTCTGTGGTCTGCGCCTTTGTCACCCTTACTTATAAGTTTCATGCCATCTGCAGGAGTTGAAATTGTTTATTTTTACATTTAAGTCTATATCATGCATCTATCTATATGTTAGGAACAGCAATGATTATAATACTGACCCCTGAGAAACATCACTGTATATTCTCCTCCCCCAGAATAAACAATGTCTGTTCACCACTTCTCTCTGCTTTCTGTCCCTGAGTCAATGTCATATCCACACTATCACTGTCACATTAATCCATGTCTTCCATTTTTCATAACAAGTCTATGAAATGTCATTTGATCACAGGCCTTTTGAAAGTTCATATACATAACACGAAACAAGCTGCCCTCATCAACCCTCACAGTTATGTCATCAACTAACTTGATCAAGATTATCAGACATGATTGGTTATCAAGCTATCCATCCTGTTTGTCATTTATTATCAGATGTTTTTCCAAGAAAGATATATTTTTGAGCTGGGTTATGGCCTCTAGAAATTTCCAATCGCCGACATTAGACTGATTGGTCAGAAGTTACAGGGTTTATCCAATCTCATTTTTTTTAAACAGGGTGTATCATTTACAGTACTCCACTCCCCTGCCACTACTCCCATAGCCAAGGAGGAGTGAAAGCTTCTGGTCAGAGACTCCACCACTCCTTCCCTTAACAACCCTCATACATAACATCCAGTCTGGCTAAATGTTCTACTTTATTTTGGAACACTAAATGTTGGTTTGACAGGGGTTAACTGAATCTGTTTGTTCAGTGTGTGTAATTAATGTCAGTCTCCATGCACCCTAATTGAGTCATTGGAGAGTTTTCCACTTCCATTAATAAGGGATTTCTTTCAATGTGTTATTCCAAGCCGGGTGCATCACCTCCAGACTAACAGCAGCTCCAGAGAGTGGGAAAAGATTGATCAGAATCTGAGAACAATAGATTGGAATTTTACAAAAATGGGCAGCAAGTGTTTATCCTATTGGTTTGGCGAAGTTACTGCAGATTATTATTGGAGAACATTAGAAATACGAATCTATTATGCACTAAAGATGATTCAAACGATTTACTATCCCTTCCTTGCTATTATTGGTGCCCCTGGTAAGTCTCTGGATCCAACTATTATATCTATAAACCATATGTCACTGACATTTGTTCTTGTCATGTAAATCCTGGGAATACTGAAGCCTCTGTCTTCAGTCTCTCTCACAAAGTCTGCTCCCTATCCACTGTCTATATCGACCTCACGAGCCAATGTCTGAGGCTGAACCAGACAGTTTACAACCTCGATGTTCTGTTTATACCTGAGCTGAGTTCATCGCTATGTTCTCTCCATCACTTAACCTGCCTAATACCACTTCTGTAATATCACCCATGTCCACCTCTGTCTCAAAACATCTCCTGCATAAGCCCTCATCCGTGTTTTTGTTAAATCCACACTTGACTATTCCAATTCTATCCTCGTCACCCTCCCATTTATAAACCTCCATAAACCACAGACCATCCAGAAATCTGCTGCCTGTAAACTAATATACACCAAATCCCGATCACCCATCACCCCAAATCCCGATCACCCATCACCCCTGTGCTCACTGTCTACATTGGCTCCTGGTCTGGCAGCACCTTAATTTAAATATTCTCATTCTTGTGCTTGAATCCCTCCATGGCCTCACCCCTCCAATTAGTCCCATTTCCCTGTCCATATCCCATATTCATGAAAATCTGATGCCTTCAACTCTTTTCCCAATTCCCCATTGAAAGTGAGTTGCTTTTTCTCTCTATCTCCCCCGGCTGTGAATTTCATGCTGGTGCCAATGTTACAGAAACCTTGATCCATAAAATTATGCTATCTGCACAGCCGGCCACTTCTAGTGTAGCCAACACAGTGCCCCATGCTGGGCAGGGGACTTCCCCGGGTGTTCTATGTATGTGCTGTTAGTGTAAGGAGGGTTCAAGGTGACGTCAGTGCACCAGCCCAAAAGTGTTGATATCTGTCCTTGAAACTTGGTCTGTGGATGTTAACTGACAACCTATGTTAGTCACTTGTTATTTCAAAGGACCAGGCATCGAACTTACAGGTGCGGGGCTTTTGACTTGCTAATGCCATTGTAAAGTTAGTGGAGGTGCTTTGGATGTTTTTCTGGACGTTGTGTCGTGAGCTGCTGCAGACATTCAGGCAGGCCAGAGGACTTTGTTACCCAATTCTGGACGAGGTTTGGAGACTGTAGTTACAGTGTATCTGGGTCTGTAACATGACCAACAAATGGAGCAGAGGCTGCAGAGAGGGGAATCTATGTCAAGAGGCAAGAAGAGGTGGCTCTGCCCTACCCACCAGAGAAGCTTGATCCTGCATGGCAGCAAGCATGGATCACATGACCTCAGTCTGAGCTTCCATTGCAGCACTGAGACGTTGGGTGTCTGCCGTCTGTGCTGCAGTGGAAGCTGAGACAATGGTCACCAGATACTGTATCATGGATGGGTCTGCTAGTGATGTCATGTAGTTAGTGACCACTTCCACAGGGGAAAGAATGGGCTTCAATATCTGTGCAATGTCCTGTGCCATCTTGGAGCCGGACTCCTCCATGTTCCGAGACAGTGATAACAGACTGTCTGACAGGCCTGTCAATGGACAAAGTCTCTCAGTGTACATGTCCATCAGCATTCTCCTGTATGCTGTTCCAGCAATGTTCATATCTAAGTCCTGTGTATTATAACTCGTTTGTGACCTCGCCCTCTGGTGAGCTGACACATGAACTATCCTTTCCCCCTGGCCTGGCTGCAGCTCACTCGTGCTCGGTTACTCACCACGTGTAGATTCCGACTCTGTACCAGCCTCTAAAGCACACACAGTGTAAGTATTTGAACTGTTGGCTGTGAGTATTAGACCAAGTGATGGCGCTTCGCCATCAGTGCTGTGCTGCTGCTCTCTCTCTGTCTCCTGGAGCTGCTGTGACTGGGAAGCTGGTAGTTTTGGGTTATCATTGGAAAGTATAAAATTCGAAGGGGAAGGTTGGGGTGTGGGATTGAGGGTGGGATGGAAAGCAGGAGGTCAATGGTCCCACCATCTGAAGCTTGTACATCATCCCAGACAGCAGGATGAAGGGGAGGTGGGAGTTAACAAGGGACATAAGGCAGGAACATAGCATCATCCTGAATACTGTCGGTGATGCCGGATGTTACGGGCTCTGTCACAGCCAGTCCCATGATGTGAAGAACCATCTCCTCCCTCAGGCTCAGGTGATGAAGTTATGCCTGGCCCTCGCCGGAACACTGTTGTTCCCTGTGATTATGGGCCGCCTTGTCCTGTAAGAGAGAGAGCAGAATGGCAGTGATTGTGTTTCACTGTGTTTGGGTGATTTGCCTACCATAGCTGAATAGTTGGAGGTATGTGGAGGCATTGAGAGGTGGGTGTGAGGCTGGCATCAGTGGAAGGTGCGTGAGGGTGAGGTGGAGTAAGTGAATGTTAGGTTTGAATCCTGAGTGTTAGGGATTGCTGATGGGTGAGTGATGGGGGTGTGGTACATTGAGCAATGTGCGAGGTTGGTTGTGTTGGGGGTAGGAGATGCCATGTGGAGATGAATTCACCGACATTGATCACCCGTGTGAGCTCATTAAACTTCTTCCGACTCTGCTGCCAGGTCCTCGGGGCCGGACTTCTTGCATTGACCTCCCTGGCCACCTGCTCCCATTCCCTTCACAGAGTGTTACTTGAGGGCCTCGGCCCCACGCTATGAAAACATGGCCTCCCTCCTCCTGTCCCTCTCCATGACTAAGGCCTCCAGCAACACATCCGTGAACTGCAGATCCCTCTCTCTGTCCTAGTATTCCATTTACCTTGTTTCCAATTGCATAATTCACAGTCAGCAGCAGCAGCAGCACACGCAGCCTCCTGTGATTCTGTGCAGCTTCCCTTTAAGAGGGACAGATTGCCTTTAAAAGCTGAATGCTGGCTGAAACACGAACCAGCCTCACGCTCACTTCGCTCCCAGTTAATGTGCAGACAGACATCAGCGTGGGTCACGCTGGGCAGCAAGTAGAATTCATGGAAATGAGGAGAAAGCAGGAGCTTTGTGTGTCGCCTGCCTCAACAAGTACCGGCACGGGCAGATCATGAATCACAAACCCTACACACAGAAGGAGGATATTCGGCCCATTGTGTCAGTGCAGTCTCTTTGAAAGAGGTATCAAATTAGTTCCTCTCTCCTCCTTTTGACCCACATTCCAGCTTTTTAAATTCCAATTCATGTATTTGATGAATTCCCTTTTGAAAGATATTATTGAATCTGCTTCCATCATGTTTTCAGGTAGTGAATTCCAGATCCCAACAACTCGCTGTGTCAGAAAATTCTCCTCATTTCACCTCTGGTTCTTTGTCAATTACCTTCAATCTGTGTCTTCTTAATACTGAACTTTCTGACACTGGGAACAGTTTCACATTAATTGACCTATCAAAACCCTTCATGATTTTGAATTCTATATTAAATCTCCCCTTACCCTTCACTGCTCTAAAGAGAACAATCCCAGCTTTTCCAATCTCTCCACGTAACTGAATTCCCAGATCCCTAGTACCATTCCAGTAAATCACATCTGTATATTCACTAAGTCCTTGACATCCTTACCAAAGTGTGGCGCTCAGAATTGGACACAATTCTCCAGCTGGGACTTAACCAATGATGGATGAACATCAGCATTTCCTCCTGAGTTTTATTACTCTGTGCCTCTCTCTCTAACACCAAGGACACTACATGTTACATTAAAGATCTGTGCGTGTACACCCCAGGTCTCTCTAATCCTGCACTCACTTTATAATGAGACCATTGAGTTTATATTGTTTCTCCTCATATTGTCTACCCAAATGTCTCACTTCACACTTCACTGTGTTAAATTACATCTGCCATTTTCCTGTCCATTTCACCAGTCAGTCTCTGTCCTGCTGAAGTCTTTTACTATCCTTCAGACTGTTTATTAACATTTCTGAGTTTCCTGCCCTCTGAAAACGTTAAAATTGTCCTCTCTGTACACAAGCCCATTGCATTAACATACAGCAACAGTGATTCCAACAGTGACGCTGGGGAACCGCACTTTGTCCTTCCCTCCAGACTAAACAACAACCATTCTCCGCTACTCTCTGCTTTCTGTCACTGACCTAATTTCCTGCATGCTGACATTGAAAATAAAAAAAGTACTTCCATTTAAGTAACGCCTTCATGACCACTGCATGTCCCAAAGCGACTTACAACCAACGAGTACTTTTTACCGTTTAGTCTGTCTTGTAATGTAGGAAATATACAGCCAATTTCCGCACAGCAAGATCCCATAAGTAGCAGTGTGGTCATGATCAGATCTGTTTTTGTGATGTTAATTTGAGGGGTAAATGTTGACCAGGACACTGGGAATAATTCCCCTGACCTTCTAAATAATTCCATAGGATCTTTACATCCACCTGAGAGGGCAGACGGGACATGGCTTTACCTTTTCTTTGATAAGGTGGCACCTCGGACAGTGCAGCACTCCCTCAGTACAGGACTGCAGTGTCAGCCTTGATTCTTGTCATCAAGTCCTGCAGTGACACTTGATCCTAGAAGCTTGTGACTGACAGGGGAGAGAGCGACAAACTGAGTCACTGCTGACATTGGTCCTTTAATCCCATGTGTTTCTAATTCGGTAACACTGCTGTTATGTGCTACTTTATCAAACAGCTGCTGAAAGGATAGGAATATTGGGAAAGTACAGGCAGGAACAATCATGGAATCATAGAATAACACAGTCCTGAATGATGTCATTCGGCCCATCAAGTCAGTGCTGGCCCTTTCAAAGAGCAATCCAGTTACACCCACACCCTGGCTCTTTCACTATACCCTAACATTTTTTCTCCTTCAGATATTTATCCAATTCCCTTTTGGGATCCACTATTGAATCTGTATCTATCAGCCTATCAGACAGTGCATCCCAAATCCAAACCACTCAGAAACAAAAATCCTCATGTCTGCTTCTTTTACCAATCGCCTTAAATCTGTGTCTCTGGTTAGTGACCCCTTGGACATTGGAAACAGTTTCTCTTTATTTAATTTATCTAAACCCTTCCTAATGTTAAACACCTCAATCAAATCTCCTCTGAAAGTTCTCTGCTCGAAGCAGAACAACCTCAGCTACATAATTGTAATCCCTCATGCCTGCACAAATTCTCGTAAAACAGTTCTGTACCCTCTCCGAAGGCTTCATGTCCTTCCTAAAGTGTGGTTCCCAGTATTCGACACAAGACTCCAGGTGCAGCTGAACTAGTATTTTATATGTGTTTCACATAATGTCCTTGCTTTTGTTCTTTTTGCCTCTATTTATAAATCCGAGGATGCCATATATTTATTAACTGTCTAGTTAACCTTTCCTGCCACCTTCAAAGATTTGTGTACAAATACCCCAAGTGTCTCTGTTATTTCACCACCTTTATAGTTGTACCATTTAACTTGTATTGTCTCTCCTCATTCATCCTTTCAAAATGTATTACCTCACACATCTGCAATGTCAATTAAATATTGAGAAGATATTGAGGGGTGGCACAGTGGCGCAGTGGTTCGCAGCGACCCGGGTTCAATTCTGGGTACTGCCTGTGTGGAGTTTGCAAGTTCTCCCTGTGTCTGCGTGGGTTTTCTCCGGGTGCTCCGGTTTCCTCCCACAAGCCAAAAGACTTGCAGGTTGGTAGATAAATCGGCCATTATAAATTGCCCTTAGTATAGGTATGTGGTAGGGAAATATCGGGACAGGTGGGGATGTGATAGGAATGTGGTATTAGTGTAGGATTAGTATAAATGGGTGGTTGATGGTCGGCACAGACTCGGTGGGCCGAAGGGCCTGTTTCAGTGCTGTATCTCTGAACTAAACTAAAGATTGAAGCCATTGTTTTCTGTCTCTACTCCAAACATTTCCTAGCTACACACTCCATCCCTCTCCTTTGTAAATGCTTGAGACGAAGTCAAATGTTCAGAAACGTGGCTACATAGTTAACCTTGAGATACCTGGCGATGAGCTTCTGACCAAACATTCACACCATCAGTAAAACGGCGTATTTCCATCCGCGGTGGAGTTGCATTGCAGGTTAAAAAGGAAATTAACGCAATAATGAGGAAGGATATTAGCTCTGATTATGTGGAGTCTGTATGGGTAGAGCTGAGAAATACTAAGGGGCAAAAAACGTCAGTGGGTGTTATATATATAAACCCCCAAACTGTGGTGGTGATGTGGGAATGGTCTTAAACAGGAAATTAGAGATGCATACGATAAAGCAACATCTGTAATTATGGGTGAGTTTAATCTGCATATAGACGTCACAAAAACGTCAAGGAGGAAGTCATGGAATGTATATGGGATAGTTTTAGATTAGAGATACAGCACTGAAACAGGCCCTTCGGCCCACCGAGTCTGTGCCGAACATCAACCACCCATTTATACTAATCCTACACTAATCCCATATTCCTACCAAACATCCCCACCTGTCCCGATATTTCCCTACCACCTACCTATACTAGTGACAATCTATAATGGCCAATTTACCTATCAACCTGCAAGTCTTTTGGCTTGTGGGAGGAAACCGGAGCACCCGGAGAAAACCCACGCAGACACAGGGAGAACTTGCAAACTCCACACAGGCAGTACCCGGAATCGAACCCGGGTCCCTGGAGCTGTGAGGCTGCGGTGCTAACCACTGCACCACTGTGCAGCCCCAATACGTTGAGGAACCAACTGGAGAACAGGCCATCCCAGACAGGGTATTGTGTAAAGAGAGAGGAATAATTGACAATCTAAATGTGTGAAATCCCTTGAGGATGAGCGACCATAATATGATAGAATTCTTCATGAAGAACGCCAACAGTGACGTCAGAGGAGAGTTGCAAGCTGATTGGTTGGGTGAGTAGCAGCTGTTAGTGCATGTAAATATCTTTGAAAAAGTGAAAAGTTTATTTTTGTGGAAAAAAAACTCTGGTGATAAAGTGAGTACTATTGAAGTGTTTACTTTTTTAATTATTAAGAACCTTAGATTGAAGTGGGCAGAACAAGGCCCCTCATGTAATTAGTATTTTTTAAATTAAGGGTGCAACTAATTAATCTAAGGGTAGGTCATGGCAGGAGAGCTCAGCCCCGTGATTTTCCACCTGCGCTATGTGGGAAATCAGGGATGCTTCCAGTGTCCCTGGTGACCATGTGTGCAGGAAGTGTATCCATCTGCAGCTACTGGACACCCACATTACGGAGATGGAGCTGCGGGTGAAATCACTGTGGAGCATCCATAATGCTGAGGAAGTCGTGGATAACATGTTTAGCGAGGTGGTCACACCGCAGGTAATAGCTGCACAGGCAGAAAAGCGATGGGTGACCACCAGACAGAGTAGTAGGCACAGGCAGGTAGTGCAGGAGTCTCTTGTGGCCACCCCGCTCTCAAACAGATCGACCACTTTGGATACTGTTGGGGGGATGACCTCCCAGGGGAAAGCGGCAACAGCCAGGCCCGTGGGACCACAGAGGGCTCTGCTGCACAGCAGGGGAGGAAAAGGGGTGGAAGAGCTATTTTGATAGGGGATTCTATCGTAGAGGGTACAGGTAGGCGTTTCTGTGGCCGCAAAAGAGACACCAGGATGATATGTTGCCTCCCTGCTTCTAGGGTCAAGGATGTCTCGGAGTGGCTGCAGAAAATTCTGAAAGGGAGAGTGAGCAGCCAGAGGTCGTGGCCCATATTGGTGCGAACGATATACACAGGAAGAGAGATAAGGTCCTGCACAGTGAATATAGGGCGTTAGGCAGAAGGTTAAAAAGTAGAACCTCTAGGGATACTCTCAGGATTTGGCCTAATCATCAGCCTCAAGAAAACGAACATCATGGGACAGGACGTCAGAAGTGCTCCATCCATCAATTTGGCGACCACGCTCTGGAAGTGGTTCAAGAGTTCACCTACCTAGGCTCAACTATCACCAGTAACCTGTCTCCAGATGCAGAAATGTGTGGCGTTTGCAAGTTCTCCCTGTGTCTGCGTGGGTTTCCTCCGGCTGCTCCGGTTTCCTCCCACATGCCAAAGACTTGCAGGTTGATAGGTAAATTGGCCATTATAAAATTGCCCCTAGTGGAGGTAGGTTGCAGGGAAATATAGGGACAGGTGCAGATGTGGTTGGAATATGCTATAGTGTAGGATGAGTATCAGTGGTTGGTTGATGGTTGGCACAGACTCGGTGGGCCGAAGGGCCTGTTTCAGTGCTGTATCTCTAAAAAAAACATCAACAACGCATGGGAAAAGCTTCCACTGCTATGTCCAGACTGGCCAAGAGAGTGTGGGAAAATGGCGTACTGATACGGAACACAAAACTCCGAGTGTATCAAGCCTGTGTCCTCAGTACCTTGCTCTATGGCAGCGAGGCCTGGACAACGTATGTCAGCCAACAGCGACTCTCAATTCAGTCCATCTTCGCTGCCTCCGGAGAATACTCGGCATCAGGTGGCAGGACCGTATCTCCAACACAGAAGTCCTCGAGGCGGCCAACATCCCCAGCTTATACACACTACTGAGTCAGCGGCGCTTGAGATGGCTTGGCCATGTGAGCCGCATGGAAGTTGGCAGGATCCCCAAAGACACATTGTACAGCGAGTTTGCCACTGGTATCAGACCCACCGGCCGTCCATATCTCCGCTTTAAAGACGTCTGCAAACGCGACATGAAGTCCTTTGACAAAGATCACAAGTCGTGGGAGTCAGTTGCCAGCGATCGCCAGAGCTGGCGGGCAGCAATTAAGGCAGGGCTAAAGTTTGGCGAGTCGAAGAGACTTAGCAGTTGGCAGGTAAAAAGACAGAAGCGCAAGGGGTGAGCCAACTGTGTAACAGCCCCGACAAACAAATGCTTCTGCAGCATCTGTGGATGAGACTGTCACTCTCGAATACGCCTTTATCGCCACTCCAGGCGCTGCTCCACAAACCACTGATCACCTCCAGGCGCTTATCCATTGTTTCCCGAGACAAGGAGGCCCAAAGGAGAAGAAGAATCTCAGGATTACTCCCTGTGCCACGTGCTAGTGAGGGTAGGAATAGGAGGATTAGGCAAATGAATGTGTGGCTGAAGAGCTGGTGTAGGCGGGAGGGCTTCAGCTACTTGGATCATTGGGATCTCTTCTGGTGCAGAGGTGACCTGTACAAGAGTTGCATCTAAACTGAAAGGGGACCAATATCCTTGCGGGGAGATTTGTTAGTACTACTCGGGAGGGTTTCAACTAGTCTTGCAGGAGGGTATGACTCAAAGTAGTAGTCTCTCCGATGAGATAGTTGAGGCAAATGTAGAGGTTAATGCAAGCAGGTCCAGTAGGCAAGCCGGGCAGGGGCAGGACAGGGAGCGTGGAAGATCTTGTATGCTAAACTGCATGTACTTTAATGTAAGAGGCCTTACAGGTAAGGCAGATGAACTCAGAGCATGGGTCAGAACATGGGATTGTGATATTGTAGCTATTACAGAAACGTGGTTGAGGGATAGGCAAGACAGGCAGCTGAATTGGAGGAGCATATATGTAGGGAAATGACAGATAGGTGTAGGAATTATAAGGTTGTAATAGTAAGTGATTTTAACTTCCCTAATATTGACTGGGACTGTCTTAGTGCTAAGGGATCAGATGGGCAAGAATTTGTTAAGTGTGACCAGGATAGTTTTCTGAAGCAGTATGTTGATGGCTCTACTAGAGAAAAGGCTACACTCAACCTCCTCTTAGGAAATGAAGATGGGCAGGTAGATGATGTGTCAGTGGGGGAGCACTTTGGGACCAGTGACCATAACTCTATTAGCTTCAAGATAGTTATGGAAGAGGATAGGACTGGTCCTCAGGTTGAAGTCCCAAATTGGAGGAAGGTTCATTTCGATGGCATCAGACAGGAACTCTCAAAAGTTGAATGGCAGATACGGTTTACAGGTAATGGGACGTCTGGCAAGTGGGAGGCTTTTCAAAGTGAGAAAGGAATAGTTATGGGCTGGCATATTCCTGTTAGATGCAAAGGCAAGGCTGGCAAGTTTAGGGAACCTTGGTTGACAAGGAATGTTGAGGGTCTCCTCAGGACAAAGAAGGAGGCATATGTCAGGTATGGACAGCAGGGATCAAACGAGTCCCTCGAGGAGTACAGGGGATATAGGAGTACACTTAAGAAGGAAATTAGGAGGGTGAAAAGGGGCCATGAGATTTCGCAGGCAGATAAGCTAAAGGAGAATCCTAAAATATTTTAAAAGTATATTGAGAGGAAAAGGAACACCAGGGAGAGAGTAGTTCCCCTTAAGGATCAGTGTGGTAATCTATGTGTGGAGCCACGGGAAATGGGCGAGGTCTTAAATGAATACTTCTCGTCTTTATTTACCATGGAGAAGACATGGAAGCTAGTGAGTTCAAGGGAGGGAACAGCGATATCCTGGAGCATATCAACATTACAAAGGAGGATGTGTTGGAGGTTTTGAAGCGCATTAAGGTAGATAAAATGGAATAGTGTAGGTCAGATGGTTTCACAGGTCGGCTCAACATCGAGGGCTGAAGGGCCTGTACTGCGCTGTAATGTTCTATGTTCTATAAATCCCTAGGGCCTGACCAGGTGTATCCTGGGATGCTATGGGAAGAAAGGGAGGATATTCCTGGAGCCCGAGCAGAGATTTCTACATTATCGTTAGCCACGGGTGAGGTACCGGAAGACTGGAGGATAGCTAATGTTGTGCCTTTATTTAATAAGGGCAGCAGTGATAAGCCAGGGAACTACAGGCCGGTGAGCCTTACATCAGTGATGGGAAAGTTATTGGAAGGGATTCAAACAGACAGGATTTATATGCATTTGGAAAGGCAACATCTGATTAGAGATATTCAGCATGGCTTTGTGCATGGGAATCATGTCTCAGGAATTTGATTGAGTTTTTTGAGGAGGTGACCAAGAGTATTGACGAGGGCAGGGCGATGGACGTTGTTTACATGGACTTTGACAAGATCCCGCATGGTCGGCTGGTCCAGAAGGTTCAAACACATGTGATCCAGGGTGAGCTCGCCAATTGGATACAAAATGGGTTTGGTAATAGGAGGCAGAGGGTGGAAGTGGAGGGTTGTTTTTCAGATTGGAGGCCGGTGACCTGTGGTGTGTCGCAGGGATCGGTTCTGGGCCCTCTCTTGTTTGTCATATATATTAATGACTTGGATATGAATGTAGGGGGCATGATTGGTAAGTTTGCAGATGATACAAAAATTGATGGAATAGTAGAAAGTGAAGAAGGTTGTCTCAGGTTACAACAGGATATGGATAAACTTGGAAAGTGGGCAAGGAATTGGCAAATGGAATTTAATGCAGACAAGTGCAAAGTGATGCATTTTGGGAAGTTAAACCAGGGCAGGACATATACAGTGAATGACAGGGCCTGGGGAGTGTTGTTGAGAAGAGAGACCCAACTCTGGACGAGGTATGGTCTATCAGGGGGAAACAGCAGCAGCCAGAGCAGTGGCACCACGGCTGGCACTGTTGCTCAGCAGGGAGGGACAAAGCACAGAAGAGCAATTGTTATAGGGGACTCTATAGTCAGGGGCACAGATAGGCCCTTCTGTGGATGTGAAAGAGACTCCAGGTATGTATGTTGCCTCCCTGGTGCCAGGGTCAAGGATGTCTCTGAACGGACATGGGGCATTCTGAAGGGGGAGGGTGAACAGCCAGAGGTTGTGGTACACATCGGCACCAATGACATAGGCAGGAAGAGTGATGAGGTCCTGCAGAGGGAGTTTAGGGAGTTAGGTGGAAAGTTAAAAAACAGTACCTCGAGGGTTGTAATCTCTGGATTACTCCCTGTGCCACTTGCCAGTGAGGCTAGAAGCAGGAAGATAGTGCAGCTAAACACGTGGCTGAGCAGCTGGTGTAGAAGGGAGGGTTTCAGATATGATTAGATTAGATTAGAGATACAGCACTGAAACAGGCCCTTCGGCCCACCGAGTCTGTGCCGAACATCAACCACCCATTTATACTAATCCTACACTAATCCCATATTTCTACCAAACATCCCCACCTGTCCCTATATTTCCCTACCACCTACTTATACTAGTGACAATTTATAATGGCCAATTTACCTATCAACCTGCAAGTCTTTTTGGCTTGTGGGGGGAAACCGGAGCACCCGGAGAAAACCCACGCAGACACAGGGAGAACTTGCAAACTCCACACAGGCAGTACCCAGAATCGAACCCGGGTCCCTGGAGCTGTGAGGCTGCGGTGCTAACCACTGCGCCACTGTGCCGCCCAATATCTGGACCATTGGGCTCTCTTCAGGGATAGATGGGACCTGTACAAGAAGGACGGGTTGCATATAAACTGGAGGGGCACTAATATCCTGGCTGCAAGGTTTGCTGGCGTCACTCGGGAGGGTTTAAACTAGTGTGGCAGGGGGGTGGGAACCAGAGCAGTAGGACAGCTAGTGAAATAAATGAGGAGGACATAGTAAAGAAGGCCAGTAGGACTCAGAGGAAAAGCAAGCAGGGAGATGTTTCTGAGCACAGCGGGACTGGTGTTCTGAAGTGCATTTGTTTCAATGCGAGAAGTATAACAGGTAAGGCAGATGAACTTAGAGCTTGGATTAGTACTTGGAAATATGATGTTGTCGCTATTGCAGAGACTTGGTTGAGGGAAGGGCAGGATTGGCAGCTAAATGTTCCAGGCTTTGGAAGCTTCAGGCGGGATAGAGGGGGATGTAAAAGGGGTGACGGAGTTGCATTACTGGTTAAGGAGAATAACACAGCTGTACTGCGGGAGGACAAATCAGAGGGGTCATGCAGCGAGGCAATATGGGTGGAGCTCAGGAATAGGAAGGGTGCAGTTATGATGTTGGAGGTTTACTACAGGCCTCCCAACAGCCAGTGGGAGGTAGAGGAGCAGATATGTAGACAGATTTAGGAAAGATGTAAAGGTAACAGGGTTGCAGTGGTGGGTGATTTTAACTTCCCCAATATTGACTGGGACTCGCTTAATGCTAGGTGCTTGGATGGGGCAGAATTTGTGAGGAACATCCAGGAAGGCTTCTTGAAACAGTATGTATATAGTCCAACTAGGGCTGGGGCCATTCTGGACCTGTTATTGGGGAATGTGCTCGGCCAGGTGGTCGAAGTTTCAGTGGGGGAGCATTCCCGGAACAGTGACCATAATTCCATAAGTTTTAAGGTACTTGTGGATAAGGATAGGAGAAGTCCTCAGGTGAAGGTGCTAAATTGGGGGAAGGCTAATTATAACAAAATTAGGCAGGATCTGAAGAATTTAGAATGGGGGCAGCTGTTTGATGTTAAATCAACATCTGACATGTGGGACTCTTTCAAACGTCAGCTGATTAGAATCCAGGACCAGCATGTTCCTGTGAGGAAGAAAGACAAGTTTGGCAAGTTTCGGGAAGCTTGGATAACACAGGATATTGTGAGCCTCGTCAAAAAGAAAAAGGAAGCATTTGTAAGGGCTGGATGGCTAGGAACAGACTTGAGGAATACAAAGACAGTAGGAAGGAACTTAAGCAAGGAGTCAGGAAGGCTAAAAGGGGTGATGAGAAGTCATTGGCAAACAGGTTTAAGTAAAATCCCAAGGCTTTTTATACATTTATAAAGAGCAAGAGGGTAACCAGGGAAAGGGTTGGCCCATTCAAGGACAGAGATGGGAATCTATGCGTGGAGCCAGAGGAAATGGGCGAGGTGTTAAATGAGTACTTTGCATCAGTATTCACCAAAGAGAAGGACTTGGTGGATGATGAGCCGAGGGAAGGGTATGCAGATAGACTCAGTCATCTCATTATCAAAAAGGAGGAGGTGTTGGGTGTCTTGCAAAGCGATAAGATAGATAAGTCTCCAGGGCCTGATGGGATCTACCCTAGAATGCTGAGGGAGGCAAGGGAAGAAATTGCTGGGGCCTTGACAGAAATCTTTGCATCCTCATTGGCTACAGGTGAGGTCCCAGAGGAATGGAGAAAAGCCAATGTTGTTCCTTTGTTTAAGAAGGGTGGCAAGGATAATCCAGGAAATTATAGGCCTGTGAGCCTTACGTCAGTGGTAGGGAAATTATTAGAGAGGATTCTTCGGGACAGGATTTACTCCCATTTGGAAACAAACGAACTTATTAGCGAGAGACAGCATGGTTTTGTGAAGGGGAGGTCGTGTCTGACTAATTTGATTCAGTTTTTTGAGGAAGTGACGAAGATGATTGATGAAGGAAGGGCATTGGATGTTATCTATATGGACGTTAGTAAAGCCTCTGACAAGGTCCCGCATGGCAGACAAAAGGTGAAGTCACAAGGGATCAGAGGTGAGCTGGCAAGATGGATACAGAAGTGGCTCGGTCACAGAAGAGAGAGGGTATCAGTGGATGGGTGCTTTTCTGAATGGAGGGATGTGACCAGTGGTGTTCCGCAGGGATCAGTGCTGGGACGTTTGCTGTTTGTAGTATATGCAAATAATTGGGAGGAAAATGTTGCTGGTCTGATAAGTAAGTTTGTGGACGATGCAAAGGTTGGTGGAGTTGCAGATAATAATGAGGATTGTCAGAAGATACAGCAGGATATAGATCGGTTGGAGACTTGGGTGGAGAAATGGCAGATGGAGTTTAATCCGGACAAATGTGAGGTAATGCATTTTGGAAGGTCTAATGCAGGTGGGAGGTATACAGTAAATGGCAGAACCCTTAGGAGTATTGACAGGCAGAGAGATCTGGGCGGACAGGTCCACGGGTCAGTGAAAGTGGCAACGCAGGTGGATAAGGTATTCAAGAAGGCATACAGCATGCTTGCCTTCATCGGACGAGGCACAGAGTATAAAAATTGGCATGTCATGTTGCAGCTGTAGAGAACCTTAGTTAGGCCACACTTGGAATTTTGCGTGCAATTCCGGCGGCCACACTACCAGAAGGACGTGGAGGCTTTGGAGAGGGTACAGAGGAGGTTTACCAGGATGTTGCCTGGTCTGGAGGGCATTAGTTATGAGGAGAGGTTGGAAAAACCCGGATTGTTTTCACTGGAACGACGGAGGTGGAGGGGCGACATGATAGAGGTTTACAAAGTTATGAGCGGCATCGACAGAGTGGATAGTCAGAAGCTTTTTCCCAGGGTGGAAGAATCAGTTGCTAGGGGACATAGGTTTAAGGTGCGAGGGGCAAAGTTTAGAGGGAATCTGCGAGGCAGGTCTTTTACACTGAGGGTGGTGAGTGCCTGGAACTTGCTGCCAGGGGAGGTGTTGGAAGCAGATACGATAGCGACGTTTAAGAGACATCTTGACAAATGCATAAATAGAAAGGTAATAGAGGGATATGTGCCCCGGAAGTGCAGAAGGTGTTAGTTTAGGCAGGCATCAAGATCGGCGCAGGCTTGGAGGGCCGAGTGGTCTGTTCCTGTGCTGTCCTGTTCTATGGTATTTGTTCTTGACTGTAGTTACAGTGGCCCTGGGTCTGCAACACGACCAAGAAATGGAGCAGAGGCTGCAGAGAGGGCAAACTCTGTAAAGTGAGAGGAGGAAGGGGCTCTGCCCTACTCTCCCTGGGTTTTCCAAGAGCAATTTTCCTATGCACACCTAACCCAGGAGCAGTGTCTGAGGTAACTGTGATTCAATTAGGAGGTGGTCACCGAGCTGTGTCACCTCCTGCAACACGACCTGGTATCATCGGAAAATTTTGAAATTCTACTCTGTATTCCAAGATCCATGTAACTCATATATAGCAAAAAAAAACAAACAATGGTCCTAAGCACTGACCCTTGGGGAACATCACTGTCTACCATCCTCCAGTCTGAAAAACAACCGTTTAACACATTTCTCTTTTTTATGTCCTATGGACAATTTTTGATCCAATTAGATGCTATTCCATGATCTTCAATTTTGTTAGCCAAGCTTCTGTGTTTCTTCATCAAATAATTTCATAAAATCCACGTAGACAACATCCACCACATTCCCTTCATCAACCTTCTCTGATTTTCTAAATAAATTCAATTACTTCATCAATCATGATGTGCCTTTTAGAAATCCGTGCTGACAATCCTTAATTAACTCAATCTCTCCAAGTGTGTGTTATCCTTTTCCCCTGATTATTGCTTCTAAAACTTTCCTCACAACTGATGTTAAACTAACTGGCCAGTAGTTACTAGGCCTGTGTGTTGTCCATTGATAATTCTGGGAGGTGAGGGTGACCATCTATGTCATCAATATCTCCCTCAGCAGGTAGAAGCAGGATGAGAGATCCCGTGGCTTTGTCAGGATAGCGGGATTCCTGATGGTGTTGGTGGTTCTGCGGGGCCCCCATGTCAACCCATGGGTTGAGGTACAGGGACTGAAATAACTCTCACTCCTGCAATGTGCAGTTGGTGTGTGAGCATGGCCAGTACGTCATGTTGGTGAATGTCCACCATCCTGGCAGCAGCCACCATCCCTTCATTCTGAAGCAGTCAGCCGGTCCCAACACATCGGGGCTCCATGAAGAACCAGAATGTGGCCCCTTGGAGACAAATGAACCCCCTCTAGACACAGCCCATGCTTCTACACCCTCAATCAACCTCCCACCATTAACTGTTAGTTACGCAATTAACATGTGTATGATGTGAGCAATGGAGTCACCAGGAACATGGTGGAACAGACCATCGGTGTGATGAAGCAATGCTTCCGATGTCTGAACCGCTCGGCGAGAGCCCTCCAGTACACACTGGAGCAGGTGCCTGAGTTCATGGTGTTCTGCTGCACCCTTCATATCATCACCATCATGAGGACACAGGCATTGGCACCAGGAATCCAGAGGCCACCTCAGGAGGAGGTGGGAGGGAAGATATTTCCTGGATGCCTTCGACCCGGACAGGCCGTCGGAGAGTCCCTGCTAAGATTCCATTTCCCATAGGACAACTTCCCTTTCCAGCCATGAATTCCCCATTCTCCACCATTACACCCATCTGAGACGCCCCATCACAGTGTCCCCTTGGTCAGCATCCTGTAATAAAAACATCAGAGAATTATTACAGCACATAAGGACCAATTCAGGCTTCCGTGTCTGCACAGGCTCTCCGAATGAGCAATTCACCGAATGCCGTTCCCTGCATTCTCCCTGAAACACTGCACATTCTTCCTTCTCAGATAACAGTCTATTCAACTTCAATTGAACCTGCCTCCACCACACTCTCAGGCAGTGCATTCCAGACTCTAACCACACACTGTGTGAAAAAATATTTTCCTCAGGTCATCTTCGCTTCTTTTACCCATGACTTTAAATCTGTGCCCTTTTGTTCTCGATCCTTTCACGAGTGGGAACTGTTTCTCTCTATCTACTCTGTCCAGACACCTCATGATTTTTGAAACCTCTAATAAAGCACTTCTTCGCCTTCTCCGAGGAAAACAGTCCTAACTTCTCCAGCCTATCTTCATAACTGAAAATCCTCATCCCGGGAATCATTCACGTGAATATTTTCTGTACTCTCTCCAATGCCCTCACGTCTTTCCTCAAGTGTGGCACCCAGAAGTGGACGCAAAGCCACAGCTGAGCATGAAATAGTCTCTTAGATAAGTTCAACGTAACTTCCTTGCTCTTGTACTCTATGCCCCTATTAATAAAGCCCAGGATACTGTATGCTTTATTAAACACTTTCTCAACCTGTCCTGCCGCCTTCGATGACTTCTGCACATATACACACAGGTCCCTCTGCTCCTGCACACCCGATAGAATTGTACCCTTTATTGTATATTGTCTCCCCATGCTCTTCCTATCAACATGAATCACTTCACATTTCTCTGTATTGAACTTCATCTGCCACCTGCCTGCCCATTTCACCAACTTGTGTCTGTCCTTTTGAAGTTCCACACTATCCTCCTCACAGTTCACAATGCTTCCAACTTTCGTAACAGCTGCAAACTTTGAAATTGTGCCTGCATACCCAGGTTTAGGTCCTTAATATATATCAGGAAAAGCAAGGATGTCTGGGGAACTCTACAACAAACCTTCCTCCAGCCTGTAAAACATCCATTAATCATTAATGTTTGTTTCCTGTCACTTAGCTAATATCGTATCCATGTTGCTACCGTCCCTTTTATTCCATGAGCTACAAGTCTGCTCACAGGTCTGTTGTGTGGCATTGTATCAAAAGGTTTTTGCATGCAGGGAATAGTTAAATGTCTGGAATGCACTGCTTGAGAATGGTGGAGGCAGGTTCATTTGAAACTGAATAGACCGTTATATGAAAGTCAATGTACACCACATCAACAGAATTGCTCTCATCAACTTTCTCTGATACCACCTCAAACATTTCCAGCAAATTAGTTAAACATGATGTTCTCTCAAGAAAGCCATGCTGGCTTGTTTAATTAACTCGCATTTGTCCATGTGACTATGAGCTTTGTCCAAGATTATTTATTTCTAGAAGTTTTCCCACCACCGAAGTTAAACTGACAGGCCTGTAGTTGCTGGACTTATCTTTACACCCTTTTTGAACAAGGGTGTAACGTTTACAATTCTCCAGTCCTCTTGCATCACCCTCAAGTCTAAGGAAGACGGAAGGATTATGGCCAGTGCCTCTGCGATTTCCACCCTCACTTCCCTCAGTATCCTTGGATGCAGCTCATCTTTTCCTGGTGCTTTATTCAATTTAAGTCCAGACAGCCTATCTAATAGTTCCTCTTTATCAATTTTAAACCCCACTGGTGTCTGACTTACCTCCTCTTTCAACATTGCCTGGGTTGCGTCGTGGAATCATAGAAAGTTTATGGCACAGAGAGAAGCCACTTGGCCCATCGTGTCTATGCTGTCCAAAAAACGACCCATCCATTCTAATCCTACCTTCCAGCATTTGATAGATTACAGCACTTGAGGTGCATATCCAGACACCTTTTGAATCAGTTGTGGGTTTCTGCCTCAACTACCCTTTCGGACAGTGAGTTCCAGACTCCCACCACCCGCTGGGTGAAAAATAAAATCCGCAGCTCCCTTTTAATCTTTCTACCAATCACTTTAAGTCCATGCCCACTCGTCACTGACCTCTTTGCTAAGGTGAATAGACCCTTCAGCTCCACTCTACCCAGACCCCTCTCAGTTTTGTACATTTCAATCAGATTTACCCTCAGCCTTCTCTATTTCAAGGAGAACAGTCCCAGCCTGTCCAATCTTTCCTCATAGCTGCATTTTTCCAGTCCTCGCCACATCCTCATAAATCTCCTCTGCACCCTCTCTAGTGCAATTACATCTTTTCTGTAATGAGCTGCCCAGAACTGCACACAGTACTCAAGTTGTGTGCTAACCAATGAGTTATAGAATTCTAGCATAACCTCCCTGGCCGTATATTCTATACCTCGGCGAATAAAGGAAAGGATTCCATATCTTCTTCCTTGGTAAAGACAGGTGGAAATTATTCATTTATTACCTCAGCGATATCCTCTGCCTCCATGTGCAAATCCCCTTTATGGTCCTGAGTCGGCCCCATTGTTCCTTTTACTACCTTTTTAGTATTTAGATGTCTATATGGGATTTCCTTCAATGCTCGCCTAATTTCATGCTCTCTCTTTGCTTCTCTTATTTGCTTTTTCACTTCCCCTCTGGACCTTCTGTATTCAGCCTGCTTCTCAATAGTATTTTCTACCTGATGTCTGTTATATCAGACATAAACTTGTCAACCTTTCGTGCGGCCTTCAAAGATCTGTCTGAATACACACCAAGTCTCTCTGTTACTGTCTCCTCATTTAAACAATACCCATTTGTTTCTGTTGCCTTCCCTTACACTTCTTACCCAAGTGTCTCGCTTCATACTTCACTGTGTTAAATTACATCTGCCATGTTCCTGCCCATTTCACCAGTCAGTCTCTGTCCTCCTGAAGTCTGCTACTATCCTTCTCACTGCTTATTATCATTTCTGACTTTCCTGCCATCCGAAAACTTTGACATTATCCCCACTGTACACAAGCCCATTGCATTAACAGATAACAATAGTGATCCCAACAGTGACCCTGGGGAACTCCATTGACTACTTCCCTCCAGCCTGAAGAATAACCATTCTCCACTACTCTCTACTTTCTGTCACTGCGCTAATTTCCCATTTATGAAACGCCTTTCATGACCACTGCATGTCCCAAAGTGATTTACAACCAATGAATACTTCTGAAAGCGAAGTCACTCTTGCAATGTAGGAAACAGGCAGACTATTTCTGCACAGCAAGCTCCCACAAGCAGCAGTGTGATGATGATCAGATCTGTTTTTGCAATGCTTATTGAAGGATAAATATTGACAAGGACACCGGGAATAATTCCCCTGCTCTGCTTCTACATAGTGCAATGGGATCTTTAACATCCACCTGAGAGGGCAGACTGCAACTTGGTTTCAAGTTTCATTCGATAGACTGCACCTCTGGCTGTGCAGCACTCTCTCAGTGCTGCACTGCAATGTCAGCATTGATTCTTGTGAACATGTCCTGCAGTGACACTTGATCCTGGAAGCTTGTGACTGAAAGGGGAGAGAGCTACAAACTTAGCCACGGCTGACATTAACCCTTTAATCCCATGTGTTTCTAATTCGGTAACACGGTTGTTACGTGGTACTTTCTCAAACGACTG
Source organism: Heterodontus francisci (assembly GCF_036365525.1). Lineage (NCBI taxonomy): Eukaryota > Metazoa > Chordata > Chondrichthyes > Heterodontiformes > Heterodontidae > Heterodontus > Heterodontus francisci. Next base: position 1,537,797 of record NW_027140744.1, read on the forward strand.
TGGAAAGGATAGGGATATTGTGAAAGTACAGGCAGGAGAAATATGTCTGTGCTGCCCCTTTCAAAGAGAAATCCAGTCAGTCCCACTCCCAGGCTTTTTCACTGTATCCTTGCATTTTTTTCTCCTTCAGATATTTACCCAATTCCCTTTTGGGATCCACTATTGAATCTGTATCCATCAGCCTATCAGACAGTGCATCCCAAATCCAAACCACTCAGAAACAAAAATCCTCATGTCTGCTTCTTTTACCAAATGCATGAAATCTGTGTCTCTTGGACATTGGAAATAGTTTCTCTTTATTTAATTTATCTAAATCCTTCTAATGTTAAACACCTCAATCAAATCTCCTCTGAAAGTTCTCTGCTCTAAGCAGAACAACCCCAGCTACATAACTGTAATCCCTCATGCCTGGACAAACTCTAGTAAAACAGTTCTGTGCCCTTCCTGAAGGCTTCATGTCCTTCCTAAAGTGTGGTTCCCAGTATTCGACACAAGACTCCAGGTGGAGCTGAACTAGTATTTTATATATGTTTCACATAATGTCCTTGCTTTTGTTCTTTTTGCCTCTATTTATAAACCCTAGGATCCCATATATTTATTAACTGTCCAGTTAACCTTTCCTGCCACCTTCACAGATTTGTGTATAAACACCCCATGTGTCTCTGTTATTTCACCACCTTTATAGTAACACCATTTAACTTGTATTGTCTCTCCTCATTCATCCTTTCAACATGTATTACCTCACACATCTGCAATGCTAATTAAATATTGAGAAGATTGAAGCCATTGTTTTCTGTCTCTGCTCCAAACATTTCCTAGTTACACACTCCATCCCTCTCCTTTGTAAATGTTTGAGACTAAGCCAAACTGTTCACAAACTTGTTTACATAGCTAACCTTGAGATCCCTTGAGATGAGCTTCCTACCAAATTTTCACACCATCAGTAAAACGGCCTATCTCCACCCCCGGTGGAGTTGCATTGCTGGTTAAAGAGGAAATTAACGCAATAGTGAGGCAGGATATTAGCTCTGACGATGCCGAATATGTATGGGTCGAGCTGAGAAACAATAAGGGGTAGAAAACGTTAGTGGGGGTTGTATATAGACCCCCAGACTGTAGTGCTGAATTTGGGAATGGCATTGAACAGGAAATTAGAGATGCATGCGATAAAGGAACATCTGTAATTATGGGTTTCTTGAATCTGCAAATCGATTGGGCAAATTAAATTGGTCACAATACATTGTGGAGGAATTCCTGGGGAATATGCGGGATGGTTTTCAGGACCAATTCTTTCAGGAACCAACTGAAGAACAGGCTATCCTAGACTGGTTATTGTGTAATGAGAGAGGAATAATGGACAATTTAGTTGTACGAGATCCCTTGTGGATGAGCGACCATAATATGATAGAATTCTTCATCATGATGGAGAGTGACCTAGTTGATTCTGAGACTAAGGTCGTGAATCTTAATAAAGTAAGCTACGAAGGTATGAGGCATAAGTTGTCGATGATACATTGGGAAACGTTACTTCAAGAGATGACCCTGGATAGGCAATGGCAAACATTCAAAGAGCGCATGGATGAACTGCAACAATTGTTAACTCCTGTCTGGCGCAAAAGTAAAACGGAAAAGGTAGCCAAATCTTGGCTTACAAGGAAAGTTCGAGATAGCATTAGATTCAAGGATGAGGCATATAAATTCGCCAGGAAAAAACAACAGACCTGAGGATTGGGAGCAGTTTAAAATTCAGCAAAGGAGCACCAAGGGATTGATTAAGAAGGGGAAAATGGAGTCCGAGAGTAAGCTTGCGGGGAACATAAAAACTGACTGCAAACGAATCTATAGGTATGTGAAGCGGAAAAGATTGGCGAAGACAAATACAGGTCCGTTACAGTCAGAAACAGGGAAATTTATTATGGGAAACAAAGAAACGGCTGACCAACTAAATGCATCCTTTAGTTCTGTCTTCACAAAGGAGGACTCAAATATCATACCAGAAATGTTGGTGAATACAGGGTTTAGTGAGAGAGAGGAACTGAAAGAAATCAGTATTAGTAGAGAAATGGTGTTGGGGAAGTTGATGGCATTGAAGGCCGATAAATCCCCAGGGCCTGGTAATCTACATCCCAGAGTACTTAAGGAAGTGGCCCTAGAAATAGTGGATGGATTGGTGGTCATCTTCCAAGATTCTATGGACTCTGGAATAGTTCCTGCAGATTGGAAGGTAGCTAATGTTATCCCACTATTAAAAAAGGGAGGTCGAGAGAAAGCAGGAAATTGTAGACCAGTCAGCCTGATATCGGTCGTGGGGAAAATCCTGGAGTCCATTATCAAATATTTTGCAGCAGAGCACTTGGAGAATAGTGATAGAATCGGACAGAGTCAGCATGGATTTATGAAAGGGAAATCATGCTTGATAAATCTACTAGCATTCTTCCAGGATGTAACTAGTAGAGGTGATGAGAGGGAGCCAGTGGGTGTGATTTATTTGCACTTTCAGAAGGCTCTCGACAAAGTTCCACGTAAGGGTTTAGCGTGTAAAATTAAAGTGCACGAGACTGGGGGTAGTATATTGCGATGGATAGAAAATTGGTTGGCAGACAGGAAACAAAGCATTGGAACATATGGATCTTTTTGTGAATGGCAGGCAATGACTAGTGGGGTACCGCTGGGATCGGTGCAAGGACCCCAGCTATTCACAATATATATGTTAATGATTTAGATGAGGAAACTAAATGTAATATCTCCAAATTTGTAGATGATACAAGATTGAGTGTGAGGGTAAGTTGTGAGGAGGATGCAGAGAGGCTTCAGGGTGATTTGGACAAGTTGAGTGAGTGGGCAAATGCATGGCAAATGCAGTATAATGTGGATAAATGTGAAGTTATCCACTTTACTAGCAAAAACAGGAAGGCAGATTATTATCTGAACGGCTATAAACTGAGAAAGGGGAATATGCAGCGAGACCTGGGTGTTCTCGTACACCAGTCACTGAAGGTAAGCATGTAGGTGCAACAGGCGGTAGAAAAAGGCGAATGTTATGTTGACCTTTATAGAGACAGGATTCGAGTACAGGAGCAGGGATGTTTTACTGCAATATACAGGGCCTTGGTGAGGCCTCACTTGCAATGTTGTGTGCAGTTTTGGTCTCCTTATCTGAGGAAGGATGTTCTTGCAAGAGGGAGTGCAGTAGAGTTTTACCAGTCTGATTCCTGGGCTGGTAGGACTGCCGTATGAGGAGAGATTGAGTCGGTTAGGACTATATTCACTGGAATTCTGAAGAGTGAGGAGGGATCTCATCGAAACCTATAAAATTCTAACATGACTTGACAGGGTAGATGCAGGAAGGATGTTCCCGATGGTGGGGGACTCCTGAACCACAGGATATGGGGTAAAACTTTCAGGACTGAGATGAGGAGACGTTTCTTCACCCAGAGAGTGGTGAGCCTGTGGAAACCTGCCATCATGCCAATATCGAAGGGGGATTGGAAGATTCTGGCCAGCGCCTCTGCTATTTCCCCCATTCCTTCCCTCAGCAACCCTCATACATCCCATCCAGACTGGATAAATGTTCAACTTTATTGTGGTACTAAAGTGTTGGATTGAAAAGGGTTAACTGAATCTGTTTGTTCCGTGACTGTAATTAATGTCAGTCTCCATGGGCCCTAATTGTGTCACTGGAGGGTTTCCATCTCCTATTAATAAGGGGGTTCTTTCAATGTGTTCTTCCATAGTGTCAGTGGGAACATCAGCCCCGGCACTTACAGAGATCAGCTGCTCCAGAGAGATAGAGAGAGGATAGGTTAGAATCTGAGAACAAAAGACTGGAATGTTACAACAATGGGTCAGAATCTGAGAACAATAGATTGGAATGTTACAACAATGGACAGGAGTTTATCCTCGGATCTTTACTCTCTTTCTACATATTATGATTGGTTCTCATTAAACTCTCATATCTATCTCGCACTGAAGATTATTCAATACATTTACTATCCCATCCTGGCTATTATTGGTGTCCCTGGTAAGTCTCTCTATCTAGCTATTAATTCTTTAAACCATGTTTAACTGCATTACTGCTCCTGTAATTTACTCTGTCCTTCTTGCTGCCGTTGTATGCCTGGTGAATATCTTCAGCCATGAGCTCTATAAACCATTGTCAGCTGTATTACAGTTCTTGTCATTTACTCTCTCATCTTTGCTGCTGTTGCTGTCTCTATTTCAGACTAGGAGATCTGTAAACCCTGTTTCACTGAAATACTGTTCTGCAATGTAAATTTTGGGAAGACTGAAGCCAGTATCATTGGTCTCCATCACAAACTCCATCCCCTATCTGGGAAGCACATACTCCACTCTGCCCAATATCTGAGGCTCAACCAGACAGTTTACAACTTCTGTGTTATATTTCAACCTGAGCTAAGTTCATCTTCATATTCTTTTCATCACCAACCCTGCCTAATATCACCTCTGTGATATCACTCCTCTCCACCTCTGCCTCAGCCCATCTCCTGCGTAAACTCTCATCTGCATCACTGTTAAATACACAGTTGACTATTCTAATTCCATCTTGGTCACCCTTCCCAGTTATAAACCTCCATAAACCACAGCCCATCCAGAACTCTGTTGCCTGTATCCTAACTCACACCAAATCCCGATCACCCATCACCCCTGTGCTCACTAATCTACATTGGCTCCGGGTCTGGCAGCACCTTATTTTTAATATTCTCATTCTTGTGTTTGAATCTCTCCATGGCCTCACCCCTCCATTTATTCACTTTCCCCAGTCCATTTCACATATTGCTGCAAATCCTTCGACTTCAATCTTTCTTTCAGTTCTCCTTGTAAAGTGAATTTATTTCCCTCTGCATCTGTCCCGAGCCACGATTTTAGAATCTGCAGCAAGACTGCTGCTGACGGTACAGAATTGGGATCCAGAAAGAGATGTGAATCGCACAGCCGGCCACTTCCGGTGCGGTCTGCACAATATCCCATGCTGAGCGGGGCTCCAGCCCAGTCGTATCATCTATGTGCTGTCAGCGTGGTCTTCACAGCCGGCCACTTCTACTGTGGCCTGCACAATATCACATGCTGGGCAGGGCTCTCGCTCAATTGTACCTTGCATGTGTTGTTCCTTTGAGGGTGGATTTGAAAGTGATGTCAATGTACCATACCAGCAGCTTTGATGTACTTCTTTGAAAGTTGGTCTGTGCATGTCCACTGACCACCTGTGTTAGTCAATGTCAGCTGAACATACATTTAGCATCACAATGAATCCCCTCTAATGTTATTTAAAAGGACCAGGCATCCGGCTTACAGGTGACGGGCTTTTGACTTACTTCTGCTATTGTAAAGTTAGTGGAGGTGCTGTGGATGGTTTTCTGGAGGTTGTGTTGTGAGCTGCTGCAGACATTCAGGGAGGACAGAAGATTTGGTGACCCAAATCTGGACAAGGAATGGGGACTATATTTACAGTGTCTTTGGGTCTATGACATGACCAACACATGGAGCAGAGGCTGCAGAGAGGGGAAGCTCTGTAAAGAGGGAGGAGGAGGGGGCGTTGCCCTACCCACCACGGGTTTTCCAAGGGCACTTTTCCTACCTACACCTAACCCAGGAGCTGTGCGTGAGGTGGCTCTGATTTAATTCGGATGTGGTCACATAGCAGTGTCACCTCCTGTAACACGACTTGGAGCCTCACAGCACGGTGAGGAAGGAGCTGTCAGTGGCCGTTAAAGTCACAGTTTCATTGAACTTCTGTGTATCTAGATCTTTCCAGACAGGAGCAGGAGACATATCCAACATGGAGTCACAGAGAGTGAATTGGTCATTTGCGGCACTGAAGGTGGTCATTCGGCCCCTCCATGTCAGTTCTCCCTGGAACAATCCAGTCAGTCCCAATCCTCCGCTCAGTCCCCGTATCCCTGCAAGTTCATTTCCTTCTGGTGTCCATCCAGTTTCCTTTTGAAATCATTAATTGCCTCAGCGTCCACCACCCTCATGGGCAGTGAGTTCCAGCTTATTACCATCCACTGTCTAAAAATGTTCCTCCTCATATTCCCCCTGCATCTCTTACCCAAAACCTTCCATCTGTGTCCCCCAGTCCGTGTTTCATCAGTTAATGGGAACAGTTTTTCCTTGTCTGTCTTATCTAAACTTATCATAATCTTGTACACCTCTACCAAAGCTCTCTAAATCTCCTTTACTCCAGGGAGAACAACTCCATCTTCTCCAAACTAACCTTGTCGCTAAACCCCCATCTCTGAAACCATTTTGGTAAATCTCCTCTGCATCCTCTCAATGACCTTCACATCCTTCCTAAAGTGTGGTGACCAGAACTGGACACAGTTCTCTAGTTGAGGCCCAACCACAGCTTTATAACGTTTCATCATAACTTCCCTGCCTTTGTATCTTTGTCTGTAATTATGAAGCCCAAGATCTGATATGATTTGCTAAACACTCTCCTAATATGTCCTGCCACCTTCAAAGATCAGTGCATATGGAGGCCCAGGTCCCTCTGTTCCTGCACAATCTTTAGTAATGTGTCATTAAGTCTACATTGCCTTCCTAATCCTTCTGACGAAATACATCACCGCACACTGCTCTGTAATAAATTCTACCTGCCACTTCTCTGTCCATTCTGCCAGCCTATCTAAGTTCTGTTGCCGATGGTTTGTATCATCCTCCCTGTTTATCACACCTACAAGATTGGTATCATCGGAAAATTTTGAAATTCTGCTTTGCATTCCAAGGTGCATGTCATTTATATATAGCAAGGAAACAAAATCAGCGCTCCTAGCACTGACCCTTGGGGAACATCACTGTCTACCATCCTCCTGTCTGAAAAACAGCCATTTAACACAAGACACTTTTTGCTGTCCTTTGGACAATTTTTGATCCAATTGGATGCTATTCCATGAGCTTCAATTTTGTTAACCAAGCATTTGTGTGGTTCTTCATCAAATACTTTAATAAAATCCAGGGAGACAACATCCACCACATTCCCTTCATCAACCTTCTCTGATCATCGAAATCAATTCAATTAGTTCATCAAGCATAATCTGTCTTTTAGAAATCCGTGCTGACAATCCGTAATTAACTCAGATCTCTCCAAGTGTGTGTTGTCCTTTTTCCCTGATTATTGTTTCTAAAACCTTACTCGCCACTGATGTTAAACTAACTGACCAGTAGTTACTCGTCTTGTGTGTTGTCCATTGATAATTCTGGGAGGTGACGGTGACCATCGATGTCATCATTTTCTCCCTCAGCAGGGGGAAGCAGGATGAGAGATCCCGTGGCTTTGTCAGGATAGAGGGATTCCTGATGGTGTGGGTGTCTCTGCGGGGCCCCCGTTGTCAGGAGCTGGAAAAACTCTCACTCCATGAATGCACAGTTGATGTGTGATAATGCCCAGTACATCATGTTGGTGAATGTCCACTATCCTGGCAGCAGCCACCATACATTCATTCTGATGCAGTCAGCCGGTTCCAACACTTTGGCCGCCATGCAGAACCAGAATGTGGCACCTCAGAGATGAAGGATTCCATTCTCTAGACACAGCTCATGTTTCTGCATCCCCAAACCACCTCCCACCGCCAACCAACCACACACATTTAACATGTGTATAACGTGAGTAATGGAGTTACCAGGAACATAGTGGAACAGATCATCGGTGTGAGGAAGCAATGATTCCGATGTCTGAACCGCTCGGGGGAGTCCTCCAGTACACACTGGAGCAGGTGTCCAAGTTCATGGTGTTCTGCTGCACCCCTCATATCATCACTATCATGAGGACACAGGCATTGGCAACAGGAATCCAGAGGACACCTCAGGAGGAGGAGCAGGAGGAGACCGGGAGGGTATTTCCTGGATGCCATCGACCCGGACAGGCTGTCGGAGAGTCCCTGATAAGATTCCGGTTCCGTAGGACAACTTCCCTTTCCCACCATGGATCCCCCATTCACCACCATTACACCCATCTGAGACGCCCCATCACAATGTCCCCTTGGTCACCATCCTGCAATGAAAAACACCAACAAAAACATTTTCATTAACATCTTTATCCAACAACACATCCAATTATACAAACAAAACTGAACTATTCACCCTTGTGTATTCCCTTAGTGCCTGTCTTGTGGCTTCCCTCGACTTGTCTAGTGCTCCTACACAGTGTTTCCCCAGTGACTGCAGCATGGCTGGTGGAAGGCTGCTGACTTTCACTGGGGAGCCTGCAGATGGCCTTGCAAGACGTCCTTGAGCAGCACAGGGCTTTGCGGGTTCGTAGTCGGATTGCACCACCTCGACATGGGCAGCAGCAGCCTGGGCTGGCTGATGCGGAACAGCAAGGACACTGGTGGAGTGGCAGTGAATGGAGGACAAATACTGTCATCCTGAGAGAGGACAGTAAGTTCATGCTCCACAGAGACACTGTCACTGCCAAGGGGCGACACCTCAGCAATCCTGGTAATCTACTGGATCACAGATTGCTGGACTGCTGTGAGAGCCTGCAAACCCCTTTGAACACTGAGATCCACAGCCATGATAACAGCTGTCTGATCCTGCCTGGCAGCAAACATGGATCTCATGTCCTCAATCTGAGCTTCCACTGCAGCACTGAGACTTTGGGTGTCTCCCGTAGTGCTGCAGTGGAAGCTGAGACAATGGTATCAGACACTGTATCACGGCTGGGTCCACTAGTGCTTTCATGGAGTTACTGACCACTTCCACAGGGGAAAGAATGGGCTTCAAACGCAGTGCAATGTCCTGTGTGATGTTGGAGCTGGACTACTCCATGTTCCTTGACAGTGATAACAGACTGTCTGACAGACCTGTCAATGGACAAAGTCTCTCAGTGTCCATATCCATCATCATTCTCCTGTATGCAGTTCCAGCAATGTTCTTATCTGAGTCCTGTGTATTATAACTCGTTTGTGACCTCACCCTCCGGTGAGCTGACACATGAACTAAATTCCAGAGTGTTGACAGAGGTAGCTATGGAAACAGTGGGTGCATGGGTGATCACCTTCTGGAAACGGTTCCAGCTTATTGGAAGGTCGCAAATGTCACCCCACGATTTAAGAAGGGAGGGAGAGAGAAAACGGGGTATTACAGATCTGTTAGCCTGACATCAATAGTAGGGAAAATGGTAGAATCTATCACAAAAGATGTGATAAATGGATAATTGGATAATAATGATCTGATTGTGCATAGACAACATGGATTTATGAATGGGAAATCATGTTTGATGAACCTGTTGTAGTTTTTTGAGGATATTAGTAACAGAATTGATAAAGTGGAGTCGGTGGATGTAGTATATTTGGATTTTCAGATGAATGTTTGATAAAGTCCCCCAGAAGGTTGGTTAGTAAAATTAAAGCACATGGGATAGGACGTAATATACTGGCATGGATTAAGGATTGGTTAACAAGCATAAAACAGAGAGTAGGAAAAAATGGGTTATTCTCGCTTTGGCAGGCTGTGACTAGTGGGGTAAGTAAAAAGGAAACATTTGGGTAAGTACTTGGGCCCCATCTGTTCACAATATGTATCATTGATTTAGATGTGGGGACCAGAGTAATAGTCCCAAGTTTGCAGATGATACAAAAAGATGTGGGAATGTATGTGTTGTGAGGAAGGTGCAAAGCGGCTTCAAGGGAATTTGGACAGACTTCGTGGGAGGGCAAGAACGTGGCAGATGGAATATAATGTGGAAAATATGAGGTTATCCACTTTGGAAGGAGGAATAGATGTGAAGGGTATTCCTTGAATGGTAAGAAATTAGAAAGTGCAGATGTACAAAGGGATCTGGGTGTCCTTGTCAATAAGTCACTGAAGGCTGACATGCAGGGACAGCAAGCACTTAAGAAGGCTAATGGTATGTTAGCCTTTATCACAAGAGAATTTGAGTACAGGAGTAGTGAAGTCTTGCTTCAATTGTATGGAACCTTGTGAGAACAGACCTGGAGTACTGTGTGCAGCTTTGTCCCCTTACTTTAGGAAGTATATTATTGCCATAGGGGGAGTGCAACGAAGATTCACTAGATTTGTTCCTGGGATGGCAGGACGGTCCTATGAAGAGATTAGGAAAACTGGGCCTGGATTCTCCAGAATTTCGAAGAATGAGATGTGATCTCATTGAAACCCACAACAGAATTAAATGGATAGATGGGTTGATGCAGCTAAGATGTCTCCCCTGGTTGGGGAGTCTAGAACCAGCAGAGACAATTTTAAAATAAGGAGGAAGTCACTTAGGACAGAGATGAGGCGACATTTCTTTCCATAGAGGGTTGTGAATCTTTGGAATTCTCTACCCCAGAGGGCTGTGGAAGCTCAGTCATTGAGTATGTTTGAAGCAGAGATTGACAGACTTCTAAATACAAATGACATAAAGGGATATAGGGATAGTGTGGTAAAAAGGAATTGAAATAGAAGATAACCCATAATCGTATTGAATGGCGGGGCAGACTAGATGGGCTGAATGGCCTACTCCTGCTCCTATGTTCCAAAGCTGCTTAACTCTTTCAAACTGGAGGTAAGTTCGCTCAGGCTACTTTCGGAGTGTTCCGAATTTTTGGTGGTACGCTTCTGATAGTATCTCATATGCACCCTGGATAGCGTTTTTAGTCATCTCAGAATCTGATGAACTTTCATCTGGCAACAGTGAATACACCTCATGAGCTTTTCCTGTTACTTTGCTTTATAAAAACAGTGTCCAGTTCTCTGCCGGCCATTTCAGCTGCTTTGCAAGTTTTTCAAAAGTGACAAAAAATTCTGCCACATGCTCCTCATTGAACTTTAGAATGAACTGGGATAACTGTAAGAGCTCAGCACATGGTCCTGAGCTGTGGGCAGCTCCCTCACTAGCTGTGCCTTCACTGGGTGTACTGGGTCTTCCTCTAGTTGTTTGAGCCATCTTAACTCCCTTTCCTCCTTCTCCTTCTGGAACTCTCTTACTTTTTCCCTTTCTTGACACTCACTCTGTTCTTTCTCGATCTCTCTGGATTTCTAATTCTTGTCTCTTCTGTTCTAGTTTTACCTTAGCTAACATTACTCTATCTGTTAGTGATTCTAACTCTGCTTGAGTCTTCAGCTTCAAGTGAAAAATGATTGGCCACAGGTCTTAGAATTTTGGGTTTCCTAGCTTTTGGGCGGAGAGTAATCCCTAACTGTCCAGCTACATTACTCAACTTTTCAACAGAGAGGGATTCTAAGCTGTACTGAGTTACTTCTCTCTGTATGTAACTCCTTTTATGCCAATGTAACTCCTTTATTCAAAAAGGGAGGGAGACAGAAATTAGGAAAAATTATGAGGCCCATAGATAGGGCAGAGAAGAAGAAACTGTTCCCTTAGCAGAGGTGTCAATAACCGAGGGGCATTGATTTAAGGTAAGGGGCAAGTGGTTTCGAGGAGATTTGAGGGAAAAAATATTTCACGCGGATGGTGGCTGGAATCTGGAACACACTACCTGTAAAGATGGTGGAGGCAAGAACCCTCACAACATTTAAGAAGTATTTAGATGAGCACTTGAAATGCCATAGCATACAAGGTTACAGGCCAAGTGCTGGAAAAGGGGATAAGAATGGACAGGCTTGATGGCCAGCACAGACAGAGTGGGGCGAAGGGACTGTTTCTGTGCTGTAAAACTCTGTGCATCTATGACACTTCCAATTTCTCATTTGTTGTTGCGTTATCATCACTAGAACCGCCAGATTTCTGTTACAGCCAGGTGAGGAGGGGTCCCAGGCTCTCCTCTTGTCCTAACTTTTATTTCACTGCAGCGGTGTGTATTCCTTTTTAGCAGTGGACATGCTGACCACCTCAGTGAGCATTTTACCATTTACCGTTGTTGTGATCGTGAAAGAACCAGTCAGACAGGTTTTCTTGAGTTTAAACAAGAGGTGAGTTTATTATACTTAACAATCTAAACTGAATCTAAATAAAATAATAAACATACACACATTCATGCACACACACACAGACCTGCAAATCACACAGAAATAAATTAGAGAGTGAGAACTAAATTTCTATTCGGATTAGAGTCCAGAATAAATTAAAAATAAACCAAAATCTGTGAGATTGGGTAATTCTGTGGTCTGCGCCTTTGCCTCCCTTATTTATAAGTGTCATGTCATCTGCAAGGGTTTAAATTATGTTGTTTTACATATAAGTTTATGTCACTTGTATATTTATCTATATGTCAGGAAGAGTACTGGTTTTAATACTGACCCCTGAGAAACAGCACTGTATTCTTCCCCTCCCCCAGTCTGAACAATGTCTGTTCACCACTTCTCTCTGCTTTCTGTCCCCGAGTCAGTGTCATATCCACTCTATCACTCTCTCATTAATCTATATGTTCCATTTTTCATAACAAGTCTATGAAATGTCATTTGATCACAGGACTTTTGATAGTCCAGATACATAACAGGAAACATACTATCCTCATCAACACTCACAGTTAGGTCATCAACTAACTTGATCAAGATTATCAGACATGATTTTCCATGATCCTATCCGTACTGTTTATCATTTAATATCACATGTTTTTCCAAGAATGATATATTTTTGTACTGGGTCACGGCCTCCAGAAATTTCCAACCACCGACATTAGACTGACTGGTCAGTAGTTATCGGGTTTATCTAATGTCTCCTTATTTAAACAGCTTGTAACAGCTTTGTCATCACTCCCAGATCCAAAGAGGATTGAAAGCTTCTGGCCAGTGCCTCTGCTATTTCCACATTCCTTCCCTCAACAAACCTCATATATCCCATCTGGACTGGGTAAATCTTCGACACTATTGTGGTGTAAAAAGTGTTGGATTGAAAGGTGTTAAAGGTGTTTGTTCATTGACTGTAATTAACGTCAGTCTCCAAGGACTCGAATTGTGTCACTGGAGGGTTTCCCTCTTCTATTAATAATGGATTCCTTCCAATGTGCTGGCTCATAGTGTCAGTGGGAGCATCACCCCCGGCACTAACAGAGATCAGCGGCTCCAGAGAGCGAGAGAGGAGAGATCAGAATCTGAGAACAATAGATTGGAATTTTACAACAATGGTTCAGAATCTGAGAACAATAGATTGGAATGTTATAACAATGGACAGCATGAAATTCTCCTATTGGTTTAGCCTCGGTACTGCAGATTATTTTTGGATAACATTAGATTTGCGGATCTGTTATGCTCCGAAGATGATTCAAACGATTTACTATCCCATACTCGCTATTATTGGTGTCCCTGGCAAGTCTCTGTATCCAACTATTAGATCTATAAATCATATTTCACTGATTTAGTGTTCTTGTCATGTAAATCTTGGGAAGACTTAAGCCACAGTCTTCAGTCTCTGTCTCACATTCCACTCTGCATCCAATATCTGCATTCCCCTCCCTACCCAATGTCTGAGGCTGAAACAGACTGCTTGGAACTTCTTTGCTATATTTATACCTGAGCTGAGTTCATTGCCATATTCTGCCTATCACCAACCCTGCCTGCTACTACCTCTGTAATATCACCCATCATCATCTCTGCCCATCTGCTAATAAACCCTCATCTGTGCCGTTGTTAAATCCACACTTAACTATTCCAATTCTATCCTGGTCACCCTCCCAGATATCAACCTGCATAAACAACAGCCCATCCAGAACTCTGCTGCCTATATCCTAACTCAGACCAAATCCCGATCGCCCATTACTTCTGTGCTCACTGATCAACATTGGCTCCGGGCCTGGCAGTACCTAAATTTTAATATTCTCATTCTTGTGTTTGAATCCCTCCCTGGCCTCACCCCTCCAATTAGTCCCATTTCCCTTCCATTGCACATATTCTTTTAAATCTTATGCCTTCAAGTCTTTTTCCAATTCCCTTTCAGAAGTGAGCTGTTTTCACTCTATTTCTTCTCCTGCTGTGATTTTCACTCTATGACGTTTCACTCTATGATGGCACTGGTGCCAACGCTATGGAAACCTGGAACTATAAAATGATGTGAACTGCACAGCCGGCCACTTCTAGTGTGGCCAGCACAGTGCCCCGTGCTGGGCAGGGAAGTAGCCTGGGTATACTGTGCATGTGCTGTTAGAGTGAGGAAGGGTTTGAATTGACGTCAATCTGCCATTCCGACAGCTTGGATGCACGTCTTTAAATCTTGATCTGTGCATGTCGACTGACCGCCTGTGTTAGTCTCTCTCAGCTGAACATACATTCAGCAGCACGAAGGACCCCCACTGGTGTTATTTAAAAGGACCAGGAATCCAACGTGCAGGTGAGGGTCTTGTGACTTACTTTTGCTGTTGTAAAGTTAGTGGAGCTGCTGTGGATGGTATTCTGGAGGTTGTGTTGTAAGCTGCTGCAGACATTCAGGGAGGAGAGAGGATTTGGTGAACCAACTCTGGACGAGGTATGGGGACTGTACTTACAGTGTTTCTGGGTCTGTCACATGACCAACAAATGGAGCAGAGGCTGCAGAGAGGGGAAGCTCTGTAATGAGGGAGAAGGAGGGGGCTCTGCCTTACCCACCCCGGTTTTGCAAGAGCACTTTTCCTACCTACACCTAACCCAGGAGCAGTGTGTGAGGTGACTCTGATTCAATAAAGAGGTGGTCGCAGAGCTGTGTAACCTCCTGCAACACGACCTGGAGCCTCACACCAGGGTGAGGACGGAGCTGTCAGTGGCTGTTAAGGTCACAGTTTCATTGAACGTCTATGTATCTGGATTTTTAGAGCCAGGAGCATGAGACAAATCTAACGTAGGGATGTAGAAATCGATGTAGTCATAAAATATTTTCCGACATAAAAGGAGGCCATTTTACCCCTCCATGCCAGCTCAATCTGGAACAATCCAGTCATTCCCACTCCCCCTCTCAATCCCCCTGTCCCTGCAAGTTCATTTCCTTCAGGTGCCCATCCAGTTTCCTTTTGAAATCATTGATTGTCTTATCTTCCACCACCCTCACGGGCAGTGAGTTCCATCTCATTACCATTCACTGTGTAAAAAAGTTCTTTCTCATATTACCCCTGTATCTCTTACCCAAAACCTTCCATCTGAGTCCCCTTGTCCGTGTTTCATCAGTAAATGGGAATAGTTTTTCCTTGTCTATCTTAATTACTTCTGTCATAATCTTGTAAACCTCTATCAAATCTCTCTCAATCTCCTTTACTCCAGGGAGAACAACTGCAGCTTATCCAAACTAACCTTGTAACATGGATAGCACAGATAGATGGATATTTGCTCTGTTTGTAAACCCGTGCCATTCCTGCACTGTATGTGTTTGATGGGAACAGTGTAGAGGGAGATTTACTCGATATCTAACCCTGTTTATTTTTCTTCCCCTTTTATATATCCCATATTGAGGGGGCCTTTATTCTCAGGCCCGCTTTATATACATATTTAAAATTTTTAAATAACTTTATTTAAAACAGATAAATAAACCAAAATCTCAAATTAAAATGCCTTTCGCGGCGTCGATGATGCACTCCAGTCCCTGTGGTGCCCACCGGTCACAGAAGGCCTCAAGCGTACCGGCGGAAACTACATGCTCCTTCTCCAGGGACACCCGGGTGCGAGCGTAACCACAGAAGAGGGGCTGGCAATCGGGGAGGACGGACCCCCCGACGGCCCGCAGCCTGGACCTGTGAATTGCCACCTTTGCCAGGCCCAGGAGCAGAACGACGAGGAGATCCTCCTCCCGGCTTAAGCCCCTCCACATCGGGTGCCCAAAGATCAGGAGCGTGGGACTGAAGTGCAGCCAGAACATATGGTGCAGCCCCTTCAAATACTCAAAGCGGGGCTGCAACCTCGTATATATGTGAAACACGGACTCGCCCAGGACGCAGAAAGTATAGGTGGCCTGGGACTCCGTAAACCTACGTAAAAGTCTGCTGTACGGGACCGCCCTGTGCAACACCCTCCACCCCAGGTCCCCGAGGTAAAGGGGGAAGACTCCCGCGTAAAGAGACCTCCATCGGGGTTTCCCCTCCCTGCCAGATTGCAAGGCAGACCGCCAGGGCGTATCCGGACAGCTGACGAAGGCCAGGAAGTGGAGAGTGTGCAGGAGCAGCCCGTGCAGGAAACCCCTCTACGCTGACTGCAATGGCACGGAGGGCATTTTCCAAGAGGCGGCTCGGGCTGTGTGGGACTGGCTCCTGAGGAGGGTTTGGGGGCCTGGGTCCGCTCTCCCGAGCCCAATCACCACCCACAGTGAGGGGCATCCCAGGTGCTTTGGCTACTCCTCTGCCCACTGGTCCGACCCTGGAGCAGGCCGCCCGGACAGCCGAGGCACTCTCCTCAGCTGGCGAGGGAGCACCCTGACTGGACGGGACCATGTTCCAGACTCGGAATAGATCCCGATAAAAGACAGGCAACTCCCTCAGAGAGGCGCGGCTAACGGACTCCACTGGGAGCAGTGTGTCGTCTTGAAGGCAGTGACACTGGTGGAAAAAATACGTCGCCAGCGCACACCATCTGGGAGGACGATCTCTGCAGGTATCTCTGCAGGTTCCGAACGTGGAGAGTCGCAGCCTGGGTGCGGACGCACACCAGCGACTGGCCGCCCTCCTCCATCAGGAGACTCAGGACCACGGCAGAGACCCTGTGTTTCCTCTTGCCCCAGATGAAATCGACGAATTTCTTCTGGTTCTTGGTGTGTAATGCAGGGGGCGGGGCCAAAGTGACCAACGGGTACCACAGCATGGAGGTTGGTTTATGACCAACGCTCGGCCCCTGTAGGAAAGCACTCGGAGCAGTCCTGACCAACGCCCCAGCCGTGTGGTGACTTTCGCCTCCGACTCCTGCCAGTTTGCCCGCCAGGCTTCCTCAGCGGGGCTCAGGTGGACTCCCAGATAAAGGAGGTGCGTGGTGCTCCACGCAAAAGCTGTCATCTCCTCCGGCAGGGAGTCCACCCGCCACTGACCAACCAGGAGTCCGGAACATTTCTCCCAATTGATCCTCGCGGAGGACACAGCAGAAAAGGTTTGCTGGCAGTCACGCATCCTCCGCAAGTCAACGGGATCTGTGACCACGAGGAGCATGTCGTCGGCGGAAGCCGAGAGGACGACCCGCTGGCCGGCTCACGCAGAGAAATCCCGTCAACCTCCTGCAAATGCGGCCCAAGTCCAAAAGTGCGCAGAGTCCCGAAAAGGTTTTTGTGATCCACCCTGTCGAACGCCTTCTTCTGACCGAAGGAGAGTAAGGCGACCAACTGACCAGTCCTCTGGGAAAGTTGGATCAGGTCCCAGAACAGGTGGATGTTGTCCTGGATGGACCGGCCCGGGACCGTGTAGGACAGGTCGGGTTGGATCATGTGGGCCACCATGGAGCCAAGGCGGGTAGACATAGCCCGGGCAAAGATATTATAATCCGTGCTGAGGAGGGAGATCGGACGCCAGTTTTTAAGCAGGCGGAGATCGCCCCTCTTCGGCAGCAGGACGACGACCGCCGGGGCATCTCCCCGGTCGCCAGGCTTTCCCCCAGGACCCGCGCATAATCGTCCCCCAGGATGTCCCAGAACGCCCTGAGGAGCTCCACGGTCAACACATCCAACCTTGGGGATTTGCCCCTCGAGAGCTGGTGGAGGGCGCCGGTCAGCTCTGCTCACGTGAGCGGAGCCTCCAATCCTTCGGCTGACTTGCGGCTGGTCCTCCCACAAAACTCTGCGTGCATCCTCGCTGGACGGATCCGGAGAGAACAATGCACTGCAATAAGTACGGTCCAGGAGGCCCTTTCTCTCCGGATCCGTGATGGAGGATCCGCCGTCGGCCAGCAGCTCGACGATCTGCTTACCAACCCCCTGCCATTTTTCCAGCGAGTAGAAGAAGGGTGAAGCGCGGTTCAGATCTTCCAGGATCTGGATCCGCGACCTCACGTACGCGCCTCGGGACCCTATGAGCTGCAGGTCCCTCAGCGCACCCTACTTCTCTTTGTACGCCTGCCACAGGGCCGGGTCCATGATGGCATGACCGAGGAGGGACTCCAAGTCGAGAACCTGCCTCTCAAGGCGCCCGATCTCGGCTTCCCGCCTCTTGGTCGACCCCTTCGCGTACTCCTGACAGAAGATGCGGATGTGAGTCTTGCCCACATCCCACCATAGCCTCAAGGAGGGGAAGCTACCCTGCTTCCTTCTCCAGTCGGCCCAGAATCGACAGAACGAGTCCCGGAACAGCTCGTCCTCCAGCAGCCAGTTGTTAATGTGCCAGTACGCAGATCCCGCCAGCGTGCGGAGCGGAAAGAACTCTGCCCACACCAGGTGGTGGAGCACGGCACCAGCCACCTGGAGGCCGCCGAGACGCGTGAGACGTACGCCTGCGAAAAGTAGAGGCGGTCGTTTCGCGACCCTCCCCCTCCAGACCTCCACGTGAAGGCGCTGGAGTCGGGATGGAGTTTCTGCCAGACGTCCACCAAGTTAAGGGAGCTGATCAGCCCCTCAACTTCACGACCGACGCTTGGCCGCGCTGGGGACCTGAGCGATCCCCCAACTCGAAGGTGCAGTTAAAATCCCACCCCCGCCCCCCCCCCCCCCCCGAGGATGATGCACTCGCTGCTATCGATGGGGCTCAAGAGAGCAGACACTTCTTCAAAGAAGCGCGCTTGCAACGCGCCGGGCCTGGGCGCGTACACGTTCACATCGTGGAGCAGCACGGTCCCCAGGCGAACGGCGTGGTGGAGCAAGCAACCCGGCACTAGCTCCTTGACCCCCAAGATCTCCGGCTGAAAAGTCGGGGCCAACAAGATAGCCACCACATTAGAAATAGGGGTGAGGTGACACATGTAGAACCCACCCTGCCAGTCCAGGAGCCAGGTGGCTTCATCTCCCGGAACGGTGTGGGATTCCTGCAGAAAGCTCACTGCGTATCTCCCTTCCCTGAGGACTGAGAGATTGGCAAATCTGTGGTGAGACCCCCTGCTGCCGTTGATGTTGAGGCTGGCTATGGTTATCTTCATGTCAAAGGTACTAAAAACCCGTCACCAACACCTCACTGTGAGGAGGGACTGGAAGTGCACCTTGCCCTCCACTCCCCCAGCAACCCATTGAGGAACACATTAAAACGGCGCCTCTCAAGCAGTTTCACGCCCGCGCGCTTGCCCGCTTTCTTAAGGGCGGCACGGACGGACTGTATGATCAGCGCCAGATTCGACCAACGACCGAGGGCCAGCTGACCTTTATTGCGGCAACCCCTGCAAACCGCGAGGAAATCCCGGAGTTCCGCCGTGGGGATGAGAGGAGATTCAGTGGGAGGCACGAGGGACTCCACCACCTCACTGGCGATGGAATCAAGATCATCCTCCGTGCCCCACACCGAATCCCCATCCTCCTCCGGGTCATCACCGCCACTGGCCGACACACCCACCACACACTGTGGGGCGGACGTCCCGGCAGCGCCAGCTGATCCCGCTTCCATCACGATCCCGCCCCCAGGATCGATGGCGGAGGAGTCCTCTCTGGGTTCCATTGTGAAACTGGAGCCTGTGGGCGCCAGCAGTTCAGGACCCCCCTTCACCTCCATCCCCAGGCCAATGAGTGGTCCAGGGGAGACAGGCGTTCCCGACTCCAGAAATCCAGCCAGAGCCGAGACCAGAGGAGGCGGAGGGAGGAGGCCATCTCCCCCTCCGCCAGCACCCACAGGCCCAGCAGATGGGGCAGCGTTCTCGGTTACAACCGGGTCGGGTGTATCCTGGTTGGTGGTGGACTCCGGCTGGGAGGGCCGACAATTTGTTGGAGACGTTGGAATGTGAAAAGGTGCTTCAGATACAAATTGCAGTGGCCATCTTGGCTGCCAGTTTCTTGCAGGATTTTTTCCATTAAAACTTTAATGTAAGTTTCCAACTGATGAATTAAAATTCCTCATTGGCGTATCGTGTTTCCTTGACACCAATAACACCTCTTTAATATGTGCCTCAGCCTACCAGCTGCATAAACCCTCATCGTGACATTGTTAAATCCACACTTGACTCTTCCAATTCTATCCTGGTCACCCTCCAATTATAAATCCATAAAATGATGTGAACTGCACAGCTGGCCACTTTTAGTGTGGTCCGCACAGTGTCCCATGTTGGGCAGGGATCTAGCCTGGGTGCCATGTATGTGTTGTTAGTGTGAGGAGGCGTTAGTACTGATGTCAATCAGCCATTTTGGCAGGATTGATATACGATTTTGAAACTTGCTCTGTGCATGTCCACTGACCACCTGTGTAAGTCACTCTCAGCTGAGCATTCATTCAGCAGCATGAGGAACCACTGCACCTCCACCCCCCCACCCCCCCCCCCACCCCCCATCCCCACCACCACCCCCCAAAGTTATTTTATAGGATCAGGCATCCAACTTACAGGTGAGGGGCTTTAGACTTAGTTCTGTTATTGTAAAGTTAGTGGAGGTGCTGTGGATGGTTTTCTGGAGGTTGTGTTGTGAGCTGCTGCAGACATTCAGGGAGAACAGAGGATATGGTGACCCAACACTGGACGAGGTATTGGGATTGTAGTTAAAGTGTCTCTGGGTCTGACTCATGACCAACAAATGGAGTAGAGGCTGCAGAGAGGGGATTCTCTGTAAAGAGAAAAGAGGAGGGGGCTCTGCCCTACCCACCTGGGTGTTCCAAGGGCACTTTTTCTACCTACACCTTAACCCAGGAGCAGTGTGTGAGGTGACTCTGATTCAATAAGGAGGTGGTCACAGAGCTGTGTCAACTCCTGTAACACGACCTGGAGCCTCACACCAGGGTGGGGACGGAGCTGTCAGTGGCCGTTAAAGTCACAGTTCCATTGATCTTCACTGCATCCGGATCATTCCCCAGGCAGGAGTGGGCGGCATATCCAACAGATTCACAGAGAGTCAGAGTCGTTTACGAAATAGGAGGAGGCCATTCGGCCCCTCTGTACCAGCTCTCTGTGGAACAATCGAGTCAGTCCCACTCCCCCACTCAATCCCCGTATCCCTGCAAGTTCATTTCCTTCAGATGTCCATCCGGTTTCCTTTTGAAATCATTGATTGTCTCGGCTTCCACCACACTCACGGGCTGTGAGTTCCAGCTGATTAACATCCACTGTGTAAAAAAGTTCTTCCTCCTATTCCCCCTGCATCTCTTACCCAAAACCTTCCATCTGTGTCCCCTAGTCCGTGTTTCATCAGTTAATGGGAACAATGTTTCCTTGTCTATCTTCTCTCAACCGATCATAATCTTGTACACTTCTATCAAATCTCTCTCAATCTCCTTTATTCCAGGGACAGCAACTCCATCTTCTCCAAACTAACCTTGTAACTAAAATACCCCAATCCCTGGAAGCATTCCAGTCGAATCATAGAAAGTTAAGGCACAGAAAGCAGCCACTTGGCCCATCTTGTCTGCGCCAGCCAGAAAATGATCCATCTATTCTAATCCCATCTTTCAGCATTTGGAGCGTAGACCTGCAGATTACAGCACTTAAGGTGGATATCCAGACTATGTTTGAATGAGTTGAGGGTTTCTGACTCAACTACCCTTTCAGGTAGTGAATTGCAGACCCAGCACCACCCTCATCTCCTTTCTGATCTTTCTACCAATCACTTTAACTCTATTCCCCCTCTTCGATGTTATGGTGAATAGGTTCTTCACCTCCACTCTATCCAGGTCCTTTACAATTTTGTGCATTTCAATCAGATCACCCCTCAGCCTTCTCTGTTTCAAGGAGAACAACCCCAGCCTATCTAATCTTTCTACATAGCTGCAGTTTTCCAGTCCTGGCAACATCCTCGTAAATCTCCTCTGTACCCTCTGGAGTGCAATTACATCCCTTCTGTACTGAGGTGACCAGAACTATACACAGTACTCAAGTTGTGGCCTAACCCATGAGTTATACAGCCCCAGCCTAACCTCCCTGTTCTTGTATTCTGTACCTGGGCTGATAAAGGAAAGCATTCCATATGCCACGTTGTCGAAGACTCCTGCTGTGTTCAGGGATGTGTGGAAATTCAATCCAGGGTCCCTCACTTTCTCTACACTTCTCAGTATTGTGCCATCAATCCTGTATTCCTTTGCCTTGTTTCACCTCCCTAAATGCATCAGATCATACTTCTGCAAGTTGAATTCCTTTTGCCACGTTTCTGCCCATCTGACCAGGCCATCACTATCTTTCTGTCGTCTACAGCTACCCTCCTCACTCGCTACCACATGGTCAATCTTTGTGTCATCTGCAAACGTCTTGATAATGCCCCCTACATTTAAGTCCAAATCATTAATATAGACCACAAAAAGCGAGGGATCCAGTACTGAGCCCTGCGGAACGCCACTGGAAACAGCCTTCCACTCTCTAAAACAGCCGTCAACAAATACCCTTTCTTTCCTGCCACTGAGTCAATCTTGTATCCACCTTGATGCATTTCCCTGGATCCCGTGGGATTTTTTTTTTTTTTTAGAGATACAGCACTGAAACAGGCCCTTTGGCCCACCGAGTCTGTGCCGACAATCAACCACCCATTTATACTAATCCTACATTAATCACATATTCCTACCACATCCCCACCTGTCCCTATATTTCCCTACCACCTACCTATACTAGGGGCAATTTATAATGGCCAATTTACCTACCAATCTGCAAGTCTTTTGGCTTGTGGAAGGAAACCTGAGCACTCGGACGAAACCCATGCAGACACAGGGAGAATTTGCAAACTCCACACAGGCAGTACCCAGAATTGAACCCGGGTCGCTGGAGCTGTGAGGTTGCGGTGCTAACCACTGCGCCACTGTGCCGCCCCAATCTGATTTTCTGAACCAGTCTGCCATGTAGGACATTGTCAAAAGGCTTGCTACCATCCAAGTAGACAACATCAACTGCACGACCCTCATCTATATTCCTTGTTACTTCTTCAAAAAATTCGACCAAGTTGGTCAAACAAAATCTTCCCTTAACAAATCCATACTGACTATCCTAAAATAAATAGAGGTGGTGAGTAGAGAAGAAGGAAAGTTATTGTGAACCTATATAAAGCTCTGGTTAGGCCCCAACTGGAGTGCTGCATCCAGTTCTGTTCACCACACATTAGGAAGGATGTGAGTGTCCTTGACAGGGTGCAGAGGAGATTTACCAGAATCGTTCCAGGGATGGAGGATTTTAGCTACAAGGTTACTCTTGAAAAGCCTATATTATTTTCCTTGGAGTGAAGGAGATTGAGGGGAGATTTGATAGAGGTATACATGATGATGACTTGTTTGGAAAAGGTAGAAGGGAAAAGATGTTCCCATTAGTTAATGGTACAAGGACCAGAGTTCAGGTGGTGGAACAGAGATACAGGGGGATGTGACGAACAACTTTTTCACACAGCGAGTGGGAATGGCCTCTAAAATCACTGCCTACGAGGGTGTTGGAAGGAGTGATGGTGAATGATTTCAAAAGGATATTGGATGGACACGTGAGGGAAATAAACTTGCAGGAATATGGAGACAGAGCTGGGGAATGAGACTGACTGGCTTTATCTCGGAAGAGCTGGCATGGACTCGATGGTTTGAGTGGCCTCATTCTGTGCTCAAATGATTATGACTCTCTGACAGGGGATTACAATTACTACTGCTTTCCTATACTGGGAAAGTTTATCATGGACTGGGCAGTATCACCCGTGATGTAAGTGGCCAGAACGTGGTTAATAAATGTCCTTCACAAACAGAGTAAATCAGTTCAGACCCACTCACAATTCTGGAGTCATTCACAATGGGGAGTAGTTTCTCCTGGTTTTCTCTACACAGGACAGCAACCAGGCTTTTCACTGTGTCCTCCACCTCCATGTGGAAAATCTTGCCAGTGTTAGGTGGGATAAGGCGCGTTACCTGGGCGACAGCTTTCTTCAGTTGTACTGCTTCTTCCGTGCTCTTTTCAGTCCAACCGGGTTAAAACTGGTCAATATCACCATTAGGTAGTTCATAAAGTGGAGTCACAGTCTCTGCAAATCGAGGGATGAAGGTCCACTAATACCCCACCAGCCTGAATATAGGGCACTGGGCAGTCTTTGAGGTGGACAGTTGTAGATGCTGGATGGTCTCGACCTGATGTTGGTCTGGGCTGATGCTGGATGATCCAATCTGGACACCTAGAATGGTGACACAACCTTGCACCAGCTGGGCCTTGCGTGGATGGTCTTTTCGTCCAGCTCCCAAAGTAACTGCAGTAGTTCCTGTGAAAGGGTTAAATGTGTGGACACGGTCTGTGGTGATGAGGAGGAGATCATTGACATATTGCACAAAGCAGGAAGACTGTGAAAAGCTCAGAAGGCCCCCGGTTATACGTTTGTGGAAAATAGTGGGGTTATTGTGGAACTCCTTGTGACCGACATGTCCAGAGGTATCTCTGGTCCTCAGAAGTGAATGTGAATTTAAATTTTTTCTCTAGTTTTACTGGGATACTCCAATAACCATTAGAGATATCCAGGGTGATGAAGACAGCCCTGCCGCAGGAAATCCGGGAGAGTAGGGTGGGTGTCGCTCAGACAACTGGATTCACGTAGGAGTGAATGAGCTGAGTTTGAGGCTGCAGAGAGGGGAAGCTTTGTAAAGAGGGAGGAGGAGGGGTCTCTGCCCGACCCACCCCGGGTTTTCCAAGTGCAAAAAGAGCAGTGGTTCTCATACCAAACCCTGGGGAAAAACACTGTATACTCCCATCGAGTCTGAACAACAACCTTTCACCACTTCTCTCTGTTTACTGTTCCTTAGCCTATTTTATATCCACACTGTCTCTATCCCTTTAATCCATAGGGTTCAGTTTTCCTAACCTGTCCATTGAATGGCACTTGATCAAACACCTTTTGAATGTCCATATATATAACTTCAATCACACCACCCTCATCAACCCTCTCCATTGTGTAATCAAAGAACTCCATCAAGTTTACCTCACCACCACCTCTCTCCACTCCTCCACTGTTGTTAAATTATCAGATTGCTTATCCGACATCCAGTACTGGATGAGCAGAAATTTTCTCCAATTAAGTATTGGGAAGACTGAAGCCAATGTTTTCAGCCCCCACTCCAACTCTGTTCCCTTGCTATTGATCCCATCCCTCTCCCGAGTAACACTCTGAGATTCAGACAGTTTATTTGCAACCTTGGTGTCATATTTGGGATAAAATTAATGGGCACATGGACAAATAGGAAAACCAGCATGTATTTGTTTGGGGAAAATTGTGTTTAACTAAATGGTTGGAATATTTTGAAGAGGTAAAAAGGAAGCTTCGTGAGGGCAATGCTGCTGCTGTGGTATAAATTGAATTCCAAAAGGCATTTGATAAAGTGTTATGCAACAGACCTGTGAGCAAAGTTATAGCTCATCAAATAAAAAGGCCAGTAGCAACATGAAACTAAGCTGGTTGAGTGACAGGAGACAGAGAGTAGTGATTAATGGATGCTTTTCGGGCTGGAGAACAGTTTGCAGTGGAATCAAAACAAAATACTGCGGATGCTGGAAATCAGAAATATAAACAGAAAGTGCAGGAAATACTCAGCAGGTCTGGCAGCATCTGTGGAGAGAGAAGCAGAGTTAATGTTTCAAGTCGGTGACCTTTCATCAGAACTGGCAAAGGTTAGAAATGTAATAGGTTTTAAGCAAATATAGTGGGGGTTTTGGGGGAAACACAAGTACAGAAAGGTGAACATAAGAGCGGGGGTGGGGGATGGAGGGTGTTGAAATGATAAGCGAGCGGAAGTTCAGTGTCATGCCTTCTGGACTGAGTGGAGGTGTTCCACAAAGCGGTCACCCAATCTGCATTTAGCCAGCTGCGGTGTTCCAGTGAATAACAACGCCAGCTCAAGGAACAGCACCTCATTGTCCGATTAGGCATTTACAGCCTTCTGGACTGAATATTGAGTTCAACAATTATTTTGTTTTAACATTTTTTGCCATGTGTCGGCCTGAAACTGGATTTGGTCTGTTGGTGCTTTTGGCTCGAGCTGTTCATTATTCTATCATTTAACACCCTCTCTGCACTAATGCTTTATCTTTCGCCACACAACAAGCACATTTTCTTTGCCTTTGCCCCAAGACCTCCTCGTCACTTAATCTCTCTGACCCTCTGTTCTATCTGCACCCCTTTTGTTCACTTTTGCCCCACCCCTGCTTTATTTGCTTAAAATCTATTACATTTCTGACCTTTGCCAATTCTGATGAATGGTCACACACCTGAAACGTTAACTTTGTTTATCTCTCCACAGATGCTGCCAGGCCTGCTGAGTATTTCCAGCACTTTTTGTTCATATTTACGGTTTGCAGTGGAGTTCCCCAGGGATTAGTGTTGGGACCCTTTCTCTTCCTGACAAATATTAATTACCTAGACCTTGGTGTACAGGGCACAATTTCAAAGTTTGCAGAGGATGCATAACTTGGAAGCATTGTGAAATGTGAAGAGGATAGTGTAGAACATCAAAAGGACATAGACAAGTTGGTGGAATGGACAGACAGGTGGCAGATGAAGATCAATGTGGAGAAATGTGAAGTGATTCATTTTGGTACGAAGAACATAGAGAGACAATAGAGAATAAAGGGTGCAATTCTAAAGGGGGTGCAGGAGCAGAGGGACCTGGACATATATGTGCATCGGTCATTGAAGGTGGCATGACAGGATGAGAGAGCAGTTAATAAAGCATATAGTATCCTGGGCTTTATTAACAGAGGCATGGGATACAAGAGCAAGGAGGTTATTTTGAACTTGTGTAAGACACTAGTTCGGCCTCAGTAGCAGTATTACGTCCAGGTCTGGGCACCACACCTTATCTAACGTGAAGACATTGGAGAGTGTGAAAATACATTCACAAGAATGGTTCCAGGGATGAAGAATATCAGTTAGGAAGATAGACTGGAGAAGTTGGAACATGTTCCTTAGAGAAGAAAAGGCAGAGAGGAGATTTCAAAAAGTCTGCAAAATTAAGAGGTGTCTGGAGAGAGTGGATAGGGAAAAACTGTTGCCATTCCTGAAAGGATCGAAAACGAGAGGGCAAAGAATTAAAGTAATTGGTAAAAGAAGCATAAGTGACATGAGGAACACTTATTCACACAGCGAGTGGTTAAGGTCTGGAATGCACTGCCTGAGAGTGTGGTGGAGGCAGATTCAATCGAGGCATTCAGGAGGAAATTGGACAGCTATCTGAAAAGGAAAATTGTACAGAGTTACAGGAAGAAGTCAGGGGAGTGACACCAGATGAATTGCTCTTTTGCAGAGCCAGTGCAGATACGATGGACTGAATGGTCACCTTCTGTGCTGTAACAATTCTATTATTCTGTGACATTCGACCACAAAATGAGCTTCCAACCTCATATTCGTGCCATCACTATGACGACGTATTTCCACCTCAATAACATTGCCCGACTTCACCCCTGTCTCAACTCATCTGCTGCTGAAGCTCTCATTCATGCTTTCATCACCTGTAGACTAGACTATTCCAACTCATTCTCCCACATTCTACTATCTGTAAACTTGAAGTCATTTAAAACTCTGCTTCCTGTGTCTTAACTCACGGCAAGTCCCATTCCCCGATCACTGACCTGCATCAGCTCACAGTCAAGCAATGTCTTTATTTTAAAATTCTCAACACGTTTTCAAATCCCTCCATGGTCTCACCCCTCACTATCTCTGTAATCTCCTCCAGCCCCACAGTCCTTCGAGGTACCTCTGCTCCTCTAATTCTGGATTCTTGTGCATCCCTGATTTTAATTACTCTCACTTTTGTGGCCATACCTTCAGTTGCCTCGGTCGCAAGCTCTGGAATATCCTCCCTTCACAGCTCCACCTCTCCACCTCGCTTTTATCCTTTAACACACTCCTTTAAAACCTGCCTCTTTCACCGAGCATTTGGCTACCCATCCTAATATCCCATTTTGTGGTTCAGTGTTATACTTTGTTTCATAATGCTGCTGTGAAGTACCTCGGGATAAGTTCTTGTTGAAGTTTGCCAGACATGATTTGCCGTTAGCATATCCGTGCTGCTTGAAATTTATTATGCTGTACTTTTCCAAGCAACAAATATTTATGACCTGGGTTGTGAAATGCCCCACCTATGGTCATATTGACTGGACAGTACATGGTTTAACCCATATCACCTTTTTTAAACAAGGTGTAACAATTGCAGCCCTCCAGTCCTCTGTCATCGTTCCCATATCCAAAGAGAATTGACAGATTCTGTCCAGTGCCTCTGCCATTTGCACCATCCCTTCTCTCATCAACCCTCATAATTCCCATCCAGACCGGTTAAATGCTCCAGTTTATTGTAGTGCTAAGAGTGTTGGATTGAAAGGTGTTAATTGAACCTGTTTGTTCAGTGACTTTAATTAATACCAGTCTCCATGGACCGTAATTGTGTCACTGGAGGGTTTCCCTCTTCTATTAATAAGAGACTCATTTCAATGTGTTACCCCTAGTGTCAGTGGGAGCATCATCCCCGGGACTAACAGGGATCAGTGGCCCCAGAGAAAGGGAGAGGATAGATCAGAATCTGAGAACAATAGATTGGAATGTTACAACAATGGGTCAGAATCTGAGAACAATAGATTGGAATGTTACAACAATGGGTCAGATTATGAGTACAATGGATTGGAATGTCAGAGCAATAGGCAGGAGTTTCATCTGGCAGTTTGACTTTCTTTCTGCAAATTTTGACTGGCTGCCAATAAACAGGCGGATCTATTACACACTTATGATTATTCAATATTTTTTTAATCCCATCCTGGCTATCATTGGTTTCCCTGGGAAGTGTCACGATCCACTTATTTATTCTATAAACCATGTTTAACTGCATTACTGTTCTTGCCATTTACTCCATATGTTGAACAGGCAGATACATAGTGCAGAGAGTCTGTGAGCAAGGTTAGACAGTTGACAGGACACAGTTGCAGCCAGTATGATGGGAGAAGTGTGTCTATTTTAACGCAAGAAGTGTCAGGAATAAGGGTGATGAACTTAGAGTATGGATCAGTACTTGGAGCGACAATGTTGTGGCCATTACGGAGACTTGGATATCACAGGGGCAGAAATGAATGTTGGATGTTCCGGGGTTTAGATGTTTCAAAAGGAATAGGGAGGTGGCAACATTGAATAGAACTGATGGGATTTTCCTGTTACTTTGCTTTGTAAAAACAGTGTCCAGCTCTCTGCCGGCCATTTTGGTTGTTTTACAAGCTTTTCACAAGTGACGAAAAATTCTGCCACATCCTCCTCATTGAACTTTGTCATGAACTGGGAGAACTTTAAGAGATCAGCACATGGTCCTGAGCTAGGGGTAGCTCCCTCAAGAGCTGTGCCTTCACTGGGTGTACTGGGTCTTCTTCTAGTTGTTTGAGCCGCCTTAACTCCCTTTCCTCCTTCTCCTTCTGGAACACTCTTACTTTTTCCCTTTCTTGGCACTCGCTCTGCGCTTTCTCGCTCTCTCTGGAATTCTAATTCTAGTCTCTTCTTTTCCAGTTTTACCTTAGCTAACATTACTCTATCTGTTAGTGATTCTAACCCTGTTTGATTATTCAGCTTTAAGTGGAAAATGGTTGGCCAAAAGTCTTAGGAATTCGGGTTTCCAGGTTTTTAGATGGAGAGTAATCCCTAACTGTCCAGCTACATTGCTCAACTTTTCAACAGAGAGGGATTTTAACCTGTACCAAGTTACTTCACTCTGTATATAACTCCTTGATTGGGAATGTAACTCCTTTAGTCAAAAAGCGAGGGAAACAGATAACAGAAAACTACAGGCAAGTTAGCATCACATCTGTCATAGGAAACTTGTTAGAAGCTATTATTAAAGACGGTGTAGCCGGCACTTAGAAACATTCAACCTAATCAGGCAGAATCAAAATGGTTTTATGAAAGGGAAATCATGTTTAATCAATTTGTTGGAGTTCTTTGAAGAGGTACCATGTGCTGCGGAGAAAGGGGCACCGGTGGATGTACTGTACATAGATTTCCAGGATGCAATAGATAAGGTGCCATATCAAAGGTTTTGTGAAAATAAAAGCTCATGGTGAACGGGGTAACATGTTGGCATGGATAGAAGATTGGTTAGCTAACAGAAAACAGAGAGTAGGCATAAATGGGCCATTTTCTGGTTGGCAAGATGTAAGGACTGGTGTGCCACAGGGATCAGGGCTGGGACCTCAACTTTTTGCAATTTATATAAATGACTTGGATGAAGGAGCCGATGGCCTGGTTACCAAATTTGCTGATGACACAAAGATGAGTAAGAAAGTAACTTGTGAAGGAGACATAAGGAGGCTGTAAATGAATATAGATAGGTTAAGTGATTGGGTAAAGACCTGGCAAATTGAGTATAATGTGGGAAAGTGGGAAATTGCCCATTTTGGCAGGAATAATAAAATCGAAGCATATTATCTAATGGTGAGAGATTGCAGAGCTCTGAGATGCAAAGGGATCTGGGTGTCCTTTTGCATGCATCTCCAAAGCTTAGTATGCATGTTCAGAAAGTAACTAGGAAAGCTGATAGAATGTTATCATTTATCGCGACGGTAATTGAATACAAAAGTAGGCATGTTATGCTTCAGTTATAGAGGGCATTGGTCAGACCACATCTGGAGTACTGTATACAGCACTGGTCTCCTTATTTAAGGAATGATGTAAATGCATTGGAAGCAACCCAGAAATGGTTTACTAGACTAATACCTGGAATGGGTGGGCTGTCTTATGAGGAAATATTGGACAGGCTAGGCTTATATCCACTGGAATTTAGAAGGGTAAGTGGCGACTTGATTTGAACATCTAAGATCATGAGCGGTCTTGACAGGTGCATGTGGAAAGATGTGTGTATCTGGGTGTATCTAGGATTAGGGGTCACCATTTAAAAATGAGAGGTCGCCCATTTAAAACAGAGATGTGGAGAATATTTTTTTCTCTGAGGGTTGTGAGCCTTGGGAATTCTCTTCCTCAAATGGCAGTGGAAGAGTGTCTTTAAGTACTTGTAAGACAGAGATAGATAGATTGTTGATAAGCAAGGGGGTGAAAGATTATCGAGGGTAGGTGGTAATGTGGAGTTGAGGTTTCAATCAGATTAGTCATGATCTTATTGAGTGGCAGAGCAGGCTTGAGGGGCCGAGTGGCCTACACCTGCTCCTAATTCATATGTTCATATGTTTGTATGCTCTGTCTTCGACCGTGGACATTTCAGTGTTCCAGCAGTGAAAACCACAATAAAACCTGCATTGATATTTTTAACTTTTTTCTCAGGATGAATTCTTTTTCCCACTTCCAATTTCTCATGTGTTGTTGCGTTATCATCATTCGAACCTCCAGATTTCTCTTCCAGCCAGGTGAGTAAGGGTCCCAGTCCCCCTCTTGTCTTATGTCTTATTTTACTGCAAGAGGGTATCCTTTTTAACAGTGGACGTGCTGACCACCTTAGTGAGTATTCTACCTTTTATCTTTGTTGTGATCATAAAAGAACCAATAGGACAGGTTTTCTTGAGTTTAAACAAGAGGTGAGTTTATTATACTTCACAATAGAAGCTGAATCTAAATAAAATAATAAAAATATACTCTACACATTCTCGCACACACTCTCATGAAAATCACACACAAATAAATTAGAGTGCGGAATAAACTCGTGATGGATTAGAGTCCAGAATAAATAAATTAAAAAAAAACGTCTGTGTGGTTGGATGATTCTCTGGTCTGCATTGTTCCACCGTTAGCTATGAGTTTCATGTCTTCTGCAAGAGTTGAAATTATGTTTTTATTTTTACGGAGACGTTGGTGTCATTTGTATATCTATCTATATTCTAGGAAAAGCACTGGTTCTCATACCGAGTCCTGAGAAACAGCACTGTATACTCCCCCTCCCCCAGTCTGAACAATGACCGTTCACCACTTCTCTCTGCTTTCTGTCCCTGAGTCAGTGTCATATCCACACTATCACTGTCACATTAATCGATGTCTTCCATTTTTCATAACAAGTCTATAAACTGACATTTGATCACCTGCCTTTTGAATGTCTGTACACATAACACAAAACACTCACAGTTTTGTCATCAACGAACTTGATCAGGATTATCAGGCATGATTTTCAATTAACCTATCCGTGCTGTTTGTTATTTATTATCCCATGTTTTTCCAAGAAAGATATATTTTTGAGCTGGGTTCTGGCCTCTAGTAATTTCCAACCACTGACATTCGACTGATTGGTCAGTAGTTACAGGATTTATCTAATCACTCCTTTTGTAACAGGGAGTAACATTTACAGCCCTACAGTCCTCTGTCATGACTCCCATATCCAAGGAGGATTGGAAGATTCTGACAGTGCCTTTGCTATTTCCACCATTCCTTCCCTCAGCAACCGCCTCCATTGTTTTATCAAAGAGCTGCATAGGGTTCAGTTTTCCTAATCAGTCTATTGAATGACACTTGATCAAACACCTTTTGAAAGTCTATAAATATAACTTAAATCACACCACCCTCATCAACCATCTCAATTGTTTTATCAAAGAACTCCATCATGTTTACCTCACCACCACCTCTCTCCACTCCTCCACTGTTGTTAAATTATCCAACAGCTTATCCAACATCCAGTACTGGATGAGCAGAAATTTCCTCCAATTAAATATTGGGAAGATTGAAGCCATAGTTTTCACGCCCCACTCCAACTCCGTTCCCTTGTTATTGATTCCATCCCTCTCCCTGGCAACAGTATGAGATTCAGACAGTCTGTTTTTAACATTGGTGTCATATTCAGGACAAAATTAATAGGCACATGGACAAATGTGGGTTAATTAAGGAAAACCAGCCGGATTTGTTAAGGGAAAATGGTGTTTAACAAACTTGCTGGAGTTTTTCGAAGTGGTAAAAAAGAAGCTTGATGAGGACAATGAACAAAGAACAAAGAACAAAGAAAATTACAGCACAGGACCAGGCCCTTCGGCCCTCCAAGCCTGCGCAGATCCAGATCCTCTATCTAAACATGTCGGCTATTTTCTAAGGGTCTGTATCTCTTTTCTTCCTGCCCATTCATGTATCTGTCTAAATACATCTTAAAAGACGCCATCGTGCCCGCATCTACCACCTCGGCTGGAAACGCGTTCCAGGCACCCACATGCTGTTGATGTGGTTTAAATGGAATTCCAAAAAGCATTTGATAAAGTGTCACACAACAGACCTGTGAGCAAAGTTACAGCTCATCAAATAAAAGGACAGTAGCAGCATGAAACTAAACTGGTTGAGTGACAGGAAACAGAGAGTAGTGATTAATGGATGCTTTTCGGGTTGGAAAAAAGTTTGTAGTGGAATCAAAACAAAATACTGCAGGTGCTGGAAATCTGAAATTAAAACAGAAAGTGCTGGAAATGCTCAGCAGTGTCTGTGGAGAGAGAAACAGAGTTAATGTTCCAGGTTTGTGTCCTTTCATCAGAACTGGCCAAGGTTAGAAATGTAATAGGTTTTAAACAAGTAAAGCGGGAGTAGAGGGTGTAAACACAAGGACAGAAATGTGGACATTTGAGTAGGGGTGGGGGATCAAAGGTGTTGAAATGACAAGCGAGTGGAAGCTCGGGATCATGCTTTTGGACTGAGCGGAGGTGTTCCACAAAGCGCTCACCCAATCTGCGTTTCACCTGCTGCGGTGTTCCAGTGAACATCAACGCCGGCTCGAGGAACAGCACCTCATTGCCTGATTAGGCACTCGACAGACTTCTGGACTGAACACTGAGTTCAATAATTTCAGTGCATTCAGAGCAGGTCCATTTTTATTATTTGTTTTATCAGTTTTTTTTACCATGTGCCAGACTTAAACTGGGATTTTTATATTGGTGCTTTTAGCTCGGGCTGTTCATTGTTCTGTCATTTAACAACTGCTCTGCACTAATGCTTTGTCTTTTACCACACCATGAGCACACTCTCTTTGCCTTTGCCCCATGACCTCCTGGTCAGTTAATCTCTCTGGCCCTCTGTCTTATCAACACCCCTTCTGCTCCATTTCGCCCCATCCCTGCTTTATTTGCTTAAAACATATTACATTTCTAACCTTTTCCAGTTCTGATGAAGGGTCACTGACCTGGAACATTAACTCTGCTTCTCTCTCCACAGGTGCTGCCAGACTGCTGAGTATTTCCAGCTCGTTTCGTTTTTTATTTAAGATTTGTAGTGGAGGACCACAGGGATCAGTGTTAGGACCCTTTCTCTTCCTGACATATATTAATGACCTAGACCTTGGTGTACAGGGCACAATTTCAAAGTTTGCAGATGATACAAAACTTGGAAGCATTATGAACTATTAGGAGGATAGTGTAAAACTTCAAAAGGACACAGACAAGTTGGTGGAATGGGCAGACAGATGAAGTTCAATGTGGGGAAATGTGAAGTGATTCATTTCGTAGGAAGGACATGGAGAGAAAATATAGAATAAAGGTTACAATTCTAAAGGGGGTTCTGGAGCATAGGGACCTGGATGTATATGTGCATCGGTCATTGAATGTGGCATGACAGGATCAGAGAGCAGTTAATAAAGCCAACAGTATCCTGTAGCATGGAATACAAGAGCAAGGAGGTTGTTTTGAACTTGTATAAGACACTAGTTCGGCCTCAGCTGCAGCGTTACGTTTAGTTCTGGGCACATTAGATAACATGGAAACATTGGAGAGTGTGAAAAAAACATTCACAAGAATGGTTCCAGGGATGACGAATATCAGTTCTAAAGATAGACTGGAGAAGTTGGAACATTTTCCTTAGAGAAGAGAAGGCTGAGAGGAAATTTGATAAAGATCTGCAAAATTATGAGGTGTCTGGACAGAGTGGATAGGGAAAAACTGTTCCCATTCCTGAAAGGATCGAAAAAGAGAGGACAAAGAGTTAAAGTAATTGGTAAAAGAAGTAGAAGTGACATGAGGAAAACTTTTTCACACAGCGAGTGTTAAGGTCTGGAATGCGCTACCTGAGAGTCTGGTGGAGGCAGATTCAATCGAGGCATTCAGGAGGAAATTGGATAGCTATCTGAAAAGGAAGATTGTACAGAGCTACAGAGAGAAGGCAGGAGAGTGGCATTAGATGAATTGCTCTTTTGGAGAGGCAGAGCAGACTCGATGGACTGAATGGCCACCTTCTGTGCTGCAACAATTCTGTGATTCTGTGGCATTTGAACACAAAATGAGCTTCCAACCTTATATTCGTGCCATCACTATGCCCACCTATTCCCACCTCAATAAGATCGCCCAACGTCACCCCGTTTCAACTCATCTGCTGATGAAGCTCTCATTCATGCTTTCATTACCTGTAGACTAGACTATTCCAACTCATTCTCCCACATGCTACTACATGTAAATTTGAGGTAATCTAAAGCTGGGCTGCCTGTGTCTTAACTCACAACAAGTCCCATTCCCCGATCACTAACCTACATCACCTCACAGTCAAACAATGCCTTTATTTTAAAATTCTCAATCATGTTTTCAAATCCGTCCATGGTCTCACCCCTCACGATAACTGTAATCTCCTCCTGCCCGACAACCCTCTGAGATATCTCTGCTCCACTAATTCTGGCCTGTTGTGCATTCCTGATATTAATTACTCCCCCATAGCTGTCTGCACCTTCAGTTGCCTCGGTCCCGAGCTCGGGAATATCCTCCCTACACAGCTCTACCTCTCCACCTCGCTTGTATCCTTTAAGACAGTCCTTTAAATCCTACCTCTTTGACCAAGCTTTTGGTCTCCTAACCGAATATCTGCATTTGTGGTTCAGTGTTACACTTTGTTTCATAATGCTGCTTACCTTAGGATAAGTTCTTGTTGAAGTTTGCCAGACATGATTTTTCATTGGTATATCTGTGCTGCTTGAAATGTATTATGCTGTGCTTTTCCAACCAACGAATATTTCTGCCCTGGGTTGTGAAATTTCCCCACCACTGACGTCAGATTGACTGAACAGAACAGGGTTTACTCCATCTCTCCATTTGTAACCAGGGTGTAACATTTACAAACCTCCAGTCCTCTGTCACCACTCCCATATCCAAGGAGAAGTGAAAGATTCTGTCATGTGCCTCTACTATTCCCACCATTCCTTCCCTCCGTAATCCTTATACATCCCATTCAGACAGGGTAAATGTTCTATTTTATTGTGGTACAAAAAGTGCTTGATTGAAAGGGGTTAACTGAACCTGTTTGTTCAGTGACTGTAATTAATGTCAGTCTCCATGGACTCTAATCGTGTCACTGGAGGGTTTCCCTCTGCTATTAATAAGGGACTGCTTTCAATGTGTTATCACATAGTGTTAGCGGGAGCATTAGCCCTGGCACTAAAAGGGATCAGCAGCTCCAGAGAAAGGGAGAGGATAGATCAGAATCTGAGAGCAATAGATTGAAATGTTCCAACAATGGATCAGAATCTGAGAACAATTGACTGGAATGTTCCAACAATGGGTCAGAATATGAGGACAATAGATTGGAATGTGACAACAATGGATCAAAATCTGAGAACAATTGACTGGAATGTTACAACAATGGGTCAGACTCTGACAACAATAGATTGGAATGTTACAACAATGGTTCAGAATCTGAGAACAATAGATTGGAATGTTACAACAATGGGTCAGAATCTCAGAACAACAGACTGGAATGTTACAACAATGGGCAGGAGTTTCATTTGGGAGTTTGACTATCTTTCTGCCAATTATGATCGGTTCCCATTAGACTATCGGATCTATCTTGTATTGAAGATTATGCAACACATTTACTATCCCATCCTTGCTATTATCAGTGTCCCTGGTAAGTCTCTCTATCCAGCTAGGAATGTTATAAACCAAGTTTCGCAACATTACTGTTCTTGTCATTTTCTCTGCCCTCCTTGTTACTTTTGTTATCCCTGGCAAAACTCTATCTCCAGCTATGAGCTCTATAAACCATTGCTACTTGTATTAGAGTTCATGGAATTTACTCTACCATGTTTTCTGCTGTTGCTGCCCCTGCTAAGTCCCTACTTCCCGCTATGTGATCTGTAAACCGCGTTTCACTGAAATAATGTTCTTACAATTTTAATTTTGGGAAGAGTGGAGCTTGTGCAATCGGTCTCCTTCGGTCCATCTCCATGAACGACGTACCCCTAACTGGCTAATATCTGAGGTTGAACCAGACAGTTTGCATCCTCTGCGTTCTATTTAACCCTCAGCTGAGTTCTGAACCCTTATTCTCTCCATCACCTACCCTGCCTACTACCAGCTCTGTAATATCACCCGTCTGCCTCAGCTCATTTGCTACATAAACCCTCATCTGTGCCGTTGTTAACATAGAAACATTATGATCATGGCTGATCGTCCAACTCAGCGACCTGTTTGCGCTTTCCCCCCATTTCCTTTGATCCCTTTCATCCTAAGAGCTATATCTAACTCCTTCTTGAAAACATGCAATGTTTTGGCCTCAACTGCTTTCTGTGGCAGCGAATTCCACAGGCTCACCACTCTCTGGATGTAGAAATTTTGCATATCAGTCCTGAAAGGTTTACCCCGTATCCTTAGACGACGACCACTGGTTCTGGACTCCCCCACCATCGGGGACATCCTTCCTGTATCTGTTCTGTCAAGTCCTGTTAGAATTTTATAGGTTCCTATGAGATCCCCATCAATCTTCTGAACTCCAGCGAACATAATTCTCACCGACTCAATCTCTCCTCATACGTCAGTCCCGCCATCCAGGGAATCAGTCTGGTAAACCTATAGCAATAACATCCTTCCTTAAATAAGGAGACCAAAACTGTACACAATATTCCAGGTGTGGCCTCACCAAGGCCCTGAATAATTGCAACAAGACATCCCTGCTCCTGTACTCGAATCATCTCGCTGTGAAGGCCAACATACTATTTGCCTTCTTTACTGTCCTTTGCACCTGCATTCTTACCTTCAGTGACTGGTGTACGAGAACACCCAGCTCTCCTTGCATATTCCCCTCTTTCAGTTTATAGCCATTCAGATAATAATCTGCCTTCCTGCTTTTGCTACCAAAGTGATTAACCTCACATTTATCCACATTGTACTGCATCTGCCATGCATTAGCCCACTCACTCAATTTGTCCAAATCACCCTGAAGCCTCTCTGCATCCTCCTCACAACTCACCCTCCCACCCTGTTTCGTGTCATCTGCAAATTTGGAAATATTACATTTAGATCCCTCACCGAAATCAGTAAGATATATTGTGAATAGCTGGGGGCCTATCACCAATCCCTATGGTACCCCACTAGTGACATTAGCAGGTGAATAGCCTGCCATTCGGAATAAAAGACCCATTTATTCCTACTCTTGGGTTTCCTGTCTGCCAACCAATTTTCTATCTATCACAATACACTAACACCAATCTCATGCGCTTTAATTTTACAGGCTAATGTGTTACGTGGGACTTTGTCGAAAGCCTTCTGAAAGTCCAAATAAACCACACCCACTGGCTCCCCCTCTACTAGTTACATCCTCGAAGAATTCTTGTAGATTTGTCAAGCGTGATTTCCCTTTCGTAAATCCATGCTGACTCTGTCCGATTCAACCACTTTTCTCCAAGTGCTCCTCTATAAAATCGTTGATAATGGACTCTAGAACTTTCCCCACCACCGACGTCAGGCTGACTTGTCGATAATTCCCTGCTTTCTCTCAGCCTCCCTGGGGTTACATTAGCTACATTCCAATCGTTAGGAAATGATCCAGAATGTATAGAATTTTGGAAGATGACCACCAATACATCCATTATTTCTAGGACCACTTCCTTCAGCACTCTGAGATGTAGATTATCAGGCCCTGGGAATTTATCGGCCTTCAATACCATCAATTTCCCCAACACCATTTCTCTACTAATACAGATTTCCTTAAGTTCCTCTCTCTCACTAAACCCCGTGTTCCCCAACATTTCTGGTATGATATTTGTGTTCTGCTTTGTGAAGACAGAATCAAAGTATGCATTTAGTTGGTCAGCCATTTCTTTGTTCCCCATAATTAATTCCACTGTTTCTGACGGTAAGGGACCTACATTTGTCTTCATCAATCTTTAAATCTGTTAAATCCACACCTGACTCTTCCAGTTCTATCCTGGTCACCCTCCCAGTTATAAACCTCCATAAACCACTGCCCATCCAGAACTCTGCTGCCTGTTCACTAATTTACACCAAATCCTCTTCACCCATCACCCCAAATCCTGATCACCCATCACCCCTATGCTCACTGATCTACATTAGCTCCAGGACCAGCAGCACCTTAAATTTAATATTTTCATTCTTGTGTTTGAATCTCATCCTCAATTAGTCCCATTGCCTTGTCCATTCCCATATTCCTGCCTTCAAGTCTTTTCTTCAATTCCGATTTAAACGAAGGCTTCTTTCCCTCTGTTTCGGTCTATGGCAGGTATTCTCAGCTCTGCAGTGTCACTGGGCCCAATGCCATGGACGTTTGGATCCATAAAATGGTATCAGCTGAGCTGCCGGTCACTTCCAGTGCTCCATGCTAAGCAGGGCTCTCGTCCCTGTTCACCAAGTATGTGCTGGTAGTGTGCAGAGGGATTTGATCTGACACCAATCAGCCATGCCAGCAGCTTTGATACACGTCTTTGAAACTAAGTGATGGGGGTGTGGTACATTGAGCAGTGTGAGAGGTTGGTGATGTAGGGGGTAGGAGATGCCATGTAGCAATGAATTCACTGACATTGACCACCCGTGTGAGCTCATCAAACTTCTTCTGGCTCTGATGCAAGGTCCTTGGGGCCAGACTTCTTGCAGTGACCTCCCTGGCCACCTGCTCCCATTCCCTTCGGAAGACGTTCCTTGAGGGTCTCCGCCCCACCCCACAGAAACATGGCCTCTCTCCTCCGGTCAACCTCCATGACTAAGGCCTCCAGCACGACATCCGTGAACAGCACAGCCCTCTCTCTGCCCTAGTATTCCATTTACCTTGTCTCCATTTGCAGCATTCACAGTCAGCAGCAGCTTCCTGTGATTCAGTACAGCTTCCCTTTAAGAGGGACAGACTACCTTTCAGAGCTGAATCCTGGCTGAAGCACGTGCCAGCCTTAAACACAGTTACGTCCCTGTTCAGCTTGCAGACAGACAGCAGCGCGGGTCACCCTAGGCGGTACGTAGAATTCATGCAAATGAGGAGGCAGCAGGAAGTCTGTGTGTCACCTGCCTCAACAGGAATGGGCACGGGCAGATCACGAATCACAGTCCCAACCCCTGAAAACTGGTAGAAACTTCTCTTTAACTCTGTATCTATTTTCCTTTTCTCTTTCACCCTTTCTCCCTCTCTCTCTTTGTCCCTTGTTCATATAATCACAGATTGATGCAGCACAGAAGGTCCATTATGTCAGTGCTGTCTCCTTTAAAGAGCTAACTAATTAGTCCCACTCCCTCCTCTTTCCCCAGACTCCTGTTGATTTTTTTTTTCCTTGTCAAGTTTTTGTTATATTCCCTTCTGAAAGATATTATTGAATCTGCTTCCACCATGATTTCAGGCATTGCATTCCAGATCCCACCCACAGACCGATAGGACCAAATATCCATGGAAGGGTTATGGCACAAAAGGAGGCTATTCAGCCCAATGTGTCTCTGCTGGCTGAAAAAACTAGCCGCCGAATCTAATCCCATCTTCCAGCCGCTGGTCCATGGCCTTGCCAGTTGCAGCACTTCAGGTGTAGGTCCAGGTACCTTTTAAAATCTTTGATGGTTTTTGCCTCCACCACCGTTCCTGGCACTGAATTCCAGACACCCACCACCCTCTGGGTGAAAATGTTTTTCCTCACGTCCCCTTTGATCCGTCTACCAATCAATTAAATCTGTGCCCCCTGGTAATTGACCTCTCCAATGGGGGAAACATGTCCTTCCTGACTACTCTACCTGGGCCCCTCATAATTTTGTACACCTTATTTCAGTCACCCCTCAGTCTCCTCTGTTCTAAAGAAAACAATCTTAGCCTATCCAATCTTTCATCATGGATGCAATTTTCCATCACTGGCAACATTCTTGAAAATCTTCTCTGTACTCTCTCCAAAGTAATTATGTCCTTCCTGTAATGTGGTGACCAGAACTGTACACAATACTCCAGCTGTGGCCTAACCAGTGTTTTATACAATTCCAGAATTACATCCCTCCTTTTGTATTCTATATATCGGCCAGTAAAGAAAAGCATTCCATATGCCTTCTTCACCACTCTGTCCACCTGTCTTGCCACCTTCCAGGAACTGTGGACAAACACTCCAAGGTCTCTAACATCTTCTACCCCTTTCACTATCTGTTGTGGATTCCTTCGCTTTATTTGCCCTTCCCAACTGCATTACCTCACAGTTCCCCAGATTGACTTCCATTTGCCACTTTTTCGCTCACTCAAACAAACCATTTAAACCATTGATATAATTCTGGAGTCCACAGCTATCCTCTTCAATATCAACTACATGACCAATTTTTGTGTCATCAGCAAATTTTCCAATCATGCCTCCCACATTTAAGTCCAAAGCATTAATATCTATCACAAATTGCAAGGGACCCAACACTGAGACCTGGGAACGCCACTAGACACCGCTTTCCATTCACAAGAAACATCTGTCGACCATTCCCCTTTGTTTCCTGACATTGGGCCAATTTTGGATCCAACTTGCCAGATTCCCCTGTATCTCATGAGCTTTCACTGTTCTGATCAGTCTGCCATGTGGGACCTTGTCAAACGCCTTACTAAAATCCATGTAGACCACATCCACTGCACTACCTTTATCAATCCTTCTTGCTCCTTCCTCAAAAAACTTAGTTATGTTAGGAAGACAAGACCCTCCCTTAACAAATCCATGCTGACTGTCCCTGATTAATCTTTGCCTTTCTAAGTGACAGTTTATCGTAGCTCTGAGAATTGATTCTAATAATTTGCCCACCGATGTCCGGCACAATGGCGCAGTGGTTAGCACCGCAGCCTCACAGCTCCAGGGACCCGGGTTCGATTCCAGGTACTGCCTGTGTGGTGTTTGCAAGTTCTCCCTGTGTCTGCGTGTGTTTTCTCCGGGTGTTCCGGTTTCCTCCCACACGCCAAAAGACTTGCAGGTTGATAGGTAAATTGGCCATTATAAATTGTCACTAGTGTAGGTAGGTGGTAGGGAAATATAGGGACATTTGGGGATGTTTGGTAGGAATATGGGATTAGTGTAGGATTAGTATAAATGGGGGGTTGATGTTCGGCACAGACTTGGTGGGCCGAAGGGACTGTTTCAGTGCTGTTTCTCTAATCTAGTCTAAAGGCCTGCTCGGGTCTGGAAATAAAACCGACCAAACCTCACAGAACCACATTGGACCTGAGCCCGAGCCGGCCCGAGCCTGACCCGAACATATTGCACTCACTGAACTTAGCACTTTTGGATGGAATGGAAGGAAGCTGCATCATGAGCGCCGTGACATCATAGAGACACTCACTTGCTCACTGCGCAGACTCACAGTCTGTTGAGTCCAGATGCACGTTTCCCTCCTTGACGTCACAGACTCCCAGCTCTGGCAGGCTTTTCAAATGTTGATGCTTACTTACTCAACTTCTCTTTCCTTCCCAGCCGAGCAAAAGGTAGTACTGTGTGTGTCCGACCCAACCCGAGCCCGAAAACCGGATCCGGAAGAGCGATCCGACCCGAACCCGACACATGACGTCGGGTCTCATCGGGTTTGTGTCGGGTAGCGTGCCTTTCGGTCAGACTGACCAGCCTATAATTATTTGGCCTAACCTTTGCACTATGTTTAAACACTGGCACTATGTTCACAGACCTCCAATCGTCTAATGCCTCGCCTGTATCTAGTGAGAATGTGAAGATGATCCTCAGAGTATCTGCTATTTCCTCCCTCGCTTCCTTTAACAGCCCGGGATACCATCCATCCTGCCCTGGCGATTTATCCACTTTCAAGGATTTCAGACCCTCGAGTACCTCCTCTCTCATTCTGCTGATTGTATCTAATATTTCACACTCCTCCTCTTTAATTACAATGTCTACATCATCCCTTTACTTTGTGAAGACGGAGACATAAAATCCATTAAGGACCCTGCCAACATCTTTTGCAACCACGCACAAACTACCTTGTACATCTCTGATATGTCCTCCATTTTCCTTAGTTATCCTTTTATTCTTAATGTACTGATCAACCATCTTTGGTTTTTCCTTGATTTTATCTGCCAATATTTTTTCATGCCCTCTCTTTGCTTTTCTAATTTCCTTTCTTTACTTCGCCCCTGCACTTTCTTTACTCCTCTCAGCTTTCTAAATTATTATTTGTTTGTGACTGTCATAAGCTTTATTTTTCTGATTTATGTTTCTGTATGTTTCTAGACAACCGGGGGCTCTAAATTTGGCAACTCACTGTGTAAGAAAATTCTCTTCAATTTGTCTCTGGTTCTTTGCCAATTACCTTAAATCTGCATATTTTTAATGATGTTGTGAGCACAGTCCTAGCAGCTACAGACCAATTAGTTTAACATCAGTAGAGGGTAATGTTCAGCAAACAATAATTAGAGAAGAAATCAACAGAAACTTGGAGAGGTTTGAGGGAATGAAGGATAGCAAGCACGTGTTTGCAGGAACATAGGAGCAGGAGTAGGCCATTCAGCCCATCGACACTGCTCTGTCATTCAATTAGATCATGGCTAATCATCTACCTAAACGCCACATTCCCGTGCTATCCCTGTATCCCTTGATGTCATTTGTCTCCCGAAATTCATTGATTTCTGTCTTGAACATGCTCAATATTGAGCTTCCACACCCTCTGTGGTAGTGAATTCCAAAGATTTACCACCCTCTGAGTGAAGGTATTCTTCTTCATCTCAGTCTTAATTTGCCTGCCACTTATTCTGAGTTTATGTCCCCTGGTTGTAGACTCACCAGACAGGGGAAACATCCGATCTGCAGCCACCCCATCACCCCCTGTAAGAATTTTGTATGAGATCACTTCTCATTTTTTGAAATGCGAGAGAATACAGGCCCATTTTTCTCAATATCTCCTCATAAGACAATCCTGCCATCCCATGGATATCCTGTTGAACCTCAGTTGCAATCCCTGCATGGCAAATATATCCTTCTGTGCCACGTGCCAGTGAGGCTAGAAATAGGAAGATCGTGCAGCTAAACACGTGGCTGAACAGCTGGTGTAGAAGG
Organism: Heterodontus francisci; assembly: GCF_036365525.1. Lineage (NCBI taxonomy): Eukaryota > Metazoa > Chordata > Chondrichthyes > Heterodontiformes > Heterodontidae > Heterodontus > Heterodontus francisci. The sequence goes on from NW_027140744.1 coordinate 1,581,821, forward strand.
GAGGGTTTCAGATATCTGGACCATTGAGATCTCTTCAGGGACCGATGAGACCTGCACAAGAAGGACAGGTTGCATTTGAACTGGAGGGGCACAAATAACCTGGCTGCGAGGTTTGCTCACTCGGGAGGGTTTAAACTAGTGTGGCAGGGGGGTGGGAACCAGAGCAGTAGGACAGCAAGTGAAATAAATGAGGGGGAACTAGGACAGTAAGGACAGTAAGACTAAGAGGAAGAGCAGGCAGGGAGATGTTGCAGAGCACAGCGGGACTGGTGGTCTGAAGTGCAATTCTTTCAATGTGACAAGTATAACAGGTAAGGCTGATGAACTTAGAGCTTGGATTAGTACGTGGAACTATGATGTTGTTGCTATTACAGAAACTTGGTTGAGGGAGGGACAGGATTGGCAGCTAAATGTTCCAGGATTTAGAAGCTTCAGGCGGGAACGAGGGGGATGTAAAAGGGGTGGGGGAGTTGCATTACTGGTTAAGGAGAATATCACAGCTGTACTGCGGGAGGACACCACGGAGGGGTCATGAAACGAGGCAATATGGGTGGAGTTCAGGAATAGGAAAGGTGCAGTCACGATGTTGGGGGTTTACTACAGGCCTCCCAACAGCCAGCGGGAGGTAGAGGAGCAGATATGTAGACCGATTTCGGAAAGATGTAAAGGTAACAGGGTTGTAGTGGTGGGTGATTTTAACTTCTCCGATATTGACTGGGACTCACTTAGTGCTAGGGGCTTGGATGGGGTAGAATTTGTAAGGAACATCCAGGAGGGCTTCTTGAAACAATACGTCGATAGTCCAACTAGGAATGGGGCCGTACTGGACCTGGTATTCGGGAATGAGCCCGGCCAGGTGGTCGAAGTTTCATAAGGGAGCATTTCGGGAGCAGTGACCATAATTCCATAAGTTCTAAGGTACTTGTGGATAAGGATAAGAGTAGTCCTCGGCTGTAGGTGCTAAATTGGGGGAAGGCTAATTATAACAATATTAGGCAGGAACTGAAGAATTTAGATTGGGGACGACTATTTGAGGGTAAATCAACATCTGACATGTGGGAGTCTTTCAATCGTCCGCTGATTAGAATCCAGGACCAGCATGTTCCTGTGACGAAGAAGGATAAGTTTGGCAAGTTTCGGGAAGCTTGGATAACGCGGGAGATTGTGAGCCTCGTCAAAAATAAAAAGGAAGCACTCGTAAGAGCTGGAAGACTAGGAACAGACGAATCCCTTGATGAATATAAAGACAGTAGGAAGGAACTTAAGCAAGGAGTCAGGAGGGCTCAAAGGGGTTATGAGAAGTCATTGGCAAACAGGATTAAGGAACATCCCAAGGTTTTATATACGTATATAAAGAGCAAGAGGGTAACCAGGGAAAGGGTTGACCCACTCAAGGTCAGAGAAGGGAATCTATGTGTGGAGCCAGAGGAAATGGGCGAGGTACTAAATGAGTACTTTGCATCAGCATTCACCAAGGAGAAGGACTTGGTGGATGATGAGCCGAGGGAAGGGAGTGTAGATAGTCTCATTCATCTCATTATCAAAAAGGAGGATGTGTTGGGTGTCTTGCAAAGCATTAAGGTAGATAAGTCCCCAGCGCCTGGTGGGATCTACCCCAGAATACTGAGGGAGGCAAGGGAAGAAATTGCTGGGGTCTTGACAGAAATCATTGCATCCTCATTGGCTACAGTTGAGGTCCCAGAGGACTGGCGAATAGCCAATGTTGTTCCTTTGTTTAAGAAGGGTAGCAAGGATAATCCAGGAAATTATAGGCTGGTTCGCCTTACGTCAGTGGTAGGGAAATTATTAGAGAGGATTCTTCGGGACAGGATTTACTCCCATTTGGAAACAAATGGACTTATTAGCGAGAGGCAACATGGTTTTGTGAAGGGGAGGTCGCGTCTCTCTAATTTGATCGTGTTTTTTGAGGAAGTGACGAAGATGATTGATGAAGGAAGGGCAGTGGATGTTATCTAGATGGACTTCAGTAAAGCCTTTGACAAGGTACCTCATGGCAGACTGGTACAAAAGGTGAAGTCACATGGGATCAGAGGGGGGCTGGCAGGATGGATACATAGCTGGCTCAGTCATAGAAGACAGAGGGTGCTTTTCTGAATGGAGGAATGTGACTAGTGGTGTTCCACAGGGATCAATGCTGGGACCTTTGCTGACTGTAGTATATATAAATGATTTGGAGGAAAAAAATAGCTGGTCTGATAATTGGTTTGTGGATTACACAAAGGTTGGTGCAGTTGCAGACAGTGATGAGGATTGTCAGAGGATACAGCAGGATATCGATCGGTTGGAGACTTGGGCGGAGAAATGGCAGATGGAGTTTAATCCGGACAAATGTGAGGTAACGCATTTTGGAAGGTCAATGCAGGTGGGTAGTATACAGTAAATGGCAGAACCCTTAGGAGTATTGACAGGCAGAGAGTTCTGGGCGTACAGGTCCACAGGTCACTGAAAGTGGCAACGCAGGTGGATAAGGTAGTCAAGAAGGCATACGGCATGCGTGCCTTCATCGGTCGGGGCACAGAGTATAAAAATAGGCAAGTCATGCTGCAGCTGTACAGAACCTTAGTTAGACCACACTTCGAATATTGTGTGCAATTCTGGTCGCCACACTACCAGAAGGAAGTGGAGGCTTTGGAGAGGGTACAGAAGAGGTTTACCAGGATGTTACCTGGTCTGGAGGGCATTAGCTTTGAGGAGAGGTTGGATAAACTCGGACTGTTTTCACTGGAAGGACGGAGGTGTAGGGACGACATGATAGAGGTTTACAAAGTTATGAGCGGCAAGGACAGAGTGGATATTCAGAAGCTTTTTCCCAGGGTGGAAGAGTCAGTTAAAAGGGGACATAGTTTTAAGGTGAGAGGGGTAAATTTTAGAGGGGATGTGCGAGGCAAGTTCTTTACACAGAGGGTGCTGAGTGCCTGGAACCTGTTGCCGAGGGAGCTTGTGGAAGCAGGTACCACAGAGACGTTTAAGAGGCATCTTGACAAATACATGAATAGGATGGGAATAGAGGGATCCGGACCCCGGAAGTGCAGAAGGTTTTAGTTTGGGCAGGCATCAAGATTGGCACAGGCCTGGAGGACCGAATGGCCTGTTCCTGTTCTGTACTGTTCTTTGTTCTTTGTTCTTTTAGACAAGGAGACCAAGACTGTACGCAATACTCCATGTGCAGTCTCAGCAAGGCGGGATACAATTGTAGGCAGACATCTTTACTCCTGGATTCAAAACCCATTTGAGATGGAGGCCAACATACCATTTGCCTTCCAAATTGATTGGTGCACCTGCACATTTGCTTTCAGTGACTCATGCACAAGGAAACACAGGTCTCTTTGAAAATCAGCACGTCACAACCTCTCGCCAGTCAAGAAATATTCTGTCTTTCTGTTTTTGTTTTACCGGAGTGGAGCACTTGATACTTATTCATATTATATTCCAGCTGCCATGTTCTTGCCCACTCACTTAGCCTGTCCAAATCCACTTGCAGCCTCCTTGCATCCTCTTCACAACCTACTTTCCCACCTAGTTTTGTGTCATCAACAAATTTGTAAATATTACATTTGGTCCACAAATTCAAATTATTTGTATAGATTGTGAACTGCAGTGGCCCTAGTACTGATCCTTGTGTTACCCCACTAGTAATAACCTGCCATCCGGAGAATGACCCGTTGATTCCTGATCTCTCTTTTCTGTCTGTTAACCAGTTCTCAATCCATACCAGCATATTGCCCCCAATCCCATGTGCTGTAATTTTATTTACTAATCACCTGTGTGGGACCTTACCAATAGCCTTCTATAGGTCCAAATGCACCACACCTGCTGGTTCTCCTTTAGTAATGCAGCAAGTAACATCCTCAAAAAACTTCTATAGGTTTGTTACAAAGGTCGGCGCAACATCGAGGGCCGAAGGGCCTGTACTGCGCTGTAATGTTCTAATTCCAATTCTAATTCTCACATAATACCCCTTTCATAAATCCACGTTGACTCTGCCAATTTTACTATTATTTTCGAAGTGTCCAGTTATCACATCCTTGACAATAGATTCTAACATTTTCCCTATTACTGATGTTAAACTAACAGACTTGCAGTTCTCATTCTCCCTCTCCCACCCTTCTTAAATAGTGGGGTTACATTTGTTACTTACCAGTCCTCAGGAACTCTTCCCGAATCGAGAAGTTTGAACGATTCCCATAAATACATCCACCATCTATAATGCCACCTCCTTTAACACTCTGGGATGTAGCTCATCTGTTCCAGGGATTTATCAGCCTTCAATCCAGTTACATTTTCAAGTACTACCTCTTTGCTAACACTAAATTGACAATTTGCCCCCGTACCTTCATGGTTTCCCTTGTTCAGATTGAACACCCTAGTTTCAGATTTATCACATTCAAATGGAATGTGAAATTCTATCATAATATGGTCATTATTTCCCAAAAGTTCCTTTATAGCAGTGTTATAAACTAATCCTTTCTCGTTACATAAAATAGCCCGATTCTTAGTCCTTCAATGTTCTGCTCCAGAAACCCATCTCGTACACACTCCAGTAAATGTAGATCATACTTCACTCATTTACTTGAAGTTTTCGATCATGTAACAGAGACGGTTGATGAAGGGAATGCCGTGGATATTGTTTATATGTATTTTAAGAACGTGTTTGATAAGGTACCACGTAAAAGGCTGGTTCGCAAAATTGAGGCTCATGGAATAAGAGGATCATTGTCAAATCGGATTAAGGATAGAAAACAGCGAGTGGTAATAAATGGTTGTTTTTAAGTTTGGAGGATGGTAGACAGTGGGAGTTCCCCAAAGTTCAGTGTTGGGGCCATTGTGATTTTGCGGTATATAAATGACTCAGTTCTTGTAATACACAGTAGAATCTCCAAATTTGCCAATGCCACCAGCTTTGAGATTTCTGAGCCAGTCTCAGCGCTAATCACATGTTTTAGACTGTACATTCTCTCTCTCCAGCTCTCTGTCACAAAATTCCTACCTAGACTTTGCAATAACCACAGGCATCTGGCCGATTGTAATCTCTCTCTGTCTCCAAATCTCCTACCCAGTCCCAGCAACGATCGCTCAACTGAGTTTGTCATTTCTCACAAACCAAGTGAGCCAAGCCGATGATCCAGATCTCTGTGATCGCCCTCCTACACAACTGTAAGATCTGATCAACGGTCAGGAGGAGGTCAACCAAAAGGAGGGTGAAGAGTCACAAGCAGTTAATTGAGTAATAACAGTTCAAATACAGCACAAAATCAGATTAGAAACAGGAGACATATGACCTGTCACAGGTGATGGCTTTCTGGCTACAGATTAGTTATTGGAAGCGAGTATGAAAGACGATATAGCAGGGCACATAGAAAAATTCAAGGTGATCAGGTAGAGTCAACATGGTTTTGTGAAAGGGAAATCATGTTTAACCAATTGATTGGCGTTCTTTGAAGAAGTAACATGTGCGGTGGCTAAAGGGGAACTGGTGGATGTACTGTACTTAGATTACCAGAAGGCATTTGATAATGTGTCACATCAAATGTCAATGCGGAAAATAAAAGCTCATGGTTAAAGGGGCAACATATTGGCATGGATAGAAGATTGGCTAGCTAACAGGAAACAGAGCGCAGACAAGAATTGCTAATTAATATAAACACAAGAAATGCTGGAACCACTCAGCAGGTCTGGCAGCATCTGTGGAAAGAGAAGCAGAGTTAATGTTTCGGGTCAGTGACCCTTCTTCGGAACTAGAGTATTGTGTACAGTATTAGTCTCCTTATTTAAGGAAGGATGTAAATGCGTTGGAAGCAGTTTAGAGAAGGTTTACTAGACTAATATCTGGAATGGGTGTGCTGTCTTATGCGGAAAGGCTGGAAAGGCTCGGCTTACATCAGCTGGAGTTGAGGGAATTAAAAGGTGGCTTGATAGAAACATATAAGATCCAGAGGGGGGCAGAGCAAGTGAAGGCGACAAAGATAGAAACAGAAAGAGAGAAAGAGAAAGAGCGAGAGAGAGATAGAGCTCAGCTCATCTGCTGCTGAAACACTCATCCATGCCTTTCTACCACGAGATTTGACTATTCTAACACACTCCTGGCTGGTCTCCCACATTCTACTCACAGCAACTTTGTGGTCATCAAAAACTCTGCTGGCATCTTCTAATTTATACCAAATTCTGTTCACCCAACAACCCTGTGCTCACTGACCTACATTGACTCTTGGTCCAGTAACACTTTAATTTTAATATGATATCGTATTATAATATGATATATAATAGGATATGATATAATACGCTAGAAGTAGCCGGCTGTGCAATTCACGTCATTTTGTGAAACCAGGTTACCATAGCGTTGGCACCAGCTCGGCCAAAGATTGAAAATCGCAGCAGGGGAAGATAGGGATTTAAAACAACTCACTTTATGAAGGAAATTGGACATAAAGATTTTCAAGAATATGGAATATGGACAGGGGAATGGGATTAATTGGAGGGGCGAGCCATGGAGAGATTCATACACAAAAATGAGAATATTACAAATAAGGTGCTGTCAGACCGGGAGTCAATGTAGATCAGTGAGCACAGAGATGGTGGGTGATCGGGATTTGGTGTGAGTTAGGATACAGGCAGCAGAGTTCTGGATGGTCTGTGGTTTATGGAGTTTTATAACTGGGAGGTGACCAGGATCGATTTGGAATAGTCAAATGTGGATTTAACAAAGGTACAGATGAGGGTTTATGCAGCAGATCGGCTGAGGCAGAGGTGGAGACATGTGATATGACAGAGGTGGGAGTCGGCACGGTTGATGACGGAGAGAAGATGGAGATGCACTCAGCTCAGGGTTATGTAGAACACAGAGGTTGTAAACAGTCTGGTTCAGCCTCAGACATTAGCCAGGGTGGGGGATGAGTTTGACAGATAGGGGATGGAGTTTGTATGGAAACCAATGACACCGGCTTCCGGCTTCCCGAAGTTTACATTACAGAATCGTATTTCAGCGATCTCCTGGCTGGAAATAGAAACAGCAGCAGAAGCAAAGATGAGACAGTAAATGACAAAATCTGTAATACTATTTGCAATGGTTTATAGAGCTAATAGTTGGAGATAGTCACCAAGAATAATAACAGCAGCAAGCAGGGTAGAGTAAATGACAGGAGCAGTAATGCAGTTAAAAACAGTTTATAGAATTAATAGCTGGACAGAGAGAGAGAGAGAGAGAGAGAGAGAGAGAGAGAGAGAGACATACCAGGGACACCAACAATAGCGAGAATGGGATAGTAAATGTATTGAATAATCTTAAGTGCGAGATGGAATCGCGAGTTTAATGAGAACCAATCATAATATGTAGAAAGAATGTAAATATCCCAGGATAGACTCCTGTCCATTGTTGTAGCATTCCAATCTATTGTTCCCAGATTCTGATCCATCCTCTCCCTCTCTCTGGAGCCGCTGACCAATGTTAGTGCCCGGGTTATGCTCCAGTTCACAGTATGGAATCACACATTGAAAGGAGCACCATTTTAATAGAAGATGGAAACCCGCCAGTGACACAATTAGGATCCATGGAGACTGACATTAATTACAGTCACTGAACAAACAGATTCAGTTAACCACTTTCAATCCAGGCACTTTCTGTATCACAATAAAGTTGAACATTTACCCAGTCTGGATGGGATGTATGAGGGTTGCTGAGGGAAGGAATGGTGGAAATAGCAGAGGAACTTGCCAGAATCATTCTATTCTCCTTGGATATGGGAGTGGTGACAGAGGACTGGAGGTTGCAAATGTTACAACCTGTTTAAAGAAGGACAGATAGGATAAACTCTACAATTATTAACCAAACATACTAGTGTCACCACTGGGGGAAAAATCTAGAGGTGACAACCCAGGAGAAAAATATTTGTTACTTGGAAAACCAGTGGATAGTAACTGGCTAGCAACATGGATGTGCTCATGAAAAATCATGTCTGACAATATTCAACAACAACAACTTATATTTATATAATGTATTTGCCATTGTAAAACATCCCAAGGTGCTTCACCGGAGCATTAAGAAGCAAAGTATAACGCTGAGACACTACAGGAGATATTAGGTCAGATGACCAACAGCTCAGTCAAAGAGGTAGGTTTTAAGGTGTGTCTGAAAGGAGGAAAGCGATGTGGAGAGGCGAAGAGGTGCAGGGAAGATATTACACAGCTTAGGGACCCGTCAGCCGAAGGCACGGCCGCCAGTGCAGCTCACACCATTTTATTGATCCAAACTTCCATAGCACAAGTGGAGCTGGAGAGATGAAATGTGTAGTCAGGGAGAGAGACAGAGGGAAACAAACTCACTTTAAAAAGTGAATTAGAAAAAGACTTTAATATGAACAAGTTTCAGGAATATTGGAAATGGACAGGGGATTGGGATAATCAGAGCGGTGTGGCCATGGAGGGATTTGTTCATACGATATAATACTTTATAATACTCTGCTCTCTTGTGCATCCCTGATTTTAATCACTGCACCACTGGCGGCCGTGCCTTCGGCTGACGGGTCCCTAAGCTGTGTAATATCTTCCCTGCACCTCTTTGCCTCTCCACATCGCTTTCCTCCTTTCAGACACACCTTAAAACCTACCTCTTTGACTAAGCTGTTGGCCATCTGACCTAATATCTCCTGTAGTGTCTCAGCGTTATACTTTGCTTCTTAATGCTCCTGTGAAGCACCTTGGGATGTTTTACAATGGCAAATACATTATATAAATATAAGTTGATGTTGTTGAATTTTGCCAGACATGATTGTCCATCAGCATATCCATGTTGCTAGCCAGTTACTATCCACTGGTTTTGCAAGTAACAAATATTTTTCTCCTGGGTTGTCACCTCGAGATTCTTCCCCAGTGGTGACACTAGTATGTTTGGTTAATAATTGTAGAGTTTATCCTATCTGTCCTTTTTTAAACAGGTTGTAACATTTGCAACCTCCAGTCCTCTGTCACCACTCCCATATCCAAGGAGAATTGAATGATTCTGGCCAGTGTCTCTGCTATTTCCACCATTCCTTCCCTCAGCAACCCTCATACATCCCATCCAGACTGGGTAAATGTTTTACTTTATTGTGATACAGAAAGTGCCTGGATTGAAAGTGGTTAACTGAATCTGTTTGTTCAGTGACTGTAATTAATGTCAGTCTCCATGGATCCTAATTGTGTCACTGGCGGGTTTCCATCTTCTATTAAAATGGGACTCCTTTCAATGTGTGATCCCATACTGTGAGCTGGAGCATAACCCGGGCACTAACATTGGTCAGCGGCTCCAGAGAGAGGGAGAGGATGGATCAGAATCTGGGAACAATAGATTGGAATGCTACAACAATGGACAGGAGTCTATCCTGGGATATCTACATTCTTTCTACATATTATGATTGGTTCTCATTAAACTCGCGATTCCATCTCGCACTTAAGATTATTCAATACATTTACTATCCCATTCTCGCTATTGTTGGTGTCCCTGGTAAGTCTCTCTCTCTCTCTCTCTCTCTCTCTCTCTCTCTCTGTCCAGCTATTAATTCTATAAACCGTTTTTAACTGCATTACTGCTCCTGTCATTTACTCTACCCTGCTTGCTGCTGTTATTATTCTTGGTGAATATCTCCAACTATTAGCTCTATAAACCATTGCAAATAGTATTACAGATTTTGTCATTTACTGTCTCATCTTTGCTTCTGCTGCTGTTTCTATTTCCAGCCAGGAGATCTCTGAAATACGGTTCTGTAATGTAAACTTCGGGAAGCCGGAAGCCGGTGTCATTGGTTTCCATACAAACTCCATCCCCTATCTGTCAAACTCATCCCCCACCCTGGCTAATGTCTGAGGCTGAACCAGACTGTTTACAACCTCTGTGTTCCACATAACCCTGAGCTGAGTTCATCTCCATCTTCTCTCCGTCATCAACCGTGCCGACTCCCACCTCTGTCATATCACATGTCTCCACCTCTGCCTCAGCCGATCTGCTGCATAAACCCTCATCTGTACCTTTGTTAAATCCACATTTGACTATTCCAAGTCTATCCTGGTCACCTCCCAGTTATAAAACTTCATAAACCACAGACCATCCAGAACTCTGCTGCCTGTATCCTAACTCACACCAAATCCCGATCACCCACCATCTCTGTGCTCACTGATCTACATTGACTCCCGGTCTGACAGCACCTTATTTGTAATATTCTCATTTTTGTGTTTGAATCTCTCCATGGCTCGCCCCTCCAATTAATCCCATTCCCCTGTCCATATTCCATATTCTTGAAAATCTTTATGTCCAATTTCCTTCATAAAGTGAGTTGTTTTAAATCCCTATCTTCCCCTGCTGTGATTTTCAATCTTTGGCCCCGCTGGTGCCAACGCTATGGTAACCTGGTTTCATAAAATGACGTGAATTGCACAGCCGGCTACTTCTAGCGTGGTCAGCACAGTGTCCCATGTTGGACAGGGCGCTGGTGTGGTCAGTACAGTGTCCCATGCTGGACAGGGCTCCAGTGTGGGCAGCACAGCGCCCCATTCTGGCCACTCTCTAGAGTGGCCAGCACAGTGTCCCATGCTGGGCAAGGGTCTAGTCCTGTTGTAACATGCATGTGATGCTCATATGAGGAGGGTTTGAATGTGACGTCATTGAGCGATTCTGACAGATTTGATGTGCGTCTTTGAAACCTGGTCTGTGCATGTCCACTGACCACCTGTGTTAGTCGCTCTCAGCTGAACATACATTCAGCAGCACGAGGAAACCCCTCTTGTGTTATTTAAAATGACCAGGCATCCAGTTTACAGGTGAGAGGCTTTTGACTTACTTCTGCTGTTTTAAAGTTAGTGGAGGTGCTGTGGATGGTTTTCTGGAGGTTGTGTTGTGAGCTGCTGCAGACATTCAGGGAGGACAAAGGAATTTGGTGACTCAACTCTGGACGAGGTATGTGGACTGTAGTTAGAGTGTCTCTGGGTCTGTAACACGAACAACAAATGTGGCAGAGGCTGCAGATAGGGGAAGCTCTGTAAAGAGTAAGGAGGAAGGGGAATCTGCCGTACCCACTCCGGGTTTTCTAAGAGCACTTTTCCTACCTACTCCTAACCCAGGAGCAGTGTGTGAGGTGACTCTGATTCAGTAACGATGCGCTCACAGAGCTGTGTCACGTCCTGTAAGACGACCTGGAGCCTCAGACCAGGGTGAGGACGTAGCTGTCTGTGGCTGTTAAGATCACAGTTTCATTGAACTTCTATGCATCTGGATCTTTCCAGGCAGGAGCAGGAGACATATCTAACGTTGAGTCACAGAGAGTGATAGAGACATCTACGACACAGGAGGAGGCCATTCGGCCCCTCCGTGCCATCTCTGTGTGGAACCATTCAGTCAGTCCCACTCTCCCACTCAATCCTCGTATCCCTGCAAGTTCATTTCCTTCAGGTGCCCATCCAGTTTCCTTTTGAAATCATTGATTGTCTCGGCTTCCAACACCCTCCTTGGCAGTGAGTTCCAGCTCAGTAACATACACTTTGTAAAAAAGTTCTTCCTCGTATTCCCACTGCATCTCTTACCCAAAACCTTCCATCTCTGTCCCCGAGTCCGTGTTTCATCAGTTAATGGGAACCGTTTTTCCTTGTCTATTTTATCTTCTTCTTCTTTGGTCTCCTTGTCTCGGCACACAATGGGTAAGCGCCTGGAGGTGGTCAGTGGTTTGTGAAGCAGCGCCTGGAGTGGCTATGAAGGCCAATTCTAGAGTGACAGACTCTTCCACAGGTGCTGCAGATAAAATTGGTTGTTGGGTCTGTCCCACAGTTGGCTTATCTAATCTTACCTCAGCCTATCATAATCTTGTACACCTTTATCATACCTCTCTCATCCTCCTTTACTCCAGAGAGAACAACTCCATCTTCTCCAAACTAACCTTGTAACAAACCATCCCGCTCCCCCGCTCCACACCACACCACACCACCCCCCCCTCCAGCCCCACAATCCCTGGAACCATTCTGGTAAATCTGCTCTGCACCCTCTCACGGACCTTCACATCCTTCCTAAAATGTGCTGACCAGAACTGGACACAGTTCTCGAGTTGGGGCCTAACCAATGCTTTATAAAATTTCAGCACAACTTCCCTGCTTTTGTATCTTTGCCTCTAATCATGAAGCCCAAGATCTGATTGGCTTTCCTTAACACTCTCCTGATATGTCATTCCACCTTTAATGATCAATGCATATCGAGCCCCAGGTCCCTCTGTTCCTGCACAATCTTTAGAACTGTCCCATTAAGTCTATATTGTTTTCCTATTCCATCTGATAAAATACATCACCTCACACCCCTCTGTATTAAGTTCCACCTGCCACTTCTCTGGCCATTCTGCTAGCCTATCTATATCCTGTTATAGGCAGTTTGCATCATCCTCACTGTTTACCACATCTCCAAGTATGGTATCATCGGAACATTTTGAAATTCTAATCTGAATTCCAAGATCCATCTCATTTATATATATAGCAAAAAAAAAATCAGTTGGTCCTCGCACTGACCCTTGTTAAACATCACTGTCTACCATCCTCCAGTGTGAAAAACGACCGTTCACCAGCACTCTGCCCGAACTATCTCTTCTTTGAAGGTAGCCCATTGTTCAGCTCCTGTTTTCCTGCCAAACGTTGACTCTAATTTATTCGCCCCAGCTTAATTTTTACACCGGTTGACTTGTTGAAGTTGACTTTCTCATAGTTAATTATTCTTACTCTGGATTGCTCTTTGTCCTTTCCCATAGTCAACAAAAACCTTATGATACAATGATCATTGTCCCCTAAATGTTCTCCTACTGATACTTAATCCACTTGGGTCCAGCTCATTCGCGAGAACCAGGTCTAGCAGTGCCTCCTTTCTCGTTGGACTGGCAACATATTGTCGTTTAAAAGTTTCCTGCACACACTGTAGTAACTCCTGCCTCCCTCCGCCCTTTACATTACTACTATCCCAGTCCATATTAGGATAATGAATATTCCCCCATTGTAACTACTCTATAATTCTTGCATCTTTCAGTAATTTTCTTGCAGATTTGTTCCTCCACATACTTCCCATTAGCTGATGGCCTATAGACAACACCGAGCAATGTAAATGCACCTTTTTTTGTTCTTTTGCTCTATCCAAATAGATTCTGTCCTTCACCCACCCACGCACCCACCCACCCTCACTCCCACCTCCCCATACACGCCCCCGGGACTTTCTCTCTCTCCAGCATTATAATGTTCTCCTGAATCAATACCACCACCCTTACTGCTTTTCTCCCTTTCTTATTTTTCCTGAACACCTTGTATCCAGGAATATTTAACACCCAGTTCTGCCCTTCTTTGAGCCAGATCTCTGTCATAGCCACAACATCATATTTTCATTTGGCAATCAGCACCTGTACCTCACCAGTCTTATTAACCACACTCCGTATTCACATACATGCACATCAACCCTGATGTAAACTTTATTACTTCCTCCCTTACTCAGACCTCAACTAATAAATTTCTAAACCCTACTATAGTGTTATCCATCTCTCCCAGTATTCTGTGCACTTTAGAATTCCTATCTGATGTTTACTCCTGGTTCCCACACACATGCCAATTTAGTGTTAACCCTCTCCAATAGCAATAACATATCACCCTGCAAGGAAATTAGTCCAGCTCTGTTCAGGTGCAACCGTCCGGCCGGTACAGATCCCACATTCTCCAGAACTGGTCTCAGTGTCCAGAAGTCTAAACCTCACCGCTTCTGCAGCATCCTCCCAGCCACACATCCATCTGTACTATCCTTCTATTTCTATACTCATTCACACGGTGTACTGGGAGTAATCCGGAGACTATTACTTTGAGAGGCTAACTTCTTTCCCAGCGCACGGAATTCTGACTGCAGGACCACCTCCCTCTTTCTGCCCAGTTCATTCGTACCGATGTGGACGATCACAGCTGGCTGTTCACCACCACCCCCTTCCCACTCCACGCCCCCCCGCCCCCCCCCCCCCCCACCCGCCACGTTCAGGATGCTCTGCAGCTGCTCAGTGATATCCTTGACCCTGACACCAGGGAGGAAACACATCATCCTGGATACATGTCTGCGGCATCAGAAATGCTGGTCTGATCCCGTGACTATCGAATCTCCTGTCACTGTCAACATTCTACATTGTACTCTTCCCTGTACCTCCCCCCCCCCCCCACCCCCACCCCCCCTTACAGCTGAGACAGCCCTGGTACCATGGCCTTGTCTCTGGCTGAACTCCGCAGATGAAACATCACTTTCCTCAGTTTTGAATACTGGTTGGAGTGTGAGATGCACTCTGGGGTCTCCTGTGCTACCTGTCTGATTCTTCTTGACTATCTGGTGATCACCCATTCCCTCTCTCCCTGCATGCCCTTAAGCTGTGGGGTCACCACATCTAGAAACGTGCTCTCCACAAATCACTCAAACTCACGTTTACACCACAGTGACATCCAAAGTCCCACCATCTGCAGCTTGTACATCATCACAGACAGCAGGATGGGGGAGAGGTGTGAGTTAAGCAGGGACATAAGGCAGGAACATAGCACCTTCCTAAATTCTCTCGGTGATGCCGGATGCTGCGAGCTCTGTCACAATTGTTCCCATGAGGGGGAGAACTATCTCCTCCCTCAGGCTCAGGGGATGAAGGTAAACCTGGTCCCCGCTGGTTCAATGCTGCTCCCTGTGATTATCGGCCACCTTGTCCTGTCAGAGAGGGGGCAGAAAGTCAGTGATTCTTTTGCACTGTGTTTGGGTGATGTGCCTGTCGTAACTGGATCGCTGCTGGTATGTGAAGGCAGTGAGAGGTGGATGTGAGGCTGGTATCAGTGGAAGGTGCGTGAGGGTGAGGTGGAGTATGTGAATGTTAGCTCTGAGTCCTGAGTGTTAGGGACTGTTGATGGGTGAGTGATGTGGTTGTGATACATTGAGCAGTGTGAGAGGTTGGTGGTTTTGGGGGTAGGAGATGCCATGTGGAGATGAATTCACTGACATTGACCACCCGTGTGAGCTCATTAAACTTCTCTGACACCGCTGCCAGGTCCTCAGGGACAGACATCTTGCATTGACCACCCTGGCCACCTGCTCCCATTCCCTGTGGAGTGCGTTTCTTGAGGGTCTCCACCCCACCCCATAGAAACATGGCCTCTCTTCTCCTGTCACCCACCATGACTAAGGCCTCCAGCACCACATCCGTGAACCACAGAGCCCTTTCTCTGACTTAATATTCCATCTACCTTTTCTCCAATTGCAGCATTGACAGTCAGCAGCAGCAGCCTACTGTGATTCAGTGCAGCTACCCTTTAAGAGGGACAGACTGCCTTTTCGGGCTCAATCCTGTCGAAAACATGTGCTAGCCTCAGACCCAGTTAGGTCTCCTGTTAAGTGTGCAGACAGACAGCAGTGCGGGTCACACTGAGCGGCCCGTAGAATTCATGGAAATGAGGAGGCCGCAGGAATTTTGCGTCACCTGCCTCAACAGGAACGGGCATGGGCAGCTCATCACCCTTCTGCCCAAAAACCGATGCAATCCCGGTTTTCTCTCTCTTTCTATTTTCCTTTCCCCCTTTCCCCCTTTCTCACTCTCTCTCCCTTTACTCTGTCTCCTGCTCATAGAATTAGAGACAGATGCAGCACAGAAGGAGGCTGTTCGGCCCTTTGTGTTAGTGCTGTCTCTTTGAAAGAGCTGTCTTATTATTACTACTCTCCTCCTTTTTCCCCAGACTATTTTTTATCGCCTTTTCCAGTCTTTTTTTATAAAATTCTCTTTTGAAAGATATTATTGAATCTGCTTCCATCATGTTTTCAGGCAGTGAATTCCAGATCCCAAGCACTCGCTGTGAAGGAAAATTCTCCTCATTTCACCTCTGGTTCTTTGTCAATTACCTTCAATCTGTGTCTTCTTAATACTGAACTTTCTGACACTGGAAACAGATTCACATTAATTACCCTATCAAAACCCTTCATGATTTTGAATTCTAGATTATATCTCCCCTTACCCTTCACTGTTCTAAAGAGAACAATCCCAGCTTTTCCAATCTCTCCATGAGATCCCTGGTACCAATCTAGTATATCACCTCTGTTTCTTCACTAAGTCTTTGACGTCCTTACCAAAGTGTGCTGATCAGAATTGGACACAGTTCTCCAGCTGGAACCTAACCAATTATGTATAAAAATCAGCATTTCCTCCTGAGTTTTATTACTCTGTGCTGTGTTTATAAAGCCAAGGACACGATATGTTGTTATTTTTTAGCAGCCTTCTCAGTGTCCTGCTGTCTCAGAAATTAGTACAGCCCGAGATCTGTCCATTCCACCACCCACATTAGTTTGCCTTTCCTCATATTTCCTACCGATATGTATCACTTCACAGTTCAATGTGTAAAGTTCAATCTGCCGGGTGACTGGCCATTTCACCAGTCACTCTCTGTCCTCATTGGGACAGACCAGGCTCCATCCTCAGACTGTGCTGAGTAAGCGGCTTTCACCCAATGTTGTACTGAGCTCCAAATAGAGCAGAAAAGACTCACTTCTATCCCCGGCTTGTGTTAATCCCACCCGGTGTGGCACTGACACACACAGACAGGAGGAAAGAACCAATTCTATTCCCGGTGTGTCTTAATCCCACCCGGTGTGGTTCTGACCCACACAGACAGCAGGAAAGACTCAATTCAATCCCTGGCCAGTGTTAATCTCACCCGGTGTGGTACTGACCCAGGCACAGAGAGCAGGAAAGACCCAATTCTGTCCCCGGCTTGTGTTAATTCGACCCAGTGTGGTATTGACCCACACAGAGAGCAGGAAAGACCCAATTCTGTCCCAGGCTTGTGTTAATTCGACCCAGTGTGGTATTGACCCACACAGAGAGCAGGAAAGACCCAATTCTACCCCGGCCTCTTAATCCCACACAGTGTGGTACTGACTCATACATACACACAGAGAGCAGGAAAGGACCAATTCTATCCCTGATCTGTCTCACTCCCACCCGATGTGGTAATTACCCCCACGTACACACAGAGAGCAGGAAAGGACCATTCTCTCCCTGATCTGTGTCATTCCCACATAGTGTGGTACAGACACAGCAAGACATTTCTATTTCTCTCCCTGGACTGTGCGAATCCAACATGTTGTGTTAATGACCCCCACACACAGAGCAGGAGATTTCCATCTCTCTCCCTCGCCTGTGCTAATCCAACAAGGTATGTTCCAAGTGCAAGTAACGATCAGCCTCTGCTTAAAATTGCTGTCCGTCTATCCCTGATCTGTGTTACTTCCACACAGTGTGGTACTGACCAAACAAACAGAGCAGGAAAGGACTAATTCTCTCCCTCATCTGTGTTAATCCAACATGATGTTTTCCTGAACCATATCAAAGTGCAAGTAATGATCAGCCTCTGCTTAAAATTGTTGACTGTCTGTTGTACAAATCAGGTAAGGTTTCAATGGTTTCTGTTTCCACAGACTCAAAGAATCATACAGCACGGAGGAGGCTATTTGGCCCATCGTGTCTGTGCATGCTGTTTGAAGGAGCAATCCAATTTGTCCCTCTCCTCTACACAATTACCACTTCGCTGAAAATCTCCCCTGATACTATTGAATCAATTCTCTTTTGTAAATTTATTATTGAATCTGCTTCACCACTCTTTCAGGTTGTGAATTCCGGTTTATAATAGATCAATGCATTTTTGTTGGCCCATCACCTTAAAATGTGTCCTCTGGTTACTGAAAGTACTTCCAATGAAACCAAATTCTCTGTCTTTACTCCACCAAATACTGTTCAAGATTTTGCATATCTCTATTCAATCTCCATTTCACATTCCTGCTCGAAAGAGAACAATTCCAGTTTACAGTCAAGGGACACGAGATAGAGGGGAGGGGGTAGACTTCAGCTCGGACTCAAACACAAAACACCATCACCTCCACATTCCCCTCCTCCGAGCCAAATACCATCTAGACTTGGACAGAAATCACCATTCCTTCATCATCACTGGGTTAAAAGCCTGAAATCCTTTCTGTAACAGCATTGTGGGAACACCTTCACCACACGGACTGCAGTGGTTCAGGATGAAGGCCCATCATTTCCTCATGGTAACCAGGCATGGGGAAGTAATGCCAGCCTTGTCAGTATCACTCATACCTTGAGAACAAATAGACAGGAAATAAAATGTTAATAAAATCAATGTGTTTGTAACTGACTGATTGAAGTGATCAAAAAGAGAGACGTCATAACCCAATATAGCAAATTGTCAACACAATTCATCTCACCTGGCCCTTGTGTTTGCCTTTCATCTGTTATCTGTGTGAGGATACAAGTAACAATGAGCTGCTGGCTCAAGAACTGCTGGACATCAATTGTACACACGAAATAAGGACTCAATGGATTCTGTTACCATAGAATCGGAGAATCACAAAGCATGGAAGCAGTCCATTGGCCCATCGTACCTGTGCCATCTTTGAAAGAGCTATTTATTTTGCCGCTCTTTCCTACTCTTTTCCCAAAGCCCTGCAAATCCCCCTCTGCAGCATTTATCCAGTTCCCCTTTGAAACTTGCTCTTGAATCTACTTCCAGCACATCTTCAGGCCGTGTATTCCAGATTAAAGCAACTTACTGTATAAAAAAATGTTTTCCTTATGGCACCTCTGCATCTTTTGCCAAGTATTTTGAGTCTTGTTATCGGTCCTTTTCCCAAAGGAAACAGTTTACCCTTACTCTGTCAAAACCGCGCATAATTGTGATCTGTTCCATTAAATTCCCCCCTTTACCTGATCTACTCTGATTCCTGTTTCTGTAGTCTCCCCATGTTCCTGAACTCCCACATTCCTGGACCATTCCAGTAAATCTCCTCTGCACCTTCTCCAACATTCTGACATCCTTTCTAATAAGTAATGCTCAGAATTGGACACAATTCCTGAACTGAGACCTAAACAGTGATTTACAAAGTTTCAGTTAACTTCCTTCCTTTTGCACGCTATGCCTCTATTTATAAAGCTCGATATCCTGGATGTGTTTTTAGTAATTTTAACGACTTGTTCTGCTATATTCAAAGACATCTGTTCATGCACCCAATTTAAAACTGCCCCGTTTCATTTACATTGCCTCACCTTATTCTTCCTCCCTTACCCCATGTCTGCACTAAATTTCATCTGCTTCATTTCCTCATTTCATCGGTCTCCCTGAATCCTTCTAATATCATCCTCTTTTTTTTTTGCATTTCCGAGTTTCTGTCACCTGAGTACATTGAAATTATGCCTTTTATAGATAAGTAAATGTCACACACAAACACAATACACGGATATATATTTATGTATGTTTCTATCAAGAAGCAATGGCCCGAATACCGACCATTGGGGACCATCACTGTATAATCTCCTTCACTGTCTTAGCAACAATAGATCACCACTTCCCTCTGTATTCTGTTCCTTAGCCAATGTCATATCCACACTGTCACTGCCTCTTGAATCCATGAGGTTCAGACTTCCTAACAAATCTATTAAATGGCATTTGATTCCACGACTTTTGATTGTTCATATACAAAGTAGCAACCATGCTATCCGCAGCAACACTCTCCATTACTGCATCAAAGAATTTGATCAAGTTTTTCAGACATGATTTGCCACTAATTTATCTTCTGGACCTTCTTGTCATTTATAAACTCATGCTATTTAAACCACAATTATCTTGTCCCAGATTACAGACTCTACAAGCTTCCCCAACATTTCAGTGAGGTTAGACTGATGGGTCAGTATTCCAGGGTGTAGTCTATCACTACTGTTTTGAACAGGGTGTAGAATTTGCAACACTTCAGTCCTCTGACATCACTGCCATATCCAAGGAGGATTGGACGATTCGGGCCAGTGGCTCCGCTATTTCCAACATTCCTTCCCTCAGCAACCCTCATACATCCCATCAAGACTGGATAATTGTTTATTGTGGTACAGAAAGTGTTGGATTGAAAGGTGTTGACTGAACTTGTTTGTTCAGTGACTGTAATTAATGTAAGTCCCTAATTGTGCCATTGGAGGGTTTCCCACTTCTATTAATACAGGACTCCTTCCAATGTGTTATCCCATAGTATCAGCAGGAGCCTCCACCGCGCCCACCCCCACCTCCATCCCTCTCACCGGCACTGACAGGGATAAGTGGCTCCAGAGAGAGGGAGAGGATAGATCAGAATCTGAGAACAATCGATTGGAATGTTACAACAATGGGTCAGAATCCGAGAACAATAGATTGGAATGTGACAACAATGGAGAGGAGTTTCTCGTGGGTGTCTGACTTTCTTTCTACAAATTATCATCGGCTTTCTTTACAATATCGGATCTATTACGCGCTTTTGACTATTCAAACGATTTACTATCCGGTCCTCAGTATTATTGGTGTCCCTGGTAAGTCTCTCTCTACCCAGCTATTAATGTTATAACCCATGTTTAACTTCAGTACTGTTCTTGTCAATTACTCTGCCCTTCTTGCGAATATTATTGTTCCTGGTCAACCTCTGTATCCAGCTATTAGAACTATAGATCATGTTTCACTGCATTGCTGTTCCTTTTACTTAAATATTGGGAAGACTAAATCCACTGCCATCGGTTTCTGTCACAAATTCTGTCCCTGTCCACCGACTCTATCACACTCCCTGTCCAACGTCTGAGAACAAACCAGACTTTTCACAACGTCAGCGATCCTTTCATCCTAAGCTAAGTTCCAATTCAATATCCTGTCGATCACTAATCCTGCCTACAGCCACCTCTATAATTTTGTTCATTTCCACATCTCCTTCAGTTCATCTACTTATAGACCCTCAGCCGTGCCTTTCTTAGATCCACACTTGATGATTCCAATGTCTTCCTGGTCATGCTCACAGTAACAAAGCTCGATAAACTGCAGCTCATTCAGAAATCTACTGGCTGCATCACAGCTCACACCCAGTCCAGATCACCCATCACCCCTGTACTCACTCACATAACCTACCTCCCAGTCTGGCAATGCCACAATTTTAATATAATCATACTTGGATTAAAAGCTCTAAATGGCCTCAACCTTCCAATTATCCCCATTCCCCTGTCCGTTTCCCATATTCCTTCCATTTGTTCTATTTGAAGTGTTTGTCATTTCTCGTTTTGAAGTGAATTTCTTTAGCTATGGATCTGTCTCTGACTCTGATTTGGTCTCAGTACTATCACTGGTGCTGGTGCAGTGGAATCCACACTGATGGGCAGTTCTGGTGTGGCCGACACAGTTCTCATGCTGGACAGGGCACGAGTCCAAGAGTACCCTGCATGGACTGGCAGACTGAACAGGGGTCTGGATGGCATATCAACAACCTGTTCCAGCAGCTTGGAAACTTGGCCAATGCATGTTCACTGACCGCCTGTGTTAGTCACTGTCAGTTAAGCATCCATTCAGCTGGCACAAGGAATCCCCTCTGGGGTTATTTAAAAGGACCGAGCATCCAACTTGCAGGTGAGGGCATTTGACTTACTTTTGCTATTGTAAAGTTAGTGGAGGTGCTGTGGATGGTTTTCTGGAGTTTGTGTTGTGAGCTGCTGCAGACATTCAGAGAGGACAGAGGATTTAGTGATCCAACTCTAGACGAGGTATCGGGACTGTAGTTACAGTTTCTCTGGGTCTGTAACATGATCAACAAATGGAGCAGAGGCTGCAGAGAGGGAAAGCTCTGGATGGGAACCGAATGAGGTCAGTGGAGAGTTAGGATGTATGAAGGAAAGCCTGTAAGGAACGAGATAATGAAGTCAGCGTGACTAAGGGAAAGAGTAGGCAGGGAGCAGATGATGAAAGCAAAGGGACTGGTGGTCTGAGGTGTACTTGTTTTAATGCAAGACGTGTAGTAGGTAAGGCAGACGAGCTTAGGGCCTGCATTAGTACCTGGAAGTATGATGTGATTGCTATTACTGAGACTTGGTTAAGGGAATGGCATGATTGGCAACTAAATATACTAGGATACCGATGCTTCAGGCGTGATAGAGAGGGAGGTAAAAGGGGTGGAGGAGTTGCATTACTGGTCAAAGAGGATATCACAGCTGTGCTGAAGGAAGGCACTATGGAGGACTCGACTTGTGAGGGAATATGGGCAGAACTCAGAAATAGGAAGGGTGTGGTAACAATGTTGGGGCTGCACCACAGGCCTCCCAACAGCGAGCGTGAGATAGAGGTACAAATATGTAAACAGATTATGGAAAGCTGTAGGAGCAACAGGGTGGTGGTGACAGGAGATTTTAATTTTAGAACATAGAACATTACAGCGCAGTACAGGCCCTTCAGCCTTCGATGTTGCGCCGACCTGTGAAACCATCTGACCTACACTATTCCATTTTCATCCATATGTCTATCCAATGACCACTTAAATGCCCTTAAAGTTGGCGAGTCTACTACTGTTGCAGGCAGGGCGTTCCACGCCCCTACTACTCTCTGTGCAAAGAAACTACCTCTGACATCTGTCCTATATCTATCACCCCTCAACGTAAAGCCATGTCCCCTCGTGTTTGCCATCACCATCCGAGGAAAAAGGCTCTCACTATCCACCCTATCTAACCCTCTGATTATCTTATATGTCTCTATTAAGTCACCTCTTCTCCTCCTTCTCTCTAACGAAAACAACCTCAAGTCCCTCAGCCTTCCCTCGTAAGACCTTCCTTCCATACCAGGCAACATCCTCGTAAATCTCCTCTGCACCTTTTCCAAAGCTTCCACATCCTTCCTACAATGCGGAGACCAGAACTGCACGCAATACTCCAGGTGTGGTCTCACCAGAGTTTTGTACAGCTGCAGCATGACCTCGTGGCTCCTAAACTCGATCCCCCTACTAATAAAAGCTAACACACCATATGCCTTCTTAACAGCTCTATTAACCTGGGTGGCAACTTTCAGGGATTTATGTACCTCGAAACCAAGATCTCTCTGCTCATCTACACTACCAAGAATCTTCCCATTAGCCCAGTATTCTGCAATCCTGTTACTCCTTCCGAAGTGAATCACCTCACACGTTTCCGCATTAAACTCAATTTGCCATCTCTCAGCCCAGCTCTGCTGCCTATCTATGTCCCTCTGTAACCTACAACATCCTTCGACACTATCCACAACTCCACCGACCTTCGTGTCATCCGCAAATTTACCAACCCACCCTTCTATACCCTCATCCAGGTCATTTATAAAAATGACAAACAGCAGTGGCCCCAAAACAGATCCTTGCGGTACACCACAAGAAACTATACTCCAGGATGAACATTTACCATCAACCATCACCCTCTGTCTTCTTTCAGCTAGCCAATTTCTGATCCAAAGCACTAATTCACCTTCAATCCCATACTTCTGTATTTTCTGCAATAGCCTACCGTGGGGAACTTTATCAAACGCCTTACTGAAATCCATATAGACCACATCCACGGCTTTACCTTCATCCACCTGTTTGGTCACCTTCTCGAAAAACTCAATAAGTTTTGTGAGGCCCGACCTACACTTCACAAAACCGTGCTGACTATCTCTAATGAACTTATTCTTTTCAAGATGATTATAAATCCTATCTCTTATAACCTTTTCCAACATTTTACCCACAACCGAAGTAAGACTCACAGGTCTATAATTACCAGGGCTGTCTCTACTCCCCTTCTTGAACAAGGGGACAACATTTGCTATCCTCCAGTCTTTCGGCACTATTCCTGTCGACAATGACGACATAAAGATCAAGGACAAAGGCTCTGCAATCTCCTCCCTAGCTTCCCAGAGAATCCTAGGATAAATCCCATCTGGCCCAGGGGACTTATCTATTTTCACTCTTTCCAAAATTGCTAACACCTCCTCCTTGTGAATCTCAATCCCATCTAGCCTAGTAGGCTGTATCTCAGTAAACTCCTCGGCAACATTTTCTTTTTCTACTGTAAATACTGACGCAAAATATTCATTTATAACTTCCCCTATCTCCTCTGATTCCACACACAACTTCCCACTACTATCCTTGATTGGCCCTAATCTAACTCTAGTCATTCTTTTATTCCTGATATACCTATAGAAAGCCTTAGGGTTTTCCTTAATCCTATCCGCCAATGACTTCTCGTGTCCTCTCCTTGCTCTTCTTAGCTCTCCCTTTAGATCCTTCCTGGCTGGCTTGGAACTCTCAAGCGCCCTAACTGAGCCTTCACGTCTCATCCTAACATAAGCCTTCTTCTTCCTTTTGACAAGCGCTTCAACTTCTTTAGGAAACCACGGCTCCCTCGCTCGACAACTTCCTCCCTGCCTCACAGGTACATATTTATCAAGGACACGCATTAGCTGCTCCTTGAATAAGCTCCACATTTCGATTGTGCCCATCCCCTGCAGTTTCCTTCCCCATCCTACGCATCCTAAATCTTGCCTAATAGCATCATAATTTCCTTTCCCCCCGCTATAATTCTTGCCCTGCGGTATACACCTGTCCCTGCCCATCGCTAAGGTAAACCTAACCGAATTGTGATCACTATCACGAAAGTGCTCACCTACATCTAAATCTAACACCTGGCCGGGTTCATTACCCAGTACCAAATCCAATGTGGCATCGCCCCGGTTGGTCTGTCCACATACTGTGTCAGAAAACCCTCCTGCACACACTGGACAAAAACTGACCAATCTAAAGTACTCGAACTATAGTATTTCCAGTCAATATTTGGAATGTTAAAGTCCCCCATAACCACTACCCTGTTACTCTCGCTCCTGTCAAGAATCCTCTTTGCTATTCTTTCCTCTACATCTCTGGAACTATTTGGAGGTCTATAGAAAACTCCCAACAGGGTGACCTCTCCTCTCCTGTTTCTAACCTCGGCCCAGACTACCTCAGTAGACGAGTCCTCAAACGTCCTTTCTGCCACTGTAATACTTTCCTTGATTAACAATGCCACACACCCGCCATCTTTTACCATCTTCTCTGTTCTTAGTGAAACATCTAAATCCCGGATCCCGCAACATCCATTCCTGTCCCTGCTCGACCCATGTCTCTGAAATGGCCACAGCATTGAGTGGGATTCACTTGATGTTAGAGGTCTAGATGGAGCAGAATTTGTAAGGAGCATCCAGGAGGGTTTTCTGGAGCAGGATGTAAATAATCCAACTCGGGAAGGGGCCATACTGGACCTGGTGTTGGGGAATGAGCCAGGCCAGGTGGTTGACGCTTCAGTAGGGGACTACTTTGGGAATAGTGATCACAATTCTGTAAGTTTTAGAATACTCATGGGCAAAGACAAGAGTGGTCCAAAAGGAAGAGTGCTAAATTGGGGGAATGCCAACTATAGCAAAATTCGGCAGGAGCTGGGGAATGTAAATTGGGAGCAGCTGTTTGAAGGTAAACCCACATTTGATATGTGGGAGGCTTTTAAAGAGAGGTTGATTAGCGTGCAGGAGAGACATGTTCTTGTGGAAATGAGGGGTAGAAATGGCAAGATTAGGGAACCATGGAGGACAGGTGAAATTGTGAGACTAGCTAAGAGGAAAAAGGAAGCATACATAAGGTCTAGGCGGCTGAAGAAAGACGAAGCTTTGAAAGAATATCGGGATTGTAGGCGCAATCTGAAACGAGGAATTAAGAGGGCGAAAAGGGGTCATGAAATATCTTTAGCAAACAAGGTTAAGGAAAATTCCAAAGCCTTTTATTCATATATAAGGAGCAAGAGGGTAACTAGAGAAAGGATTGGCCCACTCAAGGACAAAGGAGGAAAGTTATGCGTGGAGTCAGAGAAAATGGGTGAGATTAAAAACGAGTACTTTGCATCGGTATTCACGGAGGAGAGGGACATGACAGATGTTGAGGTTAGGGACAGGTGTTTGATTACTCTAGGTCAAGTCGGCATAAGGAGGGAGGAAGTGTTGGGTATTCGAAAAGGCATTAAGGTGGACAAATCCCCAGGTCCGGATGGGATCTATCCCAGGTTACTGTGGGAAGCGAGAGAGGAAATAGTTGGGGCCTTAACAGATATGGAGACGTGTGACCAGTGGTGTTCCACAGGGATCTGTGCTGGGACCACTGTTGTTTGTGATATACATAAATGATTTGGAGGAAAGTATAGGTGGTCTGATTAGCAAGTTTGCAGACGACACTAAGATTGGTGGAGTAGCAGATAGTGAAGGGGACTGTCAGAGAAGACAGCAGAATATAGATAGACTGGAGAGTAGGGCAGAGAAATGGCAGATGGAGTTCAATCAGGGCAAATGCGAGGTGATGCATTTTGGAAGATCCAATTCAAGAGTGAACTATACAGTAAATGGAAAAGTCCTGGGGAAAATTGATGTGCAGAGAGATTTGGGTGTTCAAGTCCATTGTTCCCTGAAGGTGGCAATGCAGGTCAATACAGTGGTCAAGAAGGCATACGGCATGCTTTCCTTCATCGGACGGGGTATTGAGTACAAGAGTTGGCAGGTCATGCTACAGTTGTATAGGACTTTGGTTCGGCCACATTTGGAATATTGCGTGCAGTTCTGGTCGCCACATTACCAAAAGGATGTGGATGCTTTGAAGAGGGCGCAGAGGAGGTTCACCAGGATGTTGCCTGGTATGGAGGGCGCTAGCTATGAAGAGTGGTTGAGTAGATTAGGATTATTTTCATTCGAAAGACGGAGTTTGAGGGGGGACCTGATTGAGGTGTACAAAATCATGAGAGGTATAGACAGGGTGGATAGCAAGAAGCTTTTTCCCAGAGTGGGGGATTCAATTACAAGGGGACACGAGTTCAAAGTGAGAGGGGAAAAGTTTAGGGGGGATATGCGTGGAAAGTTCTTTACGCAGATGGTGGTGGGTGCATGGAATGCATTGCCAGCGGAGGTGGTGGACGCGGGCACGATAACGTCTTTTCAGATTTATCTAGACAGATACATGAATGGGCAGCAAGAAAAGAGATACAGACCCTTGGAAAATAGGCAACAGGTTTAGATAGAGGATTTGGATCAGCGTAGGCTTGGAGGGCCGAAGGGCCTGTTCCTGTGCTGTAATTTTCTTTGTTCTTTGTTCTTTGTCAAGAGGGTGGGGGCTTTCCGCTACCCACCCCGGGTTTCCCAAGAGCACTTTTCCTACCTGCACCTAACCCAGGAGCAGTGTGTGAGGTGACTCTGATTCAATAAGGAGGTGGTCACATAGCAGTGCCCCCTCCTGTAACACGACCTGGAGCCTCACACCAGGGTGAGGACGGAGCTGTCCATAGCCGTTAAGGTCACAGTTTCATTGAACTTCTATGTATCTGGATCTTCCCAGGCAGCAGCGTGTGACGTATCCATTGTCTATCTCTATGCTGTCCAATGATGTATCTGCTGGTTAATGGAGGCCATCTATGTCGGGTGAGGTGAATATATAATTTTCACCTCCACAGGGTGAAGCAGGATGAGAGGTCCCGTGGCTTTGTCAGTGTAGCGGGATTCCTGCTGGTGGATGTGGCTCTGCGCGGCCCTAATGTCAACGGGGAGAGGTACAGGAACTGAAAGAACTCTCACTCCATTAATGTACAGTTAATGTGTGAGCATGCCCAGTACATCATGTTGGTCAATGTCCACATCCTGTCAGCAGTCATCACACCTTCATTCTGAAGCAGGCAGCCAGTCCCAACACTTCGGGCCTCTCTGCAGAACCAGAATGTGGCTCCTCGGAGACAATGACTACCTCACTCTGTGCATCACTCCTAATTCTACCCCCAGCATGAATGCCAACAAACCGCATGAAAATAACCCGTGTATAACGTGAGCAATGGAGTCACCAGGAACATGGTGGAACAGACCATCGGTGTGATGAAGCAATGCTTCCAATGTCTGAACCGCTCGGGGGAGCCCTCCAGTACTCACTGGAGCAGGTGTCCAAGTTCATGGTGTTCTGCTGCATCCTTCATATCATCACCATCATGAGGACACAGGCATTGGCACCTGGAATCCGGAGGCTACCTCAGGAGGAGGAGTGAGGGAGGATATTTCCTGGATGCCTTTGAACCGGGCAGGCTGTCGGAGAGACCCTGCTAGAATTTCGGTTCCCACAGGACAACTTCCCTTTCCCACCATGGATCCTCCATTCTCCCCCATTACACCCATCTGAGACGCCCCATCACAGTGTCCTGCAATAAAAAAACACCAACAAAAAACTTTTCATTGACATCTTTATCCAATAACACATCCAATTATACAAACAAAGCTGAACCATTCACCCTTGAATATTCCCTTAGTGCCTGTCTTGTGGATCCCTCGACTTGCCTAGTGCTCCGACACAGTGTTTCCCCAGTGACTGCAGCATGGCTGGTGGAAGGCTGCTGACTTTCGCTGGGGGAGACTGCAGATGGCCTTGCAGGACGTCCTTGAGCAGATCAGGGCCTTGAGGGCACAGATTCAGACTGCACCACCACGACATGGGCAGCAGCAGCCTGGGCTGGCTAATGGGTAACAGCAAGGACATTGGTGGAGTGCCAGTGAAAGGAGAACAAATACTGTCATCCTGAGAGAGGACAGCAGGTTCATACTCCACGGAGACACTGTCACTCCCACGGGGCGACATCTCAGTAATCTCAGTAATCTACTGGATCACAGATTGCTGGACTGTTGTGAGAGCCTGCAAACCCCTTTGTTCAGTGAGATCCACAGCCATGATGACAGCAGTCTGATCCTGCATGGCAGCAAGCAGTCTGAGTTTCCACTGCATCACAGAGACATTGGGTGTCTGCCGTCTGTGCTGCAGTGGAAGCTGAGACAATGGTTACCAGACACTGCATCAAGGCTGGATCCGCTAGTGCTGTCATGGAGTTAGTGACCACTTCCACAGGGGGAAAAAATGGGCTTCAAGCTCTGTGCAATGTCCTGTGCCATGTTGGAGCTTTGATAGTGACAACAGACTGTCTGACAGGCCTGTCAATGGACAAAGTATCTCAGTGTCCATATCCATCATCATTCTCCTGTATGCTGCTGCAGCAAAGTTCATATCTGAGTCCTGTGTATTATAACTCGTTTGTGACATTGTCCTCCGGTCATCTGACACATGAACTATCCTTTCACCCTGGCCTGGCTGCAGCTCACTCGTGCTCGGTGACTCACCACGTGTAGATTCTGACTCTTTACCAGCCTCTAAAGCACACACAGTGTAGGTATTTGATCTATTGTCTGTGAGTATCAGACCAAGTGATGGGGCTTCACCATCAGTGCTGTGCTGCTGCTCTGTCTCTGTCTCCTGGAGCTGCTGTGACTGGGAAGCTGGCAGTTTTCAGTTATCGATGAAAAGTATAAATCAGAATTGGAATGTTGGGGTGAGGGATTGGGGGTGGGATGGAAAGCAGGAGGTCCATGGTCCCATCTGCAGCTTGGACATCATCCCAGACAGCAGGATGAGGGGGAGGTGAGAGTTAAGAAGGGGCATAAGGCAGGAACATAGCAACAGCCTGAATGCTGTCGGCGAGGCCGGATGCCACGGGCTCTGTGACAGCCAGTCCCATGATGTGGAGAACCATCTCCTCCCTCAGGCTCAGGGGATGAAGACATGCCTGGCCCCCGCTAGTTCACTTCTGCCCCCTGTGATTATGGGCCACCTTGTCCTGTAAGAGAGGGGGTGGAATATCAGTAATTGTGTTTCACAGTCTTTGTGTGATGTGCCTTCCATAGCTCAATAGCTGGAGGTATGTGGAGACAGTGAGATGTGGGTGTGAGGCTGGTATCAGTGGAAGGTGTGTGAGGGTGAGGTGGAGTATGTGAATGTTATGTGTGAGTCCTGAGTGTTAGGGACAGCTGATGGGTGAGTGATAGGGGTGTGGTACATTGAGCAGTGTGAGAGGTTGAAAGATATTATTGAATCTGCTTCCACCTTGTTTTCAGGCAATGAATTCCAGATCCCAACAACTTGCTGTGTAAGAAAATTCTCCTCATTTCACCTCTGGTTCTTTGTCAATTACCTTCAATCTGTGTCTTCTGAATACTGCACTTTCTGACACTGGAAACAGTTTCACATTAATTACCCTATCAAAACCCCTCATGATTTTGAATTCGATATTAAATCTCCCCTTACCCGTCAGTGCTCTAAAGAGAACAATCCCAGCTTTTCCAATCTCTCAACGTAACTGAATTCCCAGATCCCTGGTACCATTCCAGAAAATCACCTCAGTATCTTCACTAAGTCCTTGACATCCTTACCAAACCGTGGTGATCAGAATTGGACACAATTCTCCAGCTGGAACCTAACCAATGATGTATAAACATCAGCATTTCCTCCAGAGTTTTATTACTCTGTATCTCTCTCTCTAACACCAAAGACACTACATGTTACCTTCAAAGATCTGTGTGTGTACACGCCACTTCTCTCTAATCCTTCACCCGATTTATAATGGTACCATTGAGTTTATATTGTTTCACCTCATACTTCCTACCCAAATGTCTCACTTCACACTTCACTGTGTTAAATTACATCTGCCATGTTCCTGTCCATATCACCAGACAGTCTCTGTCCCCCTGAAGTCTGTTACTATCCTTCAGACTGTTTATTAACATTTCTGAGTTTCCTGCCCTCTGAAAACGTTGAAATTGTCCTCTCTGTACACAAGCCCATTGCATTAACAAACAGCAACAGTGATTCCAACAGTAACCCTGTGGAACCCCACTGTGTACTTCCCTCCAGACTGATCAACAACCATTCTCCGCTACTGTCTGCTTTCTGTCACTGACCTAATTTCCTGCATGTTGGCATTGAAAATAAAAAAAGGTCGTCCATTTATGTAACGCCTTCATGATCACTGCATGTCCCAAAGCGATTTACAACCAACGAGTAGTTTTTAACGTTTAGTCAGTCTTGTAAATGCAGGAAAAACACAGTCAATTCCCGCACAGCAAGATCCCACAAGTAGCAGTGTGATCATGATCAGATCTGTTTTTGTGATGTTGAATTGAGGGGTAAATGTTGACCAGGACACTGGGAATAATTCCCCTGACCTTCAAAATAATTCCATGGGATCTTTACATCCACCTGAGTGGGCAACACGGGGCCTGGCTTTACCTTATCTTTGATAAGGCGGTACCTCTGACAGTGAAACGCTCCCTCAGTACTGCACTGCAGTGTCAGCCTTGATTCTTGTCATCAAGTCCTGCAGTGACACTTGATCCTAGAAGCTTGTGATTGAAAGGGGAGAGAGCGACAAACTGAGCCACTGCTGACATCGGTCCTTTAATCACATGTGTTTCTAATTTGGTAACACGGCTGTTATGTGGTAATTTATCAAACAGCTGCTGAAAGGATAGGAATATTGGGAAAGTACAGGCTGGAACAATCATAGAATCATAGAATAGCACAGCCCTGAATGATGTCATTCAGCCCATCAAGTCAGTGCTGAACCCTTTCAAAGAACAATCCAGTTAGTCCCACTCCCTGACTCTTTCACTATATCCGAACATTTTTTCTTCTTCAGATATTTATCCAATTCCCTTTTGGGATATACTATTGAATCTGTATCCATCAGCCTATCAGACAGTGCATCCCAAATCCAAACCACTCAGACACAAAAATCCTCATGTCTGCTTCTTTTACCAATCGCCTTAAATCTATGTCTCTGATTACCGGTCCCTTGGACATTGGAAACAGTTTCTCTTTATTTAATTTATCTCAACCCTTCTGAATGTTAAACAGCTCAATCGAATCTCCTCTGAAAGTTCTCTGCTCGAAGCAGAACAACCCCAGCTACATAACTGTCATCCCTCATGCCTGCACAAATTCTCGTAAAACAGTTCTGTACCCTCTCCAAAGGCTTCATGTCCTTCCTAAAGTGTGGTTCCCAGTATTCGACACAAGACTTCAGGTGCAGCTGAACTAGTATTTTATATATGTTTCACATAATGTCCTTGCTTTTGCTTTTTTTTGCCTCTATTTATAAAACCGAGGATCCCATATATTTATTAACGGTTTGTATACAAATACTCCAGGTGTCTCTGTTATTTCACCACCTTTATAGTTATACCATTTAACTTGTATTGTCTCTCCTCATTCCTCCTTTCAAAATGTATTGCCTCACACATCTGCAATGCCAATTAAATATTGAGAAGATTGAAGACATTGTTTTCTGTCTCTGCTTCAAATATTTCCTAGCTGCACACTCCATCCCTCTCCTTTTTAAATGTTTGAGACGAAAAGCCAAACTGTTCACACACTTGGTTACATAGTTAACCTTGAGATGCCTTGCGATGAGCTTCTGAACAAATATTCACACCATCAGTAAAATGGCTTAATTCCACCCGCGGTGGAGTGGCATTTCTGGTTAAAAAGGAAAGTAATACAATAGTGAGGAAGGATATGAGAGCTGATGATGTGGAGTCTGTATGGGTAGAGCTGAGAAACACTAAGGGGGAAAAAACGTTAGTGGGGGTTATATATAGACCCCCAAACTGTGGTGGTGATGTGGGAAAGGTCTTCAACAGGAAATTAGAGATGCATGTGAAAAGGCAACATCTGTAATTATGGGTGACGTAAATCTGCATATAGATTGGTCAAATCAAATTTGTCACAATAACGTAGAGGAGGAATTACTGGAGTGTGTACGGGATGTTTTCTGGACCAATATGTTGAGGAACCAACTAGAGAACAGGCCATCCCAGACTGGGTATTGTGTAAAGAGAGAGGAATAATTGACAATCTGGTTGTGTGAAATCCCTTCAGGATGAGCGACCATAATATCATAGAATTTGTCATGAGGAAAGTCAACAGTGACGTCAGAGGAGAGCTGCAAGCTGATTGGTTGGGTGAGTAGCAGCTATTAGTGCATGTAGATATCTTTAAAAAAGTGAAAAGTTTATTTTTGTGGGAAAAGAACTCTGGTGATAAGGTGAGTACTACTGAAGTGTTTCTTTTTTTAATTCAGTGTAGTTTATTAAGAATCTTAGATTGAAGTGGGTAGAAAAAGGCCCCTCATGTAATTAGTATTTTTTTTTAATTAAGGGTGTAACTACTTAGTCTAAGGGTAGGTCATGACAGGAGAGGTCAGCCCCGTGATCTGCTCCTCCTGCACTTTGTGGGAAATCAGGGATGCTTCCAGTGTCCCTAGTGAGCATGTGTGCAGGAAGTGGATCCATCTGCAACTACTGGCGACCCGCATTATGGAGATGGAGCTGCAGGTGAATTCACTGTGGAGCATCCATAATGCTGAGGACGTCGTGGATAACATGTTTAGCGAGGTGGTCACACCGCAGATAATAGCTGCACAGGCAGAAAAGGGATGGGTGACCACCAGACAGAGTAGAAGGCACAGGCAGGTAGTGCAGGAGTCCCCTGTGGCCACCACCTCTCAAACAGATAGACCGCTTTGGATACTGTTGGGAGGGATGACCTCTCAGGGGAAAGCAGCAACAGCCAGGCCCATGGGACCACAGAGGGCTCTGCCGCACAGCAGGGCAGGTAAAGGGGTGTAAGAGCTATCGTGATAGGGAATTCTATCGTAAGGGGTGCATGTAGGCGTTTCTGTGGCCGCAAAAGAGGCACCAGGATGGTATGTTGCCTCCCTGCTGCGAGGGTCAAGGATGTCTCGGAGTGACTGCAGGAAATTCTGAAAGGGGAGAGTGAGCAGCCAGAGGTCGTGGTCCATATTGGTGCTAACGACATAGACAGGAAGAGAGATAAGGTCCTTCAAAGTGAATATAGGGAATTAGGCAGAAGGTTAAAAAGTAGAACCTCTAGGGGTAATCTCAGGATTTGGCCGAACCATCAGCCTCAAGAAAATGAACATCATGGGACAGGATGTCAGAAATGCTCCATCCATCAATATCGGCGGCCACGCTCTGGAAGTGGTTCAAGAGTTCACCTACCTCGGCTCAACTGTCACCAGTTACCTGTCTCTAGATGCAGAAATCAACAAGCGCACGGGAAAGGCTTCCACTGCTATGTCTAAACTGGCCAAGAGAGTGTGGCAAAATGGCGCACTGACACGGAACACAAAGTCCGAGTGTCAAGCCTGTGGCCTCAGTACCTTGCTCTATGGCAGCGAGGCCTGGACAACGTATGTTAGCCAAGAGCGACGTCTCAATTCAGTCCATCTTCACTGCCTCCGGAGAATACTTGGCATCAGGTGGCAGGACCGTATCTCCAACACAGAAGTCCTCGAGGCGGCCAACATCCCCAGCTTATACACACTACTGAGTCAGCGGCGCTTGAGATGGTTTGGCCATGTGAGCCGCATGGAAGATGGCAGGATCCCCAAAGACACTTTGTACAGCGAGCTCGCCACTGGTATCAGCCCCTCTGGCCGTCCATGTCTCTGCTTTAAAGATGTCTGCAAATGCGACATGAAGTCCTGTGACATTGATCACAAGTCGTGGGAGTCAGTTGCCAGCGATCGGCAGAGCTGGCGGGCAGCCATAAAGGAGGGGCTAAAGTGTGGCGAGTCGAAGAGACTTCACAGTTGGCAGGAAAAAAGGCAGAAGCGCAAGGGGAGAGCCAACTATGTAACAGCCCCGACAGACAATTTTTTCTGCAGCACCTGTGGGAGAGCCTGTCACTCTGGAATTGGCCTTTATAGCCACTCCAGGCGCTGCTGCACAAACCACTGACCACCTCCAGGCGCTTACCCATTGTCTCTCGAGGTAAGGAGGTCAAAGACAAAGAAGAAGAAGAATCTCAGGATTACTCCCTGTGCCACGTGCTAGTGAGGATATGAATAGGAGGATTAGGCAAATGAAAGTGTGGCTGAAGAGCTGGTGTAGGCGGGAGGGCTTCAGCTACTTGGATCATTGGGATCTCTTCTGGTGCAGAGGTGACCTGTTGCAGAGGGTCGGATTGCATCTAAACTGGAAGGGGACCAATATCCTTGCGGGGAGGTTTGTTAGTACTACTCGGGAGGGTTTAAACTAGTCTTGCAGAGAGGTGGGACTCAAAGTAGTAGTCTCTCCGATGAGATAGTTAAGGTAAATGTAGAGGTTAATGCAAGCAAGTCCAGTAGGCAGGCCTGGCAGTGGCCTGACAGGGAGCATGGAAGGTCTGGTCGACTAAACTACAAGTACTTTAATGCAAGGGGCCTAACAGGTAAGGCAGATGAACTCAGAGCATGGATCAGTACATGGGATTGTGATATTATAGCTATTACAGAAACGTGGTTGAGGGATAGGCAAGACTGGCGGCTCAATGTTATGGGGTACCGATGCTTCAGTTGGAGGGAAGAGAGGATGGGGAGTTGCACTATTGATTAGGGAGCACATCACGGCAGTAGTTAGAGAGGATATCCCGCGGGGAACGTCCAGTGAGGCCATATGAGTGGAGCTTAGAAATAAGCAAGGGGTGATCTCTTTGATGGGATTAGACTATAGGCCCACCAATAGTCAGAGGGAATTGGAGGAGCATATATGCAGGGAAATCACAGATATGTGTAGGAATTATAGTGTTGTAATAGTAAGTGATTTTAACTTTCCTAATATTGACTGGGACTGCCTTGGTGCTCAGGGATCAGATGGGCAAGAATTTGTTAAGTGTGTCCAGGATAGTTTTATGAAACAGTATGTGGATGGCCCGACGAGAGAAAAGGCTACACTCGACCTCCTCTTTGGAAATGAGGATGGGCAGGTGGATGATGTGTCAGTGAGGGAGCACTTTGGAACCAGTGACCATAACTCCATTAGCTTCAAGATAGTTATGTAAGAGGATCGGACTGGTCCTCAGGTTGAAGTCCTAAATTGGAGGAAGGTTAATTTTGATGGCATCAGACAGGAACTCTCAAAAGTTGAATGAAAGGGGCTGTGTACAGATAAAGGGACGTCTGGCAAGTGGGAGGCTTTTAAAAGTGAGATAGGAAGAGTTATGGGCTGGCATATTCCTGTTAGATGGAAGGGCAAGACTGGCAAGTTTAGGGAACCTTGGTTGATGATGGATGTTGAGGGTCTGATCAGGACGAAGAAGGAGGCATATGTCAGGTATAGGCAGCGGGGATCAAACGAGTCCCTTCAGGAATAGAGTGGATGTAGGAGTACACTCAAGAAAGAAATTAGGAGGGAGAAAAGGGGCCATGAGATTTCCCTGGCAGATAAGATAATGGAGAATCCTAAAATAGTCTATGAGTATATTAAGAGTAAAAGGGCAGCTAGGGAGAGAGTCGGTCCCCTTAAGGATCAGTGTGGTAATCTACGTGTGCAGCCACGGGAAATGGGCGAGGTCTTAAATGAATACTTCTCGTCTTTATTTACCATGGAGACAATTTGGAAGCTAGTGAGTTCAATGGAGGGAACAGTGATATCCTGGAGCATATCAACATTACAAAGGAGGCGGTGTTGGAGGTTTTGAAGCGCATTAAGGTAGATAAATCCTCAGGGCCTGACCAGGTGTATCCTGGGATGCTATGGGAAGAAAGGCAGGATATTCCTGGTGCCCGAGCAGAGCTTTTTGCATTATCGTTAGCCATGGGTGAGGTACCGGAAGACTGGAGGATAGCTAATATTGTGCCTTTATTTAATAGGGGCAGCAGTGATAAGCCAGGGAACTACAGGCCGGTGAGCCTGACATCAGTGGTGGGAAAGTTACTGTAAGGGATTCTGATAGACAGGATTTATATGCATCCGGAAAGGCAACGTCTGATTAGGGATAGTCAACATGGCTTTGTGCATGGGAATCGTCTCAGGAATTTGATTGCGTTTTTTGAGGAGGTGACCAAGAGGATTATGGGGGGAAGGGCGAAGGACGTTGTCTACATGGACTTTAGCAAGGCCTTTGACAAGGTCCCGCATGGTCGGCTGGTTCAGAAGGTTCAAACACATGGGATCCAGGATGTGCTAGCCAATTGGATACAAAATTGGCTTCGTGATCGGATAGTAGTGGGGGGTTGTTTTTCAGATTGGAGGCTGGTGACCAGTGGTGTGCCACAGGGATCGGTTCTGGGTCCTCTCTTGTTTGTCATATATATTAATAACTTGGATATGAATGTAGGGGGCATGATTGGTAAGTTTGCAGATGATACAAAAATTGATGGGATAGTAGAAAGTGAAGAAGGTTGTCTAAGGTTACAACAGGATATAGATAAACTTGGAAAGTGGACAAGGGATTGGCAAATGGAATTTAAGGCAGACAAGTGCGAAGTGATGCATTTTGGGAAGTTAAACCAGTGTAGTACATATACAGTGAATGATAGGGCCTGGGGAGTGTTGTTGAGCAGAGAGACCTTGGGGTGCAAGTGCATAGTTCCCTGAATGTGGCAAAACAGGTAGACTGGGTGGTGAAGAAGGTGTATGGCATGCTTGTCTTCATCAAATGCGGCATGGAGTACAAGAGTTGGGACGTCATGTTACAGTTGTACATAACATTGGTTATTCCGCATTTGGAGTACAGTGTGCAGTTCTGGTCGCAGCACGACAGGAAAGATGTGATTAAGCTAGAGAGGGTGCAGAAAAGATTCATAAGGATGTTGCCTAGTTTGGAAGGCTTGAGTTATAAAGAGAGATTGGGTAGGCTGGGTCTGTTTTCCCTGGAGCAAAGACGGCTGAGAGGGGACATGATGGGGGTATATAAAATTATGAGAGGCATAGACTGAGCAGGTAGCCAGAGTCTGTTTCCCATGGTAGGGGTGACTAAAACTAGAGGGCATAGATTTAAGATGAAAGGGAGGAGGTTTAAAGGGGATTAAAAGGGTTATTTTTTCACACAAAGAATATTGCGTATCTGGAATGAGCTGCCAGAGGAGGTGGTGGAGGCAGGAACAGTAGCCACATTTAAGAGTCATCTGGACAGGTATTTGAATGAGCAAAGCATAGACGGATATGGAATTAATGCAGGCACGTGGAACCAGTATAGATCGGCATTATGGTCGGCATGGACTCAGTGGGCCGAAGGGCCTGTTTCTATGCTGTACGAATCTATGACTCCAAGATGGAGAGTGACGTAGTTGATTCTGAGACTAGGGTCGTGAATCTTAATACAGCAAAGTATGAAGGTATGAGGCACGAGTTGGCTATGATGGATTGGGAAACGTTACTTAAAGGAATGAGGGAGGAAAGGCAATGGCAATATTCAAAGAGTGCATTGATGAACTGCAACAATTGTTTACTCCTGTCTGGCGCAAAAGTAAAATGGGAAAGGTAGCCAAACCATGGCTGAGAAGGAAAATTAGAAATAGTATTAGATTCACAGAAGAGGCATATACATTCGACAGAAAGGAACAACAGACCTGAGGATTGGGAGCAGTTTAGAATTCAGCAAAGGAGGACCAAGGGATTGATTAATAAGGGGAAAATAAAATACATGGGTAAGCTTGCGGGGAACATACAACCTGACTGTAAAGGTTTCTGTAGGTATGTGAAGAGGAAAGGATTGGTTCAGACAAATGTAGGTCCTTACAGTTAGAAACATGGGAATTTATTATGGGAAACAAAGAAATGGCTAACCAACTAAATGCAGACTTTGATTCTGTCTTCACAAAGGATGGCACAAATATCTTACCAGAAATGTTGGGGAACACAGGGTTTAGTGAGAGGAAGGAACCGAAGGAAATCAGTATTAGTAGAGAAATTGTGTTGGGGAAGTTGATGGTATTGAAGGCCGATAAATCCTCAGGGCCTGATAATCGACATCCCAGATTACTTAAAGAAGTGACCCTAGAAATAGTGCATGCATTGGTGGTCATCTTTCAAGATTCTTTAGACTTTGGAACAGTTCCAGCTGATTGGAGGGCAGCTAATGTAACCCCACCATTTAAAAAGGGAGGTAGAAATAAAGCAGGGCATTATAGACAAGTCAGCCTGACGTCGGTAGTGGGGAAAATTCTAGAGTCCATTATCAAAGTTTTTATGGCAGAGCACTTGGAGAACAGTGTTAGAATCGGATAGAGTCAGCATGGATTTACGAAAGGGAAATCATGCTTGATAAATCTATTAGAATTCTTCGAATATGTAACTAATAGAGTGGATGATGGGGAGCCAGAGAATGTGGTTTATTAGGACTTTCAGAAGGCGTTCGACAAAGTCCCACATAAGAGATTATTGAGTAAAATTAAAGCGCATGGGATTAGTGGTAGTGTATTGCGATAGATAGAAAATTGGTTGGCAGAAGGAAAAAAAGAGTAGGGATCAACGGATCTTTTTCCAAATGGCAGGCAGTGATTAGTGGGGTACCACAGGGATCGGTGCTAGGACCCCAACTATTCACACTCTATATTAATGATTTAGATGAGGGAACTAAATGTAATATCTCCAAATTTGCAGAAGACACAAAACTGGGTGGGAGGGTGAGTTGTGAGGAGGATGCAAAGAGGCTTCAGGGTGATTCGGACAAGTTGAGTCAGTGGGCTATTGCATGGCAGATGCAGTATAATGTGAATAAATGTGAGGTTATCCACTTTGGCAGCAAAAACAGGAAGGCAGATTATCATCTGAACAGCTACAAACTGAGAGAGGGGAATATGCAGCGAGACATGGGTGTTCTCGGACACCAGTCACTGAAGGTAAGCATGCAGGTGCAACAGGCGGTAGAAAAAGGTGAATGTTATGTTGGCCTTCATAGAGACAGGATTCGAGTACAGGAGCAGAGATGTTTTGCTGCAATTATACAGGGCCTTGGTGAGGCCGCACTTGGAATATTGTGTGCAGTTTTGGTTTCCTTCTCTGAGAAAGGATGTTCTTGCTATAGAGAGAGTGCAACGAAGGTTTATCAAACTGATTCCTGGGATGGCGGGACTCACGTATGAGGAGAGTTAGGATTATATTCGCTGGAGTTCAGAAGAGTGAAGAGGGATCTCAAAGAAACCTATAAAATTCTAACAGGATTTGACAGGGTAGTTGCAGGAAGGATGTTCCCTATGGTGGGGGAGTCCAGAACCAGGGGTCATAGTCTAAGGATACGGGGTAAACTTTTCAGGACTGAAATGAAGAGAAATTTCTTCACCCAGAGAGTGGTGAGCCAGTGAAATTACGTCATCACTCCCATATCCAAGAGGGATTGGAATATGCTGGCCAGTGCCTCTCCTACTTCCACCATTCCATCCCTCAGCAACCCTCATGCATCCAATCCAGACTGGGTAAATTATCTACTTTATTGTGGTACAAAAATTGCTGTATTGAAAAGGGTTAACTGAATCTGTTTGTTCAGTGTCTGTAATTAATGTCAGTCTCCATGGACCCTAATTGTGTCATTGGAGGTTTTCCATCTTCTATTAATAAGGGGCTTCCATGTGTTATCCCATCGTTTCAGCCGGAACATCAGCCCCGGCACAACAGAGATCAGTGGCTCCAGAGAGAGAGAAAGGATAGATCAGAATCTGAGAACAAATGACTGGAATGTAACAACACTTGGTCAGAATCTGAGAACAATAGATTGGAATGTTGCAGCACTTGGGCAGAATCTGAGAATAATAGATTGGAATGTTACAACAATGGGTCAGAATCTGAGAACAATAGCTGGGAATGTTACAACAATGGACAGGAGTTTATCCTCGGATCTTTACTCTCTTTCTACATATTATGATCGGTACTCATTAAACTTCCGTATCTATCTCGCACTGAAGATTATTCAATACATTTACTATCCCATATTGGCTATTATTGGTGTCCCTGGTAAGTCTCTGTATCTAGCTATTAATTCTATAAACCAAGTTTAACAGCATTACTGCTCCTGTAATTTACTCTGCACTTTTTGCTGCCGTTGTATTCCTGGTGAATATGTCCAGCTATCAGCTCTATAAACCATTGCCAACTTTATTGGATTTCTTGTCATTTAATCTCTCATCTTTGCTGCCCTTGCTGTCTCTATTTCCGTCTAGGAGATCTGTAAACCATGTTTTACTGAAATACTGTTCTGTTATGTAAAGTTTGGGAAGACTGAAGCCAGTGTCATTGGTCTCCATCACAAAGTCCATCCCCTATCTGTGAGACAAATACACCACCCTGCCCAATACTGAGGCTGAACCAGATTGTTTGCAATCGGTGTGTTCTATTTAAACCTGAGCTGAGTCCATCTCCATATTCTCTCCATTACCAACCCTGTCTACGACCACCTCTGTCATATCCCCCATCTCCACCTCTGTCTCAGCCAATCTGCTGCATAAACCCTCACCTGTACCTTTGTTAAATCCACACTTGACTATTCCAATTCTATCCTGGTCACCCTCCCAGTTATAAACCTCCATAAACCACAGCCCATCCAGATCTCTGCTGCCTGTATCCTAACTCACACCAAATCCCGATCACCCATCACCCCTGTGCTCACTGATCTACATTGGCTCCCGGTCTGGCAGCACCTTAATTTTAATATTCTCATCCTTGTGTTTGAATCCCTCCATGGCCTCACCCCTCCAATTAGTCCCATTCTCCTGCCCATTCTCATATTCCTGAAAATGTTTTGACTTCAATCTTTTCTCATTTCTCCTTTTCAAGTGAATTCCTTTCCCTCTGTATCTGTCCCGAGCCACTATTTAGACTCTATAGCACTACTGGTGCTGACGGTACAGAAGCTGGGATCCATAGAGAGATGTGAGCTGCTCAGCCAGGCACTTCCAGTGCGGCCTGCACAGTGCCCCATGCTGGGCAGGGATCTAGTTCAATCG
The DNA here is from genome assembly GCF_036365525.1 of Heterodontus francisci. Classification (NCBI taxonomy): domain Eukaryota; kingdom Metazoa; phylum Chordata; class Chondrichthyes; order Heterodontiformes; family Heterodontidae; genus Heterodontus; species Heterodontus francisci. The sequence continues at coordinate 1,623,310 of NW_027140744.1, forward strand.
TACCATGTATGTGTTGTTGCGCTGAGGATGGTTTTAAATGTGATGTCAATATACCAAACCGGCAGCTTTGATGTACGTCTTTGAAACTTGGTCTGTGCATGTCCACTGACTGCTTGTGTTAGTCACTCTCAGCTGAACATATATTCAGCAGCATGAGGATTATGCATAACATAACATCTAGTATTATTTAAAAGGACCAGGCATCCAACTTACAGGTGAGGGGCTTTTGACTTACTTCTATTATTGTAAAGTTAGTGGAGGTGCTGTGGATGGTATGTTGGAGGTTGTGTTGTGAGCTGCTGCAGACATTCAGGGAGGACAGAGGATTTGGTGACCCAACTCTGCACGAGGTATGGCCTATCAGGGGAAAACAGCAGCAGCCAGAGCAGTGGCACCACGGCTGGCACTGTTGCTCAGCAGGGAGGGACAAAGCGCAGAAGAGCAATAGTTGTAGGGGACTTTATAGTCAGGGGCACAGATATGCCCTTCTGTGGACGTGAACGAGACTCCAGGATGGTATGTTACCTCCCTCCTGCCAGGGTCAAGGATGTCTCTGAACGGACAGGGGGCATTCTGAAGGGGGAGGGTGAATAGCCAGAGGTTGTGGTACACATCGGTAGCAATGACATAGGCAGGAAGAGTGATGAGGTCCTGCAGGGGGAGTTTAGGAAGTTAGGGAGTAAGTTACAAAACAAGACCTCGAGGGTTGTAATCGCTGGATTCCTCCCTGTGCCACGTGCCAGTGAGGCTAGAAATAGGAAGATAGTGCAGCTAAACACGTGGCTGAGCAGCTGGTGCCGGATGGAGGGTTTCAGATATCTGGACCATTGGGCTCTGTTCAGGGACAGATGGGACCTGTACAAGAAGGACGGGTTGCATCTGAACTGGAAGGGCAAAAATATCCTGGCTGCAAGGTTTGCAAGCGTCACTCGGAAGGGTTTAAACTACTGTTGCAGGGGGGTGGAACCAGAGCAGGAGGACAGCTAGTGAAATAAATGAGGAGGACATAGTAAATAAGACCAGTAGGACGAAGAGGAAGAGCAGGCACTGAGATGTTGCTGAGTACAGCGTGACTGGTGGTCTGAAGTGCATTTGTTTGAATGCGACAAATATAACAGGTAAGGCAGATGAACTTAGAACTTGGATTAGTACTTGGAAATATGATGTTGTTGCTATTACAGAGACTTGGTTGAGGGAAGGGCAGGATTGGCAGCTAAATGTTGCAGGCTTTAGAAGCTTCAGGCGGGATAGAGGGGAATGTAAAAGGGGTGGGGGAGCTGCATTACTGCTTAAGGAGAATATCAAAGTTGTACTGCGGGAGGACACCTCAGAGGGGTCATGCAGCGAGGCAATATGGGTGGAGCTCAGGAATAGGAAGGTTGCAGTCACGATGTTGGGGGTTTACTACAGGCCTCCCAACAGCCAGCGGGAGGGAGAGGAGCAGATATATAGACAGATTTTGGAAAGATGTAAAGGTAACAGGGTTGTGGTGGTGGGTGATTTTAACTTCCCCAATATTGACTGGGATTCGCTTTGTGCGGCTTGGATGGGGCAGAATGTCTGAGGAGAATCCAGGAGGGCTTCTTGAAACAGTATGTAGATAGTCCAACTAGGGATGGGGCCATTCTGGACCTGGTATTGTGGAATGAGCCCGGCAAGGTGGTCGACGTTGCCGTGGGGGAGCATTTCGGGAACAGTGACCATAGTTCCATAAGTGTGAAGGTACTTGTGGATAAGGATAAGAGTAGTCCTCGGGTGAAGGTGCTAAATTGGGGGAAGGCCAATTATAACAATATATGGCAGGATCTGAAGAATTTAGATTGGGGGCGTCTGTTTGAGGGTAAATCAACATCTGAAATGTGGGAGTCTTTCAAACGTCAGCTGATTAGAATCCAGGACCAGCATGTTCTGGAAGAAAGACAAGTTTGGCAAGTTTCGGGAAGCTTGGATAACACGGGATATTGTGAGCCTAGTCAAAAAGGAAAAGGAAGCATTTGTAAGGGCTGGAAGGCTAGGAACAGACGAAGCACTTGAGGAATATAAAGACAGTAGGAATGAACTTAAGCAAGGAAGACTAAAAGGGGTCATGAAAAGTCATTGGCAAACAGGATTAAGGAAAATCCCAAGGATTTTTATACATATATCAAGAGCAAGAGTGTAACCAGGGAAAGGGTTGGCCCACTCAAGGACAGAGATGGCAATCTATGTGTGGAGCCAGAGGAAGTGGGCGAGGTGCTAAATGAGTACTTTGCATCAGTATTCACCAAAGTGAAGGACTTGGTGGATGATGAGCCGAGAGAAGGGAGTGCAGATAGTCTCAGTCATTTCATTATCAATATGGAGGAGCTGTTGGGTGTCTTGCAAAGCATTAAGGTAGATAAGTCTCCAGGGCCTGATGGGATCTACCCTAGAATACTGAGGGAGGCAAGGGAAGAAATTGCTGGCGCCTTGACAGAAATCTTTGCATCCTCATTTGCGACAGTTGTGGTTCCAGAGGACTGGAGAATAGTCAATGTTGTTCATTTGTTTAAGAAGGGTGGCAAGGATAATCCACGAAATTATGGGCTGGTGAGCCTTACGTCAGTGGTAGGGAAACAATTAGAGATTATTATTCCGGACATGATTTACTCCCATTTGGAAACAAACGAACTCATTAGCGAGAGGCAGCATGGTTTTGTGAAGGGGAGGTCGTGTGTCACTAATTTGATTGAGTTTTTTGAGGAATTGACGAAGATGATTGATGAAGAAAGGGCAGTGGATGTTATCTGTATGGACTTTACTAAAGCCTTTGACAAGGTCCCGCATGGCAGACTGGTACGAAAGGTGAAGTCACACGGGATCAGAGGTGAGCTGGCAAGATGGATACAGAACTGGCTCGGTCAGAGAAGACAGAGGGTAACAGTGGATGGGCATTTTTCTGAATGGCGGGATGTGATTAGTGGTGTTCCGCAGGGATCACTGCTGGGACCTTTGCTGTTTGTAGTATATATAAATGATTTGGAGGAAAATGTAGCTGCTCTGATTAGTAAGTTTGCGAATGACACAAAGGTTGGTGGAGTTGCGGATAATGATGAGGATTGTCAGAGGATACAGCAGGATATAGATCAGGTGGAGACTTGGGCGGAGAAATGGCAGATGGAGTTTAATCCGGAAAAATGTGAGGTAATGCATTTTGGAAGGTCGATTGCAGGTGGGAGGTATGCAGTAAATGGCAGAACCCTTAGGAGTATTGACAGGCAGAGAGATCTGGGCGTACAGGTCCACAGGTCACTGAAAGTGGCAACACAGGTGGATAAGGTAGTCAAGAAGGCATACGGCATGCTTATCTTCATGGGTCGGGGCGCAGAGTATAAAAATTGGCAAGTCGTGTTGCAGCTGTACAGAACCTTAGTTAGACCACACTTGGAATATTGTATGCAATTCTGGTCACTACACTACCAGAAGGATGTGGAGGCATTGGAGAGGGTGCAGAGGAGGTTTACCAGGATGTTGCCTGGTCTGGAGGGCATTAGCTATGAGGAGAGGTTGGAAAAACTCGGATTGTTTTCACTGGAACGACGGAGGTGCGACATAATAGAGGTTTACAAAGTTATGAGCGGCATGGCCAGAGTGGATAGTCAGAAGCTTTTTCCCAGGGTGGAAGAGTCAGTTACTAGGGGACATAGGTTTAAGGTGTGAGGGGTAAAAGTTAGAGGGGATGTGCGAGGCAGGTTTTTTACACAGAGGGTGGTGAGTGCCTGGAACTTGCTGCCGGGGGACGTGGTGGAAGCAGATACGATAGCGACGTTTAAGAGACATCTTGACAAATACATGAATAGGAAGGGAATAGAGGGATATGGGCCCCGGAAGTGAAGAAGGTGTTAGTTTCGGCAGGCATCAAGATTGGCGCAGGCTTGGAGGGCCGAATGGCCTGTTCCTGTGCTGTACTGTTCTTTGTTCTTTGTTCTTGACTGTAGTTACAATGTCCCTGGGTCTGTAACGTGATCACCAAATGGAGCAGAGGCTGCAGAAAGGGGAATCTCTGTAAAGAGGGATGAGGAGCGGGTTCTGCCCGCTTATATTTAAACCTGAGCTGAGGTCATCTCCATATTCTTTCCATCACCAACCCTGCCTACTAACACCTTTGTAATATCACCCATCTCCACTCCTGCCTCAGCCCATCTGCTGCATAAACCCTCATCCGTGTCACTGTTAGATCCACAGTTGACTATTCCAATTCTATCCTGGTCACCCTCCCAGTTATATACCCCCATAAACCACAGTTCATCCAGCACTCTGCTGCCTGTATTCGAACACACACCAAATCCTGATCACCCATCACCCCTGTGCTCACTGATCTACATTGGCTCCCAATCTGGCAGCTCCTTAATTTTAATATTCTCATTCCTGTGTTTGAATCTCTCCATGGCCCACCCCTCCAGTTAGTCCCATTTCCCTGTCCATTTCCCAGATTCCTGCAACTCTTTTGACTTCAATCTTTTTTTCAGTTCTCCTGATAAAGTGAATTTATTTCCCTCTGTATCTGTCCCAAGCCCCGATTTTAGACTCTGCAGCACTACTGGTGCTGACGTTACAGATGCTGGGATCCATAAAATGATGAGAACCGCAGAGCCGACCACTGCTAGTGCACAATACCCCATGCTGGGCAGGGCTCCAGCAAACTCGGATCATCTATGTTCCATTCGTGTGGTCTTCACAGCTGGCCAATTCTAGAGTGGCCTGCACAGTGTCCCAATCTGGGCAGGGCTCTAGCTCAATCGTACCATATATATGTTGTGCCTTTGAGCATGGAGTTGAAAGTGATGTCAATGTACCATACCGGGAACTTTGATGTACGTCTTTGAAACTTGGTCTGTGCATGTCCACTGACCGCCTGTGTTAGTCACTCTCAGCTGATATACATTCAGCAGCACGAGGAACTCCCTTCAGTGTTATTTAAAAGTACCAGGCATTCAACTTACAGGTGAGGGGCTTCTGGCTTACTTCTGCTATTGTAAAGTTAGTGGAGGTGCTGTGGATGGTTTCCTGGAGGTTGTGTTGTGAGCTGCTTCAGACATTCAGGGAGGACAGAGGATTTGGTGACCCAACTCTGGACGAGGTACGGGAACTGTGGTTACAGTGTCTCTGGGTCTGTAACATGACCAACACATGGAGCAGAGGCTGCAGAGAAGGGAAGCTCTGTCAAGAGGGAGGAGGAGTGGGCTCTGCCCTACCCACCCCGGGTTTTCCAGGAACACTTTTCCTATCTGCACCTAACCCAGGAGCAGTGTGTGAGGTAACTCTGATTCAATAAGGAGGTGGTCACAGAGCTGCGTCACCTCCTGTAACACAACCTGGATCCTCACACCAGGGTGAGGACGGAGTTGTCAGTGGCTGTTAAGGTCACAGTTTCATTGATCTTCTCTGTATCTGAATCTTTCCAGGCAGCAGCAGGAGACATATCCAACATAGAGTCATAGAGAGTGATAGATACATTTATGACATAGAAGAAGGCCATTCGGCCCCTCGGTGCCCGCTCCCTGTGGAGCAATCCAGTCAGTCCCACTCTCCCAGTCAGTACCCGTATCCCTGCAAGATCATCTCCTTCGGGTGTCCATCCAGTATCCTTTTGAAGTCATTGCCTCGAATGATGAAGCCCAAGATCTGACATGCTTCTCTAAACACGCTCCTAATATGTCCTGCCAACATCAAATATCAATGCATATGCAGCCCCAGGTCCCTCTGTTCGTGCACAATCTTGAGAACTCTGTCATTAAGTCTATATTACCTTCCTATGCCTTCTGACAAAATACATCACCTCACACTCCTCTGTATGAAATTCCACCTGCCACTTCTCTGTCCATTCTGCTAGCCTATCTGTATCCTGCTACAGGTGGTTTGTAACATCCTCACTGTTTACCACACCTCCAAGATTGGTATCATCGGAAATTATTGAAATTCTACTCTGTATTCCAAGAGCCATGCCATTTATATATAGGGGGACTTTAACTTTCCAAATATTGACTGGAAATACTATAGGTCGAGTACTTTAGATGGGTCTGTTTTTGTCCAGTGTGTGCAGGAGGGTTTTCTGACACAGTATGTGGACAGGCCAACCAGGGGCGATGCCACATTGGATTTGGTACTGGGTAATGAACCCGGCCAGGTGTTCGATTTAGATGTCGGTGAGCACTTTGGCGATAGTGATCACAATTCGGTTAGGTTTACCTTAGCGATGGGCAGGGACAGGTATATACCACAGGGCAAGAATTATAGCTGGGGGAAAGGAAATTATGACGCGATTAGGCAAGATTTAGGATGTGTAGGATGGGGAAGGAAACTGCAGGGGATGGGCACAAACGAAATGTGGAGCTTATTCAAGGAGCAGCGAATGCGTGTCCTTGATAAGTATGTACCTGTCAGGCAGGGAGGAAGTTGTCGAGCGAGGGAGCCGTGGTTTACTCAAGAAGTTGAAGAGCTTGTCAAGAGGAAGAGGGCGGCTTATGTTAGGATGAGACGTGAAGGCTCAGTTAGGGCGCTTGAGAGTTACAAGCTAGCCAGGAAGGATCTAAAGGGAGGGCTAAGAAGAGCAAGGAGAGGACACGAGAAGTCATTGGCGGATAGGATCAAAGAAAACCCTAAGGCTTTCTATAGGTATATCAGGAATAAACGAATGATAAGAGTTAGAACAGGGCTAATCAAGGATAGTAGTGGGAAGTTGTGTGCGGAATCAGAGGAGATAGGGGAAGCGTTAAATGAATATTTTTCGTCAGTATTTACAGTAGAAAAAGAAAATGTTGCCGAGGAGTTTACTGAGATACAGCCTACTAGGCTAGATGGGATTGAGATTCACAAGGAGGAGGTGTTAGCAATTTTGGAAAGAGTGAAAATAGATAAGTCCCCTGGGCCAGATGGGATTTATCCTAGGATTCTCTGGGAAGCCAGGGAGGAGATTGCAGAGCCGTTGTTGTTGATCTTTATGCCGTCATTGTCGACAGGAGTAGTGCCGGAGGACTGGAGGATAGCAAATGTTGTCCCCTTGTTCAAGAAGGGGAGTAGAGACAGCCCTGGTAATTATAGACCTGTGAGCCTTACTTCGGTTGTGGGTAAAATGTTGGAAAAGGTTATGAGAGACAGGATTTATAATCATCTTGAAAAGAATAAGTTCATTTGCGATAGTCAGCACGGTTTTGTGAAAGGTAGGTCGTTCCTCACAAACCTTATTGCGTTTTTCGAGAAGGTGACCAAACAGGTGGATGAGGGTAAAGCCGTGGATGTGGTGTATATGGATTTTAGTAAGGCGTTTGATAAGGTTCCCCACGGTAGGCTATTGCAGAAAATACGGAAGTATGGGGTTGAAGGTGATTTAGAGCTTCGGATCAGAAATTGGCTAGCTGAAAGAAGACAGAGGGTGGTGGTTGATGGCAAATGTTCATCCTGGAGTTTAGTTACTAGTGGTGTACCGCAAGGTTCTGTTTTGGGACCACTGCTGTTTGTCATTTTTATAAACGACCTGGATGAGGGTGTAGAAGGGTGGGTTAGTAAATTTGCGGATGACACGAAGGTCGGTGGAGTTGTGGATAGTGTCGAAGGGTGTTGTAGGGTACAGAGGGACATAGATAGGCTGCAGAGCTGGGCTGAGAGATGGCAAATGGAGTTTAATGCGGTGAAGTGTGAGGTGATTCACTTTGGAAGGAGTAACAGCAATGCAGAGTACTGGGCTAATGGGAAGATTCTTGGTAGTGTAGATGAGCAGAGAGATCTTGGTATCCAGGTACATAAATCCCTGAAAGTTGCTACCCAGGTTAATAGGGCTGTTAAGAAGGCAGATGGTGTGTTAGCCTTTATTAGTAGGGGGATCGAGTTTCGGAGCCACGAGGTCATGATGCAGCTGTACAAAACTCTGGTGAGGCCGCACTTTGAGTATTGCATGCAGTTCTGGTCACCGCATTATAGGAAGGATGTGGAAGCTTTGGAAAGGGTGCAGAGGAGATTTACTAGGATGTTGCCTGGTATGGAAGGAAGGTCTTACGAGGAAAGGCTGAGGGACTTGGGGTTGTTTTCGTTCGAGAGAAGGAGGAGGAGAGGTGACATAATAGAGACAGACAAGATAATCAGAGGGTTAGATAGGGTGGATAGTGAGAGTCGTTTTCCTCGGATGAGGATGGCAAACACGAGGGGACATAGCTTTAAGTTGAGGGGTGAAAGATATAGGACAGATGTCAGAGGTCGTTTCTTTACGCAGAGAGTAGTAGGGGCGTGGAACGCCCTGCCTGCAACAGTAGTAGACTCGCCAAATTTAAGGGCATTGAAGTGGTCATTGGATAGACATATGGATGTAAATGGAATAGTGTAGGTCAGATGATTGGCGCAACATCGAGGGCCGAAGGGCCTGTACTGCGCTGTAATGTTCTAAAAAAAAAGAAAAACAGTGGTCCTAAGCACTGAACCTTGGGGAACATCACTGTCTACCATCCTCCGGTCTGAAAAACAACCATTTAACACATTGCTCTTTTTCTTGTCCTCTGGACAATTTTTTTCCAATTGGATGCTATTCCATGAGGTTCAATTTTATCAACCAAGCTTCTGTGTTGTTCATCATCAAATAATTTCATAAAATCCACGTAGACAGCATCCACCACATTCCCTTCATCAACCTTCTCTCATTTTCCGAATAAATTCAATTAGTTCATCATGCATGATCTGCCTTTCAGAAATCCGTGCTGACAGTCCTTAATTAACTCAATCTCTCCAAGTGTGTGTTGTCCTTTTGCCCTGATTATTGTTTCTAAAACCTTACTCACCACTGATGTTAAACTAACTGGCCAGTAGTTGCGAGGCCTGTGTGTTGTCCATTGATAATTCTGGGAAGTGAGTGTGACCATCTATGTCATCAATATCTCCCTCAGCAGGAAGAAGCAGGATGAGAGATCCTGTGGCTTTGTCAGGATAGCGGGATTCCTGATGGTTTCGGTTGATCTGCGGGGCCCCCATGTCAATGGGTTGAGGTACAGGAACTGGAAGAACTCTCACTCCATTAATGTACAGTTGGTGTGTGAGCATGCCCAGTACATCATGCTGGTGAATGTCCACTATCCTGGCAGCAGACACCATACATTCATTCTGAAGCAGTCAGCCGGTCCCAACACTTCGGGGCTCCATGCAGAACCAGAATGTGGCTCCTTGGAGACAAATGAACCCCCTCTAGACACAGCTCATGTTTCTACACCCCCAAACTACCTCCCACCGTCAACTGTTAGTTACGCAATTAACGTGTGTTATGTGAGCAATGGAGTCACCAGGAGCATGGTGGAACAAACCATCGGTGTGATGAAGCAATGCTTCCGATGCCTGAACCGCTCGGGGAGAGCCCTCCAGTACACATTGGAGAAGGTGTCTGAGCTCATGGTGTTCTGCTGCACGCTTCATATCGTCAGCAGCATGTGGACACAGGCATTGGCACCAGGAATCCGGAGGCCACCTCAGGAGGTGGTGGGAGGGAAGATATTTCCTCGATGCCTTCGACCCGGACAGGCTGTCGGAGAGTCCCTGCTAAGATTCCAGTTCCCATAGGACAACTTCCCTTCCCCCCCATGGATCCCCCATTCTCCACCATTACACCCATCTGAGACGCCCCATCACAGTGTCACCTTGGTCAGCATCCTGTAATAAAAACATCAGAGAATTATTACAGCACAGAAGGACCAATTTAGCATTTCGTGTCTGCACTGGCTCTCCGAATGAGCAATTCTCCGAATGCCGTTCCCTGCACTCTCCATGCAACCCAGAACATTCTTCCTTCTCATAGAACAGTCGATTCAGCTTCAATTGAACCTGCCTCCACCACACTCTCAGGCAGTGAATTCCAGACTCTAACCACTCACTGTGTGAAAAAATATTTTCCTCAGGTCGTCTTTGCTTCTTTTACCCATGACTTTAAATCTGTGCCCTTTCGTTCTCGATCCTTTCAAGAGTGGGAACTGTTTCCCTCTATCTGCTCTGTCCAGAAACCTCATGATTTTTGAAACATCTAATTAAGCACCTCTCAGCCTTCTCCGAGGAAAACAGTCCTAACTTCTCCAGCCTATCTTCATAACAGAAAATCCTCATCCCGGGAATCATTCACGTGAATATTTTCTGTACTCTCTCCAATGCCCTCACGTCTTTCCTCAAGTGTGGCACCCAGAACTGGACGCAATGTCACAGCTGAGGCTGAAATAGTGTATTATATAAGTTCAACATAACTTCCTTGCTCTTGTACTCTATGCCCCTATTAATAAAGCCCAGGATACTGTATGCTTAATTAAACACTTTCTCAACCTGTCCTGCCGCCTTCGATGACTTCTGCACATAGACACACAGGTCCCTCTGCTCCTGCACACCCTATAGAATTGTACCCTTTATTGTATATTGTCTCCCCATGTTCTTCCTATCAACATGAATCACTTCACATTTCTCTGTATTGAACTTCATCTGCCACCTGCCTGCCCATTCCACCAACTTGTGTGTGTCCTTTTGAAGTTCTACACTATCCTCCTCACAGTTCACAATGCTTCCAACTTTCGTATCAGCTGCAAACTTTGAAATTGTGCCTGCATACCCAGGTTTAGGTCCTTAATATATATCAGGAAAAGCAAGGATGTCTGGGGAACTCCACAACAAACCTTCCTCCAGACTGCAAAACATCCATTAATCATTAATGTTTGTTTCCTGTCACTTAGCTAATATCGTATCCATGTTGCTACCGTCCCTTTTATTCCATGAGCTACATGTTTGCTCACAGGTCTGTTGTGCGGCTTTGTATCAAAAGGTTTTTGCATGCAGGGAATAGTTAAATGTCTGGAATGCACTGCTTGAGAATGGTGGAGGCAGGTTCATTTGAAACTGAATAGACCGTTATATGAAAGTCAATGTACACCACATCAACAGAATTGCTCTCATCAACTTTCTGTGATACCACCTCAAACATCTCCAGCAAATTAGTTAAACATGATGTTCTCTCAAGAAATCCATGCTGGCTTGTTTAATTAACTCGCATTTGTCCATGTGACTATTAGCTTTGTCCAAGATTATTTCTTTCTAGAAGTTTTCCCACCACCGAAATTAAACTGACAGGCATGTAGTTGCTGGCCTTATCTTTACACCCTTTTTGAACAAGGGTGTAACATTTACAATTCGCCAGCCCTCTTGCATCACCCTCAAGTCTAAGGAAGACGGAAAAATTATGGCCAGTGCCTCTGCGATTTCCACCCTCACTTACCTCAGTATCCTTGGATGCATCTCATCTTTTCCTGGAGCCTTATTCAATTTAAGTCCAGACAGCCTATCCAATACTTCCTCTTAATCAATTTTAAACCCCACTAGTGTCGGACTTACCTCCTCTTTCAACATTGCCTGGGTTGCATCTTGGAATCATAGAAAGCGAAGTCATTCTTGTAATGTAGGAAACAGGCAGCTCCTGGAAATATGTCCTGTTTCAGTCAATTACTATCATCCTGACTCTCTGTCTATTCTAATTATCTGTGTCCTGTTTCAGTGAATTACTATCATCCTGATCCTCTGAACATTCTAATTATCTATGTCCTGTTTCAGTCAATTACTATCATCCTGATCCTCTGTCTATTCTAATTATCTATGTCCTGTTTCAGTCAATTACTATCATCCTGATCCTCTGTCCATTCTAATTAACTATGTCCTGTTTCAGTCAATTACTATCATCCTGATCCTCTGTCTTTTATAATTATCTATGTCCCATGTCAGTCAATTACTATCATACTGATCCTCTGTCCATTCTAATTATCTATGTCCTGTTTCAGTCAATTACTATCATCCTGATCCTCTGAACATTCTAATTATCTATGTCCTGTTTCAGTCAATTACTATCATCCTGATCCTCTGTCCATTCTAATTATTTATGTCCTGTTTCAGTCAATTACTATCATCCTGATCCTCTGTCCATTCTAATTATCCATGTCCTGCTTCAGTCAATTACTATCATCCTGATCCTCTGTCCATTCTAATTATCCATGTTCTGTTTCAGTCAATTGCTATCATCCTGATCCTCTGTCCATTCTAATTATCTATGTCCTATTTCAGTCAATTACTATCATCCTGATCCTCTGAACATTCTAATAATCTATGTCCTGTTTCAGTCAATTACTATCATCCTGATCCTCTGTCTTTTATAATTATCTGTGTCCTATTTCAGTCAATTACTATCATCCTGATCCTCTGTCTTTTATAATTATCTATGTCCTGTTTCAGTCAATTACTATCATCCTGATCCTCTGCCCATTCTAATTATCTATGTCCTGTTTCAGTCAATTACTATCATCCTGATCCTCTGTCCATTCTAATTATCTATGTCCTGTTTCAGTCAACTACCATCATCCTGATCCTCTGAACATTCTAATTATCTATGTCCTGTTTCTGCCAATTACTATCATCCTGATCCTCTGTCCATTCTAATTATCTATGTCCTGTTTCAGTCAACTACTGTCATCCTGATCCTCTGAACATTCTAATTATCTATGTCCTATTTCAATCAATTACTATCATCCTGATCCTCTGTCCATTCTAATTATCTATGTCCCGTTTCATTCAATTACTGTCATCCTGATCATCTGTCTATTCTAATTATCTATGTCCTGTTTCAGTCAATTACTGTCATCCTGATCCTCTGTCTATTCTAATTATCTATGTCCTGTTTCAGTCAATTACTATCATCCTGATCCTCTGTCCATTCTAATTATCTATTTCCTGTTTCAGTCAATAACTGTCATCCTGATCCTCTGTCTATTCTAATTATCTATGTCCTGTTTCAGTCAATTACTATCATCCTGATCCTCTGTCCATTCTAATTATTTATGTCCCGTTTCAGTCAATTACTGTCGTCCTGATCTTCTGTCTATTCTAATTATCTATGTCCTGTTTCAGTCAATTGCTGTCATCCTGATCCTCTGTCCATTCTAATTATTTATGTCCTGTTTCAGTCAATTACTGTCATCCTGATCCTCTGTCTATTCTAATTATCTATGTCCTGTTTCAGTCAATTACTGTCATCCTGATCCTCTGTCTATTCTAATTATCTATGTCCTTTTTAAGTCAATTACTGTCATCCTGATCCTCTGTCTATTCTAATTATCTATGTCCTGTTTCAGTCAATTACTGTCTTCCTGATCCTCTGTCTATTCTAATTATCTATGTCCTGTTTCAGTCAATTACCATCATCCTGACACTCCATCCATTCTAATTATCTATGTCCTGTTTCAGTCAATTACTGTCATCCTGATCCTCCGTCCATTCTAATTATCTATGTCCTGTTTCAGTCAATTACTGTCATCCTGATCCTCTGAACATTCTAATTATCTATGTCCTGTTTCAGTCAATTACTATCATCCTGATCCTCTGTCCATTCTAATTATCTATGTCCTGTTTCAGTCAATTACTATCATCCTGATCCTCTGTCCATTCTAATTATCTATGTTCCGTTTCAGTCAATTACTATCATCCTGATGCTCTGTCCATTCTAATTATCTATGTCCTGTTTCAGTCAATTACTATCATCCTGATTTTCTGTCCATTCTAACTATCTATGTCCTGTTTCAGTCAATTACTATCATCCTTTTCCTCTGTCCATTCTAATTATCTATGTCCCGTTTCAGTCAATTACTATCATCCTGATCCTCTGTCCATTCTAATAATCTATGTCCTGTTTCAGTCAATTACTATCATCCTGATTCCCTGTCTATTCTAATTATCTATGTCCTGTTTCAGTCAATTACTATCATCCTGATCCTCTGTCCATTCTGATTATCTATGTCCTGTTTCAGTAAATTACTATCATCCGGATCCTCTGTCCATTCTAATTATCTATGTCCTGTTTCAGTCAATTACTATCATCCTGATCCTCTGTCCATTCTAACTATCGATGTCCTGTTTCAGTCAATTACTATCATCCTGATCCTCTGTCCATTCTAATTATCTATGTCCTGTTTCAGTCAATTACTATCATCCTTTTCCTCTGTCCATTCTGATTATCTATGTCCTGTTTCAGTCAATTACTATCATCCTGATCCTCTGTACATTCTAATTATCTATTTCCTGTTTCAGTCAATTACTGTCATCCTGATCCTCTGTCCATTCTAATTATCTATGTCCCGTTTCAGTCAATTACTATCATCCTTTTCCTCTGTCCATTCTAATTATCTATGTCCTGTTTCAGTCAATTTCTATCATCCTTTTCCTCTGTCCATTCAAATTATCTATGTCCTGTTTCAGTCAATTACTATCATCCTGATGCTCTGTCCATTCTAATTATCTATTTCCTGTTTCAGTCAATTACTGTCATTCTGATCCTCAGTTCATTCTAATTATCTATGTCCTGTTTCAGTCAATTACTATCATCCTGATCCTCTGTCCATTCTAATTATCTATGTCCCGTTTCAGTCAATTACTATCATCCTGATCCTCTGTCCATTCTAATAATCTATGTCCTGTTTCAGTCAATTACTATCATCCTGATTCCCTGTCTATTCTAATTATCTATGTCCTGTTTCAGTCAATTGCTATCATCCTGATCCTCTGTCCATTCTAATTATCTATGTCCTATTTCATTCAATTACTATCATCCTGATCCTCTGAACATTCTAATAATCTATGTCCTGTTTCAGTCAATTACTATCATCCTGATCCTCTGTCTTTTATAATTATCTATGTCCTGTTTCAGTCAATTACTATCATCCTGATCCTCTGTCCATTCTAATTATCTATGTCCTGTTTCAGTCAATTACTATCATCCTGATCCTCTGTCTATTCTAATTATCTATGTCCTGTTTCAGTCAAATACTATCATCCTGATCCTCTGATCATTCTAATTATCTGTGTCCCGTTTCAGTCAATTACTGTCATCCTGATTCTCTGAACATGATAATTATCTATGTCCCGTTTCAGTCAATTACTGTCATCCTGATCCTCTGAACATTCTAATAATCTATGTCCTGTTTCAGTCAATTACTATCATCCTGATCCTCTGTCTTTTATAATTATCTATGTCCTGTTTCAGTCAATTACTATCATCCTGATCCTCTGTCCATTCTAATTATCTATGTCCCGTTTCAGTCAATTACTATCATCCTGATCCTCTGTACATTCTAATAATCTATGTCCTGTTTCAGTCAATTACTATCATCCTGATCCTCTGTCCATTCTAATTATCTATGTCCTGTTTCAGTCAATTACTATCATCCTGATCCTCTGTCCATTCTAATTATCTATGTCCTGTTTCAGTCAACTACTATCATCCTGATCCTCTGATCATTCTAATTATCTGTGTCCCGTTTCAGTCAATTACTGTCATCCTGATTCTCTGAACATTATAATTATCTATGTCCCGTTTCAGTCAATTACTGTCATCCTGATCCTCTGAACATTCTAATTATCTATGTCCTGTTTCAGTCAATTACTATCATCCTGATCCTCTGTCCATTCTAATTATCTATGTCCTGTTTCAGTCAACTACTATCATCCTGATCCTCTGATCATTCTAATTATCTGTGTCCCGTTTCAGTCAATTACTGTCATCCTGATTCTCTGAACATTATAATTATCTATGTCCCGTTTCAGTCAATTACTGTCATCCTGATCCTCTGAACATTCTAATTATCTATGTCCTGTTTCAGTCAATTACTATCATCCTGATCCTCTGTCCATTCTAATTATCTATGTCCTGTTTCAGTCAACTACTATCATCCTGATCCTCTGATCATTCTAATTATCTGTGTCCCGTTTCAGTCAATTACTGTCATCCTGATTCTCTGAACATTATAATTATCTATGTCCCGTTTCAGTCAATTACTGTCATCCTGATCCTCTGAACATTCTAATTATCTATGTCCTGTTTCAGTCAATTACTATCATCCTGATCCTCTGTCCATTCTAATTATCTATGTCCTGTTTCAGTCAATTACTATCATCCTGATCCTCTGTCCATTCTAATTATCTATGTCCTGTTTCAGTCAATTACTATCATCCTGATCCTCTGTCCATTCTAATTATCTATGTCCTGTTTCAGTCAATTACTATCATCCTGATCCTCTGTCCATTCTAATTATCTATGTCCTGTTTCAGTCAATTACTATCATCCTGATCCTCTGTCTATTCTAATTATCTATGTCCTGTTTCAGTCAATTACTATCATCCTGATCCTCTGTCCATTCTAATTATCTATGTCCTGTTTCAGTCAATTACTATCATCCTGATCCTCTGTCCATTCTAATTATCTATGTCCTGTTTCAGTCAATTACTATCATCCTGATCCTCTGTCCATTCTAATTATCTATGTCCTGCTTCAGTAAATCACTATCATCCTGATCCTCTGTCCATTCTAATTATCTATTTCCTGTTTCAGTCAATTACTGTCATCCTGATCCTCTGTCTATTCTAATTATCTATGTCCTGTTTCAGTCAATTACTATCATCCTGATCCTCTGTCCATTCTAATTATCTATGTCCCGTTTCAGTCAATTACTGTCATCCTGATCCTCTGTCTATTCTAATTATCTGTGTCCTGTTTCAGTCAATTACTGTCATCCTGGTCCTCTGTCTATTCTAATTATCTATGTCCTGTTTCAGTCAATTACTGTCTTCCTGATCCTCTGTCTATTCTAATTATCTGTGTCCTGTTTCAGTCAATTACTGTCATCCTGATCCTCTGTCTATTCTAATTATCTATGTCCTGTTTCAGACAATTACTATCATCCTGATCCTCTGTCTATTCTAATTATCTATGTCCTGTTTCAGTCAATTACTATCATCCTGATCCTCTGTCCATTCTAATTATCTATGTCCTGTTTCAGTCAATTACTATCATCCTGATCCTCTGTCCATTCTAATTATCCATGTCCTGTTTCAGTAAATTACTATCATCCTGATCCTCTGTCCATTCTAATTATCTATTTCCTGTTTCAGTCAATTACTGTCATCCTGATCCTCTGTCTATTCTAATTATCTATGTCCTGTTTCAGTCAATTACTATCATCCTGATCCTCTGTCCATTCTAATTATCTATGTCCCGTTTCAGTCAATTACTGTCATCCTGATCCTCTGTCTATTCTAATTATCTGTGTCCTGTTTCAGTCAATTACTGTCATCCTGATCCTCTGTCTATTCTAATTATCTATGTCCTGTTTCAGTCAATTACTGTCTTCCTGATCCTCTGTCTATTCTAATTATCTATGTCCTGTTTCAGTCAATTACTATCATCCTGACACTCTGTCCATTCTAATTATCTATGTCCTGTTTCAGTCGATTACAAACATCCTGATCATCTGTCCATTCTAATTATCTATGTCCTGTTTCAGTCAAATACTATCATCCTGATCCTCTGAACATTCTAATTATCTATGTCCTGTTTCAGTCAATTACTATCATCCTGATCCTCTGTCCATTCTAATTATCTATGTCCTGTTTCAGTCAATTACTATAATCCTCATCCTCTGTCCATTCTAATTATCTATGGCCCGTTTCAGTCAATTACTATCATCCTGATGCTCTGTCCATTCTAATTATCTTTGTCCTGTTTCAGTCAATTACTATCATCCTGATCCTCTGTCCATTCTAACTATCTATGTCTTGTTTCAGTCAATTACTATAATCCTCATCCTCTGTCCATTCTAATTATCTATGTCCCGTTTCAGTCAATTACTATCATCCTGATCCTCTGTCCATTCTAATTATCTATGTCCTGTTTCAGTCAATTACTATCATCCTGATCCTCTGTCCATTCTAACTATCTATGTCCTGTTTCAGTCAATTACTATCATCCTGATCCTCTGTCCATTCTAATTATCTATGTCCTGTTTCAGTCAATTACTATCATCCTTTTCCTCTGTCCATTCTGATTATCTATGTCCTATTTCAGTCAATTACTATCATCCTCATCATCTGTCCATTCTAATTATCTATGTCCTGTTTCAGTCAATTACTATCATTGTGATCCCCTGTCTATTCTAATTATCTCTGTCCTGTTTCAGTCAATTACTATCATCCTGATCCTCTGTCCATTCTAATTATCTATGTCCTGTTTCAGTCAATTACTATCATTGTGATCCCCTGTCTATTCTAATTATCTATGTCCTGTTTCAGTCAATTACTATCATCCTGATCCTCTGACCATTCTAATTATCTATGTCCTGTTTCAGTCAATTACTATCGTCCTCATCATCTGTCCATTCTAATTATCTATGTCCTGTTTCAGTCCATTACTAGCATCCTGATCCTCTGTCCATTCTAATTATCTATGTCCTGTTTCAGTCAATTACTATCATCCTGATCCTCTGTCCATTCTAATTATCTATGCCCTGTTTCAGTCAATTACTATCATCCTGATCCTCTGTCCATTCTAATTATCTATGTCCTGTTTCAGTCAATTACTATCATCCTGATCCTCTGTCCATTCAAATTATCTATTTCCTGTTTCAGTCAATTACTATCATCCTGATCCTCTGTCCATTCTAATTATCTATGTCCTGTTTCAGTCAACTACTATCATCCTGATCCTCTGATCATTCTAATTATCTATGTCCCGTTTCAGTCAATTACTGTCATCCTGATTCTCTGAACATTATAATTATCTATGTCCTGTTTCAGTCAATTACTATCATCCTGATCCTCTGTCCATTCTAATTATCTATGTCCTGTTTCAGTCAACTACTATCATCCTGATCCTCTGATCATTCTAATTATCTATGTCCCGTTTCAGTCAATTACTGTCATCCTGATTCTCTGAACATTATAATTATCTATGTCCTGTTTCAGTCAATTACTATCATCCTGATCCTCTGTCCATTCTAATTATCTATGTCCTGTTTCAGTCAATTACTATCATCCTGATCCTCTGTCCATTCTAATTATCTATGTCCTGTTTCAGTCAACTACTATCATCCTGATCCTCTGATCATTCTAATTATCTATTTCCCGTTTCAGTCAATTACTATCATCCTGATCCTCTGTCTTTTATAATTATCTATGTCCTGTTTCAGTCAATTACTATTATCCTGATCCTCTGTCCATTCTAATTATCTATGTCCTGTTTCAGTCAATTACTATCATCCTGATCCTCTGTCTATTCTAATTATCTATGTCCTGTTTCAGTCAATTACTATCATCCTGATCCTCTGTCCATTCTAATTATACATGTCCTGTTTCAGTCAATTGCTATCATCCTGATCCTCTGTCCATTCAAATTATCTATGTCCTATTTCAGTCAATTACTATCATCCTGATCCTCTGAACATTCTAATAATCTATGTCCTGATTCAGTCAATTACTATCATCCTGATCCTCTGTCTTTTATAATTATCTATGTCCTGTTTCAGTCAATTACTATCATCCTGATCCTCTGTCCATTCTAATTATCTATGTCCTGTTTCAGTCAATTACTATCATCCTGATCCTCTGTCCATTCTAATTATCTATGTCCTGTTTCAGTCAACTACTATCATCCTGATCCTCTGATCATTCTAATTATCTGTGTCCCGTTTCAGTCAATTACTGTCATCCTGATTCTCTGAACATTATAATTATCTATGTCCCGTTTCAGTCAATTACTGTCATCCTAATCCTCTGAACATTCTAATTATCTATGTCCTGTTTCAGTCAATTACTATCATCCTGATCCTCTGTCTTTTATAATTATCTATGTCCTGTTTCAGTCAATTACTATCATCCTGATCCTCTGTCTATTCTAATTATCTATGTCCTGTTTCAGTCAATTACTATCATCCTGATCCTCTGTCCATTCTAATTATCTATGTCCTGTTTCAGTCAATTACTATCATCCTGATCCTCTGATCATTCTAATTATCTGTGTCCCGTTTCAGTCAATTACTGTCATCCTGATTCTCTGAACATTATAATTATCTATGTCCCGTTTCAGTCAATTACTGTCATCCTGATCCTCTGTCCATTCTAATTATCTATGTCCTGTTTCAGTCAATTACTATCATCCTGATCCTCTGTCCATTCTAATTATCTATGTCCTGTTTCAGTCAATTACTATCATCCTGATCCTCTGTCCATTCTAATTATCTATGTCCCGTTTCAGTCAATTACTGTCATCCTGATCCTCTGAACATTCTAATTATCTATGTCCTGTTTCAGTCAATTACTATCATCATGATCCTCTGTCCATTCTAATTATCTATGTCCTGTTTCAGCCAATTACTATCATCCTGATCCTCTGTCCATTCAATTTATCTATGTCCTGTTTCAGTCAATTAATATCATCCTCTGTCCAATCAATTTATCTATGTCCCGTTTCAGTCAATTACTGTCATCCTGATCCTCTGAACATTCTAATTATCTATGTCCTGTTTCAGTCAATTACTATCATCCTGATCTTCTGTCCATTCTAATTATCTATGTCCTGTTTCAGTCAATTACTGCCATCCTGATCCTCTGAACATTCTAATTATCTATGTCCTGTTTCAGTCAATTACTATCATCCTGATCCTCTGTCCATTCAAATCATCTATGTCCTGTTTCAGTCAATTACTATCATCCTGATCCTCTGAACACTCTAATTATCTATGTCCTGTTTCAGTCAATTACTATCATCCTGATCCTCTGTCCATTCTAATTATCTCTGTCCTGTTTCAGTCAATTACTATCATCCTGATCCTCTGTCCATACTAATTATCTATGTCCTGTTTCAGTCAATTACTATCATCCTGATCCTCTGAACATTCTAATTATCTATGTCCAGTTTCAGTCAATTACTATCATCCTCATCATCTGTCCATTCTAATTATCTATGTCCTGTTTCAGTCAATTACTATCATTGTGATCC
Source organism: Heterodontus francisci (assembly GCF_036365525.1). Lineage (NCBI taxonomy): Eukaryota > Metazoa > Chordata > Chondrichthyes > Heterodontiformes > Heterodontidae > Heterodontus > Heterodontus francisci. The sequence goes on from NW_027140744.1 coordinate 1,644,137, forward strand.
CCTGTCTATTCTAATTATCTCTGTCCTGTTTCAGTCAATTACTATCATCCTGATCCTCTGTCTATTCTAATTATCTATGTCCTGTTTCAGTCAATTACTATCATCCTGATCCTCTGTCCATTCTAATTATCTATGTCCTGTTTCAGTCAATTACTATCATCCTGATCCTCTGATCATTCTAATTATCTGTGTCCCGTTTCAGTCAATTACTGTCATCCTGATTCTCTGAACATTATAATTATCTATGTCCCGTTTCAGTCAATTACTGTCATCCTGATCCTCTGTCCATTCTAATTATCTATGTCCTGTTTCAGTCAATTACTATCATCCTGATCCTCTGTCCATTCTAATTATCTATGTCCTGTTTCAGTCAATTACTATCATCCTGATCCTCTGTCCATTCTAATTATCTATGTCCCGTTTCAGTCAATTACTGTCATCCTGATCCTCTGAACATTCTAATTATCTATGTCCTGTTTCAGTCAATTACTATCATCATGATCCTCTGTCCATTCTAATTATCTATGTCCTGTTTCAGCCAATTACTATCATCCTGATCCTCTGTCCATTCAATTTATCTATGTCCTGTTTCAGTCAATTAATATCATCCTCTGTCCATTCAATTTATCTATGTCCCGTTTCAGTCAATTACTGTCATCCTGATCCTCTGAACATTCTAATTATCTATGTCCTGTTTCAGTCAATTACTATCATCCTGATCCTCTGTCCATTCTAATTATCTATGTCCTGTTTCAGTCAATTACTGCCATCCTGATCCTCTGAACATTCTAATTATCTATGTCCTGTTTCAGTCAATTACTATCATCCTGATCCTCTGTCCATTCAAATCATCTATGTCCTGTTTCAGTCAATTACTATCATCCTGATCCTCTGAACACTCTAATTATCTATGTCCTGTTTCAGTCAATTACTATCATCCTGATCCTCTGTCCATTCTAATTATCTCTGTCCTGTTTCAGTCAATTACTATCATCCTGATCCTCTGTCCATACTAATTATCTATGTCCTGTTTCAGTCAATTACTATCATCCTGATCCTCTGAACATTCTAATTATCTATGTCCAGTTTCAGTCAATTACTATCATCCTCATCATCTGTCCATTCTAATTATCTATGTCCTGTTTCAGTCAATTACTATCATTGTGATCCCCTGTCTATTCTAATTATCTCTGTCCTGTTTCAGTCAATTACTATCATCCTGATACTCTGTCCATTCTAATTATCTATGTCCTGTTTCAGTCAATTACTATCATTGTGATCCCCTGTCTATTCTAATTATCTATGTCCTGTTTCAGTCAATTACTATCATCCTGATCCTCTGACCATTCTAATTATCTATGTCCTGTTTCAGTCAATTACTATCGTCCTCATCATCTGTCCATTCTAATTATCTATGTCCTGTTTCAGTCCATTACTATCATCCTGATCCTCTGTCCATTCTAATTATCTATGTCCTGTTTCAGTCAATTACTATCATCCTGATCCTCTGTCCATTCTAATTATCTATGCCCTGTTTCAGTCAATTACTATCATCCTGATCCTCTGTCCATTCTAATTATCTATGTCCTGTTTCAGTCAATTACTATCATCCTGATCCTCTGTCCATTCAAATTATCTGTTTCCTGTTTCAGTCAATTACTATCATACTGATCCTCTGTCCATTCTAATTATCTATGTCCTGTTTCAGTCAACTACTATCATCCTGATCCTCTGATCATTCTAATTATCTATGTCCCGTTTCAGTCAATTACTGTCATCCTGATTCTCTGAACATTATAATTATCTATGTCCTGTTTCAGTCAATTACTATCATCCTGATCCTCTGTCCATTCTAATTATCTATGTCCTGTTTCAGTCAACTACTATCATCCTGATCCTCTGATCATTCTAATTATCTATGTCCCGTTTCAGTCAATTACTGTCACCCTGATTCTCTGAACATTATAATTATCTATGTCCTGTTTCAGTCAATTACTATCATCCTGATCCTCTGTCCATTCTAATTATCTATGTCCTGTTTCATTCAATTACTATCATCCTGATCCTCTGTCCATTCTAATTATCTATGTCCTGTTTCAGTCAACTACTATCATCCTGATCCTCTGATCATTCTAATTATCTATTTCCCGTTTCAGTCAATTACTATCATCCTGATCCTCTGTCTTTTATAATTATCTATGTCCTGTTTCAGTCAATTACTATTATCCTGATCCTCTGTCCATTCTAATTATCTATGTCCTGTTTCAGTCAATTACTATCATCCTGATCCTCTGTCTATTCTAATTATCTATGTCCTGTTTCAGTCAATTACTATCATCCTGATCCTCTGTCCATTCTAATTATACATGTCCTGTTTCAGTCAATTGCTATCATCCTGATCCTCTGTCCATTCAAATTATCTATGTCCTATTTCAGTCAATTACTATCATCCTGATCCTCTGAACATTCTAATAATCTATGTCCTGATTCAGTCAATTACTATCATCCTGATCCTCTGTCTTTTATAATTATCTATGTCCTGTTTCAGTCAATTACTATCATCCTGATCCTCTGTCCATTCTAATTATCTATGTCCTGTTTCAGTCAATTACTATCATCCTGATCCTCTGTCCATTCTAATTATCTATGTCCTGTTTCAGTCAACTACTATCATCCTGATCCTCTGATCATTCTAATTATCTGTGTCCCGTTTCAGTCAATTACTGTCATCCTGATTCTCTGAACATTATAATTATCTATGTCCCGTTTCAGTCAATTACTGTCATCCTAATACTCTGAACATTCTAATTATCTATGTCCTGTTTCAGTCAATTACTATCATCCTGATCCTCTGTCTTTTATAATTATCTATGTCCTGTTTCAGTCAATTACTATCATCCTGATCCTCTGTCTATTCTAATTATCTATGTCCTGTTTCAGTCAATTACTATCATCCTGATCCTCTGTCCATTCTAATTATCTATGTCCTGTTTCAGTCAACTACTATCATCCTGATCCTCTGATCATTCTAATTATCTGTGTCCCGTTTCAGTCAATTACTGTCATCCTGATTCTCTGAACATTATTATTATCTATGTCCCGTTTCAGTCAATTACTGTCATCCTGATCCTCTGTCCATTCTAATTATCTATGTCCTGTTTCAGTCAATTACTATCATCCTGATCCTCTGTCCATTCTAATTATCTATGTCCTGTTTCAGTCAATTACTATCATCCTGATCCTCTGTCCATTCTAATTATCTATGTCCTGTTTCAGTCAATTACTATCATCCTGATCCTCTGTCCATTCTAATTATCTATGTCCTGTTTCAGTCAATTACTATCATCCTGATCCTCTGTTCATTCTAATTATCTATGTCCTGTTTCAGTCAACTACTATCATCCTGATCCTCTGATCATTCTAATTATCTGTGTCCCGTTTCAGTCAATTACTGTCATCCTGATTCTCTGAACATTTTAATTATCTATGTCCCGTTTCAGTCAATTACTGTCATCCTGATCCTCTGAACATTCTAATTATCTATGTCCTGTTTCAGTCAATTACTATCATCCTGATCCTCTGTCCATTCTAATTATCTATGTCCTGTTTCCGTCAATTACTATCATCCTGATCCTCTGTCCATTCTAATTATCTATGTCCTGTTTCAGTCAATTACTGTCATCCTGATACTCTGTCTATTCTAATTATCTATGTCCTGTTTCAGTCAATTACTATCATCCTGATCCTCTGTCCATTCTAATTATCTATGTCCCGTTTCAGTCAATTACTGTCGTCCTGATCCTCTGTCTATTCTAATTATCTATGTCCTGTTTCAGTCAATTACTATCATCCTGATCCTCTGTCCATTCTAATTATCTATGTCCCGTTTCAGTCAATTACTGTCATCCTGATCCTCTGTCTATTCTAATTATCTGTGTCCTGTTTCAGTCAGTTACTGTCATCCTGATCCTCTGTCTATTCTAATTATCTATGTCCTGTTTCAGTCAATTACTGTCTTCCTGATCCTCTGTCTATTCTAATTATCTATGTCCTGTTTCAGTCAATTACTATCTTCCTGACACTCTGTCCATTCTAATTATCTATGTCCTGTTTCAGTCGATTACAAACATCCTGATCCTCTGTCCATTCTAATTATCTATGTCCTGTTTCAGTCAATTACTATCATCCTGATCCTCTGTCCATTCTAATTATCTATGTCCTGTTTCAGTCAATTACTATAATCCTCATCCTCTGTCCATTCTAATTATCTATGGCCCGTTTCAGTCAATTACTATCATCCTGATGCTCTGTCCATTCTAATTATCTATGTCCTGTTTCAGTCAATTACTATCATCCTGATCCTCTGTCCATTCTAACTATCTATGTCTTGTTTCAGTCAATTACTATAATCCTCATCCTCTGTCCATTCTAATTATCTATGTCCCGTTTCAGTCAATTACTATCATCCTGATCCTCTGTCCATTCTAATTATCTATGTCCTGTTTCAGTCAATTACTATCATCCTGATCCTCTGTCCATTCTAACTATCTATGTCCTGTTTCAGTCAATTACTATCATCCTGATCCTCTGTCCATTCTAATTATCTATGTCCTGTTTCAGTCAATTACTATCATCCTTTTCCTCTGTTCATTCTGATTGTCTATGTCCTGTTTCAGTCAATTACTATCATCCTGATCCTCTGTACATTCTAATTATCTATTTCCTGATTCAGTCAATTACTGTCATCCTGATCCTCTGTCCATTCTAATTATCTATGTCCCGTTTCAGTCAATTACAATCATCCTTTTCCTCTGTCCATTCTAATTATCTATGTCGTGTTTCAGTCAATTACTATCATCCTGATCCTCTGTCCATTCTAATTATCTATGTCCTGTTTCAGTCAATTACTATCATCCTTTTCCTCTGTCCATTCTAATTATCTATGTCCTGTTTCAGTCAATTACTATCAACCTGATGCTCTGTCCATTCTAATTATCTATTTCCTGTTTCAGTCAATTACTGTCATTCTGATCGTCTGTCCATTCTAATTATCTATGTCCTGTTTCAGTCAATTACTATCATCCTGATCCTCTGTCCATTCTAATTATCTATGTCCCGTTTCAGTCAATTACTGTCATCCTGATCCTCTGAACATTCTAATTATCTATGTCCTGTTTCAGTCAATTACTATCATCATGATCCTCTGTCCATTCAAATTATCTATGTCCTGTTTCAGTCAATTACTATCATCCTGATCCTCTGTCCATTCTAATTATCTATGTCCCGTTTCAGTCAATTACTGTCATCCTGATCCTCTGAACATTCTAATTATCTATGTCCTGTTTCAGTCAATTACTATCATCCTGATCGTCTGTCAATTCTAATTATCTATGTCCTGTTTCAGTCAGTTACTGCCATCCTGATCCTCTGAACATTCTAATTATCTATGTCCTGTTTCAGTCAATTACTATCATCCTGATCCTCTGTCCTTTCAAATCATCGATGTCCTGTTTCAGTCAATTACTATCATCCTGATCCTCTGAACACTCTAATTATCTATGTCCTGTTTCAGTCAATTACTATCATCCTGATCCTCTGTCCATTCTAATTATCTATGTCCTGTTTCAGTCAATTACTATCATCCTGATCCTCTGAACATTCTAATTATCTATGTCCTGTTTCAGTCAATTACTATCATCCTGATCCTCTGTCCATTCTAATTATCTCTGTCCTGTTTCAGTCAATTACTATCATCCTGTTCCTCTGTCCATACTAATTATCTATGTCCTGTTTCAGTCAATTACTATCATCCTGAGCCTCTGAACATTCTAATTATCTATGTCCTGTTTCAGTCAATTACTATCATCCTCATCATCTGTCCATTCTAATTATCTATGTCCTGTTTCAGTCAATTACTATCATTGTGATCCCCTGTCTATTCTAATTATCTCTGTCCTGATTCAGTCAATTACTGTCATCCTGATACTCTGTCCATTCTAATTATCTATGTCCTGTTTCAGTCAATTACTATCATCCTCATCATCTGTCCATTCTAATTATCTATGTCCTGTTTCAGTCAATTACTATCATTGTGATCCCCTGTCTAATCTAATTATCTATGTCCTGTTTCAGTCAATTACTATCATACTGATCCTCTGACCATTCTAATTATCTATGTCCTGTTTCAGTCAATTACTATCATCCTGATCCTCTGTCCATTCTAATTATCTATGTCCTGTTTCAGTCCATTACTATCATCCTGATCCTCTGTCCATTCTAATTATCTACGTCCTGTTTCAGTCAATTACTATCATCCTGATCCTCTGTCCATTCTAATTATCTATGTCCTGTTTCAGTCAATTACTATCATCCTGATCCTCTGTCCATTCTAATTATCTATGCCCTGTTTCAGTCAATTACTATCATCCTGATCCTCTGTCCATTCTAATTATCTATGTCCTGTTTCAGTCAATTACTATCATCCTGATCCTCTGTCCATTCAAATTATCTATTTCCTGTTTCAGTCAATTACTATCATCCTGATCCTCTGTCCATTCTAATTATCTATGTCCTGTTTCAGTCAACTACTATCATCCTGATCCTCTGATCATTCTAATTATCTATGTCCCGTTTCAGTCAATTACTGTCATCCTGATTCTCTGAACATTATAATTATCTATGTCCTGTTTCAGTCAATTACTATCATCCTGATCCTCTGTCCATTCTAATTATCTATGTCCTGTTTCAGTCAACTACTATCATCCTGATCCTCTGATCATTCTAATTATCTATGTCCCGTTTCAGTCAATTACTGTCATCCTGATTCTCTGAACATTATAATTATCTATGTCCTGTTTCAGTCAATTACTATCATCCTGATCCTCTGTCCATTCTAACTATCTATGTCTTGTTTCAGTCAATTACTATAATCCTCATCCTCTGTCCATTCTAATTATCTATGTCCCGTTTCAGTCAATTACTATCATCCTGATCCTCTGTCCATTCTAATTATCTATGTCCTGTTTCAGTCAATTACTATCATCCTGATCCTCTGTCCATTCTAACTATCTATGTCCTGTTTCAGTCAATTACTATCATCCTGATCCTCTGTCCATTCTAATTATCTATGTCCTGTTTCAGTCAATTACTATCATCCTTTTCCTCTGTTCATTCTGATTGTCTATGTCCTGTTTCAGTCAATTACTATCATCCTGATCCTCTGTACATTCTAATTATCTATTTCCTGATTCAGTCAATTACTGTCATCCTGATCCTCTGTCCATTCTAATTATCTATGTCCCGTTTCAGTCAATTACAATCATCCTTTTCCTCTGTCCATTCTAATTATCTATGTCGTGTTTCAGTCAATTACTATCATCCTGATCCTCTGTCCATTCTAATTATCTATGTCCTGTTTCAGTCAATTACTATCATCCTTTTCCTCTGTCCATTCTAATTATCTATGTCCTGTTTCAGTCAATTACTATCAACCTGATGCTCTGTCCATTCTAATTATCTATTTCCTGTTTCAGTCAATTACTGTCATTCTGATCGTCTGTCCATTCTAATTATCTATGTCCTGTTTCAGTCAATTACTATCATCCTGATCCTCTGTCCATTCTAATTATCTATGTCCCGTTTCAGTCAATTACTGTCATCCTGATCCTCTGAACATTCTAATTATCTATGTCCTGTTTCAGTCAATTACTATCATCATGATCCTCTGTCCATTCAAATTATCTATGTCCTGTTTCAGTCAATTACTATCATCCTGATCCTCTGTCCATTCTAATTATCTATGTCCCGTTTCAGTCAATTACTGTCATCCTGATCCTCTGAACATTCTAATTATCTATGTCCTGTTTCAGTCAATTACTATCATCCTGATCGTCTGTCAATTCTAATTATCTATGTCCTGTTTCATTCAATTACTGCCATCCTGATCCTCTGAACATTCTAATTATCTATGTCCTGTTTCAGTCAATTACTATCATCCTGATCCTCTGTCCTTTCAAATCATCGATGTCCTGTTTCAGTCAATTACTATCATCCTGATCCTCTGAACACTCTAATTATCTATGTCCTGTTTCAGTCAATTACTATCATCCTGATCCTCTGTCCATTCTAATTATCTATGTCCTGTTTCAGTCAATTACTATCATCCTGATCCTCTGAACATTCTAATTATCTATGTCCTGTTTCAGTCAATTACTATCATCCTGATCCTCTGTCCATTCTAATTATCTCTGTCCTGTTTCAGTCAATTACTATCATCCTGTTCCTCTGTCCATACTAATTATCTATGTCCTGTTTCAGTCAATTACTATCATCCTGAGCCTCTGAACATTCTAATTATCTATGTCCTGTTTCAGTCAATTACTATCATCCTCATCATCTGTCCATTCTAATTATCTATGTCCTGTTTCAGTCAATTACTATCATTGTGATCCCCTGTCTATTCTAATTATCTCTGTCCTGATTCAGTCAATTACTGTCATCCTGATACTCTGTCCATTCTAATTATCTATGTCCTGTTTCAGTCAATTACTATCATCCTCATCATCTGTCCATTCTAATTATCTATGTCCTGTTTCAGTCAATTACTATCATTGTGATCCCCTGTCTATTCTAATTATCTATGTCCTGTTTCAGTCAATTACTATCATACTGATCCTCTGACCATTCTAATTATCTATGTCCTGTTTCAGTCAATTACTATCATCCTGATCCTCTGTCCATTCTAATTATCTATGTCCTGTTTCAGTCCATTACTATCATCCTGATCCTCTGTCCATTCTAATTATCTACGTCCTGTTTCAGTCAATTACTATCATCCTGATCCTCTGTCCATTCTAATTATCTATGTCCTGTTTCAGTCAATTACTATCATCCTGATCCTCTGTCCATTCTAATTATCTATGCCCTGTTTCAGTCAATTACTATCATCCTGATCCTCTGTCCATTCTAATTATCTATGTCCTGTTTCAGTCAATTACTATCATCCTGATCCTCTGTCCATTCAAATTATCTATTTCCTGTTTCAGTCAATTACTATCATCCTGATCCTCTGTCCATTCTAATTATCTATGTCCTGTTTCAGTCAACTACTATCATCCTGATCCTCTGATCATTCTAATTATCTATGTCCCGTTTCAGTCAATTACTGTCATCCTGATTCTCTGAACATTATAATTATCTATGTCCTGTTTCAGTCAATTACTATCATCCTGATCCTCTGTCCATTCTAATTATCTATGTCCTGTTTCAGTCAACTACTATCATCCTGATCCTCTGATCATTCTAATTATCTATGTCCCGTTTCAGTCAATTACTGTCATCCTGATTCTCTGAACATTATAATTATCTATGTCCTGTTTCAGTCAATTACTATCATCCTGATCCTCTGTCCATTCTAATTATCTATGTCCTGTTTCAGTCAATTACTATCATCCTGATCCTCTGTCCATTCTAATTATCTATGTCCTGTTTCAGTCAACTACTATCATCCTGATCCTCTGATCATTCTAATTATCTATTTCCCGTTTCAGTCAATTACTATCATCCTGATCCTCTGTCTTTTATAATTATCTATGTCCTGTTTCAGTCAATTACTATTATCCTGATCCTCTGTCCATTCTAATTATCTATGTCCTGTTTCAGTCAATTACTATCATCCTGATCCTCTGTCTATTCTAATTATCTATGTCCTGTTTCAGTCAATTACTATCATCCTGATCCTCTGTCCATTCTAATTATACATGTCCTGTTTCAGTCAATTGCTATCATCCTGATCCTCTGTCCATTCAAATTATCTATGTCCTATTTCAGTCAATTACTATCATCCTGATCCTCTGAACATTCTAATAATCTATGTCCTGATTCAGGCAATTACTATCATCCTGATCCTCTGTCTTTTATAATTATCTATGTCCTGTTTCAGTCAATTACTATCATCCTGATCCTCTGTCCATTCTAATTATCTATGTCCTGTTTCAGTCAATTACTATCATCCTGATCCTCTGTCCATTCTAATTATCTATGTCCTGTTTCAGTCAACTACTATCATCCTGATCCTCTGATCATTCTAATTATCTGTGTCCCGTTTCAGTCAATTACTGTCATCCTGATTCTCTGAACATTATAATTATCTATGTCCCGTTTCAGTCAATTACTGTCATCCTAATCCTCTGAACATTCTAATTATCTATGTCCTGTTTCAGTCAATTACTATCATCCTGATCCTCTGTCTTTTATAATTATCTATGTCCTGTTTCAGTCAATTACTATCATCCTGATCCTCTGTCTATTCTAATTATCTATGTCCTGTTTCAGTCAATTACTATCATCCTGATCCTCTGTCCATTCTAATTATCTATGTCCTGTTTCAGTCAACTACTATCATCTTGATCCTCTGATCATTCTAATTATCTGTGTCCCGTTTCAGTCAATTACTGTCATCCTGATTCTCTGAACATTATAATTATCTATGTCCCGTTTCAGTCAATTACTGTCATCCTGATCCTCTGTCCATTCTAATTATCTATGTCCTGTTTCAGTCAATTACTATCATCCTGATCCTCTGTCCATTCTAATTATCTATGTCCTGTTTCAGTCAATTACTATCATCCTGATCCTCTGTCCATTCTAATTATCTATGTCCTGTTTCAGTCAATTACTATCATCCTGATCCTCTGTCCATTCTAATTATCTATGTCCTGTTTCAGTCAATTACTATCATCCTGATCCTCTGTCCATTCTAATTATCTATGTCCTGTTTCAGTCAACTACTATCATCCTGATCCTCTGATCATTCTAATTATCTGTGTCCCGTTTCAGTCAATTACTGTCATCCTGATTCTCTGAACATTTTAATTATCTATGTCCCGTTTCAGTCAATTACTGTCATCCTGATCCTCTGAACATTCTAATTATCTATGTCCTGTTTCAGTCAATTACTATCATCCTGATCCTCTGTCCATTCTAATTATCTATGTCCTGTTTCCGTCAATTACTATCATCCTGATCCTCTGTCCATTCTAATTATCTATGTCCTGTTTCAGTCAATTACTGTCATCCTGATACTCTGTCTATTCTAATTATCTATGTCCTGTTTCAGTCAATTACTATCATCCTGATCCTCTGTCCATTCTAATTATCTATGTCCCGTTTCAGTCAATTACTGTCGTCCTGATCCTCTGTCTATTCTAATTATCTATGTCCTGTTTCAGTCAATTACTATCATCCTGATCCTCTGTCCATTCTAATTATCTATGTCCCGTTTCAGTCAATTACTGTCATCCTGATCCTCTGTCTATTCTAATTATCTGTGTCCTGTTTCAGTCAATTACTGTCATCCTGATCCTCTGTCTATTCTAATTATCTATGTCCTGTTTCAGTCAATTACTGTCTTCCTGATCCTCTGTCTATTCTAATTATTTATGTCCTGTTTCAGTCAATTACTATCGTCCTGACACTCTGTCCATTCTAATTATCTATGTCCTGTTTCAGTCGATTACAAACATCCTGATCCTCTGTCCATTCTAATTATCTATGTCCTGTTTCAGTCAATTACTATCATCCTGATCCTCTGTCCATTCTAATTATCTATGTCCTGTTTCAGTCAATTACTATAATCCTCATCCTCTGTCCATTCTAATTATCTATGGCCCGTTTCAGTCAATTACTATCATCCTGATGCTCTGTCCATTCTAATTATCTATGTCCTGTTTCAGTCAATAACTATCATCCTGATCCTCTGTCCATTCTAACTATCTATGTCTTGTTTCAGTCAATTACTATAATCCTCATCCTCTGTCCATTCTAATTATCTATGTCCCGTTTCAGTCAATTACTATCATTCTGATCCTCTGTCCATTCTAATTATCTATGTCCTGTTTCAGTCAATTACTATCATCCTGATCCTCTGTCCATTCTAACTATCTATGTCCTGTTTCAGTCAATTACTATCATCCTGATCCTCTGTCCATTCTAATTATCGATGTCCTGTTTCAGTCAATTACTATCATTCTTTTCCTCTGTTCATTCTGATTGTCTATGTCCTGTTTCAGTCAATTACTATCATCCTGATCCTCTGTACATTCTAATTATCTATTTCCTGATTCAGTCAATTACTGTCATCCTGATCCTCTGTCCATTCTAATTATCTATGTCCCGTTTCAGTCAATTACAATCATCCTTTTCCTCTGTCCATTCTAATTATCTATGTCGTGTTTCAGTCAATTACTATCATCCTGATCCTCTGTCCATTCTAATTATCTATGTCCTGTTTCAGTCAATTACTATCATCCTTTTCCTCTGTCCATTCTAATTATCTATGTCCTGTTTCAGTCAATTACTATCAACCTGATGCTCTGTCCATTCTAATTATCTATTTCCTGTTTCAGTCAATTACTGTCATTCTGATCGTCTGTCCATTCTAATTATCTATGTCCTGTTTCAGTCAATTACTATCATCCTGATCCTCTGTCCATTCTAATTATCTATGTCCCGTTTCAGTCAATTACTGTCATCCTGATCCTCTGAACATTCTAATTATCTATGTCCTGTTTCAGTCAATTACTATCATCATGATCCTCTGTCCATTCAAATTATCTATGTCCTGTTTCAGTCAATTACTATCATCCTGATCCTCTGTCCATTCTAATTATCTATGTCCCGTTTCAGTCAATTACTGTCATCCTGATCCTCTGAACATTCTAATTATCTATGTCCTGTTTCAGTCAATTACTATCATCCTGATCGTCTGTCAATTCTAATTATCTATGTCCTGTTTCAGTCAATTACTGCCATCCTGATCCTCTGAACATTCTAATTATCTATGTCCTGTTTCAGTCAATTACTATCATCCTGATCCTCTGTCCTTTCAAATCATCGATGTCCTGTTTCAGTCAATTACTATCATCCTGATCCTCTGAACACTCTAATTATCTATGTCCTGTTTCAGTCAATTACTATCATCCTGATCCTCTGTCCATTCTAATTATCTATGCCCTGTTTCAGTCAATTACTATCATCCTGATCCTCTGAACATTCTAATTATCTATGTCCTGTTTCAGTCAATTACTATCATCCTGATCCTCTGTCCATTCTAATTATCTCTGTCCTGTTTCAGTCAATTACTATCATCCTGTTCCTCTGTCCATACTAATTATCTATGTCCTGTTTCAGTCAATTACTATCATCCTGATCCTCTGAACATTCTAATTATCTATGTCCTGTTTCAGTCAATTACTATCATCCTCATCATCTGTCCATTCTAATTATCTATGTCCTGCTTCAGTCAATTACTATCATTGTGATCCCCTGTCTATTCTAATTATCTCTGTCCTGATTCAGTCAATTACTGTCATCCTGATACTCTGTCCATTCTAATTATCTATGTCCTGTTTCAGTCAATTACTATCATCCTCATCGTCTGTCCATTCTAATTATCTATGTCCTGTTTCAGTCAATTACTATCATTGTGATCCCCTGTCTATTCTAATTATCTATGTCCTGTTTCAGTCAATTACTATCATACTGATCCTCTGACCATTCTAATTATCTATGTCCTGTTTCAGTCAATTACTATCATCCTGATCATCTGTCCATTCTAATTATCTATGTCCTGTTTCAGTCCATTACTATCATCCTGATCCTCTGTCCATTCTAATTATCTACGTCCTGTTTCAGTCAATTACTATCATCCTGATCCTCTTTCCATTCTAATTATCTATGCCCTGTTTCAGTCAATTACTATCATCCTGATCCTCTGTCTATTCTAATTATCTATGTCCTGTTTCAGTCAATTACTATCATCCTGATCCTCTGAACATTCTAATTATCTATGTCCTGTTTCAGTCAATTACTATCATCCTGATCCTCTGTCCATTCTAATTATCTATGCCCTGTTTCAGTCAATTACTATCATCCTGATCCTCTGTCCATTCTAATTATCTATGTCCTGTTTCAGTCAATTACTATCATTCTGATCCTCTGTCCATTCTAATTATCTATGTCCTGTTTCAGTCAATTACTATCATCCTGATCCTCTGTCCATTCTAACTATCTATGTCCTGTTTCAGTCAATTACTATCATCCTGATCCTCTGTCCATTCTAATTATCGATGTCCTGTTTCAGTCAATTACTATCATTCTTTTCCTCTGTTCATTCTGATTGTCTATGTCCTGTTTCAGTCAATTACTATCATCCTGATCCTCTGTACATTCTAATTATCTATTTCCTGATTCAGTCAATTACTGTCATCCTGATCCTCTGTCCATTCTAATTATCTATGTCCCGTTTCAGTCAATTACAATCATCCTTTTCCTCTGTCCATTCTAATTATCTATGTCGTGTTTCAGTCAATTACTATCATCCTGATCCTCTGTCCATTCTAATTATCTATGTCCTGTTTCAGTCAATTACTATCATCCTTTTCCTCTGTCCATTCTAATTATCTATGTCCTGTTTCAGTCAATTACTATCAACCTGATGCTCTGTCCATTCTAATTATCTATTTCCTGTTTCAGTCAATTACTGTCATTCTGATCGTCTGTCCATTCTAATTATCTATGTCCTGTTTCAGTCAATTACTATCATCCTGATCCTCTGTCCATTCTAATTATCTATGTCCCGTTTCAGTCAATTACTGTCATCCTGATCCTCTGAACATTCTAATTATCTATGTCCTGTTTCAGTCAATTACTATCATCATGATCCTCTGTCCATTCAAATTATCTATGTCCTGTTTCAGTCAATTACTATCATCCTGATCCTCTGTCCATTCTAATTATCTATGTCCCGTTTCAGTCAATTACTGTCATCCTGATCCTCTGAACATTCTAATTATCTATGTCCTGTTTCAGTCAATTACTATCATCCTGATCGTCTGTCAATTCTAATTATCTATGTCCTGTTTCAGTCAATTACTGCCATCCTGATCCTCTGAACATTCTAATTATCTATGTCCTGTTTCAGTCAATTACTATCATCCTGATCCTCTGTCCTTTCAAATCATCGATGTCCTGTTTCAGTCAATTACTATCATCCTGATCCTCTGAACACTCTAATTATCTATGTCCTGTTTCAGTCAATTACTATCATCCTGATCCTCTGTCCATTCTAATTATCTATGCCCTGTTTCAGTCAATTACTATCATCCTGATCCTCTGAACATTCTAATTATCTATGTCCTGTTTCAGTCAATTACTATCATCCTGATCCTCTGTCCATTCTAATTATCTCTGTCCTGTTTCAGTCAATTACTATCATCCTGTTCCTCTGTCCATACTAATTATCTATGTCCTGTTTCAGTCAATTACTATCATCCTGATCCTCTGAACATTCTAATTATCTATGTCCTGTTTCAGTCAATTACTATCATCCTCATCATCTGTCCATTCTAATTATCTATGTCCTGCTTCAGTCAATTACTATCATTGTGATCCCCTGTCTATTCTAATTATCTCTGTCCTGATTCAGTCAATTACTGTCATCCTGATACTCTGTCCATTCTAATTATCTATGTCCTGTTTCAGTCAATTACTATCATCCTCATCGTCTGTCCATTCTAATTATCTATGTCCTGTTTCAGTCAATTACTATCATTGTGATCCCCTGTCTATTCTAATTATCTATGTCCTGTTTCAGTCAATTACTATCATACTGATCCTCTGACCATTCTAATTATCTATGTCCTGTTTCAGTCAATTACTATCATCCTGATCATCTGTCCATTCTAATTATCTATGTCCTGTTTCAGTCCATTACTATCATCCTGATCCTCTGTCCATTCTAATTATCTACGTCCTGTTTCAGTCAATTACTATCATCCTGATCCTCTTTCCATTCTAATTATCTATGCCCTGTTTCAGTCAATTACTATCATCCTGATCCTCTGTCTATTCTAATTATCTATGTCCTGTTTCAGTCAATTACTATCATCCTGATCCTCTGAACATTCTAATTATCTATGTCCTGTTTCAGTCAATTACTATCATCCTGATCCTCTGTCCATTCTAATTATCTATGCCCTGTTTCAGTCAATTACTATCATCCTGATCCTCTGTCCATTCTAATTATCTATGTCCTGTTTCAGTCAATTACTATCATCCTGATCCTCTGTCCATTCAAATTATCTATGTCCTGTTTCAGTCAATTACTATCATCCTGATCCTCTGTCCATTCTAATTATCTATGTCCTGTTTCAGTCAACTACTATCATCCTGATCCTCTGATCATTCTAATAATCTATGTCCCGTTTCAGTCAATTACTGTCATCCTGATTCTCTGAACATTAAAATTATCTATGTCCTGTTTCAGTCAATTACTATCATCCTGATCCTCTGTCCATTCTAATTATCTATGTCCTGTTTCAGTCAACTACTATCATCCTGATCCTCTGATCATTCTAATTGTCTATGTCCCGTTTCAGTCAATTACTGTCATCTTGATTCTCTGAACATTATAATTATCTATGTCCTGTTTCAGTCAATTACTATCATCCTGATCCTCTGTCCATTCTAATTATCTATGTCCTGTTTCAGTCAATTACTATCATCCTGATCCTCTGTCCATTCTAATTATCTATGTCCTGTTTCAGTCAATTACTATCATCCTGATCCTCTGATCATTCTAATTATCTATGTCCCGTTTCAGTCAATTACTATCATCCTGATCCTCTGTCTTTTATAATTATCTATGTCCTGTTTCAGTCAATTACTATCATCCTGATCCTCTGTCCATTCTAATTATCTATGTCCTGTTACAGTCAATTACTATCATCCTGATCCTCTGTCTATTCTAATTATCTATGTCCCGTTTCAGTCAATTACTGTCATCCTGATCCTCTGAACATTCTAATTATCTATGTCCTGTTTCAGTCAATTACTATCATCCTGATCCTCTGTCTATTTTAATTATCTATGTCCTGTTTCAGTCAATTACTATCATCCTGATCCTCTGTCCATTCTAATTATCTATGTCCTGTTTCAGTCAATTACTATCATCCTGATCCACTAAACATTCTAATTATCTATGTCCTGTTTCAGTCAATTACTATCATCCTGATCCTCTGTCCATTCTAATTATCTATGTCCCGTTTCAGTCAATTACTGTCGTCCTGATCCTCTGTCTATTCTAATTATCTATGTCCTGTTTCAGTCAATTACTATCATCCTGATCCTCTGTCCATTCTAATTATCTATGTCCCGTTTCAGTCAATTACTGTCATCCTGATCCTCTGTCTATTCTCATTATCTATGTCCTGTTTCAGTCAATTACTGTCATCCTGATCCTCTGTCTATTCTAATTATCTATGTCCTGTTTCAGTCAATTACTGTCTTCCTGATCCTCTGTCTATTCTAATTATCTATGTCCTGTTGCAGTCAATTACTATCATCCTGACACTCTGTCCATTCTAATTATCTATGTCCTGTTTCAGTCGATTACAAACATACTGATCCTCTGTCCATTCTAATTATCTATGTCCTGTTTCAGTCAATTACTGTCATCCTGATCCTCTGAACATTCTAATTATCTATGTCCTGTTTCAGTCAATTACTATCATCCTGATCCTCTGTCCATTCTAATTATCTATGTCCTGTTTCAGTCAATTACTATAATCCTCATCCTCTGTCCATTCTAATTATCTATGGCCCGTTTCAGTCAATTACTATCATCCTGATGCTCTGTCCATTCTAATTATCTATGTCCTGTTTCAGTCAATTACTATCATCCTGATCCTCTGTCCATTCTAATTATCTATGTCCTGTTTCAGTCAATTACTATCATCCTGATTCTCTGGCTATTCTAATTATCTATGTCCTGTTTCAGTCAATTACTATCATCCTGATCCTCTGTCCATTCTAATTATCTATGTCCTGTTTCAGTCAATTACTATCATCCTGATGCTCTGTCCATTCTAATTATCTATGTCCTGTTTCAGTCAATTACTATCATCCTGATCCTCTGTCCATTCTAATTATCTATGTCCTGTTTCAGTCAATTACTATCATCCTGATGCTCTGTCCATTCTAATTATCTATGTCCTGTTTCAGTCAATGACTATCATCCTGATCCTCTGTCCATTCTAATTATCTATGTCCTGTTTCAGTCAATTACTATCATCCTGATCCTCTGGCTATTCTAATTATCTATGTCCTGTTTCAGTCAATTACTATCATCCTGAACCTCTGTCCATTCTAATTATCTATGTCCTGTTTCAGTCAATTACTATCATCCTGATCCTCTGTCCATTCTAACTATCTATGTCCTGTTTCAGTCAATTACTATCATCCTGATCCTCTGTCCATTCTAATTATCTATGTCCTGTTTCAGTCAATTACTATCAACCTTTTCCTCTGTCCATTCTGATTATCTATGTCCTGTTTCTGTCAATTACTATCATCCTGATCCTCTGTCCATTCTAATTATCTATGTCCTGTTTCAGTCAATTAGTATCATCCTGATCCTCTGTACATTCTAATTATCTATGTCCTGTTTCAGTCGATTACAAACATCCTGATCCTCTGTCCATTCTAATTATCTATGTCCTGTTTCAGTCAATTACTGTCATCCTGATCCTCTGAACATTCTAATTATCTATGTCCTGTTTCAGTCAATTACTATCATCCTGATCCTCTGTCCATTCTAATTATCTATGTCCTGTTTCAGTCAATTACTATAATCCTCATCCTCTGTCCATTCTAATTATCTATGGCCCGTTTCAGTCAATTACTATCATCCTGATGCTCTGTCCATTCTAATTATCTATGTTCTGTTTCAGTCAATTACTATCATCCTGATCCGCTGTCCATTCTAATTATCTATGTCCTGTTTCAGTCAATTACTATCATCCTGATCCTCTGGCTATTCTAATTATCTATGTCCTGTTTCAGTCAATTACTATCATCCTGATCCTCTGGCTATTCTAATTATCTATGTCCTGTTTCAGTCAATTACTATCATCCTGATCCTCTGTCCATTCTAATTATCTATGTCCTGTTTCAGTCAATTACTATCATCCTGATCCTCTGTCCATTCTAACTATCTATGTCCTGTTTCAGTCAATTACTATCATCCTGATCCTCTGTCCATTCTAATTATCTATGTCCTGTTTCAGTCAATTACTATCATCCTTTTCCTCTGTCCATTCTGATTATCTATGTCCTGTTTCTGTCAATTACTATCATCCTGATCCTCTGTCCATTCTAATTATCTATGTCCTGTTTCAGTCAATTACTATCATCCTGATCCTCTGTACATTCTAATTATCTATGTCCTGTTTCAGTCAATTACTATCATCCTGATCCTCTGTACATTCTAATTATCTATTTCCTGATTCAGTCAATTACTGTCATCCTGATCCTCTGTCCATTCTAATTATCTATGTCCCGTTTCAGTCAATGACTATCATCCTTTTCCTCTGTCCATTCTAATTATCTATGTCCTGTTTCAGTCAATTACTATCATCCTTTTCCTCTGTCCATTCTAATTATCTATGTCCTGTTTCAGTCAATTACTATCATCCTGATGCTCTGTCCATTCTAATTATCTATTTCCTGTTTCAGTCAATTACTATCATCCTGATCCTCTGTCCATTCTAATTATCTATGTCCCGTTTCAGTCAATTACTGTCATCCTGATCCTCTGAACATTCAAATTATCTATGTCCTGTTTCAGTCAATTACTATCATCATGATCCTCTGTCCATTCTAATTATCTATGTCCTGTTTCAGCCAATTACTATCATCCTGATCCTCTGTCCATTCAAATTATCTATGTGCTGTTTCAGTCAATTACTATCATCCTGATCCTCTGTCCTTTCTGATTATCTATGTCCCTTTTCAGTCAATTACTGTCATCCTGATCCTCTGAACATTCTAATTATCTATGTCCTGTTTCAGTCAATTACTATCATCATGATCCTCTGTCCATTCTAATTATCTATGTCCTGTTTCAGCCAATTACTATCATCCTGATCCTCTGTCCATTCAAATTATCTATGTCCTGTTTCAATCAATTACTATCATCCTGATCCTCTGACCATTCTAATTATCTATGTCCTGTTTCAGTCAATTACTATCATCCTGATCCTCTGAACATTCTAATTATCTATGTCCTGTTTCAGTCAATTACTATCATCCTGATCCTCTGTCCATTCTAATTATCTATGTCCTGTTTCAGTCAATTACTATCATCCTGATCCTCTGTCCATTCTAATTATCTATGTCCTGTTTCAGTCAATTACTATCATCCTGATCCTCTGAACATTCTAATTATCTATGTCCTGTTTCAGTCAATTACTGTCATCCTGATCCTCTGAACATTCTAATTATCTATGTCCTGTTTCAGTCAATTACTATCATCCTGATCCTCTGTCCATTCTAATCATCTATGTCCTGTTTCAGTCAATTACTATCATCCTGATCCTCTGAACACTCTAATTATCTATGTCCTGTTTCAGTCAATTACTATCATCCTGATGCTCTGACCATTCTAATTATCTATGTCCTGTTTCAGTCAATTACTATCATCATGATCCTCTGAACATTCTAATTATCTATGTCCTGTTTCAGTCAATTACTATCATCCTGATCCTCTGTCCATTCTAATTATCTATGTCCTGTTTCAGTCAATTATTATCATCCTGATCCTCTGTCCATTCTAATTAGCTATGTCCTGTTTCAGTCAATTACTATCATCCTGATCCTCTGAACATTCTAATTATCTATGTCCTGTTTCAGTCAATTACTATCATCCTCATCATCTGTCCATTCTAATTATCTATGTCCTGTTTCAGTCAATTACTATCATTGTGATCCCCTGTCTATTCTAATTATCTATGTCCTGTTTCAGTCAATTACTATCATCCTGATCCTCTGACCATTCTAATTATCTATGTCCTGTTTCAGTCAATTACTATCATCCTGATCCTCTGTCCATTCTAATTATTTATGTCCTGTTTCAGTCAATTACTATCATCCTGATCCTCTGTCCATTCTAATTATCTATGTCCTGTTTCAGTCAATTACTATCATCCTGATCCTCTGTCCATTCTAATTATCTATGTCCTGTTTCAGTCAATTACTATCATCCTGATCCTCTGTCCATTCTAATTATCTATGTCCTGTTTCAGTCAATTACTATCATCCTGATCCTCTGTCCATTCTAATTATCTATGTCCTGCTTCAGTCAATTACTATCATCCTGATCCTCTGTCCATTCTAATTATCTACGTCCTGTTTCAGTCAATTACTATCATCCTGATCCTCTTTCCATTCTAATTATCTATGCCCTGTTTCAGTCAATTACTATCATTCTGATCCTCTGTCTATTCTAATTATCTATGTCCTGTTTCTGTCAATTTCTATCATCCTGATCCTCTGAACATTCTAATTATCTATGTCCTGTTTCAGTCAATTACTATCATCCTAATCCTCTGTCCATTCTAATTATCTATGCCCTGTTTCAGTCAATTACTATCATCCTGATCCTCTGTCTATTCTAATTATCTATGTCCTGTTTCAGTCAATTACTATCATCCTGATCCTCTGTCCATTCTAATTATCTATGTCCTGTTTCAGTCAATTACTATCATCCTGATCCTCTGAACATTCTAATTATCTATGTCCTGCTTCAGTCAATTACTATCATCCTGATCCTCTGTCCATTCTAATTATCTATGTCCTGTTTCAGTCAATTACTATCATCCTGATCCTATGTCCATTCTAATTATCGATGTCCTGTTTCAGTCAATTACTATCATCCTGATCCTCTGTGTATTCTAATTATCTATGTCCTGTTTCCGTCAATTGCTGTCATCCTGATCCTCTGTCCATTCTAATTATCAATGTCCTGTTTCAGTCAATTACTGTCATCCTGATCCGCTGTCCATTCTAATTATCTATGTCCCGTTTCAGTCAATTACTATCATCCTTTTCCTCTGTCCATTCTAATTATCTATGTCCTGTTTCAGTCAATTACTATCATCATTTTCCTCTGTCCATTGTAATTATCTATGTCCTGTTTCAGTCAATTAATATCATCCTGATCCTCTGTACATTCTAATTATCTATTTCCTGTTTCAGTCAATTACTGTCATCCTGATCCTCTGTCCATTCTAATTATCTATGTCCCGTTTCAGTCAATTACTGTCATCCTGATCCTCTGTCTATTCTAATTATCTATGTCCTGTTTCAGTCAATTACTATCATCCTGATCCTCTGTCCATTCTAATTATCTATGTCCTGTTTCAGCCAATTACTATCATCTTGATCCTCTGTCCATTCTAATTATCTGTGTCCTGTTTCAGTCAAATACTATCATCCTGATCCTCTGTCCATTCTAATTATCTATGTCCCGTTTCAGTCAATTACTGTCATCCTGATCCTCTGAACATTCTAATTATCTATGCCCTATTTCAGTCAATTACTGTCATCCTGATCCTCTGAACATTCTAATTATCTATGTCCTGTTTCAGTCAATTACTATCATCCTGATCCTCTGTCCATTCTAATTATCTATGTCCCGTTTCAGTCAATTACTGTCATCCTGATCCTCTGTCTATTCTACTTATCTGTGTCCTGTTTCAGTCAATTACTGTCATCCTGATCCTCTGTCTATTCTAATTATCTATGTCCTGTTTCAGTCAATTACTGTCTTCCAGATCCTCTGTCTATTCTAATTATCTATGTCCTGTTTCAGTCAATTACTATCATCCTGACACTCTGTCCATTCTAATTATCTATGTCCTGTTTCAGTCGATTACAAACATCCTGATCCTCTGTCCATTCTAATTATCTATGTCCTGTTTCAGTCAATTACTATCATCCTGATCCTCTGTCCATTCTAATTATCTATGTCCTGTTTCAGTCAATTACTATAATCCTCATCCTCTGTCCATTCTAATTATCTATGGCCCGTTTCAGTCAATTACTATCATCCTGATGCTCTGTCCATTCTAATTATCTATGTCCTGTTTCAGTCAATTACTATCATCCTGATCCTCTGTCCATTCTAACTATCTATGTCTTGTTTCAGTCAATTACTATAATCCTCATCCTCTGTCCATTCTAATTATCTATGTCCCGTTTCAGTCAATTACTATCATCCTGATCCTCTGTCCATTCTAATTATCTATGTCCTGTTTCAGTCAATTACTATCATCCTGATCCTCTGTCCATTCTAACTATCTATGTCCTGTTTCAGTCAATTACTATCATCCTGATCCTCTGTCCATTCTAATTATCTATGTCCTGTTTCAGTCAATTACTATCATCCTTTTCCTCTGTTCATTCTGATTATCTATGTCCTGTTTCAGTCAATTACTATCATCCTGATCCTCTGTACATTCTAATTATCTATTTCCTGATTCAGTCAATTACTGTCATCCTGATCCTCTGTCCATTCTAATTATCTATGTCCTGTTTCAGTCAATTACAATCATCCTTTTCCTCTGTCCATTCTAATTATCTATGTCGTGTTTCAGTCAATTACTATCATCCTGATCCTCTGTCCATTCTAATTATCTATGTCCTGTTTCAGTCAATTACTATCATCGTTTTCCTCTGTCCATTCTAATTATCTATGTCCTGTTTCAGTCAATTACTATCAACCTGATGCTCTGTCCATTCTAATTATCTATTTCCTGTTTCAGTCAATTACTGTCATTCTGATCGTCTGTCCATTCTAATTATCTATGTCCTGTTTCAGTCAATTACTATCATCCTGATCCTCTGTCCATTCTAATTATCTATGTCCCGTTTCAGTCAATTACTGTCATCCTGATCCTCTGAACATTCTAATTATCTATGTCCTGTTTCAGTCAATTACTATCATCATGATCCTCTGTCCATTCAAATTATCTATGTCCTGTTTCAGTCAATTACTATCATCCTGATCCTCTGTCCATTCTAATTATCTATGTCCCGTTTCAGTCAATTACTGTCATCCTGATCCTCTGAACATTCTAATTATCTATGTCCTGTTTCAGTCAATTACTATCATCCTGATCGTCTGTCAATTCTAATTATCTATGTCCTGTTTCAGTCAATTACTGCCATCCTGATCCTCTGAACATTCTAATTATCTATGTCCTGTTTCAGTCAATTACTATCATCCTGATCCTCTGTCCATTCAAATCATCGATGTCCTGTTTCAGTCAATTACTATCATCCTGATCCTCTGAACACTCTAATTATCTATGTCCTGTTTCAGTCAATTACTATCATCCTGATCCTCTGTCCATTCTAATTATCTATGTCCTGTTTCAGTCAATTACTATCATCCTGATCCTCTGAACATTCTAATTATCTATGTCCTGTTTCAGTCAATTACTATCATCCTGATCCTCTGTCCATTCTAATTATCTCTGTCCTGTTTCAGTCAATTACTATCATCCTGTTCCTCTGTCCATACTAATTATCTATGTCCTGTTTCAGTCAATTACTATCATCCTGATCCTCTGAACATTCTAATTATCTATGTCCTGTTTCAGTCAATTACTATCATCCTCATCATCTGTCCATTCTAATTATCTATGTCCTGTTTCAGTCAATTACTATCATTGTGATCCCCTGTCTATTCTAATTATCTCTGTCCTGTTTCAGTCAATTACTGTCATCCTGATACTCTGTCCATTCTAATTATCTATGTCCTGTTTCAGTCAATTACTATCATCCTCATCATCTGTCCATTCTAATTATCTATGTCCTGTTTCAGTCAATTACTATCATTGTGATCCCCTGTCCATTCTAATTATCTATGTCCTGTTTCAGTCAATTACTATCATACTGA
This sequence comes from Heterodontus francisci, assembly GCF_036365525.1. Classification (NCBI taxonomy): domain Eukaryota; kingdom Metazoa; phylum Chordata; class Chondrichthyes; order Heterodontiformes; family Heterodontidae; genus Heterodontus; species Heterodontus francisci. Next base: position 1,668,936 of record NW_027140744.1, read on the forward strand.
TCCTCTGACCATTCTAATTATCTATGTCCTGTTTCAGTCAATTACTATCATCCTGATCCTCTGTCCATTCTAATTATCTATGTCCTGTTTCAGTCCATTACTATCATCCTGATACTCTGTCCATTCTAATTATCTACGTCCTGTTTCAGTCAATTACTATCATCCTGATCCTCTGAACATTCTAATTATCTATGTCCTGTTTCAGTCAATTACTATCATCCTGATCCTCTGTCCATTCTAATTATCTATGCCCTGTTTCAGTCAATTACTACCATCCTGATCCTTTGTCCATTCTAATTATCTATGTCCTGTTTCAGTCAATTACTATCATCCTGATCCTCTGTCCATTCAAATTATCTATGTCCTGTTTCCGTCAATTACTATCATCCTGATCCTCTGTCCATTCTAATTATCTATGTCCTGTTTCAGTCAACTACTATCATCCTGATCCTCTGATCATTCTAATAATCTATGTCCCGTTTCAGTCAATTACTGTCATCCTGATTCTCTGAACATTATAATTATCTATGTCCTGTTTCAGTCAATTACTATCATCCTGATCCTCTGTCCATTCTAATTATCTATGTCCTGTTTCAGTCAACTACTATCATCCTGATCCTCTGATCATTCTAATTATCTATGTCCCGTTTCAGTCAATTACTGTCATCCTGATTCTCTGAACATTATAATTATCTATGTCCTGTTTCAGTCAATTACTATCATCCTGATCCTCTGTCCATTCTAATTATCCATGTCCTGTTTCAGTCAATTACTATCATCCTGATCCTCTGTCCATTCTAATTATCTATGTCCTGTTTCAGTCAACTACTATCATCCTGATCCTCTGATCATTCTAATTATCTATGTCCCGTTTCAGTCAATTACTATCATCCTGATCCTCTGTCTTTTATAATTATCTATGTCCTGTTTCATTCAATTACTATCATCCTGATCCTCTGTCCATTCTAATTATCTATGTCCTGTTTCAGTCAATTACTATCATCCTGATCCTCTGTCTATTCTAATTATCTATGTCCCGTTTCAGTCAATTACTGTCATCCTGATCCTCTGAACATTCTAATTATCTATGTCCTGTTTCAGTCAATTACTATCATCCTGATCCTCTGTCTATTCTAATTATCTATGTCCTGTTTCAGTCAATTACTATCATCCTGATCCTCTGTCCATTCTAATTATCTATGTCCTGTTTCAGTCAATTACTATCATCCTGATCCTCTGAACATTCTAATTATCTATGTCCTGTTTCAGTCAATTACTATCATCCTGATCCTCTGTCCATTCTAATTATCTATGTCCCGTTTCAGTCAATTACTGTCGTCCTGATCCTCTGTCTATTCTAATTATCTATGTCCTGTTTCAGTCAATTACTATCATCCTGATCCTCTGTCCATTCTAATTATCTATGTCCCTTTTCAGTCAATTACTGTCATCGTGATCCTCTGTCTATTCTAATTATCTATGTCCTGTTTCAGTCAATTACTGTCATCCTGATCCTCTGTCTATTCTAATTATCTATGTCCTGTTTCAGTCAATTACTGTCTTCCTGATCCTCTGTCTATTCTAATTATCTATGTCCTGTTTCAGTCAATTACTATCATCCTGACACTCTGTCCATTCTAATTATCTATGTCCTGTTTCAGTCGATTACAAACATCCTGATCCTCTGTCCATTCTAATTATCTATGTCCTGTTTCAGTCAATTACTGTCATCCTGATCCTCTGAACATTCTAATTATCTATGTCCTGTTTCAGTCAATTACTATCATCCTGATCCTCTGTCCATTCTAATTATCTATGTCCTGTTTCAGTCAATTACTATAATCCTCATCCTCTGTCCATTCTAATTATCTACGGCCCGTTTCAGTCAATTACTATCATCCTGATGCTCTGTCCATTCTAATTATCTATGTCCTGTTTCAGTCAATTACTATCATCCTTATCCGCTGTCCATTCTAATTATCTATGTCCTGTTTCAGTCAATTACTATCATCCTGATCCTCTGGCTATTCTAATTATCTATGTCCTGTTTCAGTCAATTACTATCATCCTGATCCTCTGTCCATTCTAATTATCTATGTCCTGTTTCAGTCAATTACTATCATCCTGATGCTCTGTCCATTCTAATTATCTATGTCCTGTTTCAGTCAATTACTGTCATCCTGATCCTCTGTCCATTCTAATTATCTATGTCCTGTTTCAGTCAATTACTATCATCCTGATGCTCTGTCCATTCTAATTATCTAAATCCTGTTTCAGTCAATTACTATCATCCTGATCCTCTGTCCATTCTAATTATCTATGTCCTGTTTCAGTCAATTACTATCATCCTGATCCTCTGGCTATTCTAATTATCTATGTCCTGTTTCAGTCAATTACTATCATCCTGATCCTCTGTCCATTCTAATTATCTATGTCCTGTTTCAGTCAATTACTATCATCCTGATCCTCTGTCCATTCTAACTATCTATGTCCTGTTTCAGTCAATTACTATCATCCTGATCCTCTGTCCATTCTAATTATCTATGTCCTGTTTCAGTCAATTACTATCATCCTTTTCCTCTGTCCATTCTGATTATCTATGTCCTGTTTCTGTCAATTACTATCATCCTGATCCTCTGTCCATTCTAATTATCTATGTCCTGTTTCAGTCAATTAGTATCATCCTGATCCTCTGTCCATTCTAATTATCTATGTCCTGTTTCAGTCAATTACTGTCATCCTGATCCTCTGAACATTCTAATTATCTATGTCCTGTTTCAGTCAATTACTATCATCCTGATCCTCTGTCCATTCTAATTATCTATGTCCTGTTTCAGTCAATTACTATAATCCTCATCCTCTGTCCATTCTAATTATCTATGGCCCGTTTCAGTCAATTACTATCATCCTGATGATATGTCCATTCTAATTATCTATGTCCTGTTTCAGTCAGTTACTATCATCCTGATCCTCTGTCCATTCTAATTATCTATGTCCTGTTTCAGTCAATTACTATCATCCTGATCCTCTGGCTATTCTAATTATCTATGTCCTGTTTCAGTCAATTACAATCATCCTGATCCTCTGGCTATTCTAATTATCTATGTCCTGTTTCAGTCAATTACTATCATCCTGATCCTCTTTCCATTCTAATTATCTATGTCCTGTTTCAGTCAATTACTATCATCCTGATCCTCTGTCCATTCTAACTATCTATGTCCTGTTTCAGTCAATTACTATCATCCTGATCCTCTGTCCATTCTAATTATCTATGTCCTGTTTCAGTCAATTACTATCATCCTTTTCCTCTGTCCATTCTGATTATCTATGTCCTGTTTCTGTCAATTACTATCATCCTGATCCTCTGTCCATTCTAATTATCTATGTCCTGTTTCAGTCAATTAGTATCATCCTGATCCTCTGTACATTCTAATTATCTATGTCCTGTTTCAGTCAATTACTATCATCCTGATCCTCTGTACATTCTAATTATCTATTTCCTGATTCAGTCAATTACTGTCATCCTGATCCTCTGTCCATTCTAATTATCTATGTCCCGTTTCAGTCAATGACTGTCATCCTTTTCCTCTGTCCATTCTAATTATCTATGTCCTGTTTCAGTCAATTACTATCATCCTTTTCCTCTGTCCATTCTAATTATCTATGTCCTGTTTCAGTCAATTACTATCATCCTGATGCTCTGTCCATTCTAATTTTCTATTTCCTGTTTCAGTCAATTACTATCATCCTGATCCTCTGTCCATTCTAATTATCTATGTCCCGTTTCAGTCAATTACTGTCATCCTGATCCTCTGAACATTCTAATTATCTATGTCCTGTTTCAGTCAATTACTATCATCATGATCCTCTGTCCATTCTAATTATCTATGTCCTGTTTCAGCCAATTACTATCATCCTGATCCTCTGTCCATTCAAATTATCTATGTCCTGTTTCAGTCAATTACTATCATCCTGATCCTCTGTCCTTTCTAATTATCTATGTCCCTTTTCAGTCAATTACTGTCATCCTGATCCTCTGAACATTCTAATTATCTATGTCCTGTTTCAGTCAATTACTATCATCATGATCCTCTGTCCATTCTAATTATCTATGTCCTGTTTCAGCCAATTACTATCATCCTGATCCTCTGTCCATTCAAATTATATATGTCCTGTTTCAGTCAATTACTATCATCCTGATCCTCTGAACATTCTAATTATCTATGTCCTGTTTCAGTCAATTACTATCATCCTGATCCTCTGAACATTCTAATTATCTATGTCCTGTTTCAGTCAATTACTATCATCCTGATCCTCTGTCCATTCTAATTATCTATGTCCTGTTTCAGTCAATTATTATCATCCTGATCCTCTGTCCATTCTAATTATCTATGTCCTGTTTCAGTCAATTACTATCATCCTGATCCTCTGAACATTCTAATTATCTATGTCCTGTTTCAGCCAATTACTATCATCCTGATCCTCAGTCCATTCAAATTATCGATGTCCTGTTTCAGTCAATTACTATCATCCTGATCCTCTGAACATTCTAATTATCTATGTCCTGTTTCAGTCAATTACTGTCATCCTGATCCTCTGAACATTCTAATTATCTATGTCCTGTTTCAGTCAATTACTATCATCCTGATCCTCTGTCCATTCTAATCATCTATGTCCTGTTTCAGTCAATTACTATCATCCTGATCCTCTGAACACTCTAATTATCTATGTCCTGTTTCAGTCAATTACTATCATCATGATGCTCTGTCCATTCTAATTATCTATGTCCTGTTTCAGTCAATTACTATCATCATGATCCTCTGAACATTCTAATTATCTATGTCCTGTTTCAGTCAATTACTATCATCCTGATCCTCTGTCCATTCTAATTATCTATGTCCTGTTTCAGTCAATTATTATCATCCTGATCCTCTGTCCATTCTAATTATCTATGTCCTGTTTCAGTCAATTACTATCATTGTGATCCCCTGTCTATTCTAATTATCTATGTCCTGTTTCAGTCAATTACTATCATCCTTATCCTCTGACCATTCTAATTATCTATGTCCTGTTTCAGTCAATTACTATCATCCTGATCCTCTGACCATTCTAATTATCTATGTCCTATTTCAGTCAATTATTATCATCCTCATCATCTGTCCATTCTAATTATCTATGTCCTGTTTCAGTCAATTACTATCATTGTGATCCCCTGTCTATTCTAATTATCTATGTCCTGTTTCAGTCAATTACTATCATCCTGATCCTCTGACCATTCTAATTATCTATGTCCTGTTTCAGTCAATTACTATCATCCTGATCCTCTGTCCATTCTAATTATCTATGTCCTGTTTCAGTCAATTACTATCATCCTGATCCTCTGTCCATTCTAATTATCTATGTCCTGTTTCAGTCAATTACTATCATCCTGATCCTCTGTCCATTCTAATTATCTATGTCCTGTTTCAGTCAATTACTATCATCCTGATCCTCTGTCTATTCTAATTATCTATGTCCTGTTTCAGTCAATTACTATCATCCTGATCCTCTGTCCATTCTAATTATCTATGTCCTGCTTCAGTCAATTACTATCATCCTGATCCTCTGTCCATTCTAATTATCTACGTCCTGTTTCAGTCAATTACTATCATCCTGATCCTCTTTCCATTCTAATTATCTATGCCCTGTTTCAGTCAATTACTATCATTCTGATCCTCTGTCTATTCTAATTATCTATGTCCTGTTTCTGTCAATTACTATCATCCTGATCCTCTGAACATTCTAATTATCTATGTCCTGTTTCAGTCAATTACTATCATCCTAATCCTCTGTCTATTCTAATTATCTATGTCCTGTTTCAGTCAATTACTATCATCCTGATCCTCTGTCCATTCTAATTATCTATGTCCTGTTTCAGTCAATTACTATCATCCTGATCCTCTGAACATTCTAATTATCTATGTCCTGTTTCAGTCAATTACTATCATCCTGATCCTCTGTCCATTCTAATTATCTATGTCCTGTTTCAGTCAATTACTATCATCCTGATCCTATGTCCATTCTAATTATCGATGTCCTGTTTCAGTCAATTACTATCATCCTGATCCTCTGTGTATTCTAATTATCTATGTCCTGTTTCCGTCAATTGCTGTCATCCTGATCCTCTGTCCATTCTAATTATCAATGTCCTGTTTCAGTCAATTACTGTCATCCTGATCCTCTGTCCATTCTAATTATCTATGTCCCGTTTCAGTCAATTACTATCATCCTTTTCCTCTGTCCATTCTAATTATCTTTGTCCTGTTTCAGTCAATTACTATCATCATTTTCCTCTGTCCATTGTAATTATCTATGTCCTGTTTCAGTCAATTACTGTCATCCTGATCCTCTGTACATTCTAATTATCTATTTCCTGTTTCAGTCAATTACTGTCATCCTGATCCTCTGTCCATTCTAATTATCTATGTCCCGTTTCAGTCAATTACTGTCATCCTGATCCTCTGTCTATTCTAATTATCTATGTCCTGTTTCAGTCAATTACTATCATCCTGATCCTCTGTCCATTCTAATTATCTATGTCCTGTTTCAGCCAATTACTATCATCTTGATCCTCTGTCCATTCTAATTATCTGTGTCCTGTTTCAGTCAAATACTATCATCCTGATCCTCTGTCCATTCTAATTATCTATGTCCCGTTTCAGTCAATTACTGTCATCCTGATCCTCTGAACATTCTAATTATCTATGTCCTGTTTCAGTCAATTACTGTCATCCTGATCCTCTGAACATTCTAATTATCTATGTCCTGTTTCAGTCAATTACTATCATCCTGATCCTCTGTCCATTCTAATTATCTATGTCCTGTTTCAGTCAATTACTATCATCCTGATCCTCTGTCCATTCTAATCATCTATGTCCTGATTCAGTCAATTACTATCATTCCAATCCTCTGTCCATTCTAATTCTCTATGTCCCGTTTGAGTCAATTACTATCATCCTGATCCTCAGTCCATTCTAATTATCTATGTCCCGTTTCAGTCAATTGCTGTCATCCTGATCCTCTGAACATTCTAATTATCTATGTCCTGTTTCAGTCAATTACTATCATCCTGATCCTCTGTCTATTCTAATTATCTACGTCCTGTTTCAGTCAATTACTATCATCCTGATCCTCTGAACACTCTAATTATTTATGTCCTGTTTCAGTCAATTACTATCATCCTGATCCTCTGTCCATTCTAATTATCTATGTCCTGTTTCAGTCAATTACTATCATCCTGATTCTCTCTCCATTCTAATTATCTATGTCCTGTTTCAGTCAATTACTATCATCCTGATCCTCTGTCCATTCTAATTATCTATGTCCTGTTTCAGTCAATTACTATCATCCTGATCCTCTGAACATTCTAATTATCAATGTCCTGTTTCAGTCAATTACTATCATCCTCATCCTCTGTCCATTCTAATTATCTATGTCCTGTTTCAGTCAATTACTATCATCAAGATCCCCTGTCTATTCTAATTATCTATGTCCTGTTTCAGTCAATTACTCTCATCCTGATCCTCTGACCATTCTAATTATCTATGTCCTGTTTCAGTCAATTACTATCATCCTGATCCTCTGTCCATTCTAATTATCTATGTCCTGTTTCAGTCAATTACTATCATCCTGATCTTCTGTCCATTCTAATTATCTACGTCCTGTTTCAGTCAATTACTATCATCCTGATCCTCTGTCCATTCTAATTATCTATGCCCTGTTTCAGTCAATTACTATCATCCTGATCCTCTGTCTATTCTAATTATCTGTGTCCTGTTTCAGTCAATTACTATCATCCTGATCATCAAAACATTCTAATTATCTATGTCCTGTTTCAGTCAATTACTATCATCCTGATCCTCTGTCCATTCTAATTATCTATGTCCTGTTTCAGTCAATTACTATCATCCTGATCCTCTGTCCATTCTAATTATCTATGTCCTGTTTCAGTCAATTACTATCATCCTGATCCTCTGAACATTCTATTTATCTACGTCCTGTTTCAGTCAATTACTATCATCCTGATCCTCTGTCCATTCTAATTATCTATGTCCTGTTTCAGTCAATTACTATCATCCTGATCCTATGTCCATTCTAATTATCTATGTCCTGTTTCAGTCAATTACTATCATCCTGATCCTCTGTGTATTCTAATTATCTATGTCCTGTTTCCGTCAATTACTGTCATCCTGATCCTCTGTCCATTCTAATTATCTATGTCCTGTTTCAGTCAATTACTATCATCCTGATCCTCTGAACATTCTAATTATCTATGTCCTGTTTCAGTCAATTACTGTCATCCTGATCCTCTGTCCATTCTAATTATCTATGTCCTGTTTCAGTCAATTACTATCATCCTGATCCTCTGTCCATTCTAATTATCTATGTCCTGTTTCAGTCAATTACTATCATCCTGATCCTCTGTCCATTCTAATTATCTATGTCCTGTTTCAGTCAATTACTATCATCCTGATCCTCTGAACATTCTAATTATCTATGTCCTGTTTCAGTCAATTACTATCATCCTGATCCTCTGTCCATTCTAATTATCTATGTCCTGTTTCAGTCAATTACTATCATCCTGATCCTCTGTCCATTCTAATTATCTATGTCCTGTTTCAGTCAATTACTATCATCCTGATCCTCTGAACATTCTAATTATCAATGTCCTGTTTCAGTCAATTACTGTCATCCTGATCCTCTGAACATTCTAATTATCTATGTCCTGTTTCAGTCAATTACTCTCATCCTGATCCTCTGTCTATTCTAATTATCTATGTCCTGTTTCAGTCAATTACTATCATCCTGATCCTCTGAACACTCTAATTATCTATGTCCTGTTTCAGTCAATTACTATCATCCTGATCCTCTGTCCATTCTAATTATCTATGTCCTGTTTCTGTCAATTACTATCATCCTGATCCTCTGAACATTCTAAATATCTATGTCCTGTTTCAGTCAATTACTATCATCCTGATCCTCTGTCCATTCTAATTATCTATGTCCTGTTTCAGTCAATTACTATCATCCTGATCCTCTGTCCATTCTAATTATCTATGTCCTGTTTCAGTCAATTACTATCATCCTTTTCCTCTGTCCATTCTAATTATCTATGTCCTGTTTCAGTCAATTACTATCATCCTGATGCTCTGTCCATTCTAATTATCTATTTCCTGTTTCAGTCAATTACTATCATCCTGATCCTCTGTCCATTCTAATTATCTATGTCCCGTTTCAGTCAATTACTGTCATCCTGATCCTCTGAACATTCTAATTATCTATGTCCTGTTTCAGTCAATTACTATCATCATGATCCTCTGTCCATTCTAATTATCTATGTCCTGTTTCAGCCAATTACTATCATCCTGATCCTCTGTCCATTCAAATTATCTATGTCCTGTTTCAGTCAATTACTATCATCCTGATCCTCTGTCCTTTCTAATTATCTAAGTCCCGTTTCAGTCAATTACTGTCATCCTGATCCTCTGAACATTCTAATTATCTATGTCCTGTTTCAGTCAATTACTATCATCATGATCCTCTGTCCATTCTAATTATCTATGTCCTGTTTCAGCCAATTACTATCATCCTGATCCTCTGTCCATTCAAATTATCTATGTCCTGTTTCAGTCAATTACTATCATCCTGATCCTCTTTCCATTCTAATTAGCTATGTCCTGTTTCAGTCAATTACTGTCATCCTGATCCTCTGAACATTCTAATTATCTATGTCCTGTTTCAGTCAATTACTATCATCCTGATCCTCTGTCCATTCTAATCATCTATGTCCTGTTTCAGTCAATTACTATCATCCTGATCCTCTGAACACTCTAATTATCTATGTCCGATTTCAGTCAATTACTATCATCCTGATCCTCTGTCCATTCTAATTATCTATGTCCTGTTTCAGTCAATTACTATCATCCTGATCCTCTGAACATTCTAATTATCTATGTCCTGTTTCAGTCAATTACTATCATCCTGATCCTCTGTCCATTCTAATTATCTATGTCCTGTTTCAGTCAATTACTATCATCCTGATCCTCTGTCCATTCTAATTATCTATGTCCTGTTTCAGTCAATTACTATCATCCTGATCCTCTGTCCATTCTAATTATCTATGTCCTGTTTCAGTCAATTACTATCATCCTGATCCTCTGAACATTCTAATTATCTATGTCCTGTTTCAGCCAATTACTATCATCCTGATCCTCTGTCCATTCAAATTATCGATGTCTTGTTTCAGTCAATTACTATCATCCTGATCCTCTGAACATTCTAATTATCTATGTCCTGTTTCAGTCAATTACTGTCATCCTGATCCTCTGAACATTCTAATTATCTATGTCCTGTTTCAGTCAATTACTATCATCCTGATCCTCTGTCCATTCTAATCATCTATGTCCTGTTTCAGTCAATTACTATCATCCTGATCCTCTGAACATTCTAATTATCTATGTCATGTTTCAGTCAATTACTATCATCCTGATCCTCTGTCCATTCTAATTATCTATGTCTTGTTTCAGTCAATTATTATCATCCTGATCCTCTGTCCATTCTAATTATCTATGTCCTGTTTCAGTCAATTACTATCATCCTGATCCTCTGAACATTCTAATTATCTATGTCCTGTTTCAGTCAATTACTATCATCCTCATCATCTGTCCATTCTAATGATCTATGTCCTGTTTCAGTCAATTACTATCATTGTGATCCCCTGTCTATTCTAATTATCTATGTCCTGTTTCAGTCAATTACTATCATCCTGATCCTCTGACCATTCTAATTATCTATGTCCTGTTTCAGTCAATTACTATCATCCTGATCCTCTGTCCATTCTAATTATCTATGTCCTGTTTCAGTCAATTACTATCATCCTGATCCTCTGTCCATTCTAATTATCTATGTCCTGTTTCAGTCAATTACTATCATCCTGATCCTCTGTCCATTCTAATTATCTATGTCCTTTTTCAGTCAATTACTATCATTGTGATCCCCTGTCTATTCTAATTATCTATGTCCTGTTTCAGTCAATTACTATCATCCTGATCCTCTGTCCATTCTAATTATCTATGTCCTGTTTCAGTCAATTACTATCATCCTGATCCTCTGTCCATTCTAATTATCTATGTCCTGTTTCAGTCAATTACTATCATCCTGATCCTCTGTCCATTCTAATTATCTATGTCCTGTTTCAGTCAATTACTATCATCCTGATCCTCTGTCCATTCTAATTATCTATGTCCTGCTTCAGTCAATTACTATCATCCTGATCCTCTGTCCATTCTAATTATCTACGTCCTGTTTCAGTCAATTACTATCATCCTGATCCTCTTTCCATTCTAATTATCTATGCCCTGTTTCAGTCAATTACTATCATTCTGATCCTCTGTCTATTCTAATTATCTATGTCCTGTTTCAGTCAATTACTATCATCCTGATCCTCTGAACATTCTAATTATCTATGTCCTGTTTCAGTCAATTACTATCATCCTGATCCTCTTTCCATTCTAATTAGCTATGTCCTGTTTCAGTCAATTACTGTCATCCTGATCCTCTGAACATTCTAATTATCTATGTCCTGTTTCAGTCAATTACTATCATCCTGATCCTCTGTCCATTCTAATCATCTATGTCCTGTTTCAGTCAATTACTATCATCCTGATCCTCTGAACACTCTAATTATCTATGTCCGATTTCAGTCAATTACTATCATCCTGATCCTCTGTCCATTCTAATTATCTATGTCCTGTTTCAGTCAATTACTATCATCCTGATCCTCTGAACATTCTAATTATCTATGTCCTGTTTCAGTCAATTACTATCATCCTGATCCTCTGTCCATTCTAATTATCTATGTCCTGTTTCAGTCAATTACTATCATCCTGATCCTCTGTCCATTCTAATTATCTATGTCCTGTTTCAGTCAATTACTATCATCCTGATCCTCTGAACATTCTAATTATCTATGTCCTGTTTCAGCCAATTACTATCATCCTGATCCTCTGTCCATTCAAATTATCGATGTCCTGTTTCAGTCAATTACTATCATCCTGATCCTCTGAACATTCTAATTATCTATGTCCTGTTTCAGTCAATTACTGTCATCCTGATCCTCTGAACATTCTAATTATCTATGTCCTGTTTCAGTCAATTACTATCATCCTGATCCTCTGTCCATTCTAATCATCTATGTCCTGTTTCAGTCAATTACTATCATCCTGATCCTCTGAACACTCTAATTATCTATGTCCTGTTTCAGTCAATTACTATCATCCTGATGCTCTGTCCATTCTAATTATCTATGTCCTGTTTCAGTCAATTACTATCATCCTGATCCTCTGAACATTCTAATTATCTATGTCCTGTTTCAGTCAATTACTATCATCCTGATCCTCTGTCCATTCTAATTATCTATGTCCTGTTTCAGTCAATTATTATCATCCTGATCCTCTGTCCATTCTAATTATCTATGTCCTGTTTCAGTCAATTACTATCATCCTGATCCTCTGAACATTCTAATTATCTATGTCCTGTTTCAGTCAATTACTATCATCCTCATCATCTGTCCATTCTAATGATCTATGTCCTGTTTCAGTCAATTACTATCATTGTGATCCCCTGTCTATTCTAATTATCTATGTCCTGTTTCAGTCAATTACTATCATCCTGATCCTCTGACCATTCTAATTATCTATGTCCTGTTTCAGTCAATTACTATCATCCTGATCCTCTGTCCATTCTAATTATCTATGTCCTGTTTCAGTCAATTACTATCATCCTGATCCTCTGTCCATTCTAATTATCTATGTCCTGTTTCAGTCAATTACTATCATCCTGATCCTCTGTCCATTCTAATTATCTATGTCCTTTTTCAGTCAATTACTATCATTGTGATCCCCTGTCTATTCTAATTATCTATGTCCTGTTTCAGTCAATTACTATCATCCTGATCCTCTGTCCATTCTAATTATCTATGTCCTGTTTCAGTCAATTACTATCATCCTGATCCTCTGTCCATTCTAATTATCTATGTCCTGTTTCAGTCAATTACTATCATCCTGATCCTCTGTCCATTCTAATTATCTATGTCCTGTTTCAGTCAATTACTATCATCCTGATCCTCTGTCCATTCTAATTATCTATGTCCTGCTTCAGTCAATTACTATCATCCTGATCCTCTGTCCATTCTAATTATCTACGTCCTGTTTCAGTCAATTACTATCATCCTGATCCTCTTTCCATTCTAATTATCTATGCCCTGTTTCAGTCAATTACTATCATTCTGATCCTCTGTCTATTCTAATTATCTATGTCCTGTTTCAGTCAATTACTATCATCCTGATCCTCTGAACATTCTAATTATCTATGTCCTGTTTCAGTCAATTACTATCATTGTGATCCCCTGTCTATTCTAATTATCTATGTCCTGTTTCAGTCAATTACTATCATTCTGATCCTCTGTCCATTCTAATTATCTATGTCCTGTTTCAGTCAATTACTATCATCCTGATCCTCTGTCCATTCTAATTATCTATGTCCTGTTTCAGTCAATTACTATCATCCTGATCCTCTGTCCATTCTAATTATCTATGTCCTGTTTCAGTCAATTACTATCATCCTGATCCTCTGTCCATTCTAATTATCTATGTCCTGCTTCAGTCAATTACTATCATCCTGATCCTCTGTCCATTCTAATTATCTACGTCCTGTTTCAGTCAATTACTATCATCCTGATCCTCTTTCCATTCTAATTATCTATGCCCTGTTTCAGTCAATTACTATCATTCTGATCCTCTGTCTATTCTAATTATCTATGTCCTGTTTCAGTCAATTACTATCATCCTGATCCTCTGTCCATTCTAATTATCTATGTCCTGTTTCAGTCAATTACTATCATCCTGATCCTCTGAACATTCTAATTATCTATGTCCTGTTTCAGTCAATTACTATCATCCTGATCCTCTGTCCATTCTAATTATCTATGTCCTGTTTCAGTCAATTACTATCATCCTGATCCTATGTCCATTCTAATTATCTATGTCCTGTTTCAGTCAATTACTATCATCCTGATCCTCTGTGTATTCTAATTATCTATGTCCTGTTTCCGTCAATTGCTGTCATCCTGATCCTCTGTCCATTCTAATTATCAATGTCCTGTTTCAGTCAATTACTGTCATCCTGATCCTCTGTCCATTCTAATTATCTATGTCCCGTTTCAGTCAATTACTATCATCCTTTTCCTCTGTCCATTCTAATTATCTATGTCCTGTTTCAGTCAATTACTATCATCATTTTCCTCTGTCCATTGTAATTCTCTATGTCCTGTTTCAGTCAATTACTATCATCCTGATCCTCTGTACATTCTAATTATCTATTTCCTGTTTCAGTCAATTACTGTCATCCTGATCCTCTGTCCATTCTAATTATCTATGTCCCGTTTCAGTCAATTACAGTCATCCTGATCCTCTGTCTATTCTAATTATCTATGTCCTGTTTCAGTCAATTACTATCATCCTGATCCTCTGTCCATTCTAATTATCTATGTCCTGTTTCAGCCAACTACTATCATCTTGATCCTCTGTCCATTCTAATTATCTGTGTCCTGTTTCAGTCAAATACTATCATCCTGATCCTCTGTCCATTCTAATTATCTATGTCCCGTTTCAGTCAATTACTGTCATCCTGATCCTCTGAACATTCTAATTATCTATGTCCTGTTTCAGTCAATTACTGTCATCCTGATCCTCTGAACATTCTAATTATCTATGTCCTGTTTCAGTCAATTACTATCATCCTGATCCTCTGTCCATTCTAATTATCTATGTCCTGTTTCAGTCAATTACTATCATCCTGATCCTCTGTCCATTCTAATCATCTATGTCCTGTTTCAGTCAATTACTATCATTCTAATCCTCTGTCCATTCTAATTCTCTATGTCCCGTTTGAGTCAATTACTATCATCCTGATCCTCAGTCCATTCTAATTATCTATGTCCCGTTTCAGTCAATTACTGTCATCCTGATCCTCTGAACATTCTAATTATCTATGTCCTGTTTCAGTCAATTACTATCATCCTGATCCTCTGTCTATTCTAATTATCTACGTCCTGTTTCAGTCAATTACTATCATCCTGATCCTCTGAACACTCTAATTATCTATGTCCTGTTTCAGTCAATTACTATCATCCTGATCCTCTGTCCATTCTAATTATCTATGTCCTGTTTCAGTCAATTACTATCATCCTGATCCTCTCTCCATTCTAATTATCTATGTCCTGTTTCAGTCAATTACTATCATCCTGATCCTCTGTCCATTCTAATTATCTATGTCCTGTTTCAGTCAATTACTATCATCAAGATCCCCTGTCTATTCTAATTATCTATGTCCTGTTTCAGTCAATTACTCTCATCCTGATCCTCTGACCATTCTAATTATCTATGTCCTGTTTCAGTCAATTACTATCATCCTGATCCTCTGTCCATTCTAATTATCTATGTCCTGTTTCAGTCAATTACTATCATCCTGATCTTCTGTCCATTCTAATTATTGACGTCCTGTTTCAGTCAATTACTATCATCCTGATCCTCTTTCCATTCTAATTATCTATGCCCTGTTTCAGTCAATTACTATCATCCTGATCCTCTGTCTATTCTAATTATCTGTGTCCTGTTTCAGTCAATTACTATCATCCTGATCATCAAAACATTCTAATTATCTATGTCCTGTTTCAGTCAATTACTATCATCCTGATCCTCTGTCCATTCTAATTATCTATGTCCTGTTTCAGTCAATTACTATCATCCTGATCCTCTGTCCATTCTAATTATCTATGTCCTGTTTCAGTCAATTACTATCATCCTGATCCTCTGAACATTCTATTTATCTATGTCCTGTTTCAGTCAATTACTATCATCCTGATCCTCTGTCCATTCTAATTATCTATGTCCTGTTTCAGTCAATTACTATCATCCTGATCCTATGTCCGTTCTAATTATCTATGTCCTGTTTCAGTCAATTACTATCATCCTGATCCTCTGTGTATTCTAATTATCTATGTGCTGTTTCCGTCAATTACTGTCATCCTGATCCTCTGTCCATTCTAATTATCTATGTCCTGTTTCAGTCAATTACTATCATCCTGATCCTCTGAACATTCTAATTATCTATGTCCTGTTTCAGTCAATTACTGTCATCCTGATCCTCTGTCCATTCTAATTATCTATGTCCTGTTTCAGTCAATTACTATCATCCTGATCCTCTGTCCATTCTAATTATCTATGTCCTGTTTCAGTCAATTACTATCATCCTGATCCTCTGTCTATTCTAATTATCTATGTCCTGTTTCAGTCAATTACTATCATCCTGATCCTCTGAACATTCTAATTATCTATGTCCTGTTTCAGTCAATTACTATCATCCTGATCCTCTGTCCATTCTAATTATCTATGTCCTGTTTCAGTCAATTACTATCATCCTGATCCTCTGTCCATTCTAATTATCTATGTCCTGCTTCAGTCAATTACTATCATCCTGATCCTCTGAACATTCTAATTATCAATGTCCTGTTTCAGTCAATTACTGTCATCCTGAACCTCTGAACATTCTAATTATCTATGTCCTGTTTCAGTCAATTACTATCATCCTGATCCTCTGTCTATTCTAATTATCTATGTCCTGTTTCAGTCAATTACTATCATCCTGATCCTCTGAACACTCTAATTATCTATGTCCTGTTTCAGTCAATTACTATCATCCTGATCCTCTGTCCATTCTAATTATCTATGTCCTGTTTCAGTCAATTACTATCATCCTGATCCTCTGAACATTCTAAATATCTATGTCCTGTTTCAGTCAATTACTATCATCCTGATCCTCTGTCCATTCTAATTATCTATGTCCTGTTTCAGTCAATTACTATCATCCTGATCCTCTGTCCATTCTAATTATCTATGTCCTGTTTCAGTCAATTACTATCATCCTGATCCTCTGAACATTCTAATTATCAATGTCCTGTTTCAGTCAATATTACTATCATCCTGATCCTCTGTCCATTCTAATTATCTATGTCCTGTTTCAGTCAATTACTATGATCCTGATCCTCTGTCCATTCTAATTATCTATGTCCTGTTTCAGTCAATTACTATCATCCTGATCTTCTGAACATTCTAAATATCTATGTCCTGTTTCAGTCAATTACTATCATCCTGATCCTCTGTCCATTCTAATTATCTATGTCCTGTTTCTGTCAATTACTATCATCCTGATCCTCTGTCCATTCTAATTATCTATGTCCTGTTTCAGTCAATTACTATCATCCTGATCCTCTGTACATTCTAATTATCTACGTCCTGTTTCAGTCAATTACTATCATCCTGATCCTCTTTCCATTCTAATTGTCTATGCCCTGTTTCAGTCAATTACTATCATCCTGATCCTCTGTCTATTCCAATTATCTATGTCCTGTTTCAGTCAATTACTATCATCCTGATCCTCTGAACATTCTAATTATCTATGTCCTGTTTCAGTCAATTACTATCATCCTGATCCTCTGTCCATTCTAATTATCTTTGTCCTGTTTCAGTCAATTACTATCATCCTGATCCTCTGTCCATTCTAATTATCTATGTCCTGTTTCAGTCAATTACTATCATCCTGATCCTCTGAACATTCTAATTATCTATGTCCTGTTTCAGTCAATTACTATCATCCTGATCCTCTGTCCATTCTAATTATCTATGTCCTGTTTCAGTCAATTACTATCATCCTGATCCTATGTCCATTCTAATTATCTATGTCCTGTTTCAGTCAATTACTATCATCCTGATCCTCTGTGTATTCTAATTATCTATGTCCTGTTTCCGTCAATTACTGTCATCCTGATCCTCTGTCCATTCTAATTATCTATGTCCTGTTTCAGTCAATTACTATCATCCTGATCCTCTGTCCATTCTAATTATCTATGTCCTGTTTCAGTCAATTACTATCATCCTGATCCTCTGTCCATTCTAATTATCTAAGTCCTGTTTCAGTCAATTACTATCATCCTGATCCTCTGAACATTCTAAATATCTATGTCCTGTTTCAGTCAATTACTATCATCCTGATCCTCTGTCCATTCTAATTATCTATGTCCTGTTTCAGTCAATTACTATCATCCTGATCCTCTGTCCATTCTAATTATCTATGTCCTGTTTCAGTCAATTACTATCATCCTGATCCTCTGTCCATTCTAATTATCAATGTCCTGTTTCAGTCAATATTACTATCATCCTGATCCTCTGTCCATTCTAATTATCTATGTCCTGTTTCAGTCAATTACTATGATCCTGATCCTCTGTCCATTCTAATTATCTATGTCCTGTTTCAGTCAATTACTATCATCCTGATCCTCTGTCCATTCTAATTATCTATGTCCTGTTTCAGTCAATTACTATCATCCTGATCCTCTGAACATTCTAATTATCTATGTCCTGTTTCAGTCAATTACTATCATCCTGATCCTCTGTCCATTCTAATTATCTATGTCCTGTTTCAGTCAATTACTATCATCCTGATCCTCTGTCTATTCTAATTATCTATGTCCTGTTTCAGTCAATTACTATCATCCTGATCCTCTGACCGTTCTAATTATCTATGTCCTGTTTCAGTCAATTACTATCATCCTGATCCTCTGTCCATTCTAATTATCTATGTCCTGTTTCAGTCAATTACTATCATCCTGATCCTCTGTCCATTCTAATTATCTACGTCCTGTTTCAGTCAATTACTATCATCCTGATCCTCTTTCCATTCTAATTATCTATGCCCTGTTTCAGTCAATTACTATCATCCTGATCCTCTGTCTATTCTAATTATCTATGTCCTGTTTCAGTCAATTACTATCATCCTGATCCTCTTTCCATTCTAATTATCTATGTCCTGTTTCAGTCAATTACTATCATCCTGATCCTCTGTCCATTCTAATTATCTATGTCCTGTTTCAGTCAATTACTATCATCCTGATCCTCTGTCCATTCTAATTATCTATGTCCTGTTTCAGTCAATTACTATCATCCTGATCCTCTGAACATTCAAATTATCTATGTCCTGTTTCAGTCAATTACTATCATCCTGATCCTCTGTCCATTCTAATTATCTACGTCCTGTTTCAGTCAATTACTATCATCCTGATCCTATGTCCATTCTAATTATCTATGTCCTGTTTCAGTCAATTACTATCATCCTGATCCTCTGTCTATTCTAATTATCTATGTCCTGTTTCCGTCAATTACTATCATCCTGATCCTCTGAACATTCTAATTATCTATGTCCTGTTTCAGTCAATTACTATCATCCTGATCCTCTGTCCATTCTAATTATCTATGTCCTGTTTCAGTCAATTACTATCATCCTGATCCTCTGTCCATTCTAATTATCTGTGTCCTGTTTCAGTCAATTACTATCATCCTGATCCTCTGAACATTCTAATTATCTATGTCCTGTTTCAGTCAATTACTATCATCCTGATCCTCTGTCCATTCTAATTGTCTATGTCCTGTTTCAGTCAATTACTATCATCCTGATCCTATGTCCATTCTAATTATCTATGTCCTGTTTCAGTCAATTACTATCATCCTGATCCTCTGTGTATTCTAATTATCTATGTCCTGTTTCCGTCAATTACTGTCATCCTGATCCTCTGTCCATTCTAATTATCTATGTCCTGTTTCAGTCAATTACTATCATCCTGATCCTCTGTCCATTCTAATTATCTATGTCCTGTTTCAGTCAATTACTATCATCCTGATCCTCTGTCCATTCTAATTATCTATGTCCTGTTTCAGTCAATTACTATCATCCTGATCCTCTGAACATTCTAAATATCTATGTCCTGTTTCAGTCAATTACTATCATCCTGATCCTCTGTCCATTCTAATTATCTATGTCCTGTTTCAGTCAATTACTATCATCCTGATCCTCTGTCCATTCTAATTATCTATGTCCTGTTTCAGTCAATTACTATCATCCTGATCCTCTGTCCATTCTAATTATCAATGTCCTGTTTCAGTCAATATTACTATCATCCTGATCCTCTGTCCATTCTAATTATCTATGTCCTGTTTCAGTCAATTACTATGATCCTGATCCTCTGTCCATTCTAATTATCTATGTCCTGTTTCAGTCAATTACTATCATCCTGATCCTCTGTCCATTCTAATTATCTATGTCCTGTTTCAGTCAATTACTATCATCCTGATCCTCTGAACATTCTAATTATCTATGTCCTGTTTCAGTCAATTACTATCATCCTGATCCTCTGTCCATTCTAATTATCTATGTCCTGTTTCAGTCAATTACTATCATCCTGATCCTCTGTCTATTCTAATTATCTATGTCCTGTTTCAGTCAATTACTATCATCCTGACCCTCTGACCATTCTAATTATCTATGTCCTGTTTCAGTCAATTACTATCATCCTGATCCTCTGTCCATTCTAATTATCTATGTCCTGTTTCAGTCAATTACTATCATCCTGATCCTCTGTCCATTCTAATTATCTACGTCCTGTTTCAGTCAATTACTATCATCCTGATCCTCTTTCCATTCAAATTATCTATGCCCTGTTTCAGTCAATTACTATCATCCTGATCCTCTGTCTATTCTAATTATCTATGTCCTGTTTCAGTCAATTACTATCATCCTGATCCTCTTTCCATTCTAATTATCTATGTCCTGTTTCAGTCAATTACTATCATCCTGATCCTCTGTCCATTCTAATTATCTATGTCCTGTTTCAGTCAATTACTATCATCCTGATCCTCTGTCCATTCTAATTATCTATGTCCTGTTTCAGTCAATTACTATCATCCTGATCCTCTGAACATTCTAATTATCTATGTCCTGTTTCAGTCAATTACTATCATCCTGATCCTCTGTCCATTCTAATTATCTATGTCCTGTTTCAGTCAATTACTATCATCCTGATCCTATGTCCATTCTAATTATCTATGTCCTGTTTCAGTCAATTACTATCATCCTGATCCTCTGTCTATTCTAATTATCTATGTCCTGTTTCCGTCAATTACTGTCATCCTGATCCTCTGTCCATTCTAATTATCTATGTCGTGTTTCAGTCAATTACTATCATCCTGAGCCTCTGTCCATTCTAATTATCTATGTCCTGTTTCAGTCAATTACTATCATCCTGATCCTCTGTACATTCTAATTATCTATGTCCTGTTTCAGTCAATTACTATCATCCTGATCCTCTGTCCATTCTAATTATCTATGTCCTGTTTCAGTCAATTACTATCATCCTGATCCTCTGAACATTCTAATTATCAATGTCCTGTTTCAGTCAATTACTATCATCCTGATCCTCTGTCTATTCTAATTATCTATGTCCTGTTTCAGTCAATTACTCTCATACTGATCCTCTGAACATTCTAATTATCTATGTCCTGTTTCAGTCAATTACTATCATCCTGATCCTCTGAACATTCTAATTATCTATGTCCTGTTTCAGTCAATTACTATCATCCTGATCCTCTGTCCATTCTAATTATCTATGTCCTGTTTCAGTCAATTACTATCATCCTGATCCTCTGAACATTCTAATTATCTATGTCCTGTATCAGTCAATTACTCTCATCCTGATCCTCTGAACATTCTAATTATCTATGTCCTGTTTCAGTCAATTACTATCATCCTGATCATCTGTACATTCTAATTATCTATGTCCTGTTTCAGTCAATTACTATCATCCTGATCCTCTGTCCATTCTAATTATCTATGTCCTGTTTCAGTCAATTACTATCATCCTGATCCTCTGAACATTCTAATTATCAATGTCCTGTTTCAGTCAATTACTATCATCCTGATCCTCTGTCTATTCTAATTATCTATGTCCTGTTTCAGTCAATTACTCTCATACTGATCCTCTGAACATTCTAATTATCTATGTCCTGTTTCAGTCAATTACTATCATCCTGATCCTCTGAACATTCTAATTATCTATGTCCTGTTTCAGTCAATTACTATCATCCTGATCCTCTGTCCATTCTAATTATCTATGTCCTGTTTCAGTCAATTACTATCATCCTGATCCTCTGAACATTCTAATTATCTATGTCCTGTATCAGTCAATTACTCTCATCCTGATCCTCTGAACATTTTAATTATCTATGTCCTGTTTCAGTCAATTACTATCATCCTGATCCTCTGAACATTCTAATTATCTATGTCCTGTTTCAGTCAATTACTATCATCCTGATCCTCTGTCCATTCTAATTATCTATGTCCTGTTTCAGTCAATTACTATCATCCTGATCCTCTGAACATTCTAATTATCAATGTCCTGTTTCAGTCAATTACTATCATCCTGATCCTCTGTCCATTCTAATTATCTATGAACTGTTTCAGTCAATTACTACCATCCTGATCCTCTGTCTATTATAATTATCTATGTCCTGTTTCAGGCAATTACTATCATCCTGATCCTCTGTCCATTCTAATAATCTATATCCTGTTTCAGTCAATTACTATCATCCTGATCCTCTGTCTATTCTAATTATCTATGTCCTGTTTCAGTCAATTGCTATCATCCTGATCCACTGTCCATTCTAATTATCTATGTCCTGTTTCAGTCAATTACTATCTTCCTGATCCTCTGAACATTCTAATTATCGATGTCCTGTTTCAGTCACTTACTATCATCCTGATCCTCTGTCCATTCTAATTATCTATGTCCTGTTTCAGTCAATTACTATCATCCTGATCCTATGTCCATTCTAATTATCTATGTCCTGTTTCAGTCAATTACTATCATCCTGATCCTCTGTGTATTCTAATTATCTATGTCCTGTTTCCGTCAATTACTGTCATCCTGATCCTCTGTCCATTCTAATTATCTATGTCCTGTTTCAGTCAATTACTATCATCCTGATCCTCTGAACATTCTAATTATCTATGTCCTGTTTCAGTCAATTACTATCATCCTGATCCTCGGAACATTCTAATTATCTATGTCCTGTTTCAGTCAATTACTATCATCCTCATCCTCTGTCCATTCTAATTATCTATGTCCTGTTTCAGTCAATTACTATCATCCTGATCCCCTGTCTATTCTAATTATCTATGTCCTGTTTCAGTCAATTACTATCATCCTGATCCTCTGACCATTCTAATTATCTATGTCCTGTTTCAGTCAATTACTATCATCCTGATCCTCTGTCCATTCTAATTATCTACGTCCTGTTTCAGTCAATTACTATCATCCTGATCCTCTGTCCATTCTAATTATCTATGCCCTGTTTCAGTCAATTACTATCATCCTGATCCTCTGTCTATTCGAATTATCTATGTCCTGTTTCAGTCAATTACTATCATCCTGATCCTCTGAACATTCTAATTATCTATGTCCTGTTTCAGTCAATTACTATCATCCTGATCCTCTGTCCATTCTAATTATCTATGTCCTGTTTCAGTCAATTACTATCATCCTGATCCTCTGAACATTCTAATTATCTATGTCCTGTTTCCGTCAATTACTGTCATCCTGATCCTCTGTCCATTCTAATTATCTATGTCCTGTTTCAGTCAATTACTATCATCCTGATGCTCTGTCCATTCTAATTATCTATGTCCTGTTACAGTCAATTACTATCATCCTGATCCTATGTCCATTCTAATTATCTATGTCCTGTTTCAGTCAATTACTATCATCCTGATCCTCTGTGTATTCTAATTATCTATGTCCTGTTTCCGTCAATTACTGTCATCCTGATCCTCTGTCCATTCTAATTATCTATGTCCTGTTTCAGTCAATTACTATCATCCTGATCCTCTGAACATTCTAATTATCTATGTCCTGTTTCTGTCAATTACTATCATCCTGATCCTCTGTCCATTCTAATTATCTATATCCTGTTTCAGTCAATTACTATCATCCTGATCCTCTGTCTATTCTAATTATCTATGTCCTGTTTCAGTCAATTACTATCATCCTGATCCTCTGTCCATTCTAATAATCTATGTCCTGTTTCAGTCAATTACTATCATCCTGATCCTCTGTCTATTCTAATTATCTATGTCCTGTTTCCGTCAATTACTGTCATCCTGATCCTCTGTCTATTCTAATTATCTATGTCCCGTTTCAGTCAATTACTATCATCCTGATCCTCTGTCTATTCTAATTATCTATGTCCTGTTTCAGTCAATTACTATCATCCTGATCCTATGTCCATTCTAATTATCTATGTCCTGTTTCAGTCAATTACTATCATCCTGATCCTCTGTGTATTCTAATTATCTATGTCCTGTTTCCGTCAATTACTGTCATCCTGATCCTCTGTCCATTCTAATTATCTATGTCCTGTTTCAGTCAATTACTATCATCCTGATCCTCTGAACATTCTAATTATCTATGTCCTGTTTCAGTCAATTACTATCATCCTGATCCTCTGTCCATTCTAATTATCTATGTCCTGTTTCAGTCAATTACTATCATCCTGATCCTCTGTCCATTCTAATTATCTACGTCCTGTTTCAGTCAATTACTATCATCCTGATCCTCTGTCTTTTATAATTATCTATGTCCTGTTTCAGTCAATTACTATCATCCTGATCCTCTGAACATTCTAATTATCAATGTCCTGTTTCAGTCAATTACTATCATCCTAATCCTCTGTCCATTCTAATTATCTATGTCCTGTTTCAGTCAATTACTATCATCCTGATCCTCAGAACATTCTAATTATCTATGTCTTGTTTCAGTCAATTACTATCATCCTGATCCTCTGTCCATTCTAATTATCTATGTCCTGTTTCAGTCAATTACTATCATCCTGATCCTCTGTCCATTCTAATTATCTATGTCCTGTTTCAGTCAATTACTATCATCCTGATCCTCTGTACATTCTAATTATCTATGTCCTGTTTCAGTCCATTACTATCATCCTGATCCTCTGTCTATTCTAATTATCTATGTCCTGTTTCAGGCAATTACTATCATCCTGATCCTCTGTCCATTCTAATTATCTATGTCCTGTTTCAGTCAATTACTATCATCTTGATCCTCTGTCTCTTCTAATTATCTATGTCCTGTTTCAGTCAATTACTATCATCCTGATCCTCGGAACATTCTAATTATCTATGTCCTGTTTCAGTCAATTACAATCATCCTCATCCTCTGTCCATTCTAATTATCTATGTCCTGTTTCAGTCAATTACTATCATCCTGATCCCCTGTCTATTCTAATTATCTATGTCCTGTTTCCGTCAATTACTGTCATCCTGATCCTCTGTCCATACTAATTATCTATGTCCTGTTTCAGTCAATTACTATCATCCTGATCCTCTGTCCATTCTAATTATCTATGTCCTGTTACAGTCAATTACTATCATCCGGATCCTATGTCCATTCTAATTATCTATGTCCTGTTTCAGTCAATTACTATCATCCTGATCCTCTGTGTATTCTAATTATCTATGTCCTGTTTCCGTCAATTACTGTCATCCTGATCCTCTGTCCATTCTAATTATCTATGTCCTGTTTCAGTCAATTACTATCATCCTGATCCTCTGAACATTCTAATTATCTATGTCCTGTTTCAGTCAATTACTATCATCCTGATCCTCTGTCCATTCTAATTATCTATATCCTGTTTCAGTCAATTACTATCATCCTGATCCTCTGTCTATTCTAATTATCTATGTCCTGTTTCAGTCAATTACTATCATCCTGATCCTCTGTCCATTCTAATAATCTATGTCCTGTTTCAGTCAATTACTATCATCCTGATCCTCTGTCTATTCTAATTATCTATGTCCTGTTTCCGTCAATTACTGTCATCCTGATCCTCTGTCTATTCTAATTATCTATGTCCTGTTTCAGTCAATTACTATCATCCTGATCCTCTGTCTATTCTAATTATCTATGTCCTGTTTCAGTCAATTACTATCATCCTGATCCTATGTCCATTCTAATTATCTATGTCCTGTTTCAGTCAATTACTATCATCCTGATCCTCTGTGTATTCTAATTATCTATGTCCTGTTTCCGTCAATTACTGTCATCCTGATCCTCTGTCCATTCTAATTATCTATGTCCTGTTTCAGTCAATTACTATCATCCTGATCCTCTGAACATTCTAATTATCTATGTCCTGTTTCAGTCAATTACTATCATCCTGATCCTCTGTCCATTCTAATTATCTATGTCCTGTTTCAGTCAATTACTATCATCCTGATCCTCTGTCCATTCTAATTATCTACGTCCTGTTTCAGTCAATTACTATCATCCTGATCCTCTGTCTTTTATAATTATCTATGTCCTGTTTCAGTCAATTACTATCATCCTGATCCTCTGAACATTCTAATTATCTATGTCCTGTTTCAGTCAATTACTATCATCCTAATCCTCTGTCCATTCTAATTATCTATGTCCTGTTTCAGTCAATTACTATCATCCTGATCCTCAGAACATTCTAATTATCTATGTCTTGTTTCAGTCAATTACTATCATCCTGATCCTCTGTCCATTCTAATTATCTATGTCCTGTTTCAGTCAATTACTATCATCCTGATCCTCTGTCCATTCTAATTATCTATGTCCTGTTTCAGTCAATTACTATCATCCTGATCCTCTGTACATTCTAATTATCTATGTCCTGTTTCAGTCCATTACTATCATCCTGATCCTCTGTCTATTCTAATTATCTATGTCCTGTTTCAGGCAATTACTATCATCCTGATCCTCTGTCCATTCTAATAATCTATGTCCTGTTTCAGTCAATTACTATCATCCTGATCCTCTGTCTCTTCTAATTATCTATGTCCTGTTTCAGTCAATTAATATCATCCTGATCCTCCGTCTCTTCTAATTATCTATGTCCTGTTTCCGTCAATTACTGTCATCCTGATCCTCTGTCCATTCTAATTATCTATGTCCTGTTTCAGTCAATTACTATCATCCTGATCCTCTGTCCATTCTAATTATCTATGTCCTGTTTCAGTCAATTACTATCATCCTGATCCTCTGTCCATTCTAATTATCTATGTCCTGTTTCAGTCAATTACTATCATCCTGATCCTCTGTCCATTCTAATTATCTATGTCCTGTTTCAGTCAATTACTATCATCCTGATCCTCTGAACATTCTAATTATCTATGTCCTGTTTCAGTCAATTACTATCATCCTGATCCTCTGTCCATTCTAATTATCTATGTCCTGTTTCAGTCAATTACTATCAGCCTGATCCTCTGTCCATTCTAATTATCTATGTCCTGTTTCAGTCAATTACTATCATCCTGATCCTCTGAACATTCTACTTATCTATGTCCTGTTTCAGTCAATTACTATCATCCTGATCCTCTGTCCATTCTAATTATCTATGTCCTGTTTCAGTCACTTACTATCATCCTGATCCTCTGAACATTCTAATTATCTGTGTCGTGTTTCAGTCAATTACTATCATCCTGATCCTCTGTCCATTCTAATTATCTATGTCCTGTTTCAGTCAATTACTATCATCCTGATCCTATGTCCATTCTAATAATCTATGTCCTGTTTCAGTCAATTACTATCATCCTGATCCTATGTCCATTCTAATTATCTATGTCCTGTTTCAGTCAATTACTATCATCCTGATCCTCTGTGTATTCTAATTATCTATGTCCTGTTTCCGTCAATTACTGTCATCCTGATCCTCTGAACATTCTAATTATCTATGTCCTGTTTCAGTCAATTACTATCATCCTGATCCTCTGTCCATTCTAATTATCTATGCCCTGTTTCAGTCAATTACTATCATCCTGATCCTCTGTCCATTCTAATTATCTATGTCCTGTTTCAGTCAATTACTGTCATCCTGATCCTCTGTCCATTCTAATTATCTATGTCCTGTTTCAGTCAATTACTATCATCCTGATGCTCTGTCCATTCTAATTATCTATGTCCTGTTTCAGTCAATTACTATCATCCTGATCCTCTGAACATTCTAATTATCTATGTCCTGTTTCAGTCAATTACTATCATCCTGATCCTCTGTCCATTCTAATTATCTATGTCCTGTTTCAGTCCATTACTATCATCCTGATCCTCTGTCTATTCTAATTATTTATGTCCTGTTTCAGGCAATTACTATCATCCTGATCCTCTGTCCATTCTAATAATCTATGTCCTGTTTCAGTCAATTACTATCATCCTGATCCTCTGTCTCTTCTAATTATCTATGTCCTGTTTCAGTCAATTAATATCATCCTGATCCTCTGTCTCTTCTAATTATCTATGTCCTGTTTCAGTCAATTACTATCATCCTGATCCTCTGTCCATTCTAATTATCTATGTCCTGTTTCAGTCAATTACTATCATCCTGATCCTCTGAACATTCCAATTATCTATGTCCTGTTTCAGTCAATTACTATCATCCTGATCCTCTGTCCATTCTAATTATCTATGTCCTGTTTCAGTCCATTACTATCATCCTGATCCTCTGTCTATTCTAATTATCTATGTCCTGTTTCAGGCAATTACTATCATCCTGATCCTCTGTCCATTCTAATAATCTATGTCCTGTTTCAGTCAATTACTATCATCCTGATCCTCTGTCTCTTCTAATTATCTATGTCCTGTTTCAGTCAATTAATATCATCCTGATCCTCTGTCTCTTCTAATTATCTATGTCCTGTTTCAGTCAATTACTATCATCCTGATCCCCTGTCCATTCTAATTATCTATGTCCTGTTTCAGTCAATTACTATCATCCTGATCCTCTGAACATTCTAATTAT
Source organism: Heterodontus francisci (assembly GCF_036365525.1). NCBI lineage: Eukaryota > Metazoa > Chordata > Chondrichthyes > Heterodontiformes > Heterodontidae > Heterodontus > Heterodontus francisci. Next base: position 1,697,747 of record NW_027140744.1, read on the forward strand.
CTATGTCCTGTTTCAGTCAATTACTATCATCCTGATCCTCTGTCCATTCTAATTATCTATGTCCTGTTTCAGTCACTTACTATCATCCTGATCCTATGTCCATTCAAATTATCTATGTCCTGTTTCAGTCAATTACTATCATCCTGATCCTCTGTGTATTCTAATTATCTATGTCCTGTTTCCATCAATTACTGTCATCCTGATCCTCTGTCCATTCTAATAATCTATGTCCTGCTTCAGTCAATTACTATCATCCTGATCCATGTCCATTCTAATTATCTATGTCCTGTTTCAGTCAATTACTATCATCCTGATCCTCTGTCCATTCTAATTATCTATGTCCTGTTTCAGTCAATTACTATCATCCTGATCCTCTGTCCATTCTAATTATCTGTGTCCTGTTTCAGTCAATTACTATCATCCTGATCCTCTGTCCATTCTAATTATCTATGTCCTGTTTCAGTCAATTACTATCATCCTGATCCTCTGAACATTCTAATTATCTATGTCCTGTTTCAGTCAATTACTATCATCCTGATCCTCTGTCCATTCTAATTATCTATGTCCTGTTTCAGTCAATTACTATCATCCTGATCCTCTGTCCATTCTAATTATCTATGTCCTGTTTCAGTCAATTACTATCATCCTGATCCTCTGTCCATTCTAATTATCTATGTCCTGTTTCAGTCAATTACTATCATCCTGATCCTCTGTCCATTCTAATTATCTATGTCCTGTTTCAGTCAATTACTATCATCCTGATCCTCTGAACATTCTAATTATCTATGTCTTGTTTCAGTCAATTACTATCATCCTGATCCTCTGTCCATTCTAATTATCTATGTCCTGTTTCAGTCAATTACTATCATCCTGATCCTCTGTCCATTCTAATTATCTATGTCCTGTTTCTTTCAATTACTATCATCCTGATCCTCTGTACATTCTAATTATCTATGTCCTGTTTCAGTCCATTACTATCATCCTGATCCTCTGTCTATTCTAATTATCTATGTCCTGTTTCAGGCAATTACTATCATCCTGATCCTCTGTCCATTCTAATAATCTATGTCCTGTTTCAGTCAATTACTATCATCCTGATCCTCTGTCTCTTCTAATTATCTATGTCCTGTTTCAGTCAATTAATATCATCCTGATCCTCTGTCTCTTCTAATTATCTATGTCCTGTTTCCGTCAATTACTGTCATCCTGATCCTCTGTCCATTCTAATTATCTATGTCCTGTTTCAGTCAATTACTATCATCCTGATCCTCTGTCCATTCTAATTATCTATGTCCTGTTTCAGTCAATTACTATCATCCTGATCCTCTGTCCATTCTAATTATCTATGTCCTGTTTCAGTCAATTACTATCATCCTGATCCTCTGTCCATTCTAATTATCTATGTCCTGTTTCAGTCAATTACTATCATCCTGATCCTCTGAACATTCTAATTATCTATGTCCTGTTTCAGTCAATTGCTATCATCCTGATCCTCTGTCCATTCTAATTATCTATGTCCTGTTTCAGTCAATTACTATCAGCCTGATCCACTGTCCATTCTAATTATCTATGTCCTGTTTCAGTCAATTACTATCATCCTGATCCTCTGAACATTCTACTTATCTATGTCCTGTTTCAGTCAATTACTATCATCCTGATCCTCTGTCCATTCTAATTATCTATGTCCTGTTTCAGTCAATTACTATCATCCTGATCCTCTGTCCATTCTAATTATCTATGTCCTGTTTCAGTCAATTACTATCATCCTGATCCTCTGTCCATTCTAATTATCTATGTCCTGTTTCAGTCAATTACTATCATCCTGATCCTCTCTCCATTCTAATTATCTATGTCCTGTTTCAGTCAATTACTATCATCCTGATCCTCTGTCCATTCTAATTATCTATGTCCTGTTTCAGTCAATTACTATCATCCTAATCCTCTGTCCATTCTAATTATCTATGTCCTGTTTCAGTCAATTACTATCATCCTGATCCTCTGAACATTCTAATTATCTATGTCCTGTTTCAGTCAATTAGTATCATCCTGATCCTCTGTCCATTCTAATTATCTATGTCCTGTTTCAGTCAATTACTATCATCCTGATCCTCTGAACATTCTAATTATCTGTGTCCTGTTTCAGTCAATTACTATCATCCTGATCCTCTGTCCATTCTAATTATCTATGTCCTGTTTCAGTCAATTACTATCATCCTGATCCTATGTCCATTCTAATTATCTATGTCCTGTTTCAGTCAATTACTATCATCCTGATCCTATGTCCATTCTAATTATCTATGTCCTGTTTCAGTCAATTACTATCATCCTGATCGTCTGCGTATTCTAATTATCTATGTCCTGTTTCCGTCAATTACTGTCATCCTGATCCTCTGAACATTCTAATTATCTATGTCCTGTTTCAGTCAATTACTATCATCCTGATCCTCTGTCCATTCTAATTATCTATGCCCTGTTTCAGTCAATTACTATCATCCTGATCCTCTGTCCATTCTAATTATCTATGTCCTGTTTCAGTCAATTACTATCATCCTGATCCTCTGTCCATTCTAATTATCTATGTCCTGTTTCAGTCAATTACTATCATCCTGATGCTCTGTCCATTCTAATTATCTATGTCCTGTTTCAGTCAATTACTATCATCCTGATCCTCTGAACATTCTAATTATCTATGTCCTGTTTCAGTCAATTACTATCATCCTGATCCTCTGTCCATTCTAATTATCTATGTCCTGTTTCAGTCAATTACTATCATCCTGATCCTCTGTCCATTCTAATTATCTATGTCCTGTTTCAGTCAATTACTATCATCCTGATCCTCTGTCCATTCTAATTATCTATGTCCTGTTTCAGTCCATTACTATCATCCTGATCCTCTGTCTATTCTAATTATCTATGTCCTGTTTCAGGCAATTACTATCATCCTGATCCTCTGTCCATTCTAATAATCTATGTCCTGTTTCAGTCAATTACTATCATCCTGATCCTCTGTCTCTTCTAATTATCTATGTCCTGTTTCAGTCAATTAATATCATCCTGATCCTCTGTCTCTTCTAATTATCTATGTCCTGTTTCAGTCAATTACTATCATCCTGATCCTCTGTCCATTCTAATTATCTATGTCCTGTTTCAGTCAATTACTATCATCCTGATCCTCTGAACATTCTAATTATCTATGTCCTGTTTCAGTCAATTACTATCATCCTGATCCTCTGTCCATTCTAATTATCTATGTCCTGTTTCAGTCACTTACTATCATCCTGATCCTATGTCCATTCAAATTATCTATGTCCTGTTTCAGTCAATTACTATCATCCTGATCCTCTGTGTATTCTAATTATCTATGTCCTGTTTCCATCAATTACTGTCATCCTGATCCTCTGTCCATTCTAATTATCTATGTCCTGTTTCAGTCAATTACTATCATCCTGATCCTCAGTCCATTCTAATTATCTATGTCCTGTTTCAGTCAATTACTATCATCCTGATCCTCTGTCCATTCTAATTATCTATGTCCTGTTTCAGTCAATTACTATCATCCTGATCCTCTGTCCATTCTAATTATCTATGTCCTGTTTCAGTCAATTAATATCATCCTGATCCTCTGTCCATTCTAATTATCTATGTCCTGTTTCAGTCAATTACTATCATCCTGATCCTCTGTCTCTTCTAATTATCTATGTCCTGTTTCAGTCAATTAATATCATCCTGATTATCTGTCTCTTCTAATTATCTATGTCCTGTTTCCGTCAATTACTTTCATCCTGATCCTCTGTCCATTCTAATTATCTATGTCCTGTTTCAGTCAATTACTATCATCCTGATCCTCTGTCCATTCTAATTATCTATGTCCTGTTTCAGTCAATTACTATCATCCTGATCCTCTGTCCATTCCAATTATCTATGTCCTGTTTCAGTCAATTACTATCATCCTGATCCTCTGTCCATTCTAATTATCTATGTCCTGTTTCAGTCAATTACTATCATCCTGATCCTCTGAACATTCTAATTATCTATGTCCTGTTTCAGTCAATTACTATCATGCTGATCCTCTGTCCATTCTAATTATCTATGTCCTGTTTCAGTCAATTACTATCAGCCTGATCCACTGTCCATTCTAATTATCTATGTCCTGTTTCAGTCAATTACTATCATCCTGATCCTCTGAACATTCTACTTATCTATGTCCTGTTTCAGTCAATTACTATCATCCTGATCCTCTGTCCATTCTAATTATCTATGTCCTGTTTCAGTCAATTACTATCATCCTGATCCTCTGTCCATTCTAATTATCTATGTCCTGTTTCAGTCAATTACTATCATCCTGATCCTCTGTCCATTCTAATTATCTATGTCCTGTTTCAGTCAATTACTATCATCCTGATCCTCTGTCCATTCTAATTATCTATGTCCTGTTTCAGTCAATTACTATCATCCTGATCCTCTGTCCATTCTAATTATCTATGTCCTGTTTCAGTCAATTACTATCATCCTAATCCTCTGTCCATTCTAATTATCTATGTCCTGTTTCAGTCAATTACTATCATCCTGATCCTCTGAACATTCTAATTATCTATGTCCTGTTTCAGTCAATTAGTATCATCCTGATCCTCTGTCCATTCTAATTATCTATGTCCTGTTTCAGTCAATTACTATCATCCTGATCCTCTGAACATTCTAATTATCTGTGTCCTGTTTCAGTCAATTACTATCATCCTGATCTTCTGTCCATTCTAATTATCTATGTCCTGTTTCAGTCAATTACTATCATCCTGATCCTATGTCCATTCTAATTATCTATGTCCTGTTTCAGTCAATTACTATCATCCTGATCCTATGTCCATTCTAATTATCTATGTCCTGTTTCAGTCAATTACTATCATCCTGATCCTCTGTGTATTCTAATTATCTATGTCCTGTTTCCGTCAATTACTGTCATCCTGATCCTCTGAACATTCTAATTATCTATGTCCTGTTTCAGTCAATTACTATCATCCTGATCCTCTGTCCATTCTAATTATCTATGCCCTGTTTCAGTCAATTACTATCATCCTGATCCTCTGTCCATTCTAATTATCTATGTCCTGTTTCAGTCAATTACTATCATCCTGATCCTCTGTCCATTCTAATTATCTATGTCCTGTTTCAGTCAATTACTATCATCCTGATGCTCTGTCCATTCTAGTTATCTATGTCCTGTTTCAGTCAATTACTATCATCCTGATCCTCTGAACATTCTAATTATCTATGTCCTGTTTCAGTCAATTACTATCATCCTGATCCTCTGTCCATTCTAATTATCTATGTCCTGTTTCAGTCAATTACTATCATCCTGATCCTCTGTCCATTCTAATTATCTATGTCCTGTTTCAGTCAATTACTATCATCCTGATCCTCTGTCCATTCTAATTATCTATGTCCTGTTTGAGTCCATTACTATCATCCTGATCCTCTGTCTATTCTAATTATCTATGTCCTGTTTCAGGCAATTACTATCATCCTGATCCTCTGTCCATTCTAATAATCTATGTCCTGTTTCAGTCAATTACTATCATCCTGATCCTCTGTCTCTTCTAATTATCTATGTCCTGTTTCAGTCAATTAATATCATCCTGATCCTCTGTCTCTTCTAATTATCTATGTCCTGTTTCAGTCAATTACTATCATCCTGATCCTCTGTCCATTCTAATTATCTATGTCCTGTTTCAGTCAATTACTATCATCCTGATCCTCTGAACATTCTAATTATCTATGTCCTGTTTCAGTCAATTACTATCATCCTGATCCTCTGTCCATTCTAATTATCTATGTCCTGTTTCAGTCACTTACTATCATCCTGATCCTATGTCCATTCAAATTATCTATGTCCTGTTTCAGTCAATTACTATCATCCTGATCCTCTGTGTATTCTAATTATCTATGTCCTGTTTCCATCAATTACTGTCATCCTGATCCTCTGTCCATTCTAATTATCTATGTCCTGTTTCAGTCAATTACTATCATCCTGATCCTCTGTCCATTCTAATTATCTATGTCCTGTTTCAGTCAATTACTATCATCCTGATCCTCTGTCCATTCTAATTATCTATGTCCTGTTTCAGTCAATTACTATCATCCTGATCCTCTGTCCATTCTAATTATCTATGTCCTGTTTCAGTCAATTACTATCATCCTGATCCTCTGTCCATTCTAATTATCTATGTCCTGTTTCAGTCAATTACTATCATCCTGATCCTCTGAACATTCTAATTATCTATGTCCTGTTTCAGTCAATTACTATCATCCTGATCCTCTGTCCATTCTAATTATCTATGTCCTGTTTCAGTCAATTACTATCATCCTGATCCTCTGTCCATTCTAATTATCTATGTCCTGTTTCAGTCAATTACTATCATCCTGATCCTCTGTCCATTCTAATTATCTATGTCCTGTTTCAGTCAATTACTATCATCCTGATCCTCTGTCCATTCTAATTATCTATGTCCTGTTTCAGTCAATTACTATCATCCTGATCCTCTGAACATTCTAATTATCTATGTCCTGTTTCAGTCAATTACTATCATCCTGATCCTCTGTCCATTCTAATTATCTATGTCCTGTTTCAGTCAATTACTATCATCCTGATCCTCTGAACATTCTAATTATCTATGTCCTGTTTCAGTCAATTACTATCATCCTGATCCTCTGTCCATTCTAAATATCTATGTCCTGTTTCAGTCAATTACTATCATCCTGATCCTCTGCCATTCTAATTATCTATGTCCTGTTTCAGTCAATTACTATCATCCTGATCCTCTGTCCATTCTAATTATCTATGTCCTGCTTCAGTCAATTACTATCATCCTGATCCTCTGAACATTCTAATTATCTATGTCCTGTTTCAGTCAATTACTATCATCCTGATCCTCTGTCCATTCTAATTATCTATGTCCTGTTTCAGTCAATTACTATCATCCTGATCCTCTGAACATTCTAATTATCTATGTCCTGTTTCAGTCAATTACTATCATCCTGATCCTCTGAACATTCTAATTATCTGTGTCCTGTTTCAGTCAATTACTATCATCCTGATCCTCTGTCCATTCTAATTATCTATGTCCTGTTTCAGTCAATTACTATCATCCTGATCCTATGTCCATTCTAATTATCTATGTCCTGTTTCAGTCAATTACTATCATCCTGATCCTATGTCCATTCTAATTATCTATGTCCTGTTTCAGTCAATTACTATCATCCTGATCCTCTGTGTATTCTAATTATCTATGTCCTGTTTCCGTCAATTACTGTCATCCTGATCCTCTGAACATTCTAATTATCTATGTCCTGTTTCAGTCAATTACTATCATCCTGATCCTCTGTCCATTCTAATTATCTATGCCCTGTTTCAGTCAATTACTATCATCCTGATCCTCTGTCCATTCTAATTATCTATGTCCTGTTTCAGTCAATTACTATCATCCTGATCCTCTGTCCATTCTAATTATCTATGTCCTGTTTCAGTCAATTACTATCATCCTGATGCTCTGTCCATTCTAGTTATCTATGTCCTGTTTCAGTCAATTACTATCATCCTGATCCTCTGAACATTCTAATTATCTATGTCCAGTTTCAGTCAATTACTATCATCCTGATCCTCTGTCCATTCTAATTATCTATGTCCTGTTTCAGTCAATTACTATCATCCTGATCCTCTGTCCATTCTAATTATCTATGTCCTGTTTCAGTCAATTACTATCATCCTGATCCTCTGTCCATTCTAATTATCTATGTCCTGTTTGAGTCCATTACTATCATCCTGATCCTCTGTCTATTCTAATTATCTATGTCCTGTTTCAGGCAATTACTATCATCCTGATCCTCTGTCCATTCTAATAATCGATGTCCTGTTTCAGTCAATTACTATCATCCTGATCCTCTGTCTCTTCTAATTATCTATGTCCTGTTTCAGTCAATTAATATCATCCTGATCCTCTGTCTCTTCTAATTATCTATGTCCTGTTTCAGTCAATTACTATCATCCTGATCCTCTGTCCATTCTAATTATCTATGTCCTGTTTCAGTCAATTACTATCATCCTGATCCTCTGAACATTCTAATTATCTATGTCCTGTTTCAGTCAATTACTATCATCCTGATCCTCTGTCCATTCTAATTATCTATGTCCTGTTTCAGTCAATTACTATCATCCTGATCCTCTGTCCATTCTAATTATCTATGTCCTGTTTCAGTCAATTACTATCATCCTGATCCTCTGAACATTCTAATTATCTATGTCCTGTTTCAGTCAATTACTATCATCCTGATCCTCTGTCCATTCTAATTATCTATGTCCTATTTCAGTCAATTACTATCATCCTGATCCTCTGAACATTCTAATTATCTATGTCCTGTTTCAGTCAATTACTATCATCCTGATCCTCTGTCCATTCTAATTATCTATGTCCTATTTCAGTCAATTACTATCATCCTGATCCTCTGCCATTCTAATTATCTATGTCCTGTTTCAGTCAATTACTATCATCCTGATCCTCTGTCCATTCTAATTATCTATGTCCTGTTTCAGTCAATTACTATCATCCTGATCCTCTGAACATTCTAATTATCTATGTCCTGTTTCAGTCAATTACTATCATCCTGATCCTCTGTCCATTCTAATTATCTATGTCCTGTTTCAGTCAATTACTATCATCCTGATCCTCTGAACATTCTAATTATCTATGTCCTGTTTCAGTCAATTACTATCATCCTGATCCTCTGTCCATTCTAATTATCTATGTCCTGTTTCAGTCAATTACTATCATACTGATCCTCTGTCCATTCTAATTATCTATGTCCTGTTTCAGTCAATTACTATCATCCTGATCCTCTGTCCATTCTAATTATCTATGTCCTGTTTCAGTCCATTACTATCATCCTGATCCTCTGTCTATTCTAATTATCTATGTCCTGTTTCAGGCAATTACTATCATCCTGATCCTCTGTCCATTCTAATAATCTATGTCCTGTTTCAGTCAATTACTATCATCCTGATCCTCTGTCTCTTCTAATTATCTATGTCCTGTTTCAGTCAATTAATATCATCCTGATCCTCTGTCTCTTCTAATTATCTATGTCCTGTTTCAGTCAATTACTATCATCCTGATCCTCTGTCCATTCTAATTATCTATGTCCTGTTTCAGTCAATTACTATCATCCTGATCCTCTGAACATTCTAATTATCTATGTCCTGTTTCAGTCAATTACTATCATCCTGATCCTCTGTCCATTCTAATTATCTATGTCCTGTTTCAGTCACTTACTATCATCCTGATCCTATGTCCATTCAAATTATCTATGTCCTGTTTCAGTCAATTACTATCATCCTGATCCTCTGTGTATTCTAATTATCTATGTCCTGTTTACATCAATTACTGTCATCCTGATCCTCTGTCCATTCTAATTATCTATGTCCTGTTTCAGTCAATTACTATCATCCTGATCCTCTGTCCATTCTAATTATCTATGTCCTGTTTCAGTCAATTACTATCATCCTGATCCTCTGTCCATTCTAATTATCTATGTCCTGTTTCAGTCAATTACTATCATCCTGATCCTCTGTCCATTCTAATTATCTATGTCCTATTTCAGTCAATTACTATCATCCTGATCCTCTGTCCATTCTAATTATCTATGTCCTGTTTCAGTCAATTACTATCATCCTGATCCTCTGAACATTCTAATTATCTATGTCCTGTTTCAGTCAATTACTATCATCCTGATCCTTTGTCCATTCTAATTATCTATGTCCTGTTTCAGTCAATTACTATCATCCTGATCCTCTGTCCATTCTAATTATCTATGTCCTGTTTCAGTCAATTACTATCATCCTGATCCTCTGTCCATTCTAATTATCTATGTCCTGTTTCAGTCAATTACTATCATCCTGATCCTCTGTCCATTCTAATTATCTATGTCCTGTTTCAGTCAATTACTATCATCCTGATCCTCTGAACATTCTAATTATCTATGTCCTGTTTCAGTCAATTACTATCATCCTGATCCTCTGTCCATTCTAATTATCTATGTCCTGTTTCAGTCAATTACTATCATCCAGATCCTCTGAACATTCTAATTATCTATGTCCTGTTTCAGTCAATTACTATCATCCTGATCCTCTGTCCATTCTAATTATCTATGTCCTGTTTCAGTCAATTACTATCATCCTGATCCTCTGTCCATTCTAATTATCTATGTCCTGTTTCAGTCAATTACTATCATCCTGATCCTCTGAACATTCTAATTATCTATGTCCTGTTTCAGTCAATTACTATCATCCTGATCCTCTGTCCATTCTAATTATCTATGTCCTGTTTCAGTCACTTACTATCATCCTGATCCTATGTCCATTCAAATTATCTATGTCCTGTTTCAGTCAGTTACTATCATCCTGATCCTCTGTCTATTCTAATTATCTATGTCCTGTTTCAGTCAATTACTATCATCCTGATCCTCTGTCCATTCTAATTATCTATGTCCTGTTTCAGTCAATTACTATCATCCTGATCCTCTGTCCATTCTAATTATCTATGTCCTGTTTCAGTCAATTACTATCATCCTGATCCTCTGTCCATTCTAATTATCTATGTCCTGTTTCAGTCAATTACTATCATCCTGATCCTCTGAACATTCTAATTATCTATGTCCTGTTTCAGTCAATTACTATCATCCTGATCCTCTGTCCATTCTAATTATCTATGTCCTATTTCAGTCAATTACTATCATCCTGATCCTCTGAACATTCTAATTATCTATGTCCTGTTTCAGTCAATTACTATCATCCTGATCCTCTGTCCATTCTAATTATCTATGTCCTATTTCAGTCAATTACTATCATCCTGATCCTCTGCCATTCTAATTATCTATGTCCTGTTTCAGTCAATTACTATCATCCTGATCCTCTGTCCATTCTAATTATCTATGTCCTGTTTCAGTCAATTACTATCATCCTGATCCTCTGAACATTCTAATTATCTATGTCCTGTTTCAGTCAATTACTATCATCCTGATCCTCTGTCCATTCTAATTATCTATGTCCTGTTTCAGTCAATTACTATCATCCTGATCCTCTGAACATTCTAATTATCTATGTCCTGTTTCAGTCAATTACTATCATCCTGATCCTCTGTCCATTCTAATTATCTATGTCCTGTTTCAGTCAATTACTATCATCCTGATCCTCTGTCCATTCTAATTATCTATGTCCTGTTTCAGTCACTTACTATCATCCTGATCCTCTGAACATTCTAATTATCTGTGTCCTGTTTCAGTCAATTACTATCATCCTGAACCTCTGTCCATTCTAATTATCTATGTCCTGTTTCAGTCAATTACTATCATCCTGATCCTATGTCCATTCTAATTATCTATGTCCTGTTTCAGTCAATTACTATCATCCTGATCCTATGTCCATTCTAATTATCTATGTCCTGTTTCAGTCAATTACTATCATCCTGATCCTCTGTGTATTCTAATTATCTATGTCCTGTTTCCGTCAATTACTGTCATCCTGATCCTCTGAACATTCTAATTATCTATGTCCTGTTTCAGTCAATTACTATCATCCTGATCCTCTGTCCATTCTAATTATCTATGTCCTGTTTCAGTCAATTACTATCATCCTGATCCTCTGTCCATTCTAATTATCTATGTCCTGTTTCAGTCAATTACTATCATCCTGATCCTCTGTCCATTCTAATTATCTATGTCCTGTTTCAGTCCATTACTATCATCCTGATCCTCTGTCTATTCTAATTATCTATGTCCTGTTTCAGGCAATTACTATCATCCTGATCCTCTGTCCATTCTAATAATCTATGTCCTGTTTCAGTCAATTACTATCATCCTGATCCTCTGTCTCTTCTAATTATCTATGTCCTGTTTCAGTCAATTAATATCATCCTGATCCTCTGTCTCTTCTAATTATCTATGTCCTGTTTCAGTCAATTACTATCATCCTGATCCTCTGTCCATTCTAATTATCTATGTCCTGTTTCAGTCAATTACTATCATCCTGATCCTCTGAACATTCTAATTATCTATGTCCTGTTTCAGTCAATTACTATCATCCTGATCCTCTGTCCATTCTAATTATCTATGTCCTGTTTCAGTCACTTACTATCATCCTGATCCTATGTCCATTCAAATTATCTATGTCCTGTTTCAGTCAATTACTATCATCCTGATCCTCTGTGTATTCTAATTATCTATGTCCTGTTTACATCAATTACTGTCATCCTGATCCTCTGTCCATTCTAATTATCTATGTCCTGTTTCAGTCAATTACTATCATCCTGATCCTCTGTCCATTCTAATTATCTATGTCCTGTTTCAGTCAATTACTATCATCCTGATCCTCTGTCCATTCTAATTATCTATGTCCTGTTTCAGTCAATTACTATCATCCTGATCCTCTGTCCATTCTAATTATCTATGTCCTATTTCAGTCAATTACTATCATCCTGATCCTCTGTCCATTCTAATTATCTATGTCCTGTTTCAGTCAATTACTATCATCCTGATCCTCTGAACATTCTAATTATCTATGTCCTGTTTCAGTCAATTACTATCATCCTGATCCTCTGTCCATTCTAATTATCTATGTCCTGTTTCAGTCAATTACTATCATCCTGATCCTCTGTCCATTCTAATTATCTATGTCCTGTTTCAGTCAATTACTATCATCCTGATCCTCTGTCCATTCTAATTATCTATGTCCTGTTTCAGTCAATTACTATCATCCTGATCCTCTGTCCATTCTAATTATCTATGTCCTGTTTCAGTCAATTACTATCATCCTGATCCTCTGAACATTCTAATTATCTATGTCCTGTTTCAGTCAATTACTATCATCCTGATCCTCTGTCCATTCTAATTATCTATGTCCTGTTTCAGTCAATTACTATCATCCAGATCCTCTGAACATTCTAATTATCTATGTCCTGTTTCAGTCAATTACTATCATCCTGATCCTCTGTCCATTCTAATTATCTATGTCCTGTTTCAGTCAATTACTATCATCCTGATCCTCTGTCCATTCTAATTATCTATGTCCTGTTTCAGTCAATTACTATCATCCTGATCCTCTGAACATTCTAATTATCTATGTCCTGTTTCAGTCAATTACTATCATCCTGATCCTCTGTCCATTCTAATTATCTATGTCCTGTTTCAGTCACTTACTATCATCCTGATCCTATGTCCATTCTAATTATCTATGTCCTGTTTCAGTCAGTTACTATCATCCTGATCCTCTGTCTATTCTAATTATCTATGTCCTGTTTCAGTCAATTACTATCATCCTGATCCTCTGTCCATTCTAATTATCTATGTCCTGTTTCAGTCAATTACTATCATCCTGATCCTCTGAACATTCTAATTATCTATGTCCTGTTTCAGTCAATTACTATCATCCTGATCCTCTGTCCATTCTAATTATCTATGTCCTGTTTCAGTCACTTACTATCATCCTGATCCTATGTCCATTCAAATTATCTATGTCCTGTTTCAGTCAATTACTATCATCCTGATCCTCTGTTTATTCTAATTATCTATGTCCTGTTTCCGTCAATTACTGTCATCCTGATCCTCTGTCCATTCTAATTATCTATGTCCTGTTTCAGTCAATTACTATCATCCTGATCCTCTGAACCTTCTAATTATCTATGTCCTGTTTCAGTCAATTACTATCATCCTGATCCTCTGTCCATTCTAATTATCTATGTCCTGTTTCAGTCAATTACTATCATCCTGATCCTCTGTCCATTCTAATTATCTATGTCCTGTTTCAGTCAATTACTATCATCCTGATCCTCTGTCCATTCTAATTATCTATGTCCTGTTTCAGTCAATTATTTTCATCCTGATCCTCTGTCCATTCTAATTATCTATGTCCTGTTTCAGTCAATTACTATCATCCTGATCCTCTGAAAATTCTAATTATCTATGTCCTGTTTCAGTCAATTACTATCATCCTGATCCTCTGTCCATTCTAATTATTATTGTCCTGTTTCAGTCAATTACTATCATCCTGATCCTCTGAACATTCTAATTATCTATGTCCTGTTTCAGTCAATTACTATCATCCTGATCCTCTGTCCATTCTAATTATCTATGTCCTGTTTCAGTCAATTACTATTATCCTGATCCTCTGTCTACTCTAATTATCTATGTCCTGTTTCAGGCAATTACTATCATCCTGATCTTCTGTCCATTCTAATAATCTATGTCCTGTTTCAGTCAATTACTATCATCCTGATCCTCTGTTTATTCTAATTATCTATGTCCTGTTTCAGTCAATTACTATCATCCTGATCCTCTGTCCATTCTAATTATCTATGTCCCGTTTCAGTCAATTACTGTCATCCTGATCCTCTGTCTCTTCTAATTATCTATGTCCTGTTTCAGTCAATTACTATCATCCTGATCCTCTGTCCATTCTAATTATCTATGTCCTGTTTCAGTCAATTACTATCATCCTGATCCTCTGAACATTCTAATTATCTATGTCCTGTTTCAGTCAATTACTATCATCCTGATCCTCTGTCCATTCTAATTATCTATGTCCTGTTTCAGTCACTTACTATCATCCTGATCCTATGTCCATTCAAATTATCTATGTCCTGTTTCAGTCAATTACTATCATCCTGATCCTCTGTGTATTCTAATTATCTATGTCCTGTTTACATCAATTACTGTCATCCTGATCCTCTGTCCATTCTAATTATCTATGTCCTGTTTCAGTCAATTACTATCATCCTGATCCTCTGTCCATTCTAATTATCTATGTCCTGTTTCAGTCAATTACTATCATCCTGATCCTCTGTCCATTCTAATTATCTATGTCCTGTTTCAGTCAATTACTATCATCCTGATCCTCTGTCCATTCTAATTATCTATGTCCTGTTTCAGTCAATTACTATCATCCTGATCCTCTGTCCATTCTAATTATCTATGTCCTGTTTCAGTCAATTACTATCATCCTGATCCTCTGAACATTCTAATTATCTATGTCCTGTTTCAGTCAATTACTATCATCCTGATCCTCTGTCCATTCTAATTATCTATGTCCTGTTTCAGTCAATTACTATCATCCTGATCCTCTGTCCATTCTAATTATCTATGTCCTGTTTCAGTCAATTACTATCATCCTGATCCTCTGTCCATTCTAATTATCTATGTCCTGTTTCAGTCAATTACTATCATCCTGATCCTCTGTCCATTCTAATTATCTATGTCCTGTTTCAGTCAATTACTATCATCCTGATCCTCTGAACATTCTAATTATCTATGTCCTGTTTCAGTCAATTACTATCATCCTGATCCTCTGTCCATTCTAATTATCTATGTCCTGTTTCAGTCAATTACTATCATCCTGATCCTCTGAACATTCTAATTATCTATGTCCTGTTTCAGTCAATTACTATCATCCTGATCCTCTGTCCATTCTAATTATCTATGTCCTGTTTCAGTCAATTACTATCATCCTGATCCTCTGTCCATTCTAATTATCTATGTCCTGTTTCAGTCAATTACTATCATCCTGATCCTCTGAACATTCTAATTATCTATGTCCTGTTTCAGTCAATTACTATCATCCTGATCCTCTGTCCATTCTAATTATCTATGTCCTGTTTCAGTCACTTACTATCATCCTGATCCTATGTCCATTCAAATTATTTATGTCCTGTTTCAGTCAGTTACTATCATCCTGATCCTCTGTCTATTCTAATTATCTATGTCCTGTTTCAGTCAATTACTATCATCCTGATCCTCTGTCCATTCTAATTATCTATGTCCTGTTTCAGTCAATTACTATCATCCTGATCCTCTGAACATTCTAATTATCTATGTCCTGTTTCAGTCAATTACTATCATCCTGATCCTCTGTCCATTCTAATTATCTATGTCCTGTTTCAGTCACTTACTATCATCCTGATCCTATGTCCATTCAAATTATCTATGTCCTGTTTCAGTCAATTACTATCATCCTGATCCTCTGTTTATTCTAATTATCTATGTCCTGTTTCCGTCAATTACTGTCATCCTGATCCTCTGTCCATTCTAATTATCTATGTCCTGTTTCAGTCAATTACTATCATCCTGATCCTCTGAACCTTCTAATTATCTATGTCCTGTTTCAGTCAATTACTATCATCCTGATCCTCTGTCCATTCTAATTATCTATGTCCTGTTTCAGTCAATTACTATCATCCTGATCCTCTGTCCATTCTAATTATCTATGTCCTGTTTCAGTCAATTACTATCATCCTGATCCTCTGTCCATTCTAATTATCTATGTCCTGTTTCAGTCAATTATTTTCATCCTGATCCTCTGTCCATTCTAATTATCTATGTCCTGTTTCAGTCAATTACTATCATCCTGATCCTCTGAAAATTCTAATTATCTATGTCCTGCTTCAGTCAATTACTATCATCCTGATCCTCTGTCCATTCTAATTATTATTGTCCTGTTTTAGTCAATTACTATCATCCTGATCCTCTGAACATTCTAATTATCTATGTCCTGTTTCAGTCAATTACTATCATCCTGATCCTCTGTCCATTCTAATTATCTATGTCCTGTTTCAGTCAATTACTATTATCCTGATCCTCTGTCTACTCTAATTATCTATGTCCTGTTTCAGGCAATTACTATCATCCTGATCCTCTGTCCATTCTAATAATCTATGTCCTGTTTCAGTCAATTACTATCATCCTGATCCTCTGTTTATTCTAATTATCTATGTCCTGTTTCAGGCAATTACTATCATCCTGATCCTCTGTCCATTCTAATTATCTATGCCCTGTTTCAGTCAATTTCTGTCATCCTGATCCTCTGTCCATTCTAATTATCTATGTCTTGTTTCAGTCAATATTACGATCATCCTGATCCTCTGTCCATTCTAATTATCTATATCCTGTTTCAGTCAATATTTATCATCCTGATCCTCTGTCCATTCTAATTATCTATGTCCTGTTTCAGTCACTTAATATCATCCTGATCCTCTGTCTATTCTAATTATCTATGTCCTGTTTCAGTCAATTACTATCATCCTGATCATCTGTCCATTCTAATTATCTATGTCCTGTTTCAGTCAATTACTATCATCCTGATCCTCTGTCCATTCTAATTATCTATGTCCTGTTTCAGTCAATTACTATCATCCTGATCCTCTGTCCGTTCTAATTATCTATGTACTGTTTCAGTCAATTACTATCATCCTGATCCTCTGTCCATTCTAATTATCTATGTCCTGTTTCAGTCAATTACTATCATCCTGATCCTCTGAACATTCAAATTATCTATGTCCTGTTTCAGTCAATTACTATCATCCTGATCCTCTGTCCATTCTAATTATCTATGTCCTGTTTCAGTCAATTACTATCATCCTGATCCTCTGTCCATTCTAATTATCTATGTCCTGTTTCAGTCAATTACTATCATCCTGATCCTCTGTCCATTCTAATTATCTATGTCCTGTTTCAGTCAATTACTATCATCCTGATCCTCTGTCCATTCTAATTATCTATGTCCTGTTTCAGTCAATTACTATCATCCTGATCCTCTGTCCATTCTAATTATCTATGTCCTGTTTCAGTCAATTACTATCATCCTGATCCTCTGTCCATTCTAATTATCTATGTCCTGTTTCAGTCACTTACTATCATCCTGATCCTATGTCCATTCAAATTATCTATGTCCTGTTTTAGTCACTTACTATCATCCTGATCCTATGTCCATTCAAATTATCTATGTCCTGTTTCAGTCAATTACTGTCATCCTGATCCTCTGTCCATTCTAATTATCTATGTCCTGTTTCAGTCAATTACTATCATCCTGATCCTCTGTCCATTCTAATTATCTATGTCCTGTTTCAGTCAATTACTATCATCCTGATCCTCTGTCCATTCTAATTATCTATGTCCTGTTTCAGTCAATTACTATCATCCTGATCCTCTGTCCATTCTAATTATCTATGTCCTGTTTCAGTCAATTACTATCATCCTGATCCTCTGAACATTCTAATTATCTATGTCCTGTTTCAGTCAATTACTATCATCCTGATCCTCTGAACATTCTAATTATCTATGTCCTGTTTCAGTCAATTACTATCATCCTGATCCTCTGTCCATTCTAATTATCTATGTCCTGTTTCAGTCAATTACTATCATCCTTATCCTCTGAACATTCTAATTATCTATGTCCTGTTTCAGTCAATTACTATCATCCTGATCCTCTGTCCATTCTAATTATCTATGTCCTGTTTCAGTCAATTACTATCATCCTGATCCTATGTCCATTCAAATTATTTATGTCCTGTTTCAGGCAATTACTATCATCCTGATCCTCTGTCCATTCTAATAATCTATGTCCTGTTTCAGTCAATTACTATCATCCTGATCCTCTGTCTATTCTAATTATCTATGTCCTGTTTCAAGTCAATTACTATCATCCTGATCCTCTGAACATTCTAATTATCTATGTCCTGTTTCAGTCAATTACTATCATCCTGATCCTCTGTCTATTCTAATTATCTATGTCCTGTTTCGGTCAATTACTATCATCCTGATCCTCTGAACATTCAAATTATCTATGTCCTGTTTCAGTCAATTACTATCATCCTGATCCTCTGTCTATTCTAATTATCTATGTCCTGTTTCAGTCAATTACTATCATCATGATCCTCTGAACATTCTAATTATCTATGTCCTGTTTCAGTCAATTACTATCATCCTGATCCTCTGTCTATTCTAATTATCTATGTCCTGTTTCAGTCAATTACTATCATCCTGATCCTCTGAACATTCTAATTATCTATGTCCTGTTTCAGTCAATTACTATCATCCTGATCCTCTGTCTATTCTAATTATCTATGTCCTGTTTCAGTCAATTACTATCATCATGATCCTCTGAACATTCTAATTATCTATGTCCTGTTTCAGTCAATTACTATCATCCTGATCCTCTGTCCATTCTAATTATCTATGTCCTGTTTCAGTCAATTACTATCATCCTGATCCTCTGAACATTCTAATTATCTATGTCCTGTTTCAGTCAATTTCTGTCATCCTGATCCTCTGTCCATTCTAATTATCTATGTCTTGTTTCAGTCAATATTACGATCATCCTGATCCTCAGTCCAGTCTAATCATCTGTGTGCTGTTTCAGTCTTTTGCTGTCATCCTGATCCGCTGTCCATTCTAATTATCTATGTCTTGTTTCAGTCAATGTTACTATCATCCTGATCCTCTGTCCATTCTAATTATCTATGTCCTGTTTCAGTCAATATTAACATCATCCTGATCCTCTGTCCATTCTAAGTATCTATGTCCTGTTTCAGTCAATTACTATCATCCTGATCCTCTGTCCATTTTGATTATCTTTGTCCTGTTTCAGTCAATTACTATCATCCTGATCCTCTGTCCATTCTAATTATCTATGTCCTGTTTCAGTCAATTACTATCATCCTGATCCTCTGTCCATTCCAATTATATATGTCCTGCTGCAGTCAATTACTATCATCCTGATCCTCTGTCCATTCTAATTATCTATGTCCTGTTTCAGTCAATTACTATCATCCTTTTCCTCTGTCCATTCTAATTAACTATGTCCACTTTCGGTCAATTACTATCATCCTGATCCTCTGTCTATCCTAATTATCTATGTCCTGTTTCAGTCAATTACTATCATCCGGATCTTCTGTCTATTCTAATTATCTATGTCCTGTTTCAGTCAATTACTGTCATCCTGATCCTCTGTCCATTCTAATTATCTATTTCCTGTTTCAGTCAATTACTATCATCCTGATCCTCTGTCCATTCTAATTATCGATGTCCTGTTTCAGTCAATTACTATCATCTTGATCCTCTGTCCATTCTAATTATCTATGTCCTGTTTCAGTCAATTACTATCATCCTTTTCCTCTGTCTATTCTAATTATCTATTTCCTGTTTCAGTCAATTACTATCATCCTGATCCTCTGTCCATTCTAATTAATTATGTCCACTTTCGGTCAATTAGTATCATCCTGATCCTCTGTCCATTCTAATTATCTATTTCCTCTTTCAGTCAATTACTATCATCCTGATCCTCTGAACATTCTAATTATCTATGTCCTGTTTCAGTCAATTACTATCATCCTGATCCTCTGCCCATTCTAATTATCTATGTCCTGTTTCAGTCAATTACTATCATCCTGATCCTCTGAACATTCTAATTATCTATTTCCTGTTTCAGTCAATTACTATCATCCTGATCCTCTGTCTATTCCAATTTTCTATGTCCTGTTTCAGTCAATTACTATCATCCTGATCCTCTGTCTATTCTAATTATCTATTTCCTGTTTCAGTCAATTACTATCATCCTGATCCTCTGCCCATTCTAATTATCTATGTCCTGTTTCAGTCAATTACTATCATCCTGATCCTCTGAACATTCTAATTATCTATTTCCTGTTTCAGTCAATTACTATCATCCTGATCCTCTGTCTATTCTAATTTTCTATGTCCTGTTTCAGTCAATTGCTATCATCCTGATCCTCTGCCCATTCTAATTATCTATGTCCTGTTTCAGTCAATTACTATCATCCTGATCCTCTGACCATTCTAATTATCTATGTCCTGTTTCAGTCAATTACTATCATGCTGATCCTCTGACCATTCTAATTATCTATGTCCTGTTTCAGTCAATTACTATCATCCTGATCCTCTGTCTATTCTAATTATCTATGTCCTGTTTCAGTCAATTAATATCATCCTGATCCTCTGAAAATTCTAATTATCTATGTCCTGTTTCAGTCAACTACTATTATCCTGATCCTCTGTCCATTCTAATTATTATTGTCCTGTTTCAGTCAATTACTATCATCCTGATCCTCTGACCATTCTAATTATCTATGTCCTGTTTCAGTCAATTACTATCATGCTGATCCTCTGACCATTCTAATTATCTATGTCCTGTTTCAGTCAATTACTATCATCCTGATCCTCTGTCTATTCTAATTATCTATGTCCTGTTTCAGTCAATTAATATCATCCTGATCCTCTGAAAATTCTAATTATCTATGTCCTGTTTCAGTCAACTACTATTATCCTGATCCTCTGTCCATTCTAATTATTATTGTCCTGTTTCAGTCAATTACTATCATCCTTTTCCTCTGTCCATTCTAATTAATTATGTCCTGTTTCGGTCAATTACTATCATCCTGA
The DNA here is from genome assembly GCF_036365525.1 of Heterodontus francisci. NCBI lineage: Eukaryota > Metazoa > Chordata > Chondrichthyes > Heterodontiformes > Heterodontidae > Heterodontus > Heterodontus francisci. The sequence goes on from NW_027140744.1 coordinate 1,719,011, forward strand.
TCCTCTGAACATTCTAATTATCTATGTCCTGTTTCAGTCAATTGCTATCATCCTGATCCTCTGTCTATTCTAATTATCTATGTCCTGTTTCAGTCAATTACTATCATCCTGATCCTCTGATCATTGTAAGTATCTATGTCCTATTTCAGTCAATTACTATCATCCTGATCCTCTGACCATTCCAATTAGCAATGTCCTGTTTCAGTCAATTACTATCATCCTGATCCTCTGTCTATTCTAATTAGCTATGTCCTGTTTCAGTCAATTACTATCATCCTGATCGTCTGATCATTGTAATTATCTATGTCCTGTTTCAGTCAATTACTATCATCCTGATCCTCTGTCTATTCTAATTATCTATGTACTGTTTCAGTCAATTGCTATCATCCTGTTCCTCTGTCCATTATAATTATCTATGTCCTATTTCAGACAATTACTATCATCCTGATCCTCTGACCATTCTAATTATCTATGTCCTGTTTCAGTCAATTACTATCATCCTGATCCTCTGTCTATTCGAATTATCTATGTCCTGTTTCAGTCAATTACTATCATCCTGATCCTCTTAACATTCTAATTATCTATGTCCTGTTTCAGTCAATTAGTATCATCCTGATCCTCTGTCTATTCTAATTATCTGTGTCCTGTTTCTGTCAATTACTATCATCCTGATCCTCTGAACATTCTAATTATCTATGTCCTGTTTCAGTCAATTACTATCATCCTGAACCTCTGTTCATTCTAATTATCTGTGTCCTGTTTCTGTCAATTACTATCATCCTGATCCTCTGAACATTCTAATTATCTATGTCCTGTTTCAGTCAATTACTATCATCCTGATCCTCTGACCATTCTAATTATCTATGTCCTGTTTCAGTCAATTACTATCATCCTGATCCTCGGTCTATTCGAATTATCTATGTCCTGTTTCAGTCAATTACTATCATCCTGATCCTCATAACATTCTAATTATCTATGTCCTGTTTCAGTCAATTAGTATCATCCTGATCCTCTGTCCATTCTAATTATCTGTGTCCCGTTTCAGTCAATTACTGTTATCCTGATCCTCTGAACATTCTAATTATCTATGTCCTGTTTCAGTCAATTACTATCATCCTGATCCTCTGTCCATTCTAATTATCTATGTCCTGTTTCAGTCAATTACTATTATCCTGATCCTCTGTCTACTCTAATTATCTATGTCCTGTTTCAGGCAATTACTATCATCCTGATCCTCTGTCCATTCTAATAATCTATGTCCTGTTTCAGTCAATTACTATCATCCTGATCCTCTGTTTATTCTAATTATCTATGTCCTGTTTCAGTCAATTACTATCATCCTGATCCTCTGTCCATTCTAATTATCTATGTCCTGTTTCAGGCAATTACTATCATCCTGATCCTCTGTCCATTCTAATTATCTATGCCCTGTTTCAGTCAATTTCTGTCATCCTGATCCTCTGTCCATTCTAATTATCTATGTCTTGTTTCAGTCAATATTACGATCATCCTGATCCTCTGTCCATTCTAATTATCTATATCCTGTTTCAGTCAATATTTATCATCCTGATCCTCTGTCCATTCTAATTATCTATGTCCTGTTTCAGTCACTTAATATCATCCTGATCCTCTGTCCATTCTAATTATCTATGTCCTGTTTCAGTCAATTACTATCATCCTGATCCTCTGTCCATTCTAATTATCTATGTCCTGTTTCAGTCAATTACTATCATCCTGATCCTCTGTCCATTCTAATTATCTATGTCCTGTTTCAGTCAATTACTATCATCCTGATCCTCTGTCCGTTCTAATTATCTATGTACTGTTTCAGTCAATTACTATCATCCTGATCCTCTGTCCATTCTAATTATCTATGTCCTGTTTCAGTCAATTACTATCATCCTGATCCTCTGAACATTCAAATTATCTATGTCCTGTTTCAGTCAATTACTATCATCCTGATCCTCTGTCCATTCTAATTATCTATGTCCTGTTTCAGTCAATTACTATCATCCTGATCCTCTGTCTATTCTAATTATCTATGTCCTGTTTCAGTCAATTACTATCATCCTGATCCTCTGTCCATTCTAATAATCTATGTCCTGTTTAAGTCAATTAATATCATCCTGATCCTCTGTCTATTCTAATTATCTATGTCCTGTTTCAGTCAATTACTATCATCCTGATCCTCTGTCCATTCTAATTATCTATGTCCTGTTTCAGTCAATTACTATCATCCTGATCCTCTGAACATTCTAATTATCTATGTCCTGTTTCAGTCAATTACTATCATCCTGATCATCTCTCCATTCTAATTATCTATGTCCTGTTTCAGTCACTTACTATCATCCTGATCCTATGTCCATTCAAATTATCTATGTCCTGTTTCAGTCACTTACTAACATCCTGATCCTATGTCCATTCAAATTATCTATGTCCTGTTTCAGTCAATTACTGTCATCCTGATCCTCTGTCCATTCTAATTATCTATGTCCTGTTTCAGTCAATTACTATCATCCTGATCCTCTGAACATTCTAATTATCTATGTCCTGTTTCAGTCAATTACTATCATCCTGATCCTCTGTCCATTCTAATTATCTATGTCCTGTTTCAGTCAATTACTATCATCCTGATCCTCTGTCCATTCTAATTATTTATGTCCTGTTTCAGTCAATTACTATCATCCTGATCCTCTGTCCATTCTAATTAGCTATGTCCTGTTTCAGTCAATTACTATCATCCTGATCCTCTGAAAATTCTAATTATCTATGTCCTGTTTCAGTCAATTACTATCATCCTGATCCTCTGTCCATTCTAATTATCTATGTCCTGTTTCAGTCAATTACTATCATCCTCATCCTCTGAACATTCTAATTATCTATGTCCTGTTTCAGTCAATTACTATCATCCTGATCCTCTGTCCATTCTAATTATCTATGTCCTGTTTCAGTCAATTACTATCATCCTGATCCTCTGTCTATTCTAATTATCTATGTCCTGTTTCAGGCAATTACTATCATCCTGATCCTCTGTCCATTCTAATAATCTATGTCCTGTTTCAGTCAATTACTATCATCCTGATCCTCTGTCTATTCTAATTATCTATGTCCTGTTTCAAGTCAATTACTATCATCCTGATCCTCTGAACATTCTAATTATCTATGTCCTGTTTCAGTCAATTACTATCATCCTGATCCTCTGTCTATTCTAATTATCTATGTCCTGTTTCAGTCAATTACTATCATCCTGATCCTCTGAACATTCTAATTATCTATGTCCTGTTTCAGTCAATTACTATCATCCTGATCCTCTGTCTATTCTAATTATCTATGTCCTGTTTCAGTCAATTACTATCATCATGATCCTCTGAACATTCTAATTATCTATGTCCTGTTTCAGTCAATTACTATCATCCTGATTCTCTGTCCATTCTAATTATCTATGTCCTGTTTCAGTCAATTACTATCATCCTGATCCTCTGAACATTCTAATTATCAATGTCCTGTTTCAGTCAATTACTATCATCCTGATCCTCTGTCCATTCTAATTATCTATGTCCTGTTTCAGTCAATTACTATCATCCTGATCCTCTGAACATTCTAATTATCTATGTCCTGTTTCAGTCAATTTCTGTCATCCTGATCCTCTGTCCATTCTAATTATCTATGTCTTGTTTCAGTCAATATTACGATCATCCTGATCCTCAGTCCAGTCTAATCATCTGTGTGCTGTTTCAGTCTTTTGCTGTCATCCTGATCCGCTGTCCATTCTAATTATCTATGTCTTGTTTCAGTCAATGTTACTATCATCCTGATCCTCTGTCCATTCTAATTATCTATGTCCTGTTTCAGTCAATATTAACATCATCCTGATCCTCTGTCCATTCTAAGTATCTATGTCCTGTTTCAGTCAATTACTATCATCCTGATCCTCTGTCCATTTTGATTATCTTTGTCCTGTTTCAGTCAATTACTATCATCCTGATCCTCTGTCCATTCTAATTATCTATGTCCTGTTTCAGTCAATTACTATCATCCTGATCCTCTGTCCATTCCAATTATATATGTCCTGCTGCAGTCAATTACTATCATCCTGATCCTCTGTCCATTCTAATTATCTATGTCCTGTTTCAGTCAATTACTATCATCCTTTTCCTCTGTCCATTCTAATTAACTATGTCCACTTTTGGTCAATTACTATCATCCTGATCCTCTGTCTATTCTAATTATCTATGTCCTGTTTCAGTCAATTACTATCATCCGGATCTTCTGTCTATTCTAATTATCTATGTCCTGTTTCAGTCAATTACTGTCATCCTGATCCTCTGTCCATTCTAATTATCTATTTCCTGTTTCAGTCAATTACTATCATCCTGATCCTCTGTCCATTCTAATTATCGATGTCCTGTTTCAGTCAATTACTATCATCTTGATCCTCTGTCCATTCTAATTATCTATGTCCTGTTTCAGTCAATTACTATCATCCTTTTCCTCTGTCTATTCTAATTATCTATTTCCTGTTTCAGTCAATTACTATCATCCTGATCCTCTGTCCATTCTAATTATCTATGTCCTGTTTCAGTCAATTACTATCATCCTGATCCTCTGTCCATTCCAATTATATATGTCCTGCTGCAGTCAATTACTATCATCCTGATCCTCTGTCCATTCTAATTATCTATGTCCTGTTTCAGTCAATTACTATCATCCTTTTCCTCTGTCCATTCTAATTAACTATGTCCACTTTCGGTCAATTACTATCATCCTGATCCTCTGTCTATTCTAATTATCTATGTCCTGTTTCAGTCAATTACTATCATCCGGATCTTCTGTCTATTCTAATTATCTATGTCCTGTTTCAGTCAATTACTGTCATCCTGATCCTCTGTCCATTCTAATTATCTATTTCCTGTTTCAGTCAATTACTATCATCCTGATCCTCTGTCCATTCTAATTATCGATGTCCTGTTTCAGTCAATTACTATCATCTTGATCCTCTGTCCATTCTAATTATCTATGTCCTGTTTCAGTCAATTACTATCATCCTTTTCCTCTGTCTATTCTAATTATCTATTTCCTGTTTCAGTCAATTACTATCATCCTGATCCTCTGTCCATTCTAATTAATTATGTCCACTTTCGGTCAATTAGTATCATCCTGATCCTCTGTCCATTCTAATTATCTATTTCCTCTTTCAGTCAATTACTATCATCCTGATCCTCTGAACATTCTAATTATCTATGTCCTGTTTCAGTCAATTACTATCATCCTGATCCTCTGCCCATTCTAATTATCTATGTCCTGTTTCAGTCAATTACTATCATCCTGATCCTCTGAACATTCTAATTATCTATTTCCTGTTTCAGTCAATTACTATCATCCTGATCCTCTGTCTATTCCAATTTTCTATGTCCTGTTTCAGTCAATTACTATCATCCTGATCCTCTGTCTATTCTAATTATCTATTTCCTGTTTCAGTCAATTACTATCATCCTGATCCTCTGCCCATTCTAATTATCTATGTCCTGTTTCAGTCAATTACTATCATCCTGATCCTCTGAACATTCTAATTATCTATTTCCTGTTTCAGTCAATTACTATCATCCTGATCCTCTGTCTATTCTAATTTTCTATGTCCTGTTTCAGTCAATTGCTATCATCCTGATCCTCTGCCCATTCTAATTATCTATGTCCTGTTTCAGTCAATTACTATCATCCTGATCCTCTGACCATTCTAATTATCTATGTCCTGTTTTAGTCAATTACTATCATGCTGATCCTCTGACCATTCTAATTATCTATGTCCTGTTTCAGTCAATTACTATCATCCTGATCCTCTGTCTATTCTAATTATCTATGTCCTGTTTCAGTCAATTAATATCATCCTGATCCTCTGAACATTCTAATTATCTATGTCCTGTTTCAGTCAACTACTATTATCCTGATCCTCTGTCCATTCTAATTATTATTGTCCTGTTTCAGTCAATTACTATCATCCTGATCCTCTGTCCATTCCACTTATCTATGTCCTGTTTCTGTCAATTACTATCATCCTTTTCCTCTGTCCATTCTAATTAATTATGTCCAGTTTCGGTCAATTACTATCATCCTGATCCTCTGAACATTCTAATTATCTATGTCCTGTTTCAGTCAATTGCTATCATCCTGATCCTCTGTCTATTCTAATTATCTATGTCCTGTTTCAGTCAATTACTATCATCCTGATCCTCTGATCATTGTAAGTATCTATGTCCTATTTCAGTCAATTACTATCATCCTGATCCTCTGACCATTCCAATTAGCAATGTCCTGTTTCAGTCAATTACTATCATCCTGATCCTCTGTCTATTCTAATTAGCTATGTCCTGTTTCAGTCAATTACTATCATCCTGATCGTCTGATCATTGTAATTATCTATGTCCTGTTTCAGTCAATTACTATCATCCTGATCCTCTGTCTATTCTAATTATCTATGTACTGTTTCAGTCAATTGCTATCATCCTGTTCCTCTGTCCATTATAATTATCTATGTCCTATTTCAGACAATTACTATCATCCTGATCCTCTGACCATTCTAATTATCTATGTCATGTTTCAGTCAATTACTATCATCCTGATCCTCTGTCTATTCGAATTATCTATGTCCTGTTTCAGTCAATTACTATCATCCTGATCCTCTTAACATTCTAATTATCTATGTCCTGTTTCAGTCAATTAGTATCATCCTGATCCTCTGTCTATTCTAATTATCTGTGTCCTGTTTCTGTCAATTACTATCATCCTGATCCTCTGAACATTCTAATTATCTATGTCCTGTTTCAGTCAATTACTATCATCCTGAACCTCTGTTCATTCTAATTATCTGTGTCCAGTTTCTGTCAATTACTATCATCCTGATCCTCTGAACATTCTAATTATCTATGTCCTGTTTCAGTCAATTACTATCATCCTGATCCTCTGACCATTCTAATTATCTATGTCCTGTTTCAGTCAATTACTATCATCCTGATCCTCTGTCTATTCGAACTATCTATGTCCTGTTTCAGTCAATTACTATCATCCTGATCCTCTTAACATTCTAATTATCTATGTCCTGTTTCAGTCAATTAGTATCATCCTGATCCTCTGTCCATTCTAATTATCTGTGTCCCGTTTCAGTCAATTACTGTTATCCTGATCCTCTGAACATTCTAATTATCTATGTCCTGTTTCAGTCAATTACTATCATCCTGACCCTCTGTCCATTCTAATTATCTATGTCCTGTTTCAGTCAATTACTATCATCCTGATAATCTGTACATTTTAATTATCTGTGTCCTGTTTCAGTCAATTATTATCATCCTGATCCTCTGTCTATTCTAATCATCTATGTCCTGTTTCAGTCAATTACTATCATCCTGATCCTCTGTGTATTCTAATTATCGGTGTCCTGTTTCAGTCAATATTACTATCATCCTGATCCTCTGTCTACTCTAATCATCTATGTCCTGTTTCAGTCAATTACTATCATCCTGATCCTCTGTCCATTCTAATTATCTATGTCCTGTTTCAGTCAATATTACTATCATCCTGATCCTCTGTCTATTCTAATTATCTATGTCCTGTTTCAGTCAATTACTATCATCCTGATCCTCTGTGTATTCTAATTATCTATGTCACGTTTCAGTCAATTACTATCATCCTGACTCTCTCTCTATTCTAATTATCTATGTCCTGTTTCAGTCAATGACTATCATCCTGATCCTCTGTCCATTCTAATTATCTATGCCCTGTTTCAGTCAATATTACTATCTTCCTGACTCTCTGTCTATTCTAATTATCTATGTCCTTTTTCAGTCAATTACTATCATCCTGACTCTCTGTCCATTCTGATTATCTATGTCCTGTTTCAGTCAATTACTATCATCCTGATCCTCTGTCGACTCCAATTATCTATGTCCTGTTTCAGTCAATTACTATCATCCTGATCCTCTGAACATTCTAATTATCTATGTCCTGTTTCAGTCAATTACTATCATCCTGATCCTCTGTCCATTCTAATTATCTACGTCCTGTCTCAGTCAATTACTATCATCCTGATCCTCTGTCTATTCTAAATATCTATGTCCAGTTTCAGTCAATTACTATGACCCTGATCCTCTGTCTACTCTAATTATCTATGACCTGTTTCAGACAATTAATATCATCCTGATCCTCAGTCCATTCTAATTATCTATGTCCTGTTTCAGTCAATTACTATCATCCTGATATTCTGCCTATTCTAATTATCGATGTCCTGTTTCAGTCAATTACTATCATCCTGATCCTCTGTCCATTCTAATTATCTATGTCCTGTTTCAGTCAATTACTATCATCCTGATCCTCTGTCCATTCTAATTATCTATGTCCTGTTTCAGTCAATTACTATCATCCTGGCCCTCTGTCCATTCTAATTATCTATGTCCTGTTTCAGTCAATTACTATCATCATGATCCTCTCTCCATTCTAATTATCTATGCCCTGTTTCAGTCAATTACTATCATCCTGATCCTCTGTCCATTCTAATTATCTCTGTCCCGTTTCAGTCAATTACGATCATCCTGATCCTCTGTCCATTCTAATTATCTATGTCCTGTTTCAGTCACTTACTATCAGCCTGATCCTCTGTCCATTCTAATTATCTATGTCCTGTTTCAGTCAATTACGATCATCCTGATGCTCTGTCCATTCTAATCATCTATGTCCTGTTTCAGTCACTTACTATCAGCCTGATCCTCTGTCCATTCTAATTATCTATGTCCTGTGTCAGTCAATTACTATCATCCTGATCCTCTTTCCATTCTAATTATCTATGTCCTGTTTCAGTCAATTACTATCAGCCTGATCCTCTGTCCATTCTAATTATCTATGTCCTGTTTCAGTCAATTACTATCATCCTGATCCTCTGTCTATTCTAATTATCTATGTCCTGTTTCAGTCAATTACTATCATCCTGATCCTCTGAACATTCTAATTATCTATGTCCTGTTTCAGTCAATTAGTATCATCCTGATCCTCTGTCTATTCTAATTATCTATGTCCTGTTTCAGTCAATTACTATCATCATGATCCTCTGAACATTCTAATTATCTATGTCCTGTTTCAGTCCATTAGTATCATCCTGATCCTCTGTCTATTCTAATTATCTGTGTCCTGTTTCAGTCAATTACTATCAACCTGATCCTCTGAACATTCTAATTATCTATGTCCTGTTTCAGACAATTACTATCATCCTGATCCTCTGTCTATTCTAATTATCTATGTCCTGTTGCAGTCAATTACTATCATCCTGATCCTCTGTTCATTCTAATTATCGTTGTCCTGTTTCAGTCAATTACTATCATCCTGATCCTCTGTCTATTCTAATTATCTATGTCCTGTTTCAGTCAATTACTATCATCCTGATCCTCTGTCTATTCTAATTATCTATGTCCTGTTTCAGTCAATTACTATCATCCTGAACCTCTGTTCATTCTAATTATCGTTGTCCTGTTTCAGTCAATTACTATCATCCTGATCCTCTGTCCATTCTAATTATCTATGTCCCGTTTCAGTCAATTACTATCATCCTGATCCTCTGTCTATTCTAATTATCTATGTCCTGTTTCAGTCAATTACTATCATCCTGATCCTCTGAACATTCTAATTATCTATGTCCTGTTTCAGTCAATTACTATCATCCTGATCCTCTGTCTATTCTAATTATCTATGTCCTGTTTCAGTCAATTACTATCATCCTGATCCTTTGAACATTCTAATTATCTCTGTCCTGTTTCAGTCAATTACTATCATCCTGATCCTCTGTCTATTCTAATTATCTATGTCCTGTTTCAGTCAATTACTATCATCCTGATCCTCTGAACATTCTAATTATCTATGTCCTGTTTCAGTCAATTACTATCATCCTGACCCTCTGTCCATTCTAATTATCTATGTCCTGTTTCCGTCAATTACTATCATCCTGACCCTCTGTCCATTCTAATAATCTATGTCCTGTTTCAGTCAATTACTATCATCCTGACCCTCTGTCCATTCTAATTATCTATGTCCTGTTTCAGTCAATTACTATCATCCTGATAATCTGTCCATTTTAATTATCTGTGTCCTGTTTCAGTCAATATTACAATCATCCTGATCCTCTGTCTACTCTAATCATCTATGTCCTGTTTCAGTCAATTACTATCATCCTGATCCTCTGTGTATTCTAATTATCTATGTCCCGTTTCAGTCAATTACTATCATCCTGACTCTCTGTATATTCTAATTATCTATGTCCTGTTTCAGTCAATTACTATCATCCTGATCCTCTGTCTGTTCTAATTCTCTATGTCCTGTTTCAGTCAATTACTATCATCCTGATCCTCTGTCCATTCTAATTATCTATGTCATGTTTCAGTCAATTACTATCATCCTGATCCTCTGTGTATTCTAAGTATCTATGTCCCGTTTCAGTCAATTACTATCATCCTAACTCTCTGTCTATTCTAATTATCTATGTCCTTTTTCAGTCAATTACTATCATCCTGACTCTCTGTCCATTCTGATTATCTATGACCTGTTTCAGTCAATTACTATCATCCTGATCCTCTGTCGACTCTAATTATCTATGTCCTGTTTCAGTCAATTACTATCATCCTGATCCTCTGTCTATTCTAATTATCTATGTCCTTTTTCAGTCAATTACTATCATCCTGATCCTCTGTCCATTCTAATTATCTATGTCCAGTTTCAGTCAATTACTATGATCCTGATCCTCTGTCTACTCTAATTATCTATGACCTTTTTCAGTCAATTAATATCATCCTGATCCTCAGTCCATTCTAATTATCTATGTCATGTTTCAGTCAATTACTATCATCCTGATCCTCTGAACATTCTAATTATCTATGTCCTGTTTCAGTCAATTAGTATCATCCTGATCCTCTGTCTATTCTAATTATCTATGTCCTGTTTCAGTCAATTACTATCATCCTGGCCCTCTGTCCATTCTAATTATCTATGTCCTGTTTCAGTCAATTACTATCATCCTGATCCTCTGTCTATTCGAATTATCTATGTCCTGTTTCAGTCAATTACTATCATCCTGATCCTCTTAACATTCTAATTATCTATGTCCTGTTTCAGTCAATTAGTATCATCCTGATCCTCTGTCTATTCTAATTATCTGTGTCCTGTTTCTGTCAATTACTATCATCCTGATCCTCTGAACATTCTAATTATCTATGTCCTGTTTCAGTCAATTACTATCATCCTGAACCTCTGTTCATTCTAATTATCTGTGTCCTGTTTCTGTCAATTACTATCATCCTGATCCTCTGAACATTCTAATTATCTATGTCCTGTTTCAGTCAATTACTATCATCCTGATCCTCTGACCATTCTAATTATCTATGTCCTGTTTCAGTCAATTACTATCATCCTGATCCTCTGTCTATTCGAATTATCTATGTCCTGTTTCAGTCAATTACTATCATCCTGATCCTCTTAACATTCTAATTATCTATGTCCTGTTTCAGTCAATTAGTATCATCCTGATCCTCTGTCCATTCTATTTATCTGTGTCCCGTTTCAGTCAATTACTGTTATCCTGATCCTCTGAACATTCTAATTATCTATGTCCTGTTTCAGTCAATTACTATCATCATGATCCTCTCTCCATTCTAATTATCTAAGCCCTGTTTCAGTCAATTACTATCATCCTGATCCTCTGTCCATTCTAATTATCTCTGTCCCGTTTCAGTCAATTACGATCATCCTGATCCTCTGTCCATTCTAATTATCTATGTCCTGTTTCAGTCACTTACTATCAGCCTGTTCCTCTGTCCATTCTAATTATCTATGTCCTGTTTCAGTCAATTACGATCATCCTGATGCTCTGTCCATTCTAATCATCTATGTCCTGTTTCAGTCACTTACTATCAGCCTGATCCTCTGTCCATTCTAATTATCTATGTCCTGTTTCAGTCAATTACTATCATCCTGATCCTCTTTCCATTCTAATTATCTATGTCCTGTTTCAGTCAATTACTATCAGCCTGATCCTCTGTCCATTCTAATTATCTATGTCCTGTTTCAGTCAATTACTATCATCCTGATCCTCTGAACATTCTAATTATCTATGTCCTGTTTCAGTCAATTAGTATCATCCTGATCCTCTGTCTATTCTAATTATCTATGTCCTGTTTCAGTCAATTACTATCATCCTGATCCTCTGAACATTCTAATTATCTATGTCCTGTTTCAGTCAATTAGTATCATCCTGATCCTCTGTCTATTCTAATTATCTGTGTCCTGTTTCAGTCAATTACTATCAACCTGATCCTCTGAACATTCTAATTATCAATGTCCTGTTTCAGTCAATTACTATCATCCTGATCCTCTGTCTATTCTAATTATCTATGTCCTGTTTCAGTCAATTACTATCATCCTGATCCTCTGTTCATTCTAATTATCGTTGTCCTGTTTCAGTCAATTACTATCATCCTGATCCTCTGTCTATTCTAATTATCTATGTCCTGTTTCAGTCAATTACTATCATCCTGATCCTCTGTCTATTCTAATTATCTATGTCCTGTTTCAGTCAATTACTATCATCCTGAACCTCTGTTCATTCTAATTATCGTTGTCCTGTTTCAGTCAATTACTATCATCCTGATCCTCTGTCCATTCTAATTATCTATGTCCCGTTTCAGTCAATTACTATCATCCTGATCCTCTGTCTATTCTAATTATCTATGTCCTGTTTCAGTCAATTACTATCATCCTGATCCTCTGAACATTCTAATTATCTATGTCCTGTTTCAGTCAATTACTATCATCCTGATCCTCTGTCTATTCTAATTATCTATGTCCTGTTTCAGTCAATTACTATCATCCTGATCCTTTGAACATTCTAATTATCTCTGTCCTGTTTCAGTCAATTACTATCATCCTGATCCTCTGTCTATTCTAATTATCTATGTCCTGTTTCAGTCAATTACTATCATCCTGATCCTCTGAACATTCTAATTATCTATGTCCTGTTTCAGTCAATTACTATCATCCTGACCCTCTGTCCATTCTAATTATCTATGTCCTGTTTCCGTCAATTACTATCATCCTGACCCTCTGTCCATTCTAATAATCTATGTCCTGTTTCAGTCAATTACTATCATCCTGACCCTCTGTCCATTCTAATTATCTATGTCCTGTTTCAGTCAATTACTATCATCCTGATAATCTGTCCATTTTAATTATCTGTGTCCTGTTTCAGTCAATTACTATCATCCTGATCCTCTGTCTATTCTAATCGTCTATGTCCTGTTTCAGTCAATTACTATCATCCTGATCCTCTGTGTATTCTAATTATCTATGTCCTGTTTCAGTCAATTACTATCATCCTGATCCTCTGTGTATTCTAATTATCTGTGTCCTGTTTCAGTCAATATTACAATCATCCTGATCCTCTGTCTACTCTAATCATCTATGTCCTGTTTCAGTCAATTACTATCATCCTGATCCTCTGTGTATTCTAATTATCTATGTCCCGTTTCATTCAATTACTATCATCCTGACTCTCTGTCTATTCTAATTATCTATGTCCTGTTTCAGTCAATTACTATCATCCTGATCCTCTGTCTGTTCTAATTCTCTATGTCCTGTTTCAGTCAATTACTATCATCCTGATCCTCTGTCCATTCTAATTATCTATGTCATGTTTCAGTCAATTACTATCATCCTGATCCTCTGTGTATTCTAAGTATCTATGTCCCGTTTCAGTCAATTACTATCATCCTAACTCTCTGTCTATTCTAATTATCTATGTCCTTTTTCAGTCAATTACTATCATCCTGACTCTCTGTCCATTCTGATTATCTATGACCTGTTTCAGTCAATTACTATCATCCTGATCCTCTGTCGACTCTAATTATCTATGTCCTGTTTCAGTCAATTACTATCATCCTGATCCTCTGTCCATTCTAATTATCTATGTCCAGTTTCAGTCAATTACTATGATCCTGATCCTCTGTCTACTCTAATAATCTATGACCTTTTTCAGTCAATTAATATCATCCTGATCCTCAGTCCATTCTAATTATCTATGTCATGTTTCAGTCAATTACTATCATCCTGATCCTCTGAACATTCTAATTATCTATGTCCTGTTTCAGTCAATTAGTATCATCCTGATCCTCTGTCTATTCTAATTATCTATGTCCTGTTTCAGTCAATTACTATCATCCTGGCCCTCTGTCCATTCTAATTATCTATGTCCTGTTTCAGTCAATTACTATCATCCTGATCCTCTGTCTATTCGAATTATCTATGTCCTGTTTCAGTCAATTACTATCATCCTGATCCTCTTAACATTCTAATTATCTATGTCCTGTTTCAGTCAATTAGTATCATCCTGATCCTCTGTCTATTCTAATTATCTGTGTCCTGTTTCTGTCAATTACTATCATCCTGATCCTCTGAACATTCTAATTATCTATGTCCTGTTTCAGTCAATTACTATCATCCTGAACCTCTGTTCATTCTAATTATCTGTGTCCTGTTTCTGTCAATTACTATCATCCTGATCCTCTGAACATTCTAATTATCTATGTCCTGTTTCAGTCAATTACTATCATCCTGATCCTCTGACCATTCTAATTATCTATGTCCTGTTTCAGTCAATTACTATCATCCTGATCCTCTGTCTATTCGAATTATCTATGTCCTGTTTCAGTCAATTACTATCATCCTGATCCTCTTAACATTCTAATTATCTATGTCCTGTTTCAGTCAATTAGTATCATCCTGATCCTCTGTCCATTCTAATTATCTGTGTCCCGTTTCAGTCAATTACTGTTATCCTGATCCTCTGAACATTCTAATTATCTATGTCCTGTTTCAGTCAATTACTATCATCCTGACCCTCTGTCCATTCTAATTATCTATGTCCTGTTTCAGTCAATTACTATCATCCTGATAATCTGTACATTTTAATTATCTGTGTCCTGTTTCAGTCAATTATTATCATCCTGATCCTCTGTCTATTCTAATCATCTATGTCCTGTTTCAGTCAATTACTATCATCCTGATCCTCTGTGTATTCTAATTATCGGTGTCCTGTTTCAGTCAATATTACTATCATCCTGATCCTCTGTCTACTCTAATCATCTATGTCCTGTTTCAGTCAATTACTATCATCCTGATCCTCTGTCCATTCTAATTATCTATGTCCTGTTTCAGTCAATATTACTATCATCCTGATCCTCTGTCTATTCTAATTATCTATGTCCTGTTTCAGTCAATTACTATCATCCTGATCCTCTGTGTATTCTAATTATCTATGTCACGTTTCAGTCAATTACTATCATCCTGACTCTCTGTCTATTCTAATTATCTATGTCCTGTTTCAGTCAATGACTATCATCCTGATCCTCTGTCCATTCTAATTATCTATGTCCTGTTTCAGTCAATATTACTATCATCCTGACTCTCTGTCTATTCTAATTATCTATGTCCTTTTTCAGTCAATTACTATCATCCTGACTCTCTGTCCATTCTGATTATCTATGTCCTGTTTCAGTCAATTACTATCATCCTGATCCTCTGTCGACTCCAATTATCTATGTCCTGTTTCAGTCAATTACTATCATCCTGATCCTCTGAACATTCTAATTATCTATGTCCTGTTTCAGTCAATTACTATCATCCTGATCCTCTGTCCATTCTAATTATCTATGTCCTGTTTCAGTCAATTACTATCATCCTGATCCTCTGTCTATTCTAAATATCTATGTCCAGTTTCAGTCAATTACTATGACCCTGATCCTCTGTCTACTCTAATTATCTATGACCTGTTTCAGACAATTAATATCATCCTGATCCTCAGTCCATTCTAATTATCTATGTCCTGTTTCAGTCAATTACTATCATCCTCATCCTCTGCCTATTCTAATTATCGATGTCCTGTTTCAGTCAATTACTATCATCCTGATCCTCTGTCCATTCTAATTATCTATGTCCTGTTTCAGTCAATTACTATCATCCTGATCCTCTGTCCATTCTAATTATCTATGTCCTGTTTCAGTCAATTACTATCATCCTGGCCCTCTGTCCATTCTAATTATCTATGTCCTGTTTCAGTCAATTACTATCATCATGATCCTCTCTCCATTCTAATTATCGATGTCCTGTTTCAGTCAATTACTATCATCCTGATCCTCTGTCCATTCTAATTATCTATGTCCTGTTTCAGTCAATTACTATCATCCTGATCCTCTGTCCATTCTAATTATCTATGTCCTGTTTCAGTCAATTACTATCATCCTGGCCCTCTGTCCATTCTAATTATCTATGTCCTGTTTCAGTCAATTACTATCATCATGATCCTCTCTCCATTCTAATTATCTATGCCCTGTTTCAGTCAATTACTATCATCCTGATCCTCTGTCCATTCTAATTATCTCTGTCCCGTTTCAGTCAATTACGATCATCATGATCCTCTGTCCATTCTAATTATCTATGTCCTGTTTCAGTCACTTACTATCAGCCTGATCCTCTGTCCATTCTAAGTATCTTTGTCCTGTTTCAGTCAATTACGATCATCCTGATGCTCTGTCCATTCTAATCATCTATGTCCTGTTTCAGTCACTTACTATCAGCCTGATCCTCTGTCCATTCTAATTATCTATGTCCTGTTTCAGTCAATTACTATCATCCTGATCCTCTTTCCATTCTAATTATCTATGTCCTGTTTCAGTCAATTACTATCAGCCTGATCCTCTGTCCATTCTAATTATCTATGTCCTGTTTCAGTCAATTACTATCATCCTGATCCTCTGTCTATTCTAATTATCTATGTCCTGTTTCAGTCAATTACTATCATCCTGATCCTCTGAACATTCTAATTATCTATGTCCTGTTTCAGTCAATTAGTATCATCCTGATCCTCTGTCTATTCTAATTATCTATGTCCTGTTTCAGTCAATTACTATCATCCTGATCCTCTGAACATTCTAATTATCTATGTCCTGTTTCAGTCAATTAGTATCATCCTGATCCTCTGTCTATTCTAATTATCTGTGTCCTGTTTCAGTCAATTACTATCAACCTGATCCTCTGAACATTCTAATTATCTATGTCCTGTTTCAGTCAATTACTATCATCCTGATCCTCTGTCTATTCTAATTATCTATGTCCTGTTTCAGTCAATTACTATCATCCTGAACCTCTGTTCATTCTAATTATCGTTGTCCTGTTTCAGTCAATTACTATCATCCTGATCCTCTGTCTATTCTATAGAACATAGAACATAGAACATACAGCACAGAACAGGCCCTTCGGCCCACAATGTTGTGCCGATCCTTTGTCCTCTGTCAAGGACAATTTAATCTATACCCCATCATACTCCTTTATCCATATACCTATCCAAAAGCCTTTTGAAAGTCCCTAAAGTTTCTGACTCAACAACTTCCCCGGGCAAGGCATTCCATGCCTCGACCACTCTCTGGGTAAAGAACCTTCCCCTGACATCCCCCTTATATCTCCCACCCTTCACCTTAAATTTATGACCCCTTGTAACGCTTTGCTCCACCCGGGGATAAAGTTTCTGACTGTCTACCCTATCTATTCCCCTGATCATCTTATAAACCTCTATCATGTCACCCCTCATCCTTCTCCGTTCTAATGAGAAGAGGCCTAGAATGTTCAGCCTTTCCTCGTAAGACTTATTCTCCATTCCAGGCAACATCCTGGTAAATCTCCTCTGCACCCTCTCCAAGGCTTCCACATCCTTCCTAAAATGAGGCGACCAGAACTGCACACAGTACTCCAAATGAGGCCTTACCAAGGTCCTGTACAGCTGCATCATCACCTCACGGCTCTTAAATTCAATCCCTCTGCTAATGAACGCTAACACCCCATATGCCTTCTTCACAGCCCTATCCACTTGAGTTGCAACTTTCAATGATCTATGCACATAGACCCCAAGGTCTCTCTGCTCCTCCACATGCCCAAGAACCCTACCGTTAACCCAGTATTTTGCATTCATGTTTGTCCTTCCAAAATGGACGACCTCACACTTTTCAGGGTTAAACTCCATCTGCCACTTTTCAGCCCAGCACTGCAACCTATCCAAGTCCCTTTGCAGACGACAATAGCCCTCCTCGGTATCCACAACTCCACCAACCTTTGTATCATCTGCAAATTTACTGACCCACCCTTCGACTTCCTCATCCAAGTCGTTAATAAAAATCACAAACAGGAGAGGACCCAGAACTGATCCCTGCGGCACGCCACTGGTAACTGGGCTCCAGGCTGAGTATTTACCATCTAAGACCACTCTCTGCCTTCTATCAGTTAGCCAATTCTTAATCCAACTGGCCACATTCCCCACTATCCCATGCCTCCTGACTTTCTCCATAAGTCTACCATGGGGGACCTTATCAAATGCCTTACTAAAATCCATGTACACCACATCCACTGGTTTACCCTCATCCACTTGCTTGGTCACCTGCTCAAAGAATTCAATCAGGCTTGTGAGGCAAGACCTACCCCTCACAAAACCGTGCTGACTGTCCCGAATCAAGCAGTGTCTTTCCAGATGCTCAGAAATCCTATCCCTCAGCACCTTTTCCATCAACTTGCCTACCACCGAAGTAAGACTAACTGGCCTGTAATTCCCAGGGTTGTTCCTATTCCCTTTCTTGAACAGGGGCACAACATTTGCCACCCTCCATGTCTATGTCCTGTTTCAGTCAATTACTATCATCCTGATCCTCTGTCTATTCTAATTATCTATGTCCTGTTTCAGTCAATTACTATCATCCTGAACCTCTGTTCATTCTAATTATCGTTGTCCTGTTTCAGTCAATTACTATCATCCTGATCCTCTGTCCATTCTAATTATCTATGTCCCGTTTCAGTCAATTACTATCATCCTGATCCTCTGTCTATTCTAATTATCTATGTCCTGTCTCAGTCAATTACTATCATCCTGATCCTCTGAACATTCTAATTATCTATGTCCTGTTTCAGTCAATTACTATCATCCTGATCCTCTGTCTATTCTAATTATCTATGTCCTGTTTCAGCAATTACTATCATCCTGATCCTTTGAACATTCAAATTATCTCTGTCCTGTTTCAGTCAATTACTATCATCCTGATCCTCTGTCTATTCTAATTATCTATGTCCTGTTTCAGTCAATTACTATCATCCTGATCCTCTGAACATTCTAATTATCTATGTCCTGTTTCAGTCAATTACTATCATCCTGGCCCTCTGTCCATTCTAATTATCTATGTCCTGTTTCCGTCAATTACTATCATCCTGACCCTCTGTCCATTCTAATTATCTATGTCCTGTTTCAGTCAATTACTATCATCCTGACCCTCTGTCCATTCTAATTATCTATGTCCTGTTTCAGTCAATTACTATCATCCTGATAATCTGTCCATTTTAATTATCTGTGTCCTGTTTCAGTCAATTACTATCATCCTGATCCTCTGTCTATTCTAATCATCTATGTCCTGTTTCAGTCAATAACTATCATCCTGATCCTCTGTGTATTCTAATTATCTATGTCCTGTTTCAGTCAATTACTATCATCCTGATCCTCTGTGTATTCTAATTATCTGTGTCCTGTTTCAGTCAATATTACAATCATCCTGATCCTCTGTCTACTCTAATCATCTATGTCCTGTTTCAGTCAATTACTATCATCCTGATCCTCTGTGTATTCTAATTATCTATGTCCCGTTTCAGTCAATTACTATCATCCTGACTCTCTGTCTATTCTAATTATCTATGTCCTGTTTCAGTCAATTACTATCATCCTGATCCTCTGTCTGTTCTAATTCTCTATGTCCTGTTTCAGTCAATTACTATCATCCTGATCCTCTGTCCATTCTAATTATCTATGTCATGTTTCAGTCAATTACTATCATCCTGATCCTCTGTGTATTCTAAGTATCCATGTCCCGTTTCAGTCAATTACTATCATCCTAACTCTCTGTCTATTCTAATTATCTATGTCCTTTTTCAGTCAATTACTATCATCCTGACTCTCTGTCCATTCTGATTATCTATGTCCTGTTTCAGTCAATTACTATCATCCTGATCCTCTGTCGACTCTAATTATCTATGTCCTGTTTCAGTCAATTACTATCATCCTGATCCTCTGTCTATTCTAATTATCTATGTCCTGTTTCAGTCAATTACTATCATCCTGATCCTCTGTCCATTCTAATTATCTATGTCCAGTTTCAGTCAATTACTATGATCCTGATCCTCTGTCTACTCTAATTATCTATGACCTTTTTCAGTCAATTAATATCATCCTGATCCTCAGTCCATTCTAATTATCTATGTCATGTTTCAGTCAATTACTATCATCCTGATCCTCAGAACATTCTAATTATCTATGTCCTGTTTCAGTCAATTAGTATCATCCTGATCCTCTGTCTATTCTAATTATCTATGTCCTGTTTCAGTCAATTACTATCATCCTGGCCCTCTGTCCATTCTAATTATCTATGTCCTGTTTCAGTCAATTACTATCATCATGATCCTCTCTCCATTCTAATTATCTATGTCCTGTTTCAGTCAATTACTATCATCCTGATCCTCTGTCCATTCTAATTATCTATGTCCTGTTTCAGTCAATTACTATCATCCTGATCCTCTGTCTATTCTAAATATCTATGTCCAGTTTCAGTCAATTACTATGACCCTGATCCTCTGTCTACTCTAATTATCTATGTCCTGTTTCAGTCAATTACTATCATCCTGATTCTCTGACCATTCTAATTATCTATGTCCTGTTTCAGTCAATTCCTATCATCCTAGCCCTCTGTCCATTCTAATTATCTATGTCCTGTTTCAGTCAATTACTATCATCATGATCCTCTCTCCATTCTAATTATCTATGCCCTGTTTCAGTCAATTACTATCATCCTGATCCTCTGCCAATTCTAATTATCTATGTCCTGTTTCAGTCAATTACTATCATCCTGATCCTCAGTCCATTCTAATTATCTATGTCCTGTTTCAGTCAATTACTATCATCCTGATCCTCTGTCGACTCCAATTATCTATGTCCTGTTTCAGTCAATTACTATCATCCTGATCCTCTGTCTATTCTAATTATCTATGTCCTGTTTCAGTCAATTACTATCATCCTGATCCTCTGTCCATTCTAATTATCTATGTCCTATTTCAGTCAATTACTATCATCCTGATCCTCTGTCCATTCTAAATATCTATGTCCAGTTTCAGTCAATTACTATGACCCTGATCCTCTGTCTACTCTAATTATCTATGACCTGTTTCAGACAATTAATATCATCCTGATCCTCAGTCCATTCTAATTATCTATGTCCTGTTTCAGTCAATTACTATCATCCTGATCGTCTGCCTATTCTAATTATCGATGTCCTGTTTCAGTCAATTACTATCATCCTGATCCTCTGTCCATTCTAATTATCTATGTCCTGTTTCAGTCAATTACTATCATCCTGATCCTCTGTCCATTCTAATTATCTATGTCCTGTTTCAGTCAATTACTATCATCCTGGCCCTCTGTCCATTCTAATTACCTATGTCCTGTTTCAGTCAATTACTATCATCATGATCCTCTCTCCATTCTAATTATCTATGCCCTGTTTCAGTCAATTACTATCATCCTGATCCTCTGTCCATTCTAATTATCTCTGTCCCGTTTCAGTCAATTACGATCATCCTGATCCTCTGTCCATTCTAATCATCTATGTCCTGTTTCAGTCACTTACTATCAGCCTGATCCTCTGTCCATTCTAATTATCTATGTCCTGTTTCAGTCAATTACGATCATCCTGATCCTCTGTCCATTATAATCATCTATGTCCTGTTTCAGTCACTTACTATCAG
Organism: Heterodontus francisci; assembly: GCF_036365525.1. Taxonomy (NCBI): domain Eukaryota; kingdom Metazoa; phylum Chordata; class Chondrichthyes; order Heterodontiformes; family Heterodontidae; genus Heterodontus; species Heterodontus francisci. The sequence continues at coordinate 1,740,908 of NW_027140744.1, forward strand.
CCTGATCCTCTCTCCATTCTAATTATCGATGTCCTGTTTCAGTCAATTACTATCATCCTGATCCTCTTTCCATTCTAATTATCTATGTCCTGTTTCAGTCAATTACTGTCAGCCTGATCCTCTGTCCATTCTAATTATCTATGTCCTGTTTCAGTCAATTACTATCATCCTGATCCTCTGTCTATTCTAATTATCTATGTCCTGTTTCAGTCAATTACTATCATCCTGATCCTCTGAACATTCTAATTATCTGTGTCCTGTTTCAGTCAATTAGTATCATCCTGATCCTCTGTCTGTTCTAATTATCTATGTCCTGTTTCAGTCAGTTACTATCATCCTGATCCTCTGAACATTCTAATTATCTATGTCCTGTTTCAGTCAATTAGTATCATCCTGATCCTCTGTCTATTCTAATTATCTGTGTCCTGTTTCAGTCAATTACTATCAACCTGATCCTCTGAACATTCTAATTATCTATGTCATGTTTCAGTCAATTACTATCATCCTGATCCTCTGTGTATTCTAAGTATCTATGTCCCGTTTCAGTCAATTACTATCATCCTGACTCTCTGTCTATTCTAATTATCTATGTCCTTTTTCAGTCAATTACTATCATCCTGACTCTCTGTCCATTCTGATTATCTATGTCCTGTTTCAGTCAATTACTATCATCCTGATCCTCTGTCGACTCTAATTCTCTATGTCCTGTTTCAGTCAATTACTATCATCCTGATCCTCTGTCTATTCTAATTATCTATGTCCTGTTTCAGTCAATTACTATCATCCTGATCCTCTGTCCATTCTAATTATCTATGTCCTGTTTCAGTCAATTACTATCATCCTGATCCTCTGTCTATTCTAAATATCTATGTCCAGTTTCAGTCAATTACTATGATCCTGATCCTCTGTCTACTCTAATTATCTATGACCTTTTTCAGTCAATTAATATCATCCTGATCCTCAGTCCATTCTAATTATCTATGTCCTGTTTCAGTCAATTACTATCATCCTGATCCTCTGCCTATTCTAATTATCTATGTCCTGTTTCAGTCAATTACTATCATCCTGATCCTCTGTCCATTCTAATTATCTATGTCCTGTTTCAGTCAATTACTATCATCTTGATCCTCTGTCCATTCTAATTATCTATGTCCTGTTTCAGTCAATTACTATCATCCTGATCCTCTGACCATTCTAATTATCTATGTCCTGTTTCAGTCAATTACTATCATCCTGGCCCTCTGTCCATTCTAATTATCTATGTCCTGTTTCAGTCAATTACTATCATCATGATCCTCTCTCCATTCTAATTATCTATGCCCTGTTTCAGTCAATTACTATCATCCTGATCCTCTGTCTATTCTAATTATCTATGTCCTGTTTCAGTCAATTACTATCATCCTGATCCTCAGTCCATTCTAATTATCTATGTCCTGTTTCAGTGAATTACTATCATCCTGATCCTCTGTCGACTCATATTATCTATGTCCTGTTTCAGTCAATTACTATCATCCTGATCCTCTGTCTATTCTAATTATCTATGTCCTGTTTCAGTCAATTACTATCATCCTGACTCTCTGTCTATTCTAATTATCTATGCCCTGTTTCAGTCAATTACTATCATCCTGATCCTCTGTCTGTTCTAATTATCTATGTCCTGTTTCAGTCAATAATTATCATCCTGATCCTCTGTCCATTCTAATTATCTATGTCATGTTTCAGTCAATTACTATCATCCTGATCCTATGTGTATTCTAAGTATCTATGTCCCGTTTCAGTCAATTACTATCAACCTGACTCTGTGTCTATTCTAATTATCTATGTCCTTTTTCAGTCAATTACTATCATCCTGACTCTCTGTCCGTTCTGATTATCTATGTCCTGTTTCAGTCAATTACTATCATCCTGATCCTCTGTCAACTCTAATTATCTATGTCCTGTTTCAGTCAATTACTATCATCCTGATCCTCTGTCTATTCTAATTATCTATGTCCTGTTTCAGTCAATTACTATCATCCTGATCCTCTGTCCATTCTAATTATCTATGTCCTGTTTCAGTCAATTACTATCATCCTGATCCTCTGTCTATTCTAAATATCTATGTCCAGTTTCAGTCAATTACTATGACCCTGATCCTCTGTCTACTCTAATTATCTATGACCTGTTTCAGACAATTAATATCATCCTGATCCTCAGTCCATTCTAATTATCTATGTCCTGTTTCAGTCAATTACTATCATCCTGATCCTCTGCCTATTCTAATTATCTATGTCCTGTTTCAGTCAATTACTATCATCCTGATCCTCTGTCCATTCTAATTATCTATGTCCTGTTTCAGTCAATTACTATCATCCTGATCCTCTGTCCATTCTAATTATCTATGTCCTGTTTCAGTCAATTACTATCATCCTGGCCCTCTGTCCATTCTAATTATCTATGTCCTGTTTCAGTCAATTACTATCATCATGATCCTCTCTCCATTCTAATTATCTATGTCCTGTTTCAGTCAATTACTATCATCCTCATCCTCTGTCCATTCTAATTATCTATGTCCTGTTTCAGTCAATTACTATCATCCTGATCCTCTGTCTATTCTGAATATCTATGTCCAGTTTCAGTCAATTACTATGACCCTGATCCTCTGTCTACTCTAATTATCTATGTCCTGTTTCAGTCAATTACTATCATCCTGATCCTCTGACCATTCTAATTATCTATGTCCTGTTTCAGTCAATTACTATCATCCTGGCCCTCTGTCCATTCTAATTATCTATGTCCTGTTTCAGTCAATTACTATCATCATGATCCTCTCTCCATTCTAATTATCTATGCCCTGTTTCAGTCAATTACTATCATCCTGATCCTCTGTCCATTCTAATTATCCATGTCCTGTTTCAGTCAATTACTATCATCCTGATCCTCAGTCCATTCTAATTATCTATGTCCTGTTTCAGTCAATTACTATCATCCTGATCCTCTGTCGACTCCAATTATCTATGTCCTGTTTCAGTCAATTACTATCATCCTGATCCTCTGTCTATTCTAATTATCTATGTCCTGTTTCAGTCAATTACTATCATCCTGATCCCCTGTCCATTCTAAGTATCTATGTCCTGTTTCAGTCAATTACTATCATCCTGATCCTCTGTCTATTCTAAATACCTATGTCCAGTTTCAGTCAATTACTATGACCCTGATCCTCTGTCTACTCTAATTATCTATGACCTGTTTCAGACAATTAATATCATCCTGATCCTCAGTCTATTCTAATTATCTATGTCCTGTTTCAGTCAATTACTATCATCCTGATCCTCTGCCTATTCTAATTATCGATGTCCTGTTTCAGTCAATTACTATCATCCTAATCCTCTGTCCATTCTAATTATCTATGTCCTGTTTCAGTCAATTACTATCATCCTGATCCTCTGTCCATTCTAATTATCTATGTCCTGTTTCAATCAATTACTATCATCCTGGCCCTCTGTCCATTCTAATTATCTATGTCCTGTTTCAGTCAATTACTATCATCATGATCCTCTCTCCATTCTAATTATCTATGCCCTGTTTCAGTCAATTACTATCATCCTGATCCTCTGTCCATTCTAATTATCTCTGTCCCGTTTCAGTCAATTACGATCATCCTGATCCTCTGTCCATTCTAATCATCTATGTCCTGTTTCAGTCACTTACTATCAGCCTGATCCTCTGTCCATTCTAATTATCTATGTCCTGTTTCAGTCAATTACGATCATCCTGATCCTCTGTCCATTCTAATCATCTATGTCCTGTTGCAGTCACTTACTATCAGCCTGATCCTCTGTCCATTCTAATTATCTATGTCCTGTTTCAGTCAATTACTATCATCCTGATCCTCTTTCCATTCTAATTATCTATGTCCTGTTTCAGTCAATTACTATCAGTCTGATCCTCTGTCCATTCTAATTATCTATGTCCTGTTTCAGTCAATTACTATCATCCTGATCCTCTGTCTATTCTAATTATCTATGTCCTGTTTCAGTCAATTACTATCATCCTGATCCTCTGAACATTCTAATTATCTATGTCATGTTTCAGTCAATTACTATCATCCTGATCCTCTGTGTATTCTAAGTATCTATGTCCTGTTTCAGTCAATTACTATCATCCTGATCCTCTGACCATTCTAATTATCAATGTCCTGTTTCAGTCAATTACTATCATCCTGGCCCTCTTTCCATTCTAATTATCTATGTCCTGTTTCAGTCAATTACTATCATCATGATCCTCTCTCCATTCTAATTATCTATGCCCTGTTTCAGTCAATTACTATCATCCTGATCCTCTGTCCATTCTAATTATCTATGTCCTGTTTCAGTCAATTACTATCATCCTGATCCTCAGTCCATTCTAATTATCTATGTCCTGTTTCAGTCAATTACTATCATCCTGATCCTCTGTCGACTCCAATTATCTATGTCCTGTTTCAGTCAATTACTATCATCCTGATCCTCTGTCTATTCTAATTATCTATGTCCTGTTTCAGTCAATTACTATCATGCTGACTCTCTGTCTATTCTAATTATCTATGCCCTGTTTCAGTCAATTACTATCATCCTGATCCTCTGTCTGTTCTAATTATCTATGTCCTGTTTCAGTCAACAATTATCATCCTGATCCTCTGTCCATTCTAATTATCTATGTCATGTTTCAGTCAATTACTATCATCCTGATCCTCTGTGTATTCTAAGTATCTATGTCCCGTTTCAGTCAATTACTATCATCCTGACTCTGTGTCTATTCTAATTATCTATGTCCTGTTTCAGTCAATTACTATCATCCTGATCCTCTGTCTATTCTAATTATCTATGTCCTGTTTCAGTCAATTACTATCATCCTGATCCTCTGTCCATTCTAATTATCTATGTCCTGTTTCAGTCAATTACTATCATCCTGATCCTCTGTCTATTCTAAATATCTATGTCCAGTTTCAGTCAATTACTATGACCCTGATCCTCTGTCTACTCTAATTATCTATGACCTGTTTCAGACAATTAATATCATCCTGATCCTCAGTCCATTCTAATTATCTATGTCCTGTTTCAGTCAATTACTATCATCCTGATCCTCTGCCTATTCTAATTATCAATGTCCTGTTTCAGTCAATTACTATCATCCTGATCCTCTGTCCATTCTAATTATCTATGTCCTGTTTCAGTCAATTACTATCATCCTGATCCTCTGTCCATTCTAATTATCTATGTCCTGTTTCAGTCAATTACTATCATCCTGGCCCTCTGTCCATTCTAATTATCTATGTCCTGTTTCAGTCAATTACTATCATCATGATCCTCTCTCCATTCTAATTATCTATGTCCTGTTTCAGTCAATTACTATCATCCTGATCCTCTGTCCATTCTAATTATCTATGTCCTGTTTCAGTCAATTACTATCATCCTGATCCTCTGTCTATTCTAAATCTCTATGTCCAGTTTCAGTCAATTACTATGACCCTGATCCTCTGTCTACTCTAATTATCTATGTCCTGCTTCAGTCAATTACTATCATCCTGATCCTCTGACCATTCTAATTATCTATGTCCTGTTTCAGTCAACTACTATCATCCTGGCACTCTGTCCATTCTAATTATCTATGTCCTGTTTCAGTCAATTACTATCATCATGATCCTCTCTCCATTCTAATTATCTATGCCCTGTTTCAGTCAATTACTATCATCCTGATCCTCTGTCCATTCTAATTATCTATGTCCTGTTTCAGTCAATTACTATCATCCTGATCCTCAGTCCATTCTAATTATCTATGTCCTGTTTCAGTCAATTACTATCATCCTGATCCTCTGTCGACTCCAATTATCTATGTCCTGTTTCAGTCAATTACTATCATCCTGATCCTCTGTCTATTCTAATTATCTATGTCCTGTTTCAGTCAATTACTATCATCCTGACTCTCTGTCTATTCTAATTATCTATGCCCTGTTTCAGTCAATTACTATCATCCTGATCCTCTGTCTGTTCTAATTATCTATGTCCTGTTTCAGTCAATAATTATCATCCTGATCCTCTGTCCATTCTAATTATCTATGTCATGTTTCAGTCAATTACTATCATCCTGATCCTCTGTGTATTCTAAGTATCTATGTCCCGTTTCAGTCAATTACTATCATCCTGACTCTGTGTCTATTCTAATTATCTATGTCCTTTTTAAGTCAATTACTATCATCCTGACTCTCTGTCCATTCTGATTATCTATGTCCTGTTTCAGTCAATTACTATCATCCTGATCCTCTGTCGACTCTAATTATCTATGTCCTGTTTCAGTCAATTACTATCATCCTGATCCTCTGTCTATTCTAATTATCTATGTCCTGTTTCAGTCAATTACTATCATCCTGATCCTCTGTCCATTCTAATTATCTATGTCCTGTTTCAGTCAATTACTATCATCCTGATCCTCTGTCTATTCTAAATATCTATGTCCAGTTTCAGTCAATTACTATGACCCTGATCCTCTGTCTACTCTAATTATCTATGACCTGTTTCAGACAATTAATATCATCCTGATCCTCAGTCCATTCTAATTATCTATGTCCTGTTTCAGTCAATTACTATCATCCTGATCCTCTGCCTATTCTAATTATCAATGTCCTGTTTCAGTCAATTACTATCATCCTGATCCTCTGTCCATTCTAATTATCTATGTCCTGTTTCAGTCAATTACTATCATCCTGATCCTCTGTCCATTCTAATTATCTATGTCCTGTTTCAGTCAATTAATATCATCCTGATCCTCTGTCCATTCTAATTATCTATGTCCTGTTTCAGTCAATTACTATCATCCTGGCCCTCTGTCCATTCTAATTATCTATGTCCTGTTTCAGTCAATTACTATCATCATGATCCTCTCTCCATTCTAATTATCTATGTCCTGTTTCAGTCAATTACTATCATCCTGATCCTCTGTCCATTCTAATTATCTATGTCCTGTTTCAGTCAATTACTATCATCCTGATCCTCTGTCTATTCTAAATATCTATGTCCAGTTTCAGTCAATTACTATGACCCTGATCCTCTGTCTACTCTAATTATCTATGTCCTGCTTCAGTCAATTACTATCATCCTGATCCTCTGACCATTCTAATTATCTATGTCCTGTTTCAGTCAATTACTATCATCCTGGCCCTCTGTCCATTCTAATTATCTATGTCCTGTTTCAGTCAATTACTATCATCATGATCCTCTCTCCATTCTAATTATCTATGCCCTGTTTCAGTCAATTACTATCATCCTGATCCTCTGCCCATTCTAATTATCTATGTCCTGTTTCAGTCAATTACTATCATCCTGATCCTCAGTCCATTCTAATTATCTATGTCCTGTTTCAGTCAATTACTATCATCCTGATCCTCTGTCGACTCCAATTATCTATGTCCTGTTTCAGTCATTTACTATCATCCTGATACTCTGTCTATTCTAATTATCTATATCCTGTTTCAGTCAATTACTATCATCCTGATCCTCTGTCCATTCTAATTATCTATGTCCTGTTTCAGTCAATTACTATCATCCTGATCCTCTGTCTATTCTAAATACCTATGTCCAGTTTCAGTCAATTACTATGACCCTGATCCTCTGTCTACTCAAATTCTCTATGACCTGTTTCAGACAATTAATATCATCCTGATCCTCAGTCTATTCTAATTATCTATGTCCTGTTTCAGTCAATTACTATCATCCTGATCCTCTGCCTATTCTAATTATCGATGTCCTGTTTCAGTCAATTACTATCATCCTGATCCTCTGTCCATTCTAATTATCTATGTCCTGTTTCAGTCAATTACTATCATCCTGATCCTCTGTCCATTCTAATTATCTATGTCCTGTTTCAGTCAATTACTATCATCCTGGCCCTCTGTCCATTCTAATTATCTATGTCCTGTTTCAGTCAATTACTATCATCATGATCCTCTCTCCATTCTAATTATCTATGCCCTGTTTCAGTCAATTACTGTCATCCTGATCCTCTGTCCATTCTAATTATCTCTGTCCCGTTTCAGTCAATTACGATCATCCTGATCCTCTGTCCATTCTAATCATCTATGTCCTGTTTCAGTCACTTACTATCAGCCTGATCCTCTGTCCATTCTAATTATCTATGTCCTGTTTCAGTCAATTACGATCATCCTGATCCTCTGTCCATTCTAATCATCTATGTCCTGTTTCAGTCACTTACTATCAGCCTGATCCTCTGTCCATTCTAATTATCTATGTCCTGTTTCAGTCAATTACTATCATCCTGATCCTCTTTCCATTCTAATTATCTATGTCCTGTTTCAGTCAATTACTATCAGCCTGATCCTCTGTCCATTCTAATTATCTATGTCCTGTTTCAGTCAATTACTATCATCCTGATCCTCTGTCTATTCTAATTATCTATGTCCTGTTTCAGTCAATTACTATCATCCTGATCCTCTGAACATTCTAATTATCTATGTCCTGTTTCAGTCAATTAGTATCATCCTGATCCTCTGTCTATTCTAATTATCTGTGTCCTGTTTCAGTCAATTACTATCAACCTGATCCTCTGAACATTCTAATTATCTATGTCATGTTTCAGTCAATTACTATCATCCTGATCCTCTGTGTATTCTAAGTATCTATGTCCCGTTTCAGTCAATTACTATCATCCTGATCCTCTGTGTATTCTAAGTATCTATGTCCCGTTTCAGTCAATTACTATCATCCTGATCCTCTGTCCATTCTAATTATCTATGTCCTGTTTCAGTCAATTACTATCATCCTGGCCCTCTGTCCATTCTAATTATCTATGTCCTGTTTCAGTCAATTACTATCATCATGATACTCTCTCCATTCTAATTATCTGTGTCCTGTTTCAGTCAATTACTATCATCCTGATCCTCTGTCCATTCTAATTATCTATGTCCTGTTTCAGTCAATTACTATCATCCTGATCCTTTGTCTATTCTAAATATCTATGTCCAGTTTCAGTCAATTACTATGACCCTGATCCTCTGTCTACTCTAATTATCTGTGTCCTGTTTCAGTCAATTACTATCATCCTAATCCTCTGACCATTCTAATTATCTATGTCCTGTTTCAGTCAATTACTATCATCCTGGCCCTCTGTCCATTCTAATTATCTATGTCCTGTTTCAGTCAATTACTATCATCATGATCCTCTCTCCATTCTAATTATCTATGCCCTGTTTCAGTCAATTACTATCATCCTGATCCTCTGTCCATTCTAATTATCTATGTCCTGTTTCAGTCAATTACTATCATCCTGATCCTCTGTCGACTCCAATTATCTATGTCCTGTTTCAGTCAATTACTATCACCCTGATCCTCTGTCTATTCTAATTATCTATGTCCTGTTTCAGTCAATTACTAACATCCTGATCCTCTGTCCATTCTAATTATCTATGTCCTGTTTCAGTCAATTACTATCATCCTGATCCTCTGTCTATTCTAAATATCTATGTCCAGTTTCAGTCAATTACTATGACCCTGATCCTCTGTCTACTCTAATTATCTATGACCTGTTTCAGACAATTAATATCATCCTGATCCTCAGTCCATTCTAATTATCTATGTCCTGTTTCAGTCAATTACTATCATCCTGATCCTCTGCCTATTCTAATTATCGATGTCCTGTTTCAGTCAATTACTATCATCCTGATCCTCTGTCCATTCTAATTATCTATGTCCTGTTTCAGTCAATTACTATCATCCTGATCCTCTGTCCATTCTAATTATCTATGTCCTGTTTCAGTCAATTACTATCATCCTGACTCTCTGTCCATTCTAATTATCTATGTCCTGTTTCAGGCAATTACTATCATCATGATCCTCTCTCCATTCTAATTATCTATGCCCTGTTTCAGTCAATTACTATCATCCTGATCCTCTGTCCATTCTAATTATCTCTGTCCCGTTTCAGTCAATTACGATCATCCTGATCCTCTGTCCATTCTAATCATCTATGTCCTGTTTCAGTCACTTACTATCAGCCTGATCCTCTGTCCATTCTAATTATCTATGTCCTGTTTCAGTCAATTACGATCATCCTGATCCTCTGTCCATTCTAATCATCTATGTCCTGTTTCAGTCACTTACTATCAGCCTGATCCTCTGTCCATTCTAATTATCTATGTCCTGTTTCAGTCAATTACTATCATCCTGATCCTCTTTCCATTCTAATTATCTATGTCCTGTTTCAGTCAATTACTATCAGCCTGATCCTCTGTCCATTCTAATTATCTATGTCCTGTTTCAGTCAATTACTATCATCCTGATCCTCTGTCGACTCCAATTATCTATGTCCTGTTTCAGTCAATTACTATCACCCTGATCCTCTGTCTATTCTAATTATCTATGTCCTGTTTCAGTCAATTACTATCATCCTGATCCTCTGTCCATTCTAATTATCTATGTCCTGTTTCAGTCAATTACTATCATCCTGATCCTCTGTCTATTCTAAATATCTATGTCCAGTTTCAGTCAATTACTATGACCCTGATCCTCTGTCTACTCTAATTATCTATGACCTGTTTCAGACAATTAATATCATCCTGATCCTCAGTCCATTCTAATTATCTATGTCCTGTTTCAGTCAATTACTATCATCCTGATCCTCTGCCTATTCTAATTATCGATGTCCTGTTTCAGTCAATTACTATCATCCTGATCCTCTGTCCATTCTAATTATCTATGTCCTGTTTCAGTCAATTACTATCATCCTGATCCTCTGTCCATTCTAATTATCTATGTCCTGTTTCAGTCAATTACTATCATCCTGGCCCTCTGTCCATTCTAATTATCTATGTCCTGTTTCAGGCAATTACTATCATCATGATCCTCTCTCCATTCTAATTATCTATGCCCTGTTTCAGTCAATTACTATCATCCTGATCCTCTGTCCATTCTAATTATCTCTGTCCCGTTTCAGTCAATTACGATCATCCTGATCCTCTGTCCATTCTAATCATCTATGTCCTGTTTCAGTCAATTACTATCATCCTGATCCTCTGTCTATTCTAAATCTCTATGTCCAGTTTCAGTCAATTACTATGACCCTGATCCTCTGTCTACTCTAATTATCTATGTCCTGCTTCAGTCAATTACTATCATCCTGATCCTCTGACCATTCTAATTATCTATGTCCTGTTTCAGTCAACTACTATCATCCTGGCACTCTGTCCATTCTAATTATCTATGTCCTGTTTCAGTCAATTACTATCATCATGATCCTCTCTCCATTCTAATTATCTATGCCCTGTTTCAGTCAATTACTATCATCCTGATCCTCTGTCCATTCTAATTATCTATGTCCTGTTTCAGTCAATTACTATCATCCTGATCCTCAGTCCATTCTAATTATCTATGTCCTGTTTCAGTCAATTACTATCATCCTGATCCTCTGTCGACTCCAATTATCTATGTCCTGTTTCAGTCAATTACTATCATCCTGATCCTCTGTCTATTCTAATTATCTATGTCCTGTTTCAGTCAATTACTATCATCCTGACTCTCTGTCTATTCTAATTATCTATGCCCTGTTTCAGTCAATTACTATCATCCTGATCCTCTGTCTGTTCTAATTATCTATGTCCTGTTTCAGTCAATAATTATCATCCTGATCCTCTGTCCATTCTAATTATCTATGTCATGTTTCAGTCAATTACTATCATCCTGATCCTCTGTGTATTCTAAGTATCTATGTCCCGTTTCAGTCAATTACTATCATCCTGACTCTGTGTCTATTCTAATTATCTATGTCCTTTTTAAGTCAATTACTATCATCCTGACTCTCTGTCCATTCTGATTATCTATGTCCTGTTTCAGTCAATTACTATCATCCTGATCCTCTGTCGACTCTAATTATCTATGTCCTGTTTCAGTCAATTACTATCATCCTGATCCTCTGTCTATTCTAATTATCTATGTCCTGTTTCAGTCAATTACTATCATCCTGATCCTCTGTCCATTCTAATTATCTATGTCCTGTTTCAGTCAATTACTATCATCCTGATCCTCTGTCTATTCTAAATATCTATGTCCAGTTTCAGTCAATTACTATGACCCTGATCCTCTGTCTACTCTAATTATCTATGACCTGTTTCAGACAATTAATATCATCCTGATCCTCAGTCCATTCTAATTATCTATGTCCTGTTTCAGTCAATTACTATCATCCTGATCCTCTGCCTATTCTAATTATCAATGTCCTGTTTCAGTCAATTACTATCATCCTGATCCTCTGTCCATTCTAATTATCTATGTCCTGTTTCAGTCAATTACTATCATCCTGATCCTCTGTCCATTCTAATTATCTATGTCCTGTTTCAGTCAATTAATATCATCCTGATCCTCTGTCCATTCTAATTATCTATGTCCTGTTTCAGTCAATTACTATCATCCTGGCCCTCTGTCCATTCTAATTATCTATGTCCTGTTTCAGTCAATTACTATCATCATGATCCTCTCTCCATTCTAATTATCTATGTCCTGTTTCAGTCAATTACTATCATCCTGATCCTCTGTCCATTCTAATTATCTATGTCCTGTTTCAGTCAATTACTATCATCCTGATCCTCTGTCTATTCTAAATATCTATGTCCAGTTTCAGTCAATTACTATGACCCTGATCCTCTGTCTACTCTAATTATCTATGTCCTGCTTCAGTCAATTACTATCATCCTGATCCTCTGACCATTCTAATTATCTATGTCCTGTTTCAGTCAATTACTATCATCCTGGCCCTCTGTCCATTCTAATTATCTATGTCCTGTTTCAGTCAATTACTATCATCATGATCCTCTCTCCATTCTAATTATCTATGCCCTGTTTCAGTCAATTACTATCATCCTGATCCTCTGCCCATTCTAATTATCTATGTCCTGTTTCAGTCAATTACTATCATCCTGATCCTCAGTCCATTCTAATTATCTATGTCCTGTTTCAGTCAATTACTATCATCCTGATCCTCTGTCGACTCCAATTATCTATGTCCTGTTTCAGTCATTTACTATCATCCTGATACTCTGTCTATTCTAATTATCTATATCCTGTTTCAGTCAATTACTATCATCCTGATCCTCTGTCCATTCTAATTATCTATGTCCTGTTTCAGTCAATTACTATCATCCTGATCCTCTGTCTATTCTAAATACCTATGTCCAGTTTCAGTCAATTACTATGACCCTGATCCTCTGTCTACTCTAATTATCTATGACCTGTTTCAGACAATTAATATCATCCTGATCCTCAGTCTATTCTAATTATCTATGTCCTGTTTCAGTCAATTACTATCATCCTGATCCTCTGCCTATTCTAATTATCGATGTCCTGTTTCAGTCAATTACTATCATCCTGATCCTCTGTCCATTCTAATTATCTATGTCCTGTTTCAGTCAATTACTATCATCCTGATCCTCTGTCCATTCTAATTATCTATGTCCTGTTTCAGTCAATTACTATCATCCTGGCCCTCTGTCCATTCTAATTATCTATGTCCTGTTTCAGTCAATTACTATCATCATGATCCTCTCTCCATTCTAATTATCTATGCCCTGTTTCAGTCAATTACTGTCATCCTGATCCTCTGTCCATTCTAATTATCTCTGTCCCGTTTCAGTCAATTACGATCATCCTGATCCTCTGTCCATTCTAATCATCTATGTCCTGTTTCAGTCACTTACTATCAGCCTGATCCTCTGTCCATTCTAATTATCTATGTCCTGTTTCAGTCAATTACGATCATCCTGATCCTCTGTCCATTCTAATCATCTATGTCCTGTTTCAGTCACTTACTATCAGCCTGATCCTCTGTCCATTCTAATTATCTATGTCCTGTTTCAGTCAATTACTATCATCCTGATCCTCTTTCCATTCTAATTATCTATGTCCTGTTTCAGTCAATTACTATCAGCCTGATCCTCTGTCCATTCTAATTATCTATGTCCTGTTTCAGTCAATTACTATCATCCTGATCCTCTGTCTATTCTAATTATCTATGTCCTGTTTCAGTCAATTACTATCATCCTGATCCTCTGAACATTCTAATTATCTATGTCCTGTTTCAGTCAATTAGAATCATCCTGATCCTCTGTCTATTCTAATTATCTGTGTCCTGTTTCAGTCAATTACTATCAACCTGATCCTCTGAACATTCTAATTATCTATGTCATGTTTCAGTCAATTACTATCATCCTGATCCTCTGTGTATTCTAAGTATCTATGTCCCGTTTCAGTCAATTACTATCATCCTGATCCTCTGTGTATTCTAAGTATCTATGTCCCGTTTCAGTCAATTACTATCATCCTGATCCTCTGTCCATTCTAATTATCTATGTCCTGTTTCAGTCAATTACTATCATCCTGGCCCTCTGTCCATTCTAATTATCTATGTCCTGTTTCAGTCAATTACTATCATCATGATACTCTCTCCATTCTAATTATCTGTGTCCTGTTTCAGTCAATTACTATCATCCTGATCCTCTGTCCATTCTAATTATCTATGTCCTGTTTCAGTCAATTACTATCATCCTGATCCTTTGTCTATTCTAAATATCTATGTCCAGTTTCAGTCAATTACTATGACCCTGATCCTCTGTCTACTCTAATTATCTGTGTCCTGTTTCAGTCAATTACTATCATCCTAATCCTCTGACCATTCTAATTATCTATGTCCTGTTTCAGTCAATTACTATCATCCTGGCCCTCTGTCCATTCTAATTATCTATGTCCTGTTTCAGTCAATTACTATCATCATGATCCTCTCTCCATTCTAATTATCTATGCCCTGTTTCAGTCAATTACTATCATCCTGATCCTCTGTCCATTCTAATTATCTATGTCCTGTTTCAGTCAATTACTATCATCCTGATCCTCTGTCGACTCCAATTATCTATGTCCTGTTTCAGTCAATTACTATCACCCTGATCCTCTGTCTATTCTAATTATCTATGTCCTGTTTCAGTCAATTACTAACATCCTGATCCTCTGTCCATTCTAATTATCTATGTCCTGTTTCAGTCAATTACTATCATCCTGATCCTCTGTCTATTCTAAATATCTATGTCCAGTTTCAGTCAATTACTATGACCCTGATCCTCTGTCTACTCTAATTATCTATGACCTGTTTCAGACAATTAATATCATCCTGATCCTCAGTCCATTCTAATTATCTATGTCCTGTTTCAGTCAATTACTATCATCCTGATCCTCTGCCTATTCTAATTATCGATGTCCTGTTTCAGTCAATTACTATCATCCTGATCCTCTGTCCATTCTAATTATCTATGTCCTGTTTCAGTCAATTACTATCATCCTGATCCTCTGTCCATTCTAATTATCTATGTCCTGTTTCAGTCAATTACTATCATCCTGACTCTCTGTCCATTCTAATTATCTATGTCCTGTTTCAGGCAATTACTATCATCATGATCCTCTCTCCATTCTAATTATCTATGCCCTGTTTCAGTCAATTACTATCATCCTGATCCTCTGTCCATTCTAATTATCTCTGTCCCGTTTCAGTCAATTACGATCATCCTGATCCTCTGTCCATTCTAATCATCTATGTCCTGTTTCAGTCACTTACTATCAGCCTGATCCTCTGTCCATTCTAATTATCTATGTCCTGTTTCAGTCAATTACGATCATCCTGATCCTCTGTCCATTCTAATCATCTATGTCCTGTTTCAGTCACTTACTATCAGCCTGATCCTCTGTCCATTCTAATTATCTATGTCCTGTTTCAGTCAATTACTATCATCCTGATCCTCTTTCCATTCTAATTATCTATGTCCTGTTTCAGTCAATTACTATCAGCCTGATCCTCTGTCCATTCTAATTATCTATGTCCTGTTTCAGTCAATTACTATCATCCTGATCCTCTGTCGACTTCCAATTATCTATGTCCTGTTTCAGTCAATTACTATCACCCTGATCCTCTGTCTATTCTAATTATCTATGTCCTGTTTCAGTCAATTACTATCATCCTGATCCTCTGTCCATTCTAATTATCTATGTCCTGTTTCAGTCAATTACTATCATCCTGATCCTCTGTCTATTCTAAATATCTATGTCCAGTTTCAGTCAATTACTATGACCCTGATCCTCTGTCTACTCTAATTATCTATGACCTGTTTCAGACAATTAATATCATCCTGATCCTCAGTCCATTCTAATTATCTATGTCCTGTTTCAGTCAATTACTATCATCCTGATCCTCTGCCTATTCTAATTATCGATGTCCTGTTTCAGTCAATTACTATCATCCTGATCCTCTGTCCATTCTAATTATCTATGTCCTGTTTCAGTCAATTACTATCATCCTGATCCTCTGTCCATTCTAATTATCTATGTCCTGTTTCAGTCAATTACTATCATCCTGGCCCTCTGTCCATTCTAATTATCTATGTCCTGTTTCAGGCAATTACTATCATCATGATCCTCTCTCCATTCTAATTATCTATGCCCTGTTTCAGTCAATTACTATCATCCTGATCCTCTGTCCATTCTAATTATCTCTGTCCCGTTTCAGTCAATTACGATCATCCTGATCCTCTGTCCATTCTAATCATCTATGTCCTGTTTCAGTCACTTACTATCAGCCTGATCCTCTGTCCATTCTAATTATCTATGTCCTGTTTCAGTCAATTACGATCATCCTGATCCTCTGTCCATTCTAATCATCTATGTCCTGTTTCAGTCACTTACTATCAGCCTGATCCTATGTCCATTCTAATTATCTATGTCCTGTTTCAGTCAATTACTATCATCCTGATCCTCGTTCCATTCTAATTATCTATGTCCTGTTTCAGTCAATTACTATCAGCCTGATCCTCTGTCCATTCTAATTATCTATGTCCTGTTTCAGTCAATTACTATCATCCTGATCCTCTGTCTATTCTAATTATCTATGTCCTGTTTCAGTCAATTACTATCATCCTGATCCTCTGAACATTCTAATTATCTATGTCCTGTTTCAGTCAATTAGTATCATCCTGATCCTCTGTCTATTCTAATTATCTATGTCCTGTTTCAGTCAATTACTATCATCCTGATCCTCTGAACATTCTAATTATCTATGTCCTGTTTCAGTCAATTAGTATCATCCTGATCCTCTGTCTATTCTAATTATCTGTGTCCTGTTTCAGTCAATTACTATCAACCTGATCCTCTGAACATTCTAATTATCTATGTCATGTTTCAGTCAATTATTATCATCCTGATCCTCTGTGTATTCTAAGTATCTATGTCCCGTTTCAGTCAATTACTATCATCCTGACTCTCTGTCTATTCTAATTATCTATGTCCTTTTTCAGTCAATTACTATCATCCTGACTCTCTGTCCATTCTGATTATCTATGTCCTGTTTCAGTCAATTACTATCATCCTGATCCTCTGTCGACTCTAATTATCTATGTCCTGTTTCAGTCAGTTACTATCATCCTGATCCTCTGTCTATTCTAATTATCTATGTCCTGTTTCAGTCAATTACTATCATCCTGATCCTCTGTCCATTCTAATTATCTCTGTCCTGTTTCAGTCAATTACTATCATCCTGATCCTCTGTCTATTCTAAATATCTATGTCCAGTTTCAGTCAATTACTATGATCCTGATCCTCTGTCTACTCTAATTATCTATGACCTTTTTCAGTCAATTAATATCATCCTGATCCTCAGTCCATTCTAATTATCTATGTCCTGTTTCAGTCAATTACTATCATCCTGATCCTCTGCCTATTCTAATTATCTATGTCCTGTTTCAGTCAATTACTATCATCCTGATCCTCTGTCCATTCTAATTATCTATGTCCTGTTTCAGTCAATTACTATCATCCTGATCCTCTGTCCATTCTAATTATCTATGTCCTGTTTCAGTCAATTACTATCATCCTGATCCTCTGACCAATCTAATTATCTATGTCCTGTTTCAGTCAATTACTATCATCCTGGCCCTCTGTCCATTCTAATTATCTATGTCCTGTTTCAGTCAATTACTATCATCATGATCCTCTCTCCATTCTAATTATCTATGCCCTGTTTCAGTCAATTACTATCATCCTGATCCTCTGTCCATTCTATTTATCTCTGTCCCGTTTCAGTCAATTACGATCATCCTGATCCTCTGTCCATTCTAATCATCTATGTCCTGTTTCAGTCACTTACTATCAGCCTGATCCTCTGTCCATTCTAATTATCTATGTCCTGTTTCAGTCAATTACGATCATCCTGATCCTCTGTCCATTCTAATCATCTATGTCCTGTTTCAGTCACTTACTATCAGCCTGATCCTCTGTCCATTCTAATTATCTATGTCCTGTTTCATCAATTACTATCATCCTGATCCTCTTTCCATTCTAATTGTCTATGTCCTGTTTCAGTCAATTACTATCAGCCTGATCCTCTGTCCATTCTAATTATCTATGTCCTGTTTCAGTCAATTACTATCATCCTGATCCTCTGTCTATTCTAATTATCTATGTCCTGTTTCAGTCAATTACTATCATCCTGATCCTCTGAACATTCTAATTATCTATGTCCTGTTTCAGTCAATTAGTATCATCCTGATCCTCTGTCTATTCTAATTATCTATGTCCTGTTTCAGTCAATTACTATCATCCTGATCCTCTGAACTTTCTAATTATCTATGTCCTGTTTCAGTCAATTAGTATCATCCTGATCCACTGTCTATTCTAATTATCTGTGTCCTGTTTCAGTCAATTACTATCAACCTGATCCTCTGAACATTCTAATTATCTATGTCATGTTTCAGTCAATTACTATCATCCTGATCCTCTGTGTATTCTAAGTATCTATGTCCCGTTTCAGTCAATTACTATCATCCTGACTCTCTGTCTATTCTAATTATCTATGTCCTTTTTCAGTCAATTACTATCATCCTGACTCTCTGTCCATTCTGATTATCTATGTCCTGTTTCAGTCAATTACTATCATCCTGATCCTCTGTCGACTCTAATTATCTATGTCCTGTTTCAGTCAGTCACTATCATCCTGATCCTCTGTCTATTCTAATTATCTATGTCCTGTTTCAGTCAATTACTATCATCCTGATCCTCTGTCCATTCTAATTATCTCTGTCCTGTTTCAGTCAATTACTATCATCCTGATCCTCTGTCTATTCTAAATATCTATGTCCAGTTTCAGTCAATTACTATGATCCTGATCCTCTGTCTACTCTAATTATCTATGACCTTTTTCAGTCAATTAATATCATCCTGATCCTCAGTCCATTCTAATTATCTATGTCCTGTTTCAGTCAATTACTATCATCCTGATCCTCTGCCTATTCTAATTATCTATGTCCTGTTTCAGTCAATTACTATCATCCTGATCCTCTGTCCATTCTAATTATCTATGTCCTGTTTCAGTCAATTACTATCATCCTGATCCTCTGTCCATTCTAATTATCTATGTCCTGTTTCAGTCAATTACTATCATCCTGATCCTCTGTCCATTCTAATTATCTATGTCCTGTTTCAGTCAATTACTATCATCCTGATCCTCTGACCAATCTAATTATCTATGTCCTGTTTCAGTCAATTGCTATCATCCTGGCCCTCTGTCCATTCTAATTATGTATGTCCTGTTTCAGTCAATTACTATCATCATGATCCACTCTCCATTCTAATTATCTATGTCCTGTTTCAGTCAATTACTATCATCCTGATCCTCTGTCCATTCTAATTATCTATGTCCTGTTTCAGTCAATTACTATCATCCTGATCCTCAGTCCATTCTAATTATCTATGTCCTGTTTCAGTCAATTACTATCATCCTGATCCTCTGTCGACTCCAATTATCTATGTCCTGTTTCAGTCAATTACTATCATCCTGATCCTCTGTCTATTCTAATTATCTATGTCCTGTTTCAGTCAATTACTATCATCCTGATCCTCTGTCCATTCTAATTATCTATGTCCTGTTTCAGTCAATTACTATCATCCTGATCCTCTGTCTACTCTAATTATCTATGACCTGTTTCAGACAATTACTATCATCCTGATCCTCTGTCCATTCTAATTATCTATGTCCTGTTTCAGTCAATTACTATCATCCTGGCCCTCTGTCCATTCTAATTATCTATGTCCTGTTTCAGTCAATTACTATCATCATGATCCTCTCTCCATTCTAATTATCTATGCCCTGTTTCAGTCAATTTCTATCATCCTGATCCTCTGTCCATTCTAATTATCTCTGTCCCGTTTCAGTCAATTACTATCATCCTGATCCTCTGTCCATTCTAATTATCTATGTCCCGTTTCAGTCAATTACTATCATCCTGATCCTCTGTCCATTCTAATTATCTATGTCCTGTTTCAGTCAATTACTATCATCCTGATCCTCTGTCCATTCTAATTATCTATGTCCCGTTTCAGTCAATTACTATCATCCTGGCCCTCTGTCCATTCTAATTATCTATGTCCTGTTTCAGTCAATTACTATCATCATGATCCTCTCTCCATTCTAATTATCTATGCCCTGTTTCAGTCAATTACTATCATCCTGATCCTCTGTCTTTTCTAATTATCTATGTCCTGTTTCAGTCAATTACTATCATCCTGATCCTCAGTCCATTCTAATTATCTCTGTCCTGTTTCAGTCAATTACTATCATCCTGATCCTCTGTCGACTCCAATTATCTATGTCCTGTTTCAGTCAATTACTATCACCCTGATCCTCTGTCTATTCTAATTATCTATGTCCTGTTTCCGTCAATTACTATCATCCTGATCCTCTGTCCATTCTAATTATCTATGTCCTGTTTCAGTCAATTACTATCATCCTGATCCTCTGTCTATTCTAAATATCTATGTCCAGTTTCAGTCAATTACTATGACCTTGATCCTCTGTGTACTCTAATTATCTATGACCTGTTTCAGACAATTAATATCATCCTGATCCTCAGTCCATTCTAATTATCTATGTCCTGTTTCAGTCAATTACTATCATCCTGATCCTCTGCCTATTCTAATTATCGATGTCCTGTTTCAGTCAATTACTATCATCCTGATCCTCTGTCCATTCTAATTATCTATGTCCTGTTTCAGTCAATTACTATCATCCTGATCCTCTGTCCATTCTAATTATCTATGTCCTGTTTCAGTCAATTACTATCATCCTGGCCCTCTGTCCATTTTAATTATCTATGTCCTGTTTCAGTCAATTACTATCATCATGATCCTCTCTCCATTCTAATTATCTATGTCCTGTTTCAGTCAATTACTATCATCCTGATCCTCTGTCCATTCTAATTATCTCTGTCCCGTTTCAGTCAATTACGATCATCCTGATCCTCTGTCCATTCTAATCATCTATGTCCTGTTTCAGTCACTTACTATCAGCCTGATCCTCTGTCCATTCTAATTATCTATGTCCTGTTTCAGTCAATTACGATCATCCTGATCCTCTGTCCATTCTAATCATCTATGTCCTGTTTCAGTCACTTACTATCAGCCAGATCCTCTGTCCATTCTAATTATCTATGTCCTGTTTCAGTCAATTACTATCATCCTGATCCTCTTTCCATTCTAATTATCTATGTCCTGTTTCAGTCAATTACTATCAGCCTGATCCTCTGTCCATTCTAATTATCTATGTCCTGTTTCAGTCAATTACTATCATCCTGATCCTCTGTCTATTCTAATTATCTATGTCCTGTTTCAGTCAATTACTATCATCCTGATCCTCTGAACATTCTAATTATCTATGTCCTGTTTCAGTCAATTAGTATCATCCTGGCCCTCTGTCCATTCTAATTATCTATGTCCTGTTTCAGTCAATTACTATCATCATGATCCTCTCTCCATTCTAATTATCTATGCCCTGTTTCAGTCAATTACTATCATCGTGATCCTCTGTCCATTCTAATTATCTATGTCCTGTTTCAATCAATTACTATCATCCTGATCCTCAGTCCTTTCTAATTATCTATGTCCTGTTTCAGTCAATTACTATCATCCTGATCCTCTGTCGACTCCAATTATCTATGTCCTGTTTCAGTCAATTACTATCATCCTGATCCTCTGTCTATTCTAATTATCTATGTCCTGTTTCAGTCAATTACTATCATCCTGACTCTCTGTCTATTCCAATTATCTATGCCCTGTTTCAGTCAATTACTATCATCCTGATCCTCTGTCTGTTCTAATTATCTATGTCCTGTTTCAGTCAATTATTATCATCCTGATCCTCTGTCCATTCTAATTATCTATGTCATGTTTCAGTCAATTACTATCATCCTGATCCTCTGTGTATTCTAAGTATCTATGTCCCGTTTCAGTCAATTACTATCATCCTGACTCTCTGTCCATTCTAATTATCTATGTCCTTTTTCAGTCAATTACTATCATCCTGACTCTCTGTCCATTCTGATTATCTATGTCCTGTTTCAGTCAATTACTATCATCCTGATCCTCTGTCTATTCTAATTATCTATGTCCTGTTTCAGTCAATTACTATCATCCTGATCCTCTGTCCATTCTAATTATCAATGTCCTGTTTCAGTCAACTACTATCATCCTGATCCTCTGTCTATTCTAAATATCTATGTCCAGTTTCAGTCAATTACTATGACCCTGATCCTCTGTCTACTCTAATTATCTATGACCTGTTTCAGACAATTAATATCACCCTGATCCTCAGTCCATTCTAATTATCTATGTCCTGTTTCAGTCAATTACTATCATCCTGATCCTCTGCCTATTCTAATTATCGATGTCCTGTTTCAGTCAATTACTATCATCCTGATCCTCTGTCCATTCTAATTATCTATGTCCTGTTTCAGTCAATTACTATCATCCTGATCCTCTGTCCATTCTAATTATCTATGTCCTGTTTCGGTCAATTACTATCATCCTGGCCCTCTGTCCATTCTAATTATCTATGTCCTGTTTCAGTCAATTACTATCATCATGATCCTCTCTCCATTCTAATTATCTATGTCCTGTTTCAGTCAATTACTATCATCCTGATCCTCTGTCCATTCTAATTATCTATGTCCT
This sequence comes from Heterodontus francisci, assembly GCF_036365525.1. Taxonomy (NCBI): domain Eukaryota; kingdom Metazoa; phylum Chordata; class Chondrichthyes; order Heterodontiformes; family Heterodontidae; genus Heterodontus; species Heterodontus francisci. The sequence goes on from NW_027140744.1 coordinate 1,763,959, forward strand.
GTTTCAGTCAATTACTATCATCCTGATCCTCTGTCTATTCTAAATATCTATGTCCAGTTTCAGTCAATTACTATGACCCTGATCCTCTGTCTACTCTAATTATCTATGTCCTGTTTCAGTCAATTACTATCATCCTGATCCTCTGACCATTCTAATTATCTATGTCCTGTTTCAGTCAATTACTATCATCCTGGCCCTCTGCCCATTCTAATTATCTATGTCCTGTTTCAGTCAATTACTATCATCATGATCCTCTCCCCATTCTAATTATCTATGCCCTGTTTCAGTCAATTACTATCATCCTGATCCTCTGTCCATTCTAATTATCTATGTCCTGTTTCAGTCAATTACTATCATCCTGATCCTCAGTTCATTCTAATTATCTATGTCCTGTTTCAGTCAATTACTATCATCCTGATCCTCTGTCGACTCCAATTATCTATGTCCTGTTTCAGTCAATTACTATCACCCTGATCCTCTGTCTATTCTAATTATCTATGTCCTGTTTCAGTCAATTACTATCATCCTGATCCTCTGTCCATTCTAATTATCTATGTCCTGTTTCAGTCAATTACTATCATCCTGATCCTCTGTCTATTCTAAATATCTATGTCCAGTTTCAGTCAATTACTATGACCCTGATCCTCTGTGTACTCTAATTATCTATGACCTGTTTCAGACAATTAATATCATCCTGATCATCAGTCCATTCTAATTATCTATGTCCTGTTTCAGTCAATTACTATCATCCTGATCCTCTGCCTATTCTAATTATCGATGTCCTGTTTCAGTCAATTACTATCATCCTGATCCTCTGTCCATTCTAATTATCTATGTCCTGTTTCAGTCAATTACTATCATCCTGATCCTCTGTCCATTCTAATTATCTATGTCCTGTTTCAGTCAATTACTATCATCCTGGCCCTCTGTCCATTCTAATTATCTATGTCCTGTTTCAGTCAATTACTATCATCATGATCCTCTCTCCATTCTAATTATCTATGCCCTGTTTCAGTCAATTACTATCATCCTGATCCTCTGTCCATTCTAATTATCTCTGTCCCGTTTCAGTCAATTACGATCATCCTGATCCTCTGTCCATTCTAATCATCTATGTCCTGTTTCAGTCACTTACTATCAGCCTGATCCTCTGTTCATTCTAATTATCTATGTCCTGTTTCAGTCAATTACGATCATCCTGATCCTCTGTCCATTCTAATCATCTATGTCCTGTTTCAGTCACTTACTATCAGCCTGATCCTCTGTCCATTCTAATTATCTATGTCCTGTTTCAGTCAATTACTATCATCCTGATCCTCTTTCCATTCTAATTATCTATGTCCTGTTTCAGTCAATTACTATCAGCCTGATCCTCTGTCCATTCTAATTATCTATGTCCTGTTTCAGTCAATTACTATCATCCTGATCCTCTGTCTATTCTAATTATCTATGTCCTGTTTCAGTCAATTACTATCATCCTGATCCTCTGAACATTCTAATTATCTATGTCCTGTTTCAGTCAATTAGTATCATCCTGATCCTCTGTCTATTCTAATTATCTATGTCCTGTTTCAGTTAATTACTATCATCCTGATCCTCTGAACATTCTAATTATCTATGTCCTGTTTCAGTCAATTAGTATCATCCTGATCCTCTGTCTATTCTAATTATCTGTGTCCTGTTTCCGTCAATTACTATCAACCTGATCCTCTGAACATTCTAATTATCTATGTCATGTTTCAGTCAATTACTATCATCCTGATCCTCTGTGTATTCTAAGTATCTATGTCCCGTTTCAGTCAATTACTATCATCCTGACTCTCTGTCTATTCTAATTATCTATGTCCTTTTTCAGTCAATTACTATCATCCTGACTCTCTGTCCATTCTGATTATCTATGTCCTGTTTCAGTCAATTACTATCATCCTGATCCTCTGTCGACTCTAATTATCTATGTCCTGTTTCAGTCAATTACTATCATCCTGATCCTCTGTCTATTCTAATTATCTATGTCCTGTTTCAGTCAATTACTATCATCCTGATCCTCTGTCCATTCTAATTATCTCTGTCCTGTTTCAGTCAATTACTATCATCCTGATCCTCTGTCTATTCTAAATATCTATGTCCAGTTTCAGTCAATTACTATGATCCTGATCCTCTGTCTACTCTAATTATCTATGACCTTTTTCAGTCAATTAATATCATCCTGATCCTCAGTCCATTCTAATTATCTATGTCCTGTTTCAGTCAATTACTATCATCCTGATCCTCTGCCTATTCTAATTATCTATGTCCTGTTTCAGTCAATTACTATCATCCTGATCCTCTGTCCATTCTAATTATCTATGTCCTGTTTCAGTCAATTACTATCATCCTGATCCTCTGTCCATTCTAATTATATCTGTCCTGTTTCAGTCAATTACTATCATCCTGATCCTCTGACCAATCTAATTATCTATGTCCTGTTTCAGTCAATTACTATCATCCTGGCCCTCTGTCCATTCTAATTATCTATGTCCTGTTTCAGTCAATTACTATCATCATGATCCTCTCTCCATTCTAATTATCTATGCCATGTTTCAGTCAATTACTATCATCCTGATCCTCTGTCCATTCTAATTATCTATGTCCTGTTTCAGTCAATTGCGATCATCCTGATCCTCAGTCCATTCTAATTATCTATGTCCTGTTTCAGTCAATTACTATCATCCTGATCCTCTGTCGACTCCAATTATCTATGTCCTGTTTCAGTCAATTACTATCATCCTGATCCTCTGTCTATTCTAATTATCTATGTCCTGTTTCAGTCAATTACTATCATCCTGATCCTCTGTCCATTCTAATTATCTATGTCCTGTTTCAGTCAATTACTATCATCCTGATCCTCTGTCTACTCTAATTATCTATGACCTGTTTCAGACAATTACTATCATCCTGATCCTCTGTCCATTCTAATTATCTATGTCCTGTTTCAGTCAATTACTATCATCCTGGCCCTCTGTCCATTCTAATTATCTATGTCCTGTTTCAGTCAATTACTATCATCATGATCCTCTCTCCATTCTAATTATCTATGCCCTGTTTCAGTCAATTTCTATCATCCTGATCCTCTGTCCATTCTAATTATCTCTGTCCCGTTTCAGTCAATTACGATCATCCTGATCCTTTGTCCATTCTAATCATCTATGTCCTGTTTCAGTCACTTACTATCAGCCTGATCCTCTGTCCATTCTAATTATCTATGTCCTGTTTCAGTCAATTACGATCATCCTGATCCTCTGTCCATTCTAATCATCTATGTCCTGTTTCAGTCACTTACTATCAGCCTGATCCTCTGTCCATTCTAATTATCTATGTGATGTTTCAGTCAATTACTATCATCCTGATCCTCTTTCCATTCTAATTATCTATGTCCTGTTTCAGTCAATTACTATCAGCCTGATCCTCTGTCCATTCTAATTATCTATGTCCTGTTTCAGTCAATTACTATCATCCTGATCCTCTGTCTATTCTAATTATCTATGTCCTGTTTCAGTCAATTACTATCATCCTGAACCTCTCTTCATTCTAATTATCGTTGTCCTGTTTCAGTCAATTACTATCATCCTGATCCTCTGTCCATTCTAATTATCTATGTCCCGTTTCAGTCAATTACTGTTATCCTGATCCTCTGAACATTCTAATTATTTATGTCCTGTTTCAGTCAATTACTATCATCCTGATCCTCTGTCCATTCTAATTATCTATGTCCTGTTTCAGTCAATTACTATCATCCTGATAATCTGTCCATTTTAATTATCTGTCTCCTGTTTCAGTCAATTACTATCATCCTGATACTCTGTCTATTCTAATCATCTATGTCCTGTTTCAGTCAATTACTATCATCCTGATCCTCTGTGTATTCTAATTATCTATGTCATGTTTCAGTCAATCACTGTCATCCTGATCCTCTGTGTATTCTAAGTATCTATGTCCCGTTTCAGTCAATTACTATCATCCTGACTCTCTGTCTATTCTAATTATCTATGTCCTTTTTCAGTCAATTACTATCATCCTGACTCTCTGTCCATTCTGATTATCTATGTCCTGTTTCAGTCAATTACTATCATCCTGATCCTCTGTCGACTCTAATTATCTATGTCCTGTTTCAGTCAATTACTATCATCCTGATCCTCTGTCTATTCTAATTATCTATGTCCTGTTTCAGTCAATTACTATCATCCTGATCCTCTGTCCATTCTAATTATCTCTGTCCTGTTTCAGTCAATTACTATCATCCTGATCCTCTCTCTATTCTAAATATCTATGTCCAGTTTCAGTCAATTACTATGATCCTGATCCTCTGTCTACTCTAATTATCTATGACCTTTTTCAGTCAATTAATATCATCCTGATCCTCAGTCCATTCTAATTATCTATGTCCTGTTTCAGTCAATTACTATCATCCTGATCCTCTGCCTATTCTAATTATCTATGTCCTGTTTCAGTCAATTACTATCATCCTGATCCTCTGTCCATTCTAATTATCTATGTCCTGTTTCAGTCAATTACTATCATCCTGATCCTCTGTCCATTCTATTTATCTATGTCCTGTTTCAGTCAATTACTATCATCCTGATCCTCTGATCATTCTAATTATCTATGTCCTGTTTCAGTCAATTACTATCATCCTGGCCCTCTGTCCATTCTAATTATCTATGTCCTGTTTCAGTCAATTACTATCATCATGATCCTCTCTCCATTCTAATTATCTATGCCCTGTTTCAGTCAATTACTATCATCCTGATCCTCTGTCCATTCTAATTATCTATGTCCTGTTTCAGTCAATTACTATCATCCTGATCCTCAGTCCATTCTAATTATCTATGTCCTGTTTCAGTCAATTACTATCATCCTGATCCTCTGTCGACTCCAATTATCTATGTCCTGTTTCAGTCAATTACTATCATCCTGATCCTCTGTCTATTCTAATTATCTATGTCCTGTTTCAGTCAATTACTATCATCCTGATCCTCTGTCCATTCTAATTATCTCTGTCCTGTTTCAGTCAATTACTATCATCCAGATCCTCTGTCTATTCTAAATATCTATGTCCAGTTTCAGTCAATTACTATGATCCTGATCCTCTGTCTACTCTAATTATCTATGACCTTTTTCAGTCAATTAATATCATCCTGATCCTCAGTCCATTCTAATTATCTATGTCCTGTTTCAGTCAATTACTATCATCCTGATCCTCTGCCTATTCTAATTATCTATGTCCTGTTTCAGTCAATTACTATCATCCTGATCCTCTGCCCATTCTAATTATCTATGTCCTGTTTCAGTCAATTACTATCATCCTGATCCTCTGTCCATTCTAATTATCTATGTCCTGTTTCAGTCAATTACTATCATCCTGATCCTCTGATCATTCTAATTATCTATGTCCTGTTTCAGTCAATTACTATCATCCCGGCCCTCTGTCCATTCTAATTATCTATGTCCTGTTTCAGTCAATTACTATCATCATGATCCTCTCTCCATTCTAATTATCTATGCCCTGTTTCAGTCAATTACTATCATCCTGATCCTCTGTCCATTCTAATTATCTATGTCCTGTTTCAGTCAATTACTATCATCCTGATCCTCAGTCCATTCTAATTATCTATGTCCTGTTTCAGTCAATTACTATCATCCTGATCCTCTGTCAACTCCAATTATCTATGTCCTGTTTCAGTCAATTACTATCATCCTGATCCTCTGTCTATTCTAATTATCTATGTCCTGTTTCAGTCAATTACTATCATCCTGATCCTCTGACTATTCTAAATATCTATGTCCAGTTTCAGTCAATTACTATGACCCTGATCCTCTGTCTACTCTAATTATCTATGACCTGTTTCAGACAATTAATATCATCCTGATCCTCAGTCCATTCTAATTATCTATGTCCTGTTTCAGTCAATTACTATCATCCTGATCCTCTGTCTATTCTAATTATCTATGTCCTGTTTCAGTCAATTACTATCATCCTGAACCTCTGTTCATTCTAATTATCTATGTCCTGTTTCAGTCAATTACTATCATCCTGACCCTCTGTCCATTCTAATTATCTATGTCCTGTTTCAGTCAATTACTATCATCCTGATAATCTGTCCATTTTAATTATCTGTGTCCTGTTTCAGTCAATTACTATCATCCTGATACTCTGTCTATTCTAATCATCTATGTCCTGTTTCAGTCAATTACTATCATCCTGATCCTCTGTGTATTCTAATTATCTATGTCATGTTTCAGTCAATCACTGTCATCCTGATCCTCTGTGTATTCTAAGTATCTATGTCCCGTTTCAGTCAATTACTATCATCCTGACTCTCTGTCTATTCTAATTATCTATGTCCTTTTTCAGTCAATTACTATCATCCTGACTCTCTGTCCATTCTGATTATCTATGTCCTGTTTCAGTCAATTACTATCATCCTTATCCTCTGTCGACTCTAATTATCTATGTCCTGTTTCAGTCAATTACTATCATCCTGATCCTCTGTCTATTCTAATTATCTATGTCCTGTTTCAGTCAATTACTATCATCCTGATCCTCTGTCCATTCTAATTATCTCTGTCCTGTTTCAGTCAATTACTATCATCCTGATCCTCTCTCTATTCTAAATATCTATGTCCAGTTTCAGTCAATTACTATGATCCTGATCCTCTGTCAACTCTAATTATCTATGACCTTTTTCAGTCAATTAATATCATCCTGATCCTCAGTCCATTCTAATTATCTATGTCCTGTTTCAGTCAATTACTATCATCCTGATCCTCTGCCTATTCTAATTATCTATGTCCTGTTTCAGTCAATTACTATCATCCTGATCCTCTGTCCATTCTAATTATCTATGTCCTGTTTCAGTCAATTACTATCATCCTGATCCTCTGTCCATTCTAATTATCTATGTCCTGTTTCAGTCAATTACTATCATCCTGATCCTCTGATCATTCTAATTATCTATGTCCTGTTTCAGTCAATTACTATCATCCTGGCCCTCTGTCCATTCTAATTATCTATGTCCTGTTTCAGTCAATTACTATCATCATGATCCTCTCTCCATTCTAATTATCTATGCCCTGTTTCAGTCAATTACTAACATCCTGATCCTCTGTCCATTCTAATTATCTATGTCCTGTTTCAGTCAATTACTATCATCCTGATCCTCAGTCCATTCTAATTATCTATGTCCTGTTTCAGTCAATTACTATCATCCTGATCCTCTGTCGACTCCAATTATCTATGGCCTGTTTCAGTCAATTACTATCATCCTGATCCTCTGTCTATTCTAATTATCTATGTCCTGTTTCAGTCAATTACTATCATCCTGATCCTCTGTCCATTCTAATTATCTCTGTCCTGTTTCAGTCAATTACTATCATCCTGATCCTCTGTCTATTCTAAATATCTATGTCCAGTTTCAGTCAATTACTATGATCCTGATCCTCTGTCTACTCTAATTATCTATGACCTTTTTCAGTCAATTAATTTCATCCTGATGCTCAGTCCATTCTAATTATCTATGTCCTGTTTCAGTCAATTACTATCATCCTGATCCTCTGCCTATTCTAATTATCTATGTCCTGTTTCAGTCAATTACTATCATCCTGATCCTCTGTCCATTCTAATTATCTATGTCCTGTTTCAGTCAATTACTATCATCCTGATCCTCTGTCCATTCTAATTATCTATGTCCTGTTTCAGTCAATTACTATCATCCCGATCCTCTGATCATTCTAATTATCTATGTCCTGTTTCAGTCAATTACTATCATCCCGGCCCTCTGTCCATTCTAATTATCTATGTCCTGTTTCAGTCAATTACTATCATCATGATCCTCTCTCCATTCTAATTATCTATGCCCTGTTTCAGTCAATTACTATCATCCTGATCCTCTGTCCATTCTAATTATCTATGTCCTGTTTCAGTCAATTACTATCATCCTGATCCTCAGTCCATTCTAATTATCTATGTCCTGTTTCAGTCAATTACTATCATCCTGATCCTCTGACTATTCTAAATATCTATGTCCAGTTTCAGTCAATTACTATGACCCTGATCCTCTGTCTACTCTAATTATCTATGACCTGTTTCAGACAATTAATATCATCCTGATCCTCAGTCCATTCTAATTATCTATGTCCTGTTTCAGTCAATTACTATCATCCTGATCCTCTGTCTATTCTAATTATCTATGTCCTGTTTCAGTCAATTACTATCATCCTGAACCTCTGTTCATTCTAATTATCTATGTCCTGTTTCAGTCAATTACTATCATCCTGACCCTCTGTCCATTCTAATTATCTATGTCCTGTTTCAGTCAATTACTATCATCCTGATAATCTGTCCATTTTAATTATCTGTGTCCTGTTTCAGTCAATTACTATCATCCTGATACTCTGTCTATTCTAATCATCTATGTCCTGTTTCAGTCAATTACTATCATCCTGATCCTCTGTGTATTCTAATTATCTATGTCATGTTTCAGTCAATCACTGTCATCCTGATCCTCTGTGTATTCTAAGTATCTATGTCCCGTTTCAGTCAATTACTATCATCCTGACTCTCTGTCTATTCTAATTATCTATGTCCTTTTTCAGTCAATTACTATCATCCTGACTCTCTGTCCATTCTGATTATCTATGTCCTGTTTCAGTCAATTACTATCATCCTTATCCTCTGTCGACTCTAATTATCTATGTCCTGTTTCAGTCAATTACTATCATCCTGATCCTCTGTCTATTCTAATTATCTATGTCCTGTTTCAGTCAATTACTATCATCCTGATCCTCTGTCCATTCTAATTATCTCTGTCCTGTTTCAGTCAATTACTATCATCCTGATCCTCTCTCTATTCTAAATATCTATGTCCAGTTTCAGTCAATTACTATGATCCTGATCCTCTGTCAACTCTAATTATCTATGACCTTTTTCAGTCAATTAATATCATCCTGATCCTCAGTCCATTCTAATTATCTATGTCCTGTTTCAGTCAATTACTATCATCCTGATCCTCTGCCTATTCTAATTATCTATGTCCTGTTTCAGTCAATTACTATCATCCTGATCCTCTGTCCATTCTAATTATCTATGTCCTGTTTCAGTCAATTACTATCATCCTGATCCTCTGTCCATTCTAATTATCTATGTCCTGTTTCAGTCAATTACTATCATCCTGATCCTCTGATCATTCTAATTATCTATGTCCTGTTTCAGTCAATTACTATCATCCTGGCCCTCTGTCCATTCTAATTATCTATGTCCTGTTTCAGTCAATTACTATCATCATGATCCTCTCTCCATTCTAATTATCTATGCCCTGTTTCAGTCAATTACTAACATCCTGATCCTCTGTCCATTCTAATTATCTATGTCCTGTTTCAGTCAATTACTATCATCCTGATCCTCAGTCCATTCTAATTATCTATGTCCTGTTTCAGTCAATTACTATCATCCTGATCCTCTGTCGACTCCAATTATCTATGGCCTGTTTCAGTCAATTACTATCATCCTGATCCTCTGTCTATTCTAATTATCTATGTCCTGTTTCAGTCAATTACTATCATCCTGATCCTCTGTCCATTCTAATTATCTCTGTCCTGTTTCAGTCAATTACTATCATCCTGATCCTCTGTCTATTCTAAATATCTATGTCCAGTTTCAGTCAATTACTATGATCCTGATCCTCTGTCTACTCTAATTATCTATGACCTTTTTCAGTCAATTAATTTCATCCTGATGCTCAGTCCATTCTAATTATCTATGTCCTGTTTCAGTCAATTACTATCATCCTGATCCTCTGCCTATTCTAATTATCTATGTCCTGTTTCAGTCAATTACTATCATCCTGATCCTCTGTCCATTCTAATTATCTATGTCCTGTTTCAGTCAATTACTATCATCCTGATCCTCTGTCCATTCTAATTATCTATGTCCTGTTTCAGTCAATTACTATCATCCCGATCCTCTGATCATTCTAATTATCTATGTCCTGTTTCAGTCAATTACTATCATCCCGGCCCTCTGTCCATTCTAATTATCTATGTCCTGTTTCAGTCAATTACTATCATCATGATCCTCTCTCCATTCTAATTATCTATGCCCTGTTTCAGTCAATTACTATCATCCTGATCCTCTGTCCATTCTAATTATCTATGTCCTGTTTCAGTCAATTACTATCATCCTGATCCTCAGTCCATTCTAATTATCTATGTCCTGTTTCAGTCAATTACTATCATCCTGATCCTCTGTCGACTCCAATTATCTATGTCCTGTTTCAGTCAATTACTATCATCCTGATCCTCTGTCTATTCTAATTATCTATGTCCTGTTTCAGTCAATTACTATCATCATGATCCTCTGACTATTCTAAATATCTATGTCCAGTTTCAGTCAATTACTATGACCCTGATCCTCTGTCTACTCTAATTATCTATGACCTGTTTCAGACAATTAATATCATCCTGATCCTCAGTCCATTCTAATTATCTATGTCCTGTTTCAGTCAATTACTATCATCCTGATCCTCTGCCTATTCTAATTATCGATGTCCTGTTTCAGTCAATTACTATCATCCTGATCCTCTGTCCATTCTAATTATCTATGTCCTGTTTCAGTCAATTACTATCATCATGATCCTCTCTCCATTCTAATTATCTATGCCCTGTTTCAGTCAATTACTATCATCCTGATCCTCTGTCCATTCTAATTATCTCTGTCCCGTTTCAGTCAATTACGATCATCCTGATCCTCTGTCCATTCTAATTATCTATGTCCTGTTTCAGTCAATTACGATCATCCTGATCCTCTGTCCATTCTAATCATCAATGTCCTGTTACAGTCACTTACTATCAGCCTGATCCTCTGTCCATTCTAATTATCTATGTCCTGTTTCAGTCAATTACTATCATCCTGATCCTCTTTCCATTCTAATTATCTATGTCCTGTTTCAGTCAATTACTATCATCCTGATCCTCTGTCTATTCTAATTATCTATGTCCTGTTTCAGTCAATTACTATCATCCTGATCCTCTGTCTATTCTAATTATCTATGTCCTGTTTCAGTCAATTACTATCATCCTGATCCTCTGTCTATTCTAATTATCTATGTCCTGTTTCAGTCAATTACTATCATCCTGATCCTCTGAACATTCTAATTATCTATGTCCTGTTTCAGTCAATTAGTATCATCCTGATCCTCTGTCTATTCTAATTATCTGTGTCCTGTTTCAGTCAATTACTATCAACCTGATCCTCTGAACATTCTAATTATCTATGTCCTGTTTCAGTCAATTAATATCATCCTGAACCTCAGTTCATTCTAATTATCGTTGTCCTGTTTCAGTCAATTACTATCATCCTGACCCTCTGTCCATTCAAATTATCTATGTCCTGTTTCAGTCAATTACTATCATCCTGATAATCTGTCCATTTTAATTATCTGTGTCCTGTTTCAGTCAATTACTATCATCCTGATACTCTGTCTATTCTAATCATCTATGTCCTGTTTCAGTCAATTACTATCATCCTGATCCTCTGTGTATTCTAATTATCTATGTCCTGTTTCAGTCAATTACTATCATCCTGATCCTCAGTCCATTCTAATTATCTATGTCATGTTTCAGTCAATTACTATCATCCTGATCCTCTGAACATTCTAATTATCTATGTCCTGTTTCAGTCAATTAGTATCATCCTGATCCTCTGTCTATTCTAATTATCTATGTCCTGTTTCAGTCAATTACTATCAACCTGATCCTCTGAACATTCTAATTATCTATGTCCTGTTTCAGTCAATTACGATCATCCTGAACCTCTGTTCATTCTAATTATCGTTGTCCTGTTTCAGTCAATTACTATCATCCTGATCCTCTGTCCATTCTAATTATCTATGTCCCGTTTCAGTCAATTACTGTTATCCTGATCCTCTGAACATTCTAATTATCTATGTCCTGTTTCAGTCAATTACTATCATCCTGACCCTCTGTCCATTCTAATTATCTATGTCCTGTTTCAGTCAATTACTATCATCCTGATAATCTGTCCATTTTATTTATCTGTGTCCTGTTTCAGTCAATTACTATCATCCTGATCCTCTGTCCATTCTAATTATCTGTGCCCTGTTTCAGTCAATTACTATCATCCTGATCCTCTGTCTATTCTAATCATCTATGTCCTGTTTCAGTCAATTACTATCATCCTGATCCTCTGTGTATTCTAATTATCTATGTCCTGTTTCAGTCAATTACTATCATCCTGATCCTCTGTGTATTCTAATTATCTGTGTCCTGTTTCAGTCAATATTACAATCATCCTGATCCTCTGTCTACTCTAATCATCTATGTCCTGTTTCAGTCAATTACTATCATCCTGGCCCTCTGTCCATTCTAATTATCTATGTCCTGTTTCAGTCAATTACTATCATCATGATCCTCTCTCCATTCTAATTATCTATGCCCTGTTTCAGTCAATTACTATCATCCTGATCCTCTGTCCATTCTAATTATCTCTGTCCCGTTTCAGTCAATTACGATCATCCTGATCCTCTGTCCATTCTAATCATCTATGTCCTGTTTCAGTCACTTACTATCAGCCTGATCCTCTGTCCATTCTAATTATCTATGTCCTGTTTCAGTCAATTACGATCATCCTGATCCTCTGTCCATTCTAATCATCTATGTCCTGTTTCAGTCACTTACTATCAGCCTGATCCTCTTTCCATTCTAATTATCTATGTCCTGTTTCAGTCAATTACTATCAGCCTGATCCTCTGTCCATTCTAATTATCTATGTCCTGTTTCAGTCAATTACTATCATCCTGATCCTCTGAACATTCTAATTATCTATGTCCTGTTTCAGTCAATTAGTATCATCCTGATCCTCTGTCTATTCTAATTATCTATGTCCTGTTTCAGTCAATTACTATCATCCTGATCCTCTGAACATTCTAATTATCTATGTCCTGTTTCAGTCAATTAGTATCATCCTGATCCTCTGTCTATTCTAATTATCTATGTCCTGTTTCAGTCAATTACTATCATCCTGATCCTCTGAACATTCTAATTATCTATGTCCTGTTTCAGTCAATTAGTATCATCCTGATCCTCTGTCTATTCTAATTATCTATGTCCTGTTTCAGTCAATTACTATCATCCTGAGACTCTGAACATTCTAATTATCTATGTCCTGTTTCAGTCAATTAGTATCATCCTGATCCTCTGTCTATTCTAATTATCTATGTCCTGTTTCAGTCAATTACTATCATCCTGATCCTCTGTCTATTCTAATTATCTATGTCCTGTGTTCAGTCAATTACTATCATCCTGATCCTCTGTCCATTCTGATTTTCTAAGACCTGTTTCAGTCAATTACTATCATCCTGATCCTCTGAACATTCTAATTATCTATGTCCTGTTTCAGTCAATTAGTATCATCCTGATCCTCTGTCTATTCTAATTATCTATGTCCTGTTTCAGTCAATTACTATCATCCTGATCCTCTGAACATTCTAATTATCTATGTCCTGTTTCAGTCAATTAGTATCATCCTGATCCTCTGTCTATTCTAATTATCTATGTCCTGTTTCAGTCAATTACTATCAACCTGATCCTCTGAACATTCTAATTATCTATGTCCTGTATCAGTCAATTACTATCTTCCTGAACCTCTGTTCATTCTAATTATCGTTGTCCTGTTTCAGTCAATTACTATCATCCTGATCCTCTGTCCATTCTAATTATCTATGTCCCGTTTCAGTCAATTACTCTTATCCTGATCCTCTGAACATTCTAATTATCTATGTCCTGTTTCAGTCAATTACTATCATCCTGACCCTCTGTCCATTCTAATTATCTATGTCCTTTTTCAGTCAATTACTATCATCCTGATAATCTGTCCATTTTAATTATCTGTGTCCTGTTTCAGTCAATTACTATCATCCTGATACTCTGTCTATTCTAATCATCTATGACCTGTTTCAGTCAATTACTATCATCCTGATCCTCTGTGTATTCTAATTATCTATGTCCTGTTTCAGTCAATTACTATCATCCTGATCCTCTGTGTATTCTAATTATCTGTGTCCTGTTTCAGTCAATATTACAATCATCCTGATCCTCTGTCTACTCTAATCATCTATGTCCTGTTTCAGTCAATTACTATCATCCTGATCCTCTGTGTATTCTAATTATCTATGTCCCGTTTCAGTCAATTACTATCATCCTGACTCTCTGTCTATTCTAATTATCTATGTCCTGTTTCAGTCAATTACTATCATCCTGATCCTCTGTCTGTTTTAATCATCTATGTCCTGTTTCAGTCAATTACTATCATCCTGATCCTCTGTCCATTCTAATTATCTATGTCATGTTTCAGTCAATTACTATCATCCTGATCCTCTGTGTATTCTAAGTATCTATGTCCCGTTTCAGTCAATTACTATCATCCTGACTCTCTGACTATTCTAATTATCTATGTCCTTTTTCAGTCAATTACTATCATCCTGACTCTCTGTCCATTCTGATTATCTATGTCCTGTTTCAGTCAATTACTATCATCCTGATTCTCTGTCGACTCTAATTATCTATGTCCTGTTTCAGTCAATTACTATCATCCTGATCCTCTGTCTATTCTAATTATCTATGTCCTGTTTCAGTCAATTACTATCATCCTGATCCTCTGTCCATTCTAATTATCTATGTCCTGTTTCAGTCAATTACTATCATCCTGATCCTCTGTCTATTCTAATTATCTATGTCCAGTTTCAGTCAATTACTATGATCCTGATCCTCTGTTCATTCTAATTATCGTTGTCCTGTTTCAGTCAATTACTATCATCCTGATCCTCTGTCCATTCTAATTATCTATGTCCCGTTTCAGTCAATTACTGTTATCCTGATCCTGTGAACATTCTAATTATCTATGTCCTGTTTCAGTCAATTACTATCATCCTGAACCTCTGTTCATTCTAATTATCGTTGTCCTGTTTCAGTCAATTACTATCATCCTGATCCTCTGTCCATTCTAATTATCTATGTCCCGTTTCAGTCAATTACTGTTATCCTGATCCTCTGAACATTCTAATTATCTATGTCCTGTTTCAGTCAATTACTATCATCCTGACCCTCTGTCCATTCTAATTATCTATGTCCTGTTTCAGTCAATTACTATAATCCTGATAATCTGTCCATTTTATTTATCTGTGTCCTGTTTCAGTCAATTACTATCATCCTGATCCTCTGTCCATTCTAATTATCTGTGCCCAGTTTCAGTCAATTACTATCATCCTGATCCTCTGTCCATTCAAATCATCTATGTCCTGCTTCAGTCAATTACTACCATCCTGATCCTCTGTGTATACTAATTATCTATGTCCTGTTTCAGTCAATTACTATCATCATGATCCTCTGTGTATTCTAATTATCTGTGTCCTGTTCCAGTCAATATTACAATCATCCTGATCCTCTGTCTACTCTAATCATCTATGTCCTGTTTCAGTCAATTACTATCATCCTGATCCTCTGTGTATTCTAATTATCTATGTCCCGTTTCAGTCAATTACTATCATCCTGACTCTCTGTCTATTCTAATTATCTATGCCCTGTTTCAGTCAATTACTATCATCCTGATCCTCTGTCTGTTCTAATTATCTATGTCCTGTTTCAGTCAATTACTATCATCCTGATCCTCTGTCCATTCTAATTATCTATGTCATGTTTCAGTCAATTACTATCATCCTGATCCTCTGTGTATTCTAAGTATCTATGTCCCGTTTCAGTCAATTACTATCATCCTGACTCTCTGTCTATTCTAATTATCTATGTCCTTTTTCAGTCAATTACTATCATCCTGACTCTCTGTCCATTCTGATTATCTATGTCCTGTTTCAGTCAATTACTATCATCCTGAACCTCTGTTCATTCTAATTATCGTTGTCCTGTTTCAGTCAATTACTATCATCCTGATCCTCTGTCCATTCTAATTATCTATGTCCCGTTTCAGTCAATTACTGTTATCCTGATCCTCTGAACATTCTAATTATCTATGCCCTGTTTCAGTCAATTACTATCATCCTGACCCTCTATCCATTCTAATTATCTATGTCCTGTTTCAGTCAATTACTATCATCCTGATAATCTGTCCATTTTAATTATCTGTGTCCTGTTTCAGTCAATTACTATCATCCTAATACTCTGTCTATTCTAATCATCTATGTCCTGTTTCAGTCAATTACTATCATCCTGATCCTCTGTGTATTCTAATTATCTATGTCCTGTTTCAGTCAATTACTATCATCCTGATCGTCAGTGTATTCTAATTATCTGTGTCCTGTTTCAGTCAATATTACTATCATCCTGAACCTCTGTCTATTCTAATCATCTATGTCCTGTTTCAGTCAATTACTATCATCCTGATCCTCTGTGTATTCTAATTATCTATGTCCCGTTTCAGTCAATTACTATCATCCTGACTCTCTGTCTATTCTAATTATCTATGTCCTGTTTCAGTCAATTACTATCATCCTGATCCTCTGTCTGTTCTAATTATCTATGTCCTGTTTCAGTCAATTACTATCATCCTGATCCTCTTTCCATTCTAATTATCTATGTCATGTTTCAGTCAATTAATATCATCCTGATCCTCTGTGTATTCTAAGTATCTATGTCCCGTTTCAGTCAATTACTATCATCCTGACTCTCTGTCTATTCTAATTATCTATGTCCTGTTTCAGTCAATTACTATCATCCTGATCCTCTGTCGACACTAATTATCTATGTCCTGTTTCAGTCAATTACTATCATCCTGATCCTCTGTCTATTCTAATTATCTATGTCCCGTTTCAGTCAATTACTATCATCCTGACTCTCTGTCTATTCTAATTATCTATGTCCTGTTTCAGTCAATTACTATCATCCTGATCCTCTGAACATTCTAATTATCTATGTCCTGTTTCAGTCAATTAGTATCATCCTGATCCTCTGTCTGTTCTAATTATCTATATCCTGTTTCAGTCAATTACTATCATCCTGATCCTCTGTCCATTCTAATTATCTATGTCATGTTTCAGTCAATTACTATCATCCTGATCCTCTGTGTATTCTAAGTATCTATGTCCCGTTTCAGTCAATTACTATCATCCTGACTCTCTGTCTATTCTAATTATCTATGTCCTTTTTCAGTCAATTACTATCATCCTGACTCTCTGTCCATTCTGATTATCTATGTCCTGTTTCAGTCAATTACTATCATCCTGATCCTCTGTCTATTCTAATTATCTATGTCCTGTTTCAGTCAAATACTATCATCCTGATCCTCTGTCCATTCTAATTATCTATGTCCTGTTTCAGTCAATTACTATCATCCTGATCCTCTGTCTATTCTAATTATCTATGTCCAGTTTCAGTCAATTACTATGATCCTGATCCTCTGTCTACTCTAATTATCTATGACCTTTTTCAGTCAATTAATATCATCCTGATCCTCAGTCCATTCTAATTATCTAGGTCCTGTTTCAGTCACTTACTATCATCCTGATCCTCTGAACATTCTAATTATCTATGTCCTGTTTCAGTCAATTAGTATCATCCTGATCCTCTGTCTATTCTAATTATCTATGTCCTGTTTCAGTCAATTACAATCAACCTGATCCTCTGAACATTCTAATTATCTATGTCCTGTTTCAGTCAATTACTATCATCCTGAACCTCTGTTCATTCTAATTATCGTTGTCCTGTTTCAGTCAATTACTATCATCCTGATCCTCTGTCCATTCTAATTATCTATGTCCCGTTTCAGTCAATTACTGTTATCCTGATCCTCTGAACATTCTAATTATCTATGTCCTGTTTCAGTCAATTACTATCATCCTGACCCTCTGTCCATTCTTATTATCTATGTCCTGTTTCAGTCAATTACTATAATCCTGATAATCTGTCCATTTTATTTATCTGTGTCCTGTTTCAGTCAATTACTATCATCCTGATCCTCTGTCCATTCTAATTATCTGTTCCCTGTTTCAGTCAATTACTATCATCCTGATCCTCTGTCTATTCTAATCATCTATGTCCTGTTTCAGTCAATTACTATCATCCTGATCCTCTGTGTATTCTAATTATCTATGTCCTGTTTCAGTCAATTACTATCATCCTGATCCTCTGTGTATTCTAATTATCTATGTCCTGTTTCAGTCAATATTACAATCATCCTGATCCTCTGTCTACTCTAATCATCTATGTCCTGTTTCAGTCAATTACTATCATCCTGATCCTCTGTGTATTCTAATTATCTATGTCCCGTTTCAGTCAATTACTATCATCCTGACTCTCTGTCTATTCTAATTATCTATGCCCTGTTTCAGTCAATTACTATCATCCTGATCCTCTGTCTGTTCTAATTATCTATGTCCTGTTTCAGTCAATTACTATCATCCTGATCCTCTGTCCATTCTAATTATCTATGTCATGTTTCAGTCAATTACTATCATCCTGATCCTCTGTGTATTCTAAGTATCTATGTCCCGTTTCAGTCAATTACTATCATCCTGACTCTCTGTCTATTCTAATTATCTATGTCCTTTTTCAGTCAATTACTATCATCCTGACTCTCTGTCCATTCTGATTATCTATGTCCTGTTTCAGTCAATTACTATCATCCTGAACCTCTGTTCATTCTAATTATCGTTGTCCTGTTTCAGTCAATTACTATCATCCTGATCCTCTGTCCATTCTAATTATCTATGTCCCGTTTCAGTCAATTACTGTTATCCTGACCCTCTGTCCATTCTAATTATCTATGTCCTGTTTCAGTCAATTACTATCATCCTGATAATCTGTCCATTTTAATTATCTGTGTCCTGTTTCAGTCAATTACTATCATCCTGATACTCTGTCTATTCTAATCATCTATGTCCTGTTTCAGTCAATTACTATCATCCTGATCCTCTGTGTATTCTAATTATCTATGTCCTGTTTCAGTCAATTACTATCATCCTGATCGTCAGTGTATTCTAATTATCTGTGTCCTGTTTCATTCAATATTACTATCATCCTGATCCTCTGTCTATTCTAATCATCTATGTCCTGTTTCAGTCAATTACTATCATCCTGATCCTCTGTGTATTCTAATTATCTATGTCCCGTTTCAGTCAATTACTATCATCCTGACTCTCTGTCTATTCTAATTATCTATGTCCTGTTTCAGTCAATTACTATCATCCTGATCCTCTGTCTGTTCTAATTATCTATGTCCTGTTTCAGTCAATTACTATCATCCTGATCCTCTGTCCATTCTAATTATCTATGTCATGTTTCAGTCAATTACTATCATCCTGATCCTCTGTGTATTCTAAGTATCTATGTCCCGTTTCAGTCAATTACTATCATCCTGACTCTCTGTCTATTCTAATTATCTATGTCCTTTTTCAGTCAATTACTATCATCCTGACTCTCTGTCCATTCTGATTATCTATGTCCTGTTTCAGTCAATTACTATCATCCTGATCCTCTGTCGACTCTAATTATCTATGTCCTGTTTCAGTCAATTACTATCATCCTGATCCTCTGTCTATTCTAATTATCTATGTCCTGTTTCAGTCAATTACTATCATCCTGATCCTCTGTCCATTCTAATTATCTATGTCCTGTTTCAGTCAATTACTATAATCCTGATCCTCTGTCTATTCTAATTATCTATGTCCTGTTTCAGTCAATTACTATCATCCTGATCCTCTGTCTACTCTAATTATCTATGACCTTTTTCAGTCAATTAATATCATCCTGATCCTCAGTCCATTCTAATTATCTATGTCATGTTTCAGTCAATTACTATCATCCTGATCCTCTGAACATTCTAATTATCTATGTCCTGTTTCAGTCAATTAGTATCATCCTGATCCTCTGTCTATTCTAATTATCTATGTCCTGTTTCAGTCAATTACTATCAACCTGATCCTCTGAACATTCTAATTATCGATGTCCTGTTTCAGTCAATTACTATCATCCTGAACCTCTGTTCATTCTAATTATCGTTGTCCTGTTTCAGTCAATTACTATCATCCTGATCCTCTGTCCATTCTAATTATCTATGTCCCGTTTCAGTCAATTACTGTTATCCTGATCCTCTGAACATTCTAATTATCTATGTCCTGTTTCAGTCAATTACTATCATCCTGACCCTCTGTCCATTCTAATTATCTATGTCCTGTTTCAGTCAATTACTATCATCCTGATAATCTGTCCATTTTATTTATCTGTGTCCTGTTTCAGTCAATTACTATCATCCTGATCCTCTGTCCATTCTAATTATCTGTGCCCTGTTTCAGTCAATTACTATCATCCTGATCCTCTGTCTATTCTAATCATCTATGTCCTGTTTCAGTCAATTACTATCATCCTGATCCTCTGTCCATTTTAATTATCTATGTCCTGTTTCAGTCAATTACTATCATCCTGATCCTCTGTGTATTCTAATTATCTGTGTCCTGTTTCAGTCAATATTACAATCATCCTGATCCTCTGTCTACTCTAATCATCTATGTCCTGTTTCAGTCAATTACTATCATCCTGATCCTCTGTGTATTCTTATTATCTATGTCCCGTTTCAGTCAATTACTATCATCCTGACTCTCTGTCTATTCTAATTATCTATGCCCTGTTTCAGTCAATTACTTTCATCCTGATCCTCTGTCTGTTCTAATTATCTATGTCCTGTTTCAGTCAATTACTATCATCCTGATCCTCTGTCCATTCTAATTATCTATGTCATGTTTCAGTCAATTACTATCATCCTGATCCTCTGTGTATTCTACGTATCTATGTCCCGTTTCAGTCAATTACTATCATCCTGACTCTCTGTCTATTCTAATTATCTATGTCCTTTGTCAGTCAATTACTATCATCCTGACTCTCTGTCCATTCTGATTATCTATGTCCTGTTTCAGTCAATTACTATCATCCTGATCCTCTGTCGACTCTAATTATCTATGTCCTGTTTCAGTCAATTACTAACAAACTGATCCTCTGTCCATTCTAATTATCTATGTCCTGTTTCAGTCAATTACTATGATCCTGATCCTCTGTCTACTCTAATTATCTATGACCTTTTTCAGTCAATTACTATCATCCTGATCCTCTGTCCATTCTAATTATCTATGTCCTGTTTCAGTCAATTAATATCATCCTGATCCTCAGTCCATTCCAATTATCTATGTCCTGTTTCAGTCAATTACTATCATCCTGATCCTCTGCCTATTCTAATTATCTATGTCCTGTTTCAGTCAATTACTATCATCCTGATCCTCTGTCCATTCTAATTATCTATGTCCTGTTTCAGTCAATTACTATCATCCTGATCCTCTGTCCATTCTAATTATCTATGTCCTGTTTCAGTCAATTACTATCATCCTGATCCTCTGACCATTCTAATTATCTATGTCCTGTTTCAGTCAATTACTATCATCCTGGCCCTCTGTCCATTCTAATTATCTATGTCCTGTTTCAGTCAATTACTATCATCATGATCCTCTCTCCATTCTAATTATCTATGCCCTGTTTCAGTCAATTACTATCATCGTGATCCTCTGTCCATTCTAATTATCTCTGTCCCGTTTCAGTCAATTACTGTCATCCTGATCCTCTGTCCATTCTAATCATCTATGTCCTGTTTCAGTCACTTAGTATCAGCCTGATCCTCTGTCCATTCTAATTATCTATGTCCTGTTTCAGTTAATTACTATCATCCTGATCCTCTGTCCATTCTAATTATCTATGTCCTGTTTCAGTCAATTACTATCATCCTGATCCTCTGTCCATTCTAAATATCTATGTCCAGTTTCAGTCAATTACTATCATCCTGATCCTCTGTCTACTCTAATTATCTATGACCTGTTTCAGTCACTTACTATCATCCTGATCCTCTGTCCCTTCTAATTATCTATGTCCCGTTTCAGTCAATTACTATCATCCTGATCCTCTGTCCATTCTAATTATCTATGTCCTGTTTCAGTCAATTACTATCATCCTGATCCTCTGTCCATTCTAATTATCTATGTCCTGTTTCAGTCAATTACTATCATCCTGATCCTCTGACCAATCTAATTATCTATGTCCTGTTTCAGTCAATTACTATCATCCTGATCCTCTGTCCATTCTAATTATCTATGTCCTGTTTCAGTCAATTACTATCATCATGATCCTCTCGCCATTCTAATTATCTATGCCCTGTTTCAGTGAATTACTATCATCCTGATCCTCTGTCCATTCTAATTATCTCTGTCCCGTTTCAGTCAATTACTGTCATCCTGATCCTCTGAACATTCTAATTATCTATGTCCTGTTTCAGTCAATTACTATCTGCCTGATCCTCTGTCCATTCTAATTATCTCTGTCCCGTTTCAGTCAATTACTATCATCCTGATCCTCTGACCATTCTAATCATCTATGTCCTGTTTCAGTCACTTACTATCAGCCTGATCCTCTGTCCATTCTAATTATCTATGTCCTGTTTCAGTCAATTACTATCTGCCTGATCCTCTGTCCATTCTAATTATCTATGTCCTGTTTCAGTCAATTACGATCATCCTGATCCTCTGTCCATTCTAATCATCTATGTCCTGTTTCAGTCACTTACTATCAGCCTGATCCTCTGTCCATTCTAATTATCTATGTCCTGTTTCAGTCAATTACTATCATCCTGATCCTCTTTCCATTCTAATTATCTATGTCCTGTTTCAGTCAATTACTATCAGCCTGATCCTCTGCCCATTCTAATTATCTATGTCCTGTTTCAGTCAATTACTATCATCCTGATCCTCGGTCCATTCAAATTATCTGTGTTCTGTTTCAGTCAATATTACAATCATCCTGATCCTCTGTCCATTCTAATTATCTATGTCCTGTTTCAGACAATATTACTATCATCGTGATCCTCTGTCGATTCTAATTATCTATGTCCTGTTTCAGTCAATATTACTATCATCCTGATCCTCTGTCTACTCTAATCATCTATGTCCTGTTTCAGTCAATTACTGTCATCCTGATCCTCTGTCCATTCTAATTATCTATGTCCTGTTTCAGTCAATATTACTATCATCCTGATCCTCTGTCCATTCTGATTATCTATTTCCTGTTTCAGTCAATTAATATCATCCTCATCCTCTGTGTATTCTAATTATCTATGTCCCGTTTCAGTCAATTACTGTCATCCTGACTCAGTGTCTATTCTAATTATCTATGTCCTGTTTCAGTCAGTTGCTATCATCCTGATCCTCTGTCCATTCTAATTATCTCTGTCCCGTTTCAGTCAATTACTGTCATCCTGATCCTCTGAACATTCTAATTATTTATGTCCTGTTTCAGTCAATTACTATCATCCTGATCCTCTGTCCATTCTAATTATCTCTGTCCCGTTTCAGTCAATTACTATCATTCTGATCCTCTGTCCATTCTAATTAGCTCTGTCCTGTTTCAGTCAATTACTATCATCCTGATCCTCTGTCCATTCTAATTATCTATGTCCTGTTTCAGTCAATTGCTATCATCCTGATCCTCTGTCCATTCCAATTATCTATGTCCTGTTTCAGTCAATTACTATCATCCTGATCCTCTGTCCATTCTAATTATCTATGTCCTGTTTCAGTCAATTATTATCAGCCTGATCCTCTGTCCATTCTAATTATCTATGTCCTGTTTCAGTCAATTACGATCATCATGATCCTCTGTCCATTCTAATCATCTATGTCCTGTTTCAGTCAATTACTATCATTCTGATCCTCTGTCCATTCTAATTATCTCTGTCCTGTTTCAGTCAATTACTATCATCCTGATCCTCTGTCCATTCTAATTATCTATGTCCTGTTTCAGTCAATTGCTATCATCCTGATCCTCTGTCCATTCCAATTATCTATGTCCTGTTTCAGTCAATTACTATCATCCTGATCCTCTGTCCATTCTAATTATCTATGTCCTGTTTCAGTCAATTATTATCAGCCTGATCCTCTGTCCATTCTAATTATCTATGTCCTGTTTCAGTCAATTACTGTCATCCTGATCCTCTGTCTATTCTAATTATCTATGTCCTGTTTCAGTCAATTACTATCATACTGATCCTCTGTCCATTCTGATTATCTGTGTCCCGTTTCAGTCAATTACTGTCATCCTGATCCTCTGAACATTCTAATTATCTATGTCCTGTTTCAGTCAATTACTATCATCCTGATCCTATGAACATTGTAATTATCTATGTCCTGTTTCAGTCAATTGCTATCATCCTGATCCTCTGTCTATTCTAATTATCTATGTCCTGTTTCAGTCAATTACTATCATCCTGATCCTCTGTGTATTCAAATTATCTGTGTCCTGTTTCAGTCAATATTACTATCATCCTGATCCTCTGTCCATTCTAATTATCTATGTCCTGTTTCAGTCAATTACTATCATCCTGATCCTCTCTGTATTCTAATTATCTATGTCCCGTTTCAATCAATTACTATCATACTGACTCTCTGTCTATTCTAATTATCTATGTCCTGTTTCAGTCAATTACTATCATCCTGATCCTCTGTCTGTTCTAATTATCTATGTCCTGTTTCAGTCAATTACTATCATCCTGATCCTCTGTCCATTCTAATTATCTATGTCATGTTTCAGTCAATTACTATCATCCTGATCCTCTGTGTATTCTAAGTATCTATGTCCCGTTTCAGTCAATTACTATCATCCTGACTCTCTGTCTATTCTAATTATCTATGTCCTTTTTCAGTCAATTACTATCATCCTGACTCCCTGTCCATTCTGATTATCTATGTCCTGTTTCAGTCAATTACTATCATCCTGATCCTCTGTCGACTCTAATTATCTATGTCCTGTTTCAGTCAATTACTATCATCCTGATCCTCTGTCTATTCTAATTATCTATGTCCTGTTTCAGTCAATTACTATCATCCTGATCCTCTGTCCATTCTAATTATCTATGTCCTGTTTCAGTCAATTACTATCATCCTGATCCTCTGTCTATTCTAAATATCTATGTCCAATTTCAGCCAATTACTATCATCCTGATCCTCTGTCTACTCTAATTATCTATGACCTGTTTCAGTCAATTAATATCATCCTGATCCTCTGACCATTCTAATTATCTATGTCCTGTTTCAGTCAATTACTATCATCCTGGCCCTCTGTCCATTCTAATTATCTATGTCCTGTTTCAGTCAATTACTATCATCATGATCCTCTCTCCATTCTAATTATCTATGCCCTGTTTCAGTCAATTACTATCATCGTGATCCTCTGTCCATTCTAATTATCGCTGTCCCGTTTCAGTCAATTACTGTCATCCTGATCCTCTGAACATTCTAATTATCTATGTCCTGTTTCAGTCAATTACGATCATCCTGATCCTCTGTCCATTCTAATCATCTATGTCCTGTTTCAGTCACTTAGTATCAGCCTGATCCTCTGTCCATTCTAATTATCTATGTCCTGTTTCAGTTAATTACTATCATCCTGATCCTCTGTCCATTCTAATTATCTATGTCCTGTTTCAGTCAATTACTATCATCCTGATCCTCTGTCCATTCTAAATATCTATGTCCAGTTTCAGTCAATTACTATCATCCTGATCCTCTGTCTACTCTAATTATCTATGACCTGTTTCAGTCACTTACTATCATCCTGATCCTCTGTCCATTCTAATATCTATGTCCCGTTTCAGTCAATTACTATCATCCTGATCCTCTGTCCATTCTAATTATCTATGTCCTGTTTCAGTCAATTACTATCATCCTGATCCTCTGTCCATTCTAATTATCTATGTCCTGTTTCAGTCAATTACTATCATCCTGATCCTCTGACCAATCTAATTATCTATGTCCTGTTTCAGTCAATTACTATCATCCTGACCCTCTGTCCATTCTAATTATGTATGTCCTGTTTCAGTCAGTTACTATCATCATGACCCTCTCGCCATTCTAATTATCTATGCCCTGTTTCAGTGAATTACTATCATCCTGATCCTCTGTCCATTCTAATTATCTCTGTCCCGTTTCAGTCAATTACTGTCATCCTGATCCTCTGATCATTCTAATTATCTATGTCCTGTTTCAGTCAATTACTATCTGACTGATCCTCTGTCCATTCTAATTATCTATGTCCTGTTTCAGTCAATTACGATCATCATGATCCTCTGTCCATTCTAATCATCTATGTCCTGTTTCAGTCACTTACTATCAGCCTGATCCTCTGTCCATTCTAATTATCTATGTCCTGTTTCAGTCAATCACTATCTGCCTGATCCTCTGTCCATTCTAATTATCTATGTCCTGTTTCAGTCAATTACGATCATCCTGATCCTCTGTCCATTCTAATCATCTATGTCCTGTTTCAGTCACTTACTATCAGCCTGATCCTCTGTCCATTCTAATTATCTATGTCCTGTTTCAGTCAATTACTATCATCCTGATCCTCTTTCCATTCTAATTATCTATGTCCTGTTTCAGTCAATTACTATCAGCCTGATCCTCTGTCCATTCTAATTATCTATGTCCTGTTTCAGTCAATTACTATCATCCTGATCCTCGGTCCATTCAAATTATCTGTGTCCTGTTTCAGTCAATATTACAATCATCCTGATTCTCTGTCCATTCTAATTATCTATGTCCTGTTTCAGTCAATTTTACTATCATCCTGATCCTCTGTCTACTCTAATCATCTATGTCCTGTTTCAGTCAATTACTGTCATCCTGATCCTCTGTCCATTCTAATTATCTATGTCCTGTTTCAGTCAATATTACTATCATCCTGATCCTCTGTCCATTCTGATTATCTATTTCCTGTTTCAGTCAATTAATATCATCCTCATCCTCTGTGTATTCAATTATCTATGTCCCGTTTCAGTCAATTACTGTCATCCTGACTCAGTGTCTATTCTAATTATCTATGTCCTGTTTCAGTCAGTTGCTATCATCCTGATCCTCTGTCCATTCTAATTATCTCTGTCCCGTTTCAGTCAATTACTGTCATCCTGATCCTCTGAACATTCTAATTATCTATGTCCTGTTTCAGTCAATTACTATCATCCTGATCCTCTGTCCATTCTAATTATCTATGTCCTGTTTCAGTCAATTACTATCATCCTGATCCTCTGTCTATTCTAAATATCTATGTCCAATTTCAGCCAATTACTATCATCCTGATCCTCTGTCTACTCTAATTATCTATGACCTGTTTCAGTCAATTAATATCATCCTGATCCTCTGACCATTCTAATTATCTATGTCCTGTTTCAGTCAATTACTATCATCCTGGCCCTCTGTCCATTCTAATTATCTATGTCCTGTTTCAGTCAATTACTATCATCATGATCCTCTCTCCATTCTAATTATCTATGCCCTGTTTCAGTCAATTACTATCATCGTGATCCTCTGTCCATTCTAATTATCGCTGTCCCGTTTCAGTCAATTACTGTCATCCTGATCCTCTGAACATTCTAATTATCTATGTCCTGTTTCAGTCAATTACGATCATCCTGATCCTCTGTCCATTCTAATCATCTATGTCCTGTTTCAGTCACTTAGTATCAGCCTGATCCTCTGTCCATTCTAATTATCTATGTCCTGTTTCAGTTAATTACTATCATCCTGATCCTCTGTCCATTCTAATTATCTATGTCCTGTTTCAGTCAATTACTATCATCCTGATCCTCTGTCCATTCTAAATATCTATGTCCAGTTTCAGTCAATTACTATCATCCTGATCCTCTGTCTACTCTAATTATCTATGACCTGTTTCAGTCACTTACTATCATCCTGATCCTCTGTCCATTCTAATATCTATGTCCCGTTTCAGTCAATTACTATCATCCTGATCCTCTGTCCATTCTAATTATCTATGTCCTGTTTCAGTCAATTACTATCATCCTGATCCTCTGTCCATTCTAATTATCTATGTCCTGTTTCAGTCAATTACTATCATCCTGATCCTCTGACCAATCTAATTATCTATGTCCTGTTTCAGTCAATTACTATCATCCTGACCCTCTGTCCATTCTAATTATGTATGTCCTGTTTCAGTCAGTTACTATCATCATGACCCTCTCGCCATTCTAATTATCTATGCCCTGTTTCAGTGAATTACTATCATCCTGATCCTCTGTCCATTCTAATTATCTCTGTCCCGTTTCAGTCAATTACTGTCATCCTGATCCTCTGATCATTCTAATTATCTATGTCCTGTTTCAGTCAATTACTATCTGACTGATCCTCTGTCCATTCTAATTATCTATGTCCTGTTTCAGTCAATTACGATCATCATGATCCTCTGTCCATTCTAATCATCTATGTCCTGTTTCAGTCACTTACTATCAGCCTGATCCTCTGTCCATTCTAATTATCTATGTCCTGTTTCAGTCAATCACTATCTGCCTGATCCTCTGTCCATTCTAATTATCTATGTCCTGTTTCAGTCAATTACGATCATCCTGATCCTCTGTCCATTCTAATCATCTATGTCCTGTTTCAGTCACTTACTATCAGCCTGATCCTCTGTCCATTCTAATTATCTATGTCCTGTTTCAGTCAATTACTATCATCCTGATCCTCTTTCCATTCTAATTATCTATGTCCTGTTTCAGTCAATTACTATCAGCCTGATCCTCTGTCCATTCTAATTATCTATGTCCTGTTTCAGTCAATTACTATCATCCTGATCCTCGGTCCATTCAAATTATCTGTGTCCTGTTTCAGTCAATATTACAATCATCCTGATTCTCTGTCCATTCTAATTATCTATGTCCTGTTTCAGTCAATTTTACTATCATCCTGATCCTCTGTCTACTCTAATCATCTATGTCCTGTTTCAGTCAATTACTGTCATCCTGATCCTCTGTCCATTCTAATTATCTATGTCCTGTTTCAGTCAATATTACTATCATCCTGATCCTCTGTCCATTCTGATTATCTATTTCCTGTTTCAGTCAATTAATATCATCCTCATCCTCTGTGTATTCAATTATCTATGTCCCGTTTCAGTCAATTACTGTCATCCTGACTCAGTGTCTATTCTAATTATCTATGTCCTGTTTCAGTCAGTTGCTATCATCCTGATCCTCTGTCCATTCTAATTATCTCTGTCCCGTTTCAGTCAATTACTGTCATCCTGATCCTCTGAACATTCTAATTATCTATGTCCTGTTTCAGTCAATTACTATCATCCTGATCCTCTGTCCATTCTAATTATCTCTGTCCCGTTTCAGTCAATTACTATCATTCTGATCCTCTGTCCATTCTAATTATCTCTGTCCTGTTTCAGTCAATTACTATCATCCTGATCCTCTGTCCATTCTAATTATCTATGTCCTGTTTCAGTCAATTGCTATCATCCTGATCCTCTGTCCATTCCAATTATCTATGTCCTGTTTCAGTCAATTACTATCATCCTGATCCTCTGTCCATTCTAATTATCTATGTCCTGTTTCAGTCAATTATTATCAGCCTGATCCTCTGTCCATTCTAATTATCTATGTCCTGTTTCAGTCAATTACTGTCATCCTGATCCTCTGTCTATTCTAATTATCTATGTCCTGTTTCCGTCAATTACTATCATACTGATCCTCTGTCCATTCTGATGATCTGTGTCCTGTTTCTGTCACTTACTAGCATCCTCATCCTCTGTCTAACTAAATATCTATGTCCAGTTTCGGTCAATTATTATCATCCTGATCCTCTGATCATTGTAATTATCTATGTCCTATTTCAGTCAATTACTATCATCCTGATCCTCTGACCGTTCTAATTATCAATGTCCTGTTTCAG
Source organism: Heterodontus francisci (assembly GCF_036365525.1). Taxonomy (NCBI): domain Eukaryota; kingdom Metazoa; phylum Chordata; class Chondrichthyes; order Heterodontiformes; family Heterodontidae; genus Heterodontus; species Heterodontus francisci. Next base: position 1,793,790 of record NW_027140744.1, read on the forward strand.
TCAATTACTATCATCCTGATCCTCTGTCTATTCTAATTATCTATGTCCTGTTTCAGTCAATTACTATCATCCTGATCCTATGAACATTGTAATTATCTATGTCCTGTTTCAGTCAATTACTATCATCCTGATCCTCTGTCTATTCTAATTATCTATGTCCTGTTTCAGTTAATTACTATCATCCTGATCCTCTGTGTATTCTAATTATCTGTGTCCTGTTTCAGTCAATATTAGTATCATCCTGATCCTCTGTCTACTCTAATCATCTATGTCCTGTTTCAGTCAATTACTATCATCCTGATCCTCTGTCCATTCTAATTATCTTTGTCCTGTTTCAGTCAGTATTACTATCATCCTGATCCTCTGTCCATTCTAATTATCTATGTCCTGTCTCAGTCAATTACTATCATCCTGATCCTCTCTGTATTCTAATTATCTATGTCCCGTTTCAATCAATTACTATCATCCTGACTCTCTGTCTATTCTAATTATCTATGTCCTGTTTCAGTCAATTACTATCATCCTGATCCTCTGTCTGTTCTAATTATCTATGTCCTGTTTCAGTCAATTACTATCATCCTGATCCTCTGTCCATTCTAATTATCTATGTCCTGTTTCAGTCAATTACTATCATCCTGATCCTCTGTGTATTCTAAGTATCTATGTCCCGTTTCTGTCAATTACTATCATCCTGACTCTCTGTCTATTCTAATTATCTATGTCCTTTTTCAGTCAATTACTATCATCCTGACACCCTGTCCATTCTGATTATCTATGTCCTGTTTCAGTCAATTACTATCATCCTGATCCTCTGTCGACTCTAATTATCTATGTCCTGTTTCAGTCAATTACTATCATCCTGATCCTCTGTCTATTCTAATTATCTATGTCCTGTTTCAGTCAATTACTATCATCCTGATCCTATGAACATTGTAATTATCTATGTCCTGTTTCAGTCAATTACTATCATCCTGATCCTCTGTCTATTCTAATTATCTATGTCCTGTTTCAGTTAATTACTATCATCCTGATCCTGTGTGTATTCTAATTATCTGTGTCCTGTTTCAGTCAATATTACTATCATCCTGATCCTCTGTCTACTCTAATCATCTATGTCCTGTTTCAGTCAATTACTATCATCCTGATCCTCTGTCCATTCTAATTATCTTTGTCCTGTTTCAGTCAGTATTACTATCATCCTGATCCTCTGTCCATTCTAATTATCTATGTCCTGTTTCAGTCAATTACTATCATCCTGATCCTCTCTGTATTCTAATTATCTATGTCCCGTTTCAATCAATTACTATCATCCTGACTCTCTGTCTATTCTAATTATCTATGTCCTGTTTCAGTCAATTACTATCATCCTGATCCTCTGTCTGTTCTAATTATCTATGTCCTGTTTCAGTCAATTACTATCATCCTGATCCTCTGTCCATTCTAATTATCTATGTCCTGTTTCAGTCAATTACTATCATCCTGATCCTCTGTGTATTCTAAGTATCTATGTCCCGTTTCTGTCAATTACTATCATCCTGACTCTCTGTCTATTCTAATTATCTATGTCCTTTTTCAGTCAATTACTATCATCCTGACTCCCTGTCCATTCTGATTATCTATGTCCTGTTTCAGTCAATTACTATCATCCTGATCCTCTGTCGACTCTAATTATCTATGTCCTGTTTCAGTCAATTACTATCATCCTGATCCTCTGTCTATTCTAATTATCTATGTCCTGTTTCAGTCAATTACTATCATCCTGATCCTCTGTCCATTCTAATTATCTATGTCCTGTTTCAGTCAATTACTATCATCCTGATCCTCTGTCTATTCTAAATATCGATGTCCAGTTTCAGTCAATTACTATCATCCTGATCCTCTGTCTCCTCTAATTATCTATGACCTGTTTCAGTCAATTAATATCATCCTGATCCTCAGTCCATTCTAATTATCTATGTCCTGTTTCAGTCAATTACTATCATACTGATCCTCTGCCTATTCTAATTATCTATGTCCTGTTTCAGTCAATTACTATCATCCTGATCCTCTGTCCATTCTAATTATCTATGTGCTGTTTCAGTCAATTACTATCATCCTGATCCTCTGTCCATTCTAATTATCTATGTCCTGTTTCAGTCAATTACTATCATCCTGATCCTCTGACCATTCTAATTATCTATGTCCTGTTTCAGTCAATTACTATCATCCTGACCCTCTGTCCATTCTAATTATCTATGTCCTGTTTCAGTCAATTACTATCATCATGATCCTCTCTCCATTCTAATTATCTATGCCCTGTTTCAGTCAATTACTATCATCCTGATCCTCTGTCCATTCTAATTATCTCTGTCCCGTTTCAGTCAATTACTATCATCCTGATCCTCTGTCCATTCTAATTATCTATGTCCCGTTTCAGTCAATTACTATCATCCTGATCCTCTGTCCATTCTAATTATCTATGTCCTGTTTCAGTCAATTACTATCATCCTGATCCTCTGTCCATTCTAATTATCTATGTCCTGTTTCAGTCAATTACTATCATCCTGATCCTCTGACCAATCTAATTATCTATGTCCTGTTTCAGTCAATTACTATCATCCTGACCCTCTGTCCATTCTAATTATCTATGTCATGTTTCAGTCAATTACTATCATCATGATCCTCTCGCCATTCTAATTATCTATGCCCTGTTTCAGTGAATTACTATCATCCTGATCCTCTGTCCATTCTAATTATCTCTGTCCCGTTTCAGTCAATTACTGTCATCCTGATCCTCTGAACATTCTAATTATCTATGTCCTGTTTCAGTCAATTACTATCTGCCTGATCCTCTGTCCATTCTAATTATCTATGTCCTGTTTCAGTCAATTACGATCATCCTGATCCTCTGTCCATTCTAATCATCTATGTCCTGTTTCAGTCACTTACTATCAGCCTGATCCTCTGTCCATTCTAATTATCTATGTCTTGTTTCAGTCAATTACTATCTGCCTGATCCTCTGTCCATTCTAATTATCTATGTCCTGTTTCAGTCAATTACGATCATCCTGATCCTCTGTCCATTCTAATCATCTATGTCCTGTTTCAGTCACTTACTATCAGCCTGATCCTCTGTCCATTCTAATTATCTATGTCCTGTTTCAGTCAATTACTATCATCCTGATCCTCTTTCCATTCTAATTATCTATGTCCTGTTTCAGTCAATTACTATCAGCCTGATCCTCTGTCCATTCTAATTATCTATGTCCTGTTTCAGTCAATTATTATCATCCTGATCCTCGGTCCATTCAAATTATCTGTGTCCTGTTTCAGTCAATATTACAATCATCCTGATTCTCTGTCCATTCTAATTATCTATGTCCTGTTTCAGACAATATTACTATCATCGTGATCCTCTGTCGATTCTAATTATCTATGTCCTGTTTCAGTCAATATTACTATCATCCTGATCCTCTGTCTACTCTAATCATCTATGTCCTGTTTCAGTCAATTACTGTCATCCTGATCCTCTGTCCATTCTAATTATCTATGTCCTGTTTCAGTCAATATTACTATCATCCTGATCCTCTGTCCATTCTGATTATCTATTTCCTGTTTCAGTCAATTAATATCATCCTCATCCTCTGTGTATTCTAATTATCTATGTCCCGTTTCAGTCAATTACTGTCATCCTGACTCAGTGTCTATTCTAATTATCTATGTCCTGTTTCAGTCAGTTGCTACCATCCTGATCCTCTGTCCATTCTAATTATCTCTGTCCCGTTTCAGTCAATTACTGTCATCCTGATCCTCTGAACATTCTAATTATCTATGTCCTGTTTCAGTCAATTACTATCATCCTGATCCTCTGTCCATTCTAATTATCTCTGTCCCGTTTCAGTCAATTACTATCATTCTGATCCTCTGTCCATTCTAATTATCTCTGTCCTGTTTCAGTCAATTACTATCATCCTGATCCTCTGTCCATTCTAATTATCTATGTCCTGTTTCAGTCAATTACTATCATCCTGATCCTCTGTCCATTCCAATTATCTATGTCCTGTTTCAGTCAATTACTATCATCCTGATCCTCTGTCCATTCTAATTATCTATGTCCTGTTTCAGTCAATTATTATCAGCCTGATCCTCTGTCCATTCTAATTATCTATGTCCTGTTTCAGTCAATTACTGTCATCCTGATCCTCTGTCTATTCTAATTATCTGTGTCCTGTTTCAGTCAATTACTATCATACTGATCCTCTGTCCATTCTGATTATCTGTGTCCTGTTTCTGTCAAAACTAGCATCCTCATCCTCTGTCTAACTAAATATCTATGTCCAGTTTCGGTCAATTATTATCATCCTGATCCTCTGACCATTCTAATTATCAATGTCCTGTTTCAGTCAATTACTATCATCCTGATAATCTGTCTATTCTAATTATCTATGTCCTGTTTCAGTCAATTACTATCATCCTGATCCTATGAACATTGTAATTTTCTATGTCCTGTTTCAGTAAATTACTATCATCCTGATCCTCTGTGTATTCTAATTATCTGTGTCCTGTTTCAGTCAATATTACTATCATCCTGATCCTCTGTCTACTCTAATCATCTATGTCCTGTTTCAGTCAATTACTATCATCCTGATCCTCTGTCCATTCTAATTATCTTTGTCCTGTTTCAGTCAATTACTGTCATCCTGATCCTCTCTCTGTTCTAATTATCTATGTCCTGTTTCAGTCAATTACTATCATCCTGATCCTCTGTCCATTCTAATTATCTATGTCATGTTTCAGTCAATTACTATCATCCTGATCCTCTGTGTATTCTAAATATCTATGTCCCGTTTCAGTCAATTACTATCATCCTGACTCTCTGTCTATTCTAATTATCTATGTCCTTTTTCAGTCAATTACTATCATCCTGACTCCCTGTCCATTCTGATTATCTATGTCCTGTTTCAGTCAATTAATATCATCCTGATCCTCTGTCGACTCTAATTATCTATGTCCTGTTTCAGTCAATTACTATCATCCTGATCCTCTGTCTATTCTAATTATCTATGTCCTGTTTCAGTCAATTACTATCATCCTGATCCTCTGTCCATTCTAATTATCTATGTCCTGTTTCAGTCAATTACTATCATCCTGATCCTCTGTCTATTCTAAATATCTATGTCCAGTTTCAGTCAATTACTATCATCCTGATCCTCTGTCTACTCTAATTATCTATGACCTGTTTCAGTCAATTAATATCATCCTGATCCTCAGTCCATTCTAATTATCTCTGTCCTGTTTCAGTCAATTACTATCATCCTGATCCTCTGCCTATTCTAATTATCTATGTCCTGTTTCAGTCAATTACTATCATCCTGATCCTCTGTCCATTCTAATTATCTATGTCCTGTTTCAGTCAATTACTATCATCCTGATCCTCGGTCCATTCTAATTATCTATGTCCTGTTTCAGTCAATTACTATCATCCTGATCCTCTGACCATTCTAATTATCTATGTCCTGTTTCAGTCAATTACTATCATCCTGACCCTCTGTCCATTCTAATTATCTATGTCCTGTTTCAGTCAATTACTATCATCCTGATCCTCTGTCCATTCTAATTATCTATGTCCTGTTTCAGTCAATTACTATCATCCTGATCCTCTGTCTATTCTAAATATCTATGTCCAGTTTCAGTCAATTACTATCATCCTGATCCTCTGTCTACTCTAATTATCTATGACCTGTTTCAGTCAATTAATATCATCCTGATCCTCAGTCCATTCTAATTATCTCTGTCCTGTTTCAGTCAATTACTATCATCCTGATCCTCTGCCTATTCTAATTATCTATGTCCCGTTTCAGTCAATTACTATCATCCTGATCCTCTGTCCATTCTAATTATCTATGTCCTGTTTCAGTCAATTACTATCATCCTGATCCTCTGTCCATTCTAATCATCTATGTCCTGTTTCAGTCAATTACTATCATCCTGATCCTCTGTCCATTCTAATTATCTTTGTCCTGTTTCAGTCAATATTACTATCATCCTGATCCTCTGTCCATTCTAATTATCTATGTCCTGTTTCAGTCAATTACTATCATCCTGATCCTCTCTGTATTCTAATTATCTATGTCCCGTTTCAATCAATTACTATCATCCTGACTCTCTGTCTATTCTAATTATCTATGTCCTGTTTCAGTCAATTACTGTCATCCTGATCCTCTGTCTGTTCTAATTATCTATGTCCTGTTTCAGTCAATTACTATCATCCTGATCCTCTGTCCATTCTAATTATCTATGTCATGTTTCAGTCAATTACTATCATCCTGATCCTCTGTGTATTCTAAATATCTATGTCCCGTTTCAGTCAATTACTATCATCCTGACTCTCTGTCTATTCTAATTATCTATGTCCTTTTTCAGTCAATTACTATCATCCTGACTCCCTGTCCATTCTGATTATCTATGTCCTGTTTCAGTCAATTAATATCATCCTGATCCTCTGTCGACTCTAATTATCTATGTCCTGTTTCAGTCAATTACTATCATCCTGATCCTCTGTCTATTCTAATTATCTATGTCCTGTTTCAGTCAATTACTATCATCCTGATCCTCTGTCCATTCTAATTATCTATGTCCTGTTTCAGTCAATTACTATCATCCTGATCCTCTGTCTATTCTAAATATCTATGTCCAGTTTCAGTCAATTACTATCATCCTGATCCTCTGTCTACTCTAATTATCTATGACCTGTTTCAGTCAATTAATATCATCCTGATCCTCAGTCCATTCTAATTATCTCTGTCCTGTTTCAGTCAATTACTATCATCCTGATCCTCTGCCTATTCTAATTATCTATGTCCGGTTTCAGTCAATTACTATCATCCTGATCCTCTGTCCATTCTAATTATCTATGTCCTGTTTCAGTCAATTACTATCATCCTGATCCTCTGTCCATTCTAATTATCTATGTCCTGTTTCAGTCAATTACTATCATCCTGATCCTCTGACCATTCTAATTACCTATGTCCTGTTTCAGTCAATTACTATCATCCTGACCCTCTGTCCATTCTAATTATCTATGTCCTGGTTCAGTCAATTACTATCATCATGATCCTCTCGCCATTCTAATTATCTATGCCCTGTTTCAGTCAATTACTATCATGCCGATCCTCTGTCCAATCTAATTATCTCTGTCCCGTTTCAGTCAATTACTATCATCCTGATCCTCTGAACATTCTAATTATCTATGCCCTGTTTCAGTCAATTACGATCATCCTGATCCTCTGTCCATTCTAATCATCTATGTCCTGTTTCAGTCACTTACTATAAGCCTGATCCTCTGTCCATTCTAATTATCTATGTCCTGTTTCAGTTAATTACTATCATCCTGATCCTCTGTCCATTCTAATTATCTATGTCCTGTTTCAGTCAATTACTATCATCCTGATCCTCTGTCCATTCTAAATATCTATTTCCAGTTTCAGTCAATTACTATCATCCTGATCCTCAGTCCATTCTAAATATCTATGTCCTGTTTCATTCAATTACTATCATCCTGATCCTCTGTCCATTCTAAATATCTATGTGCTGTTTCAGTCAATTATTATCAGCCTGATCCTCTGTCCATTCTAATTATCTATGTCCTGTTTCAGTCAATTACTGTCATCCTGATCCTCTGTCTATTCTAATTATCTATGTCCTGTTTCAGTCAATTACTATCATACTGATCCTCTGTCCATTCTAATTATCTGTGTCCTTTTTCTATCACTTACTAGCATCCTCATCCTCTGTCTAACTAATTATCTATGTCCAGTTTCGGTCAATTATTATCATCCTGATCCTCTGATCATTGTAATTATCTATGTCCTATTTCAGTCAATTACTATCATCCTGATCCTCTGACCATTCTAATTATCAATGTCCTGTTTCAGTCAATTACTATCATCCTGATCCTCTGTCTATTCTAATTATCTATGTCCTGTTTCAGTCAATTACTATCATCCTGATCCTCTGATCATTGTAATTATCTATGTCCTGTTTCAGTCAATTACTATCATCCTGATCCTCTGTGTATTCTAATTATCTGTGTCCTGTTTCAGTCAATATTACTATCATCCTGATCCTCTGTCTACTCTAATCATCTATGTCCTGTTTCAGTCAATTACTATCATCCTGATCCTCTGTCCATTCTAATTATCTATGTCCTGTTTCAGTCAATATTACTATCATCCTGATCCTCTGTCCATTCTCATTATCTATGTCATGTTTCAGTCAATTACTATCATCCTGATCCTCTCTGTATTCTAATTATCTATGTCCCGTTTCAGTCAATTACTATCATCCTGACTCTCTGTCTATTCTAATTATCTGTGTCCTGTTTCAGTCAATTACTATCATCCTGATCCTCTGTCTGTTCTAATTATCAATGTCCTGTTTCAGCCAATTACTATCATCCTGATCCTCTGTCCATTCTAATTATCTATGTCATGTTTCAGTCAATTACTATCATCCTGATCCTCTGTGTATTCTAAGTATCTATGTCCCATTTCAGTCAATTACTATCATCCTGACTCTCTGTCTATTCTAATTATCTATGTCCTTTTTCAGTCAATTACTATCATCCTGACTCTCTGTCCATTCTGATTATCTATGTCCTGTTTCAGTCAATTACTATCATCCTGATCCTCTGTAGACTCTAATTATCTATGTCCTGTTTCAGTCAATTACTATCATCCTGATCCTCTGTCTATTCTAATTATCTCTGTTCTGTTTCAGTCAATTACTATCATCCTGATCCTCTGTCCATTCTAATTATCTGTGTCCTGTTTCTATCACTTACTAGCATCCTCATCCTCTGTCTAACTAATTATCTATGTCCAGTTTCGGTCAATTATTATCATCCTGATCCTCTGATCATTGTAATTATCTATGTCCTATTTCAGTCAATTACTATCATCCTGATCCTCTGACCATTCTAATTATCAATGTCCTGTTTCAGTCAATTACTATCATCCTGATCCTCTGTCTATTCTAATTATCTATGTCCTGTTTCAGTCAATTACTATCATCCTGATCCTCTGATCATTGTAATTATCTATGTCCTGTTTCAGTCAATTACTATCATCCTGATCCTCTGTCTATTCTAATTATCTATGTCCTGTTTCAGTCAATTACTATCATCCTGATCCTCTGTCCATTATAATTATCTATGTCCTATTTCAGACAATTACTATCATCCTGATCCTCTGTGTATTCTAATTATCTGTGTCCTGTTTCAGTCAATATTACTATCATCCTGATCCTCTGTCTACTCTAATCATCTATGTCCTGTTTCAGTCAATTACTATCTTCCTGATCCTCTGTCCATTCTAATTATCTATGTCCTGTTTCAGTCAATATTACTATCATCCTGATCCTCTGTCCATTCTCATTATCTATGTCATGTTTCAGTCAATTACTATCATCCTGATCCTCTCTGTATTCTAATTATCTATGTCCCGTTTCAGTCAATTACTATCATCCTGACTCTCTGTCTATTCTAATTATCTGTGTCCTGTTTCAGTCAATTACTATCATCCTGATCCTCTGTCTGTTCTAATTATCTATGTCCTGATTCAGCCAATTATTATCATCCTGGTCCTCTGTCCATTCTAATTATCTATGTCATGTTTCAGTCAATTACTATCATCCTGATCCTCTGTGTATTCGAAGTATCTATGTCCCATTTCAGTCAATTACTATCATCCTGACTCTCTGTCTATTCTAATTATCTATGTCCTGTTTCAGTCAATTACTATCATCCTGATCCTCTGAACATTCTAATTATCTATGTCCTGTTTCAGTCAATTAGTATCATCCTGATCCTCTGTCTGTTCTAATTATCTATATCCTGTTTCAGTCAATTACTATCATCCTGATCCTCTGTCCATTCTAATTATCTATGTCATGTTTCAGCCAATTATTATCATCCTGATCCTCTGTCCATTCTGATTATCTATGTCCTGTTTCAGTCAATTACTATCATCCTGATCCTCTGTCGACTCTAATTATCTATGTCCTGTTTCAGTCAATTACTTTCATCCTGATCCTCTGTCTATTCTAATTATCTCTGTTCTGTTTCAGTCAATTACTATCATCCTGATCCTCTGTCCATTCTAATTATCTATGTCCTGTTTCAGTCAATTACTATCATCCTGATCCTCTGTCTATTCTAAATATCTATGTCCAGTTTCAGTCAATTACTATCATCCTGATCCTCTGTCTACTCTAATTATCTATGACCTGTTTCAGTCAATTAATATCATCCTGATCCTCAGTCCATTCTAATTATCTCTGTCCTGTTTCAGTCAATTACTATCATCCTGATCCTCTGCCTATTCGAATTATCTATGTCCTGTTTCAGTCAATTATTATCATCCTGATCCTCTGTCCATTCTAATTATCTATGTCCTGTTTCAGTCAATTACTATCATCCTGATCCTCTGTCCATTCAAATTATCTGTGTCCTGTTTCAGTCAATATTACAATCATCCTGATTCTCTGTCCATTCTAATTATCTATGTCCTGTTTCAGACAATATTACTATCATCGTGATCCTCTGTCGATTCTAATTATCTATGTCCTGTTTCAGTCAATATTACTATCATCCTGATCCTCTGTCTACTCTAATCATCTATGTCCTGTTTCAGTCAATTACTGTCATCCTGATCCTCTGTCCATTCTAATTATCTATGTCCTGTTTCAGTCAATATTACTATCATCATGATCCTCTGTCCATTCTGATTATCTATTTCCTGTTTCAGTCAATTAATATCATCCTCATCCTCTGTGTATTCTAATTATCTATGTCCCGTTTCAGTCAATTACTGTCATCCTGACTCAGTGTCTATTCTAATTATCTATGTCCTGTTTCAGTCAGTTGCTATCATCCTGATCCTCTGTCCATTCTAATTATCTCTGTCCCGTTTCAGTCAATTACTGTCATCCTGATCCTCTGAACATTCTAATTATCTATGTCCTGTTTCAGTCAATTACTATCATCCTGATCCTCTGTCCATTCCAATTATCTATGTCCTGTTTCAGTCAATTACTATCATCCTGATCCTCTGTCCATTCTAATTATCTGTGTCCTGTTTCAGTCAATTACTGTCATCCTGATCCTCTTTCCATTCCAATTATCTATGTCCTGTTTCAGTCAATTACTATCATCCTGATCCTCTGTCCATTCTAATTATCTACGTCCTGTTTCAGTCAATTACTATCATCCTGATCCTCTGTCCATTCCAATTATCTATGTCCTGTTTCAGTCAATTACTATCATCCTGATCCTCTGTCCATTCTAATTATCTATGTCCTGTTTCAGTCAATTATTATCAGCCTGATCCTCTGTCCATTCTAATTATCTATGTCCTGTTTCAGTCAATTACTGTCATCCTGATCCTCTGTCTATTCTAATTATCTATGTCCTGTTTCACTCAATTACTATCATACTGATCCTCTGTCCATTCTGATTATCTGTGTCCTATTTCTGTCACTTACTAGCATCCTCATCCTCTGTCTAACTAATTATCTATGTCCAGTTTCGGTCAATTATTATCATCCTGATCCTCTGATCATTGTAATTATCTATGTCCTATTTCAGTCAATTACTCTCAGCCTGATCCTCTGTCCATTCTAATTATCTATGTCCTGTTTCAGTCAATTACTGTCATCCTGATCCTCTGTCTATTCTAATTATCTGTGTCCTGTTTCTGTCACTTACTAGCATCCTCATCCTCTGTCTAACTAATTATCTATGTCCAGTTTCGGTCAATTATTATCATCCTGATCCTCTGATCATTGAAATTATCTATGTCCTGTTTCAGTCAATTATTATCAGCCTGATCCTCTGTCCATTCTAATTATCTATGTCCTGTTTCAGTCAATTACTGTCATCCTGATCCTCTGTCTATTCTAATTATCTATGTCCTGTTTCAGTCACTTACTATCATACTGATCCTCTGTCCATTCTGATTATCTGTGTCCTGTTTCTGTCACTTACTAGCATCCTCATCCTCTGTCTAACTAATTATCTATGTCCAGTTTCGGTCAATTATTATCATCCTGATCCTCTGACCATTCTAGTTATCAATGTCCTGTTTCAGTCAATTACTATCATCCTGATCCTCTGTCTATTCTAATTATCTATGTCCTGTTTCAGTCAATTACTATCATCCTGATCCTATGAACATTGTAATTATCTATGTCGTGTTTCAGTCAATTACTATCATCCTGATCCTCTGTCCATTCTAATTATCTGTGTCCTGTTTCAGTCAATATTACTATCATCCTGATCCTCTGCCTACTCTAATCATCTATGTCCTGTTTCAGTCACTTACTATCATACTGATCCTCTGTCCATTCTGATTATCTGTGTCCTGTTTCTGTCACTTACTAGCATCCTCATCCTCTGTCTAACTAATTATCTATGTCCAGTTTCGGTCAATTATTATCATCCTGATCCTCTGACCATTCTAGTTATCAATGTCCTGTTTCAGTCAATTACTATCATCCTGATCCTCTGTCTATTCTAATTATCTATGTCCTGTTTCAGTCAATTACTATCATCCTGATCCTATGAACATTGTAATTATCTATGTCGTGTTTCAGTCAATTACTATCATCCTGATCCTCTGTCCATTCTAATTATCTGTGTCCTGTTTCAGTCAATATTACTATCATCCTGATCCTCTGCCTACTCTAATCATCTATGTCCTGTTTCAGTCAATTACTATCATCCTGATCCTCTGTCCATTCTAATTATCTATGTCCTGTTTCAGTCAATATTACTATCATCCTGATCCTCTGTCCATTCTAATTATCTATGTACTGTTTCAGTCAATTACTATCATCCTGATCCTCTCTGTATTCTAATTATCTATGTCCCGTTTCAATCAATTACTATCATCCTGATCCTCTGTCTGTTCTAATTATCTATGTCCTGTTTCAGTCAATTACTATCATCCTGATCCTCTGTCCATTCTAATTATCTATGTCATGTTTCAGTCAATTACTATCATCCTGATCCTCGGTGTATTCTAAGTATCTATGTCCCGTTTCAGTCAATTACTATCATCCTGACTCTCTGTCTTTTCTAATTATCTATGTCCTTTTTCAGTCTATTACTATCATCCTGACTCTCTGTCCATTCTGATTATCTATGTCCTGTTTCAGTCAATTACTATCATAGTGATCCTCTGTCGACTCTAATTATCTATGTCCTGTTTCAGTCAATTACTATCATCCTGATCATCTGTCTATTCTAATTATCTATGTCCTGTTTCAGTCAATTACTATCATCCTGATCCTCTGTCCATTCTAATTATCTATGTCCTGTTTCAGTCAATTACTATCATCCTGATCCTCTGTCTATTCTAAATATCTATGTCCTGTTTCTGTCAATTACTATCATCCTGATCCTCTGTCCATTCTAATTATCTATGTCCTGTTTCAGTCAATTACTATCATCCTGATCCTCTGTCTATTCTAAATATCTATGTCCAGTTTCAGTCAATTACTATCATCCTGATCCTCTGTCTACTCCAATTATCTATGTCCTGTTTCAGTCAATTAATATCATCCTGATCCTCAGTCCATTCTAATTATCTATGTCCTGTTTCAGTCAATTACTATCATCCTGATCCTCTGTCCATTCTAATTATCTATGTCCTGTTTCAGTCAATTACTATCATCCTGATCCTCTGTCTATTCTAAATATCTATGTCCAGTTTCAGTCAATTACTATCATCCTGATCCTCTGTCCATTCTAATTATCTATGTCCTGTTTCAGTCAATTACTGTCATCCTGATCCTCTGTCTATTCTAATTATCTATGTCCTGTTTCAGTCAATTACTATCATACTGATCCTCTGTCCATTCTGATTATCTGTGTCCTGTTTCTGTCACTTACTAGCATCCTCATCCTCTGTCTAACTAATTATCTATGTCCAGTTTCGGTCAATTATTATCATCCTGATCCTCTGATCATTGTAATTATCTATGTCCTATTTCAGTCAATTACTATCAGCCTGATCCTCTGTCCATTCTAATTATCTATGTCCTGTTTCAGTCAATTACTGTCATCCTGATCCTCTGTCTATTCTAATTATCTGTGTCCATTTTCTGTCACTTACTAGCATTCTCATCCTCTGTCTAACTAATGATCTATGTCCAGTTTCGGTCAATTATTATCATCCTGATCCTCTGATCATTGTAATTATCTATGTCCTGTTTCAGTCAATTATTATCAGCCTGATCCTCTGTCCATTCTAATTATCTATGTCCTGTTTCAGTCAATTACTGTCATCCTGATCCTCTGTCTATTCTAATTATCTATGTCCTGTTTCAGTCAATTACTATCATACTGATCCTCTGTCCATTCTGATTATCTGTGTCCTGTTTCTGTCACTTACTAGCATCCTCATCCTCTGTCTAACTAATTATCTATGTCCAGTTTCGGTCAATTATTATCATCCTGATCCTCTGTCCATTCTAATTATCTATGTCCTGTTTCAGTCAATTACTATCATCCTGATCCTCTGTCTATTCTAAATATCTATGTCCAGTTTCAGTCAATTACTATCATCCTGATCCTCTGTCTATTCTAAATATCGATGTCCAGTTTCAGTCAATTACTATCATCCTGATCCTCTGTCTACTCTAATTATCTATGAACTGTTTCAGTCAATTAATATCATCCTGATCCTCAGTCCATTCTAATTATCTATGTCCTGTTTCAGTCAATTACTATCATCCTGATCCTCTGACTATTCTAATTATCTATGTCCTGTTTCAGTCAATTACCATCATCCTGATCCTCTGTCCATTCTAATTATCTATGTCCTGTTTCAGTCAATTATTATCAGCCTGATCCTCTGTCCATTCTAATTATCTATGTCCTGTTTCAGTCAATTACTGTCATCCTGATCCTCTGTCTATTCTAATTATCTATGTCCTGTTTCAGTCAATTACTATCATACTGATCCTCTGTCCATTCTGATTATCTGTGTCCTGTTTCTGTCACTTACTAGCATCCTCATCCTCTGTCTAACTAATTATCTATGTCCAGTTTCGGTCAATTATTATCATCCTGATCCTCTGTCCATTCTAATTATCTATGTCCTGTTTCAGTCAATTACTATCATCCTGATCCTCTGTCTATTCTAAATATCTATGTCCAGTTTCAGTCAATTACTATCATCCTGATCCTCTGTCTATTCTAAATATCTATGTCCAGTTTCAGTCAATTACTATCATCCTGATCCTCTGTCTACTCTAATTATCTATGAACTGTTTCAGTCAATTAATATCATCCTGATTCTCAGTCCATTCTAATTATCTATGTCCTGTTTCAGTCAATTACTATCATCCTGATCCTCTGCCTATTCTAATTATCTATGTCCTGTTTCAGTCAATTACCATCATCCTGATCCTCTGTCCATTCTAATTATCTATGTCCTGTTTCAGTCAATTACTATCATCCTGATCCTCTGAACATTCTAATTATCTATGTCCAGTTTCAGTCAATTACTATCATCCTGATCCTCTGCCTATTCTAATTATCTATGTCCTGTTTCAGTCAATTACTATCATCCTGATCCTCTGACCATTCTAATTATCTATGTCCTGTTTCAGTCAATTACTATCATCCTGACCCTCTGTCCATTCTAATTATCTATGTCCTGTTTCAGTCAATTACTATCATCATGATCCTCTCTCCATTCTAATTATCTATGCCCTGTTTCAGTCAATTACGATCATCCTGATCCTCTGTCCATTCTAATCATCTATGTCCTGTTTCAGTCACTTACTATCAGCCTGATCCTCTGTCCATTCTAATTATCTATGTCCTGTTTCAGTCAATTACTGTCATCCTGATCCTCTGTCTATTCTAATTATCTATGTCCTGTTTCAGTCAATTACTATCATACTGATCCTCTGTCCATTCTAATTATCTGTGTCCTGTTTCTATCACTTACTAGCATCCTCATCCTCTGTCTAACTAATTATCTATGTCCAGTTTCGGTCAATTATTATCATCCTGATCCTCTGATCATTGTAATTATCTATGTCCTATTTCAGTCAATTAAACTCATCCTGATCCTCTGACCATTCTAATTATCAATGTCCTGTTTCAGTCAATTACTATCATCCTGATCCTCTGTCTATTCTAATTATCTATGTCCTGTTTCAGTCAATTACTATCATCCTGATCCTCTGATCATTGTAATTATCTATGTACTGTTTCAGTCAATTACTATCATCCTGATCCTCTGTCTATTCTAATTAACTAAGTCCTGTTTCAGTCAATTACTATCATCCTGATCCTCTGTCCATTATAATAATCTATGTCCTGTTTCAGACAATTACTATCATCCTGATCCTCTGTGTATTCTAATTATCTGTGTCCTGTTTCAGTCAATATTACTACCATCCTGATCCTCTGTCTACTCTAATTATCTATGACCTGTTTCAGTCAATTAATATCATCCTGATCCTCAGTCCATTCTAATTATCTATGTCCTGTTTCAGTCAATTACTATCATCCTGATCCTCTGCCTTTTCTAATTATCTATGTCCTGTTTCAGTCAATTACTATCATCCTGATCCTCTGTCCATTCTAATTATCTATGTCCTGTTTCAGTCAATTACTATCATCCTGATCCTCTGAACATTCTAATTATCTATGTCCTGTTTCAGTCAATTACTATCATCCTGATCCTCTGCCTATTCTAATTATCTATGTCCTGTTTCAGTCAATTACTATCATCCTGATCCTCTGACCATTCTAATTATCTATGTCCTGTTTCAGTCAATTACTATCATCCTGACCCTCTGTCCATTCTAATTATCTATGTCCTGTTTCAGTCAATTACTATCATCATGATCCTCTCTCCATTCTAATTATCTATGCCCTGTTTCAGTCAATTACGATCATCCTGATCCTCTGTCCATTCTAATCATCTATGTCCTGTTTCAGTCACTTACTATCAGCCTGATCCTCTGTCCATTCCAATTATCTGTGTCCTGTTTCTATCACTTACTAGCATCCTCATCCTCTGTCTAACTAATTATCTATGTCCAGTTTCGGTCAATTATTATCATCCTGATCCTCTGATCATTGTAATTATCTATGTCCTATTTCAGTCAATTACGCTCATCCTGATCCTCTGACCATTCTAATTATCAATGTCCTGTTTCAGTCAATTACTATCATCCTGATCCTCTGATCATTGTAATTATCTATGTCTTGTTTCAGTCAATTACTATCATCCTGATCCTCTGTCTATTCTAATTAACTAAGTCCTGTTTCAGTCAATTACTATCATCCTGATCATCTGTCCATTATAATAATCTATGTCCTGTTTCAGACAATTACTATCATCCTGATCCTCTGTGTATTCTAATTATCTGTGTCCTGTTTCAGTCAATATTACTATCATCCTGATCCTCTGTCTACTCTAATCATCTATGTCCTGTTTCAGTCAATTACTATCATCCTGATCCTCTGTCCATTCTAATTATCTATGTCCTGTTTCAGTCAATATTACTATCATCCTGATCCTCTGTCCATTCTAATTATCTATGTCCTGTTTCAGTCAATTACTATCATCCTGATCCTCTCTGTATTCTAATTATCTATGTCACGTTTCAGTCAATTACTATCATCCTGACTCTCTGTCTATTCTAATTATCTGTGTCCTGTTTCAGTCAATTACTATCATCCTGATCCTCTGTCTGTTCAAATTATCTATGTCCTGTTTCAATCAATTAGTATCATCCTGATCCTCTGTCCATTCTAATTATCTATGTCATGTTTCAGTCAATTACTATCATCCTGATCCTCTGTGTATTCTAAGTATCTATGTCCCGTTTCAGTCAATTACTATCATCCTGACTCTCTGTCTATTCTAATAATCTATGTCCTTTTTCAGTCAATTACTATCATCCTGACTCTCTGTCCATTCTGATTATCTATGTCCTGTTTCAGTCAATTACTATCATCCTGATCCTCTGTCGACTCTAATTATCTATGTCCTGTTTCAGTCAATTACTATCATCCTGATCCTCTGTCTATTCTAATTAACTATGTCCTGTTTCAGTCAATTACTATCATCCTGATCCTCTGTCCATTTTAATTATCTATGTCCTGTTTCAGTCAATTACTATCATCCTGATCCTCTGTCTATTCTAAATATCTATGTCCAGTTTCAGTCAATTACTATCATCCTGATCCTCTGTCCATTTTAATTATCTATGTCCTGTTTCAGTCAATTACTATCATCCTGATCCTCTGTCTATTCTAAATATCTATGTCCAGTTTCAGTCAATTACTATCATCCTGATCCTCAGTCCTTTCTAATTATCTATGTCCTGTTTCAGTCAATTACTTTCATCCTGATCCTCTGCCTATTCTAATTATCTATGTCCTGTTTCAGTCAATTACTATCATCCTGATCCTCTGTCCATTCTAATTATCTATGTCCTGTTTCAGTCAATTACTATCATCCTGATCCTCTGTCCATTCTAATTATCTATGTCCTGTTTCAGTCAATTACTATCATCCTGATCCTCTGTCCATTCTAATTATCTATGTCCTGTTTCAGTCAATTACTATCATCCTGACCCTCTGTCCATTCTAATTATCTATGTCCTGTTTCAGTCAATTACTATCATCATGATCCTCTCTCCATTCTAATTATCTATGCCCTGTTTCAGTCAATTACTATTATCCTGATCCTCTGTCCATTCTAATTATCTCTGTCCCGTTTCAGTCAATTACTGTCATCCTGATCCTCTGAACATTCCAATTATCTATGTCCTGTTTCAGTCAATTACGATCATCCTGATCCTCTGTCCATTCTAATCATCTATGTCCTGTTTCAGTCACTTACTATCAGCCTGATCCTCTGTCCATTCTAATTATCTATGTCCTGTTTCAGTTAATTACTATCATCCTGATCCTCTCTGTATTCTAATTATCTATGTCACGTTTCAGTCAATTACTATCATCCTGACTCTCTGTCTATTCTAATTTTCTGTGTCCTGTTTCAGTCAATTACTATCATCCTGATCCTCTGTCTGTTCTAATTATCTATGTCCTGTTTCAGTCAATTACTATCATCCTGATCCTCTGTCCATTCTAATTATCAGTCATGTTTCAGTCAATTACTATCATCCTGATCCTCTGTGTATTCTAAGTATCTATGTCCCGTTTCAGTCAATTACTATCATCCTGACTCTCTGTCTATTCTAATAATCTATGTCCTTTTTCAGTCAATTACTATCATCCTGACTCTCTGTCCATTCTGATTATCTATGTCCTGTTTCAGTCAATTACTATCATCCTGATCCTCTGTCGACTCTAATTATCTATGTCCTGTTTCAGTCAATTACTATCATCCTGATCCTCTGTCTATTCCAATTATCTATGTCCTGTTTCAGTCAATTACTATCATACTGATCCTCTGTCGACTCTAATTATCTATGTCCTGTTTCAGTCAATTACTATCATCCTGACTCTCTGTCCATTCTGATTATCTATGTCCTGTTTCAGTCAATTACTATCATCCTGATCCTCTGTCGACTCTAATTATCTATGTCCTGTTTCAGTCAATTACTATCATCCTGATCCTCTGTCCATTTTAATTATCTATGTCCTGTTTCAGTCAATTACTATCATCCTGATCCTCTGTCTATTCTAAATATCTATGTCCAGTTTCAGTCAATTACTATCATCCTGATCCTCTGTCTACTCTAATTATCTATGACCTGTTTCAGTCAATTAATATCATCCTGATCCTCAGTCCATTCTAATTATCTATGTCCTGTTTCAGTCAATTACTATCATCCTGATCCTCTGCCTATTCTAATTATCTATGTCCTGTTTCAGTCAATTACTATCATCCTGATCCTCTGTCCATTCTAATTATCTATGTCCTGTTTCAGTCAATTGCTATCATCCTGATCCTCTGTCCATTCTAATTATCTATGTCCTGTTTCAGTCAATTACTATCATCCTGATCCTCTGCCTATTCTAATTATCTATGTCCTGTTTCAGTCAATTACTATCATCCTGATCCTCTGTCCATTCTAATTATCTATGTCCTGTTTCAGTCAATTACTATCATCCTGATCCTCTGTCCATTCTAATTATCTATGTCCTGTTTCAGTCAATTACTATCATCCTGACCCTCTGTCCATTCTAATTATCTATGTCCTGTTTCAGTCAAATACTATCATCATGATCCTCTCTCCATTCTAATTATCTATGCCCTGTTTCAGTCAATTACTATCATCCTGATCCTCTGTCCATTCTAATTATCTATGTCCTCTTTTTGTCAATATTAGTATCATCATGATCCTCTGTCCATTCTAATTATCTATGCCCTGTTTCAGTCAATTACTATCATCATGATCCTCTCTCCATTCTAATTATCTATGCCCTGTTTCAGTCAATTACTATCATCCTGATCCTCTGTCCATTCTAATTATCTATGTCCTCTTTTTGTCAATATTAGTATCATCATGATCCTCTGTCCATTCTAATTATCTCTGTCCCGTTTCAGTCAATTAATATCATCCTGATCCTCTGAACATTCCAATTATCTATGTCCTGTTTCAGTCAATTACGATCAACCTGATCCTCTGTCCATTCTAATTATCTATGTCCTGTTTCAGTTAATTACTATCATCCTGATCCTCTGTCTACTCTAATTATCTATGACCTGTTTCAGTCAATTAATATCATCCTGAGTCTCTGTCCATTCTAACTATCTATGTCCCGTTTCAGTCAATTACTATCATCCTGATCCTCTGTCTACTCTAATTATCTATGTCCTGTTTCAGTCAATTACTATCATCCTGACCCTCTGTCCATTCTAATTATCTATGTCCTGTTTCAGTCAATTACTATCATCATGATCCTCTCTCCATTCTAATTATCTATGCCCTGTTTCAGTCAATTACTATCATCATGATCCTCTGTCCATTCTAATTATCTCTGTCCCGTTTCAGTCAATTACTGTCATCCTGATCCTCTGAACATTCCAATTATCTGTGTCCTGTTTCAGTCAATTACGATCATCCTGATCCTCTGTCCATTCTAATCATCTATGTCCTGTTTCAGTCACTTACTATCAGCCTGATCCTCTGTCCATTCTAATTATCTATGTCCTGTTTCAGTTAATTACTAGCATCCTCATCCTCTGTCCATTCTAATTATCTATGTCCTGTTTCAGTCAATTACTATCATCCTGATCCTCTGTCTACTCTAATTATCTATGACCTGTTTCAGTCAATTAATATCATCCTGATCCTCTGTCCATTCTAACTATCTATGTCCCGTTTCAGTCAATTACTATCATCCTGATCCTCTCTCTACTCTAATTATCTATGACCTGTTTCAGTCAATTACTATCATCCTGATCCTCTGTCCATTCTAATTATCTATGTCCTGTTTCCGTCCATTACTATCATCCTGATCCTCTGTCCATTCTAATTATCTATGTCCTGTTTCAGTCAATTACTATCATCCTGATCCTCTGACCAATCTAATTATCTATGTCCTGTTTCAGTCAATTACTATCATCCTGACCCTCTGTCCATTCTAATTATCTATGTCCTGTTTCAGTCAATTACTATCATCATGATCCTCTCTCCATTCTAATTATCTATGCCCTGTTTCAGTGAATTACTATCATCCTGATCCTCTGTCCATTCTAATTATCTCTGTCCCGTTTCAGTCAATTGCTGTCATCCTGATCCTCTGAACATTCTAATTATCTATGTCCTGTTTCAGTCACTTAATATCATCCTGATCCTCTGTCCATTCTAATTATCTATGTCCTGTTTCAGTCAATTACGATCATCCTGATCCTCTGTCCATTCTAATCATCTATGTCCTGTTTCAGTCACTTACTATCAGCATGATCCTCTGTCCATTCTAATTATCTATGTCCTGTTTCAGTCAATTACTGTCTGCCTGATCCTCTGTCCATTCTAATTATCTATGTCCTGTTTCAGTCAATTACGATCATCCTGATCCTCTGTCCATTCTAATTATCTATGTCCTGTTTCAGTCAATTACTATCATCCTGACCCTCTGTCCATTCTAATTATCTATGTCCTGTTTCAGTCAATTACTATCATCCTGATCCTCCAACCATTCTAATTATCTATGTCCTGTTTCAGTCAATTACTATCAGCCTGATCCTCTGTCCATTCTAATTATCTATGTCCTGTTTCAGTCAATTACTATCATCCTGATCCTCTGTCCATTCAAATTATCTGTGTCCTGTTTCAGTCAATATTACAATCATCCTGATCCTCTGTCCATTCTAATTATCTATGTCCTGTTTCAGACAATATTACTATCATCGTGATCCTCTGTCCATTCTAATTATCTATGTCCTGTTTCAGTCAATTACTATCATCCTGATCCTCTGTCCATTCTGATGATTTATTTCCTGTTTCAGTCAATTAATATCATCCTCATCCTCTGTGTATTCTAATTATCTATGTCCTGTTTCAGTCAATTACTGTCATCCTGATCCTCTGTCTATTCTAATTATCTATGTCCTGTTTCAGTCAATTACTATCATACTGATGCTCTGTCCATTCTAATTATTTGTGTCCTGTTTCTGTCACTTACTAGCATCCTCATCCTCTGTCTAACTAATTCTCTATGTCCAGTTTCGATCAATTATTATCATCCTGATCCTCTGATCATTGTAATTATCTATGTCCTATTTCAGTCAATTACTATCATCCTGATCCTCTGACCATTCTAATTATCAATGTACTGTTTCAGTCAATTACTATCATCCTGATTTTCTGTCTATTCTAATTATCTATGTCCTGTTTCAGTCAATTACTATCATCCTGATCCTCTGATCATTGTAATTATCTATGTCCTGTTTCAGACAATTACTATCATCCTGATCCTCTGTCTATTCTAATTATCTATGTCCTGTTTCAGTCAATTACTATCATCCTGATTTTCTGTCTATTCTAATTAATTATGTCCTGTTTCAGTCAATTACTATCATCCTGATCCTCTGATCATTGTAATTATCTATGTCCTGTTTCAGACAATTACTATCATCCTGATCCTCTGCCCATTCCTATTATCTATGTCCTGTTTCAGTCAATTACTATCATCCTGATCCTCTGTCCATTCTAATTATCTATGTCCTGTTTCAGTCAATTACTATCATCCTTATCCTCTGTCTATTCTAATTATCTATGTCCTGTTTCAGTCAATTACTATCATCATGATCCTCTGTCCATTCTAATTATCTATGTCCTGTTTCAGTCAATTAGTATCATCCTGATCCTCTGTCTATTGTAATTATCTGTGTCCTGTTTCAGTCAATTACTATCATCCTGATCCTCTGAGCATTCTAATTATCTATGTCCTGTTTCAGTCAATTACTATCATCCTGATCCTCTGTCCATTCTAATTATCTATGTCCCGTTTCAGTCAATTACTGTCATCCTGATCCTCTGTCCATTCTAATTATCTTTGTCCCGTTTCAGTCAATTACTGTCATCCAGACCCTGTGTCCATTCTAATTATCTATGTCCTGTTTCAGTCAATTACTATCATCCTGATAATCTGTCCATTTTAATTATCTGTGTCCTGTTTCAGTCAATATTACTATCATCCTGATCCTCTGTCTATTCTAATCATCTATGTCCTGTTTCAGTCAATTACTATCATCCTGATCCTCTGTGTATTCTAATTATCTATGTCCTGTTTCAGTCAATTACTATCATCCTGCTAATCTGTCCATTTTAATTATCTGTGTCCTGTTTCAGTCAATATTACTATCATCCTGATCCTCTGTCTATTCTAATCATCTATGTCCTGTTTCAGTCAATTACTATCGTCCTGATCCTCTGTGTATTCTAATTATCTATGTCCCGTTTCAGTCAATTACTGTTATCCTGATCCTCTGATCATTGTAATTATCTATGTCCTATTTCAGTCAATTACTATCATCCTGATCCTCTGACCATTCTAATTATCAATGTCCTGTTTCAGTCAATTACTATCATCCTGATCCTCTGTCTATTCTAATTATCTATGTCCTGTTTCAGTCAATTACTATCATCCTGATCCTCTGATCATTGTAATTATCTATGTCCTGTTTCAGTCAATTCCTATCATCCTGATCCTCTGTCTATTCTAATTATCTATGTCCTGTTTCAGTCAATTACTATCATCCTGATCCTCTGTCCATTATAATTATCTATGTCCTGTTTCAGACAATTACTGTCATCCTGATCCTCTGTGTATTCTAATTATCTGTGTCCTGTTTCAGTCAATATTACTATCATCCTGATCCTCTGTCTACTCTAATCATCTATGTCCTGTTTCAGTCAATTACTATCATCCTGATCCTCTGTCCATTCTAATTATCTATGTCCTGTTTCAGTCAATATTACTATCATCCTGATCCTCTGTCCATTCTAATTATCTATGTCCTGTTTCAGTCAATTACTATCATCCTGATCCTCTCTGTATTCTAATTATCTATGTCCCGTTTCAGTCAATTACTATCATCCTGACTCTCTGTCTATTCTAATTATCTGTGTCCTGTTTCAGTCAATTACTATCATCCTGATCCTCTGTCTGTTCTAATTATCTATGTCCTGTTTCAGTCAATTACTATCATCCTGATCCTCTGTCCATTCTAATTATCTATGTCATGTTTCAGTCAATTACTATCATCCTGATCCTCTGTGTATTCTAAGTATCTATGTCCCGTTTCAGTCAATTACTATCATCCTGACTCTCTGTCTATTCTAATTATCTATGTCCTTTTTCAGTCAATTACTATCATCCTGACTCTCTGTCCATTCTGATTATCTATGTCCTGTTTCAGTCAATTACTATCATCCTGATCCTCTGTCGACTCTAATTATCTATGTTCTGTTTCAGTCAATAACTATCATCCTGATCCTCTGTCTATTCTAATTATCTATGTCCTGTTTCAGTCAATTACTATCATCCTGATCCTCTGTCCATTTTAATTATCTATGTCCTGTTTCAGTCAATTACTATCATCCTGATCCTCTGTCCATTCTAATTATCTATGTCCTGTTTCCGTCAATTACTATCATCCTGATCCTCTGTCCATTCTAATTATCTATGTCCTGTTTCAGTCAATTACTATCATCCTGATCCTCTGACCAATCTAATTATCTATGACCTGTTTCAGTCAATTACTATCATCCTGATCCTCTGTCCATTCTAATTATCTATGTCCTGTTTCAGTCAATATTACTATCATCCTGATCCTCTGTCCATTCTAATTATCTATGTCCTGTTTCAGTCAATTACTATCATCCTGATCCTCTCTGTATTCTAATTATCTATGTCCCGTTTCAGTCAATTACTATCATCCTGACTCTCTGTCTATTCTAATAATCTGTGTCCTGTTTCAGTCAATTACTATCATCCTGATCCTCTGTCTGTTCTAATTATCTATGTCCTGTTTCAGTCAATTACTATCATCCTGATCCTCTGTCCATTCTAATTATCTATGTCATGTTTCAGTCAATTACTATCATCCTGATCCTCTGTGTATTCTAAGTATCTATGTCCCGTTTCAGTCAATTACTATCATCCTGACTCTCTGTCTATTCTAATTATCTATGTCCTTTTTCAGTCAATTACAATCATCCTGACTCTCTGTCCATTCTGATTATCTATGTCCTGTTTCAGTCAATTACTATCATCCTGATCCTCTGTCGACTCTAATTATCTATGTTCTGTTTCAGTCAATAACTATCATCCTGATCCTCTGTCTATTCTAATTATCTATGTCCTGTTTCAGTCAATTACTATCATCCTGATCCTCTGTCCATTTTAATTATCTATGTCCTGTTTCAGTCAATTACTATCATCCTGATCCTCTGTCCATTCTAATTATCTATGTCCTGTTTCCGTCAATTACTATCATCCTGATCCTCTGTCCATTCTAATTATCTATGTCCTGTTTCAGTCAATTACTATCATCCTGATCCTCTGACCAATCTAATTATCTATGACCTGTTTCAGTCAATTACTATCATCCTGATCCTCTGTCCATTCTAATTATCTATTTCCTGTTTCCGTCAATTACTATCATCCTGATCCTCTGTCCATTCTAATTATCTATGTCCTGTTTCAGTCAATTATTATCATCCTGATCCTCAGACCATTCTAATTATCTATGTCCTGTTTCAGTTAATTACTATCATCCTGATCCTCTGACCAATCTAATTATCTATGTCCTGTTTCAGTCAATTACTATCATCCTGATCCTCTGTCCATTCTAACTATCTATGTCCCGTTTCAGTCAATTACTATCATCCTGATCCTCTGTCTACTCTAATTATCTATGACCTGTTTCAGTCAATTACTATCATCCTGATCCTCTGTCCATTCTAATTATCTATGTCCTGTTTCCGTCAATTACTATCATCCTGATCCTCTGTCCATTCTAATTATCTATGTCCTGTTTCAGTCAATTACTATCATCCTGATCCTCTGACCAATCTAATTATCTATGTCCTGTTTCAGTCAATTACTATCATCCTGACCCTCTGTCCATTCTAATTATCTATGTCCTGTTTCAGTCAATTACTATCATCATGATCCTCTCTCCATTCTAATTATCTATGCCCTGTTTCAGTGAATTACTATCATCCTGATCCTCTGTCCATTCTAATTATCTCTGTCCCGTTTCAGTCAATTACTGTCATCCTGATCCTCTGAACATTCTAATTATCTATGTCCTGTTTCAGTCAATTACTATCATCCTGATCCTCTGTCCATTCTAATTATCTATGTCCTGTTTCAGTCAATTACGATCATCCTGAACCTCTGTCCATTCTAATCATCTATGTCCTGTTTCAGTCACTTACTATCAGCATGATCCTCTGTCCATTCTAATTATCTATGTCCTGTTTCAGTCAATTACTGTCTGCCTGATCCTCTGTCCATTCTAATTATCTATGTCCTGTTTCAGTCAATTACGATCATCCTGATCCTCTGTCCATTCTAATCATCTATGCCCTGTTTCAGTCACTTACTATCAGCCTGATCCTCTGTCCATTCTAATTATCTATGTCCTGTTTCAGTCAATTACGATCATCCTGATCCTCTGTCCATTCTAATCATCTATGTCCTGTTTCAGTCACTTACTATCAGCCTGATCCTCTGTCCATTCTAATTATCTATGTCCTGTTTCAGTCAATTACGATCATCCTGATCCTCTGTCCATTCTAATCATCTATGTCCTGTTTCAGTCACTTACTATCAGCCTGATCCTCTGTCCATTCTAATTATCTATGTCCTGTTTCAGTCAATTACTATCATCCTGATCCTCTAACCATTCTAATTATCTATGTCCTGTTTCAGTCAATTACTATCAGCCTGATCCTCTGTCCATTCTAATTATCTATGTCCTGTTTCAGTCAATTACTATCATCCTGATCCTCTGTCCATTCAAATGATCTGTGTCCTGTTTCAGTCAATATTACAATCATCCTGATCCTCTGTCCATTCTAATTATCTATGTCCTGTTTCAGACAATATTACTATCATCGTGATCCTCTGTCCATTCTAATTATCTATGTCCTGTTTCAGTCAATTACTATCATCCTGATCCTCTGTCCATTCTGATGATTTATTTCCTGTTTCAGTCAATTAATATCATCCTCATCCTCTGTGTATTCTAATTATCTATGTCCTGTTTCAGTCAATTAATATCATCCTGATCCTCTGTCTATTCTAATTATCTATGTCCTGTTTCAGTCAATTACTATCATCCTGATCCTCTGTCTATTCTAATTATCTATGTCCTGTTTCAGTCAGTTGCTATCATCATGATCCTCTGTCTATTCTAATTATCTATGTCCTGTTTCAGTCAATTAATATCACCCTGATCCTCTGTCCATTCTAATTATCTATGTCCTGTTTCAGTCAATTACTATCATCCTGATCCTCTGACCAATCTAATTATCTATGACCTGTTTCAGTCAATTACTATCATCCTGATCCTCTGTCCATTCTAATTATCTATGTCCTGTTTCAGTCAATATTACTATCATCCTGATCCTCTGTCCATTCTAATTATCTATGTCCTGTTTCAGTCAATTACTATCATCCTGATCCTCTCTGTATTCTAATTATCTATGTCCCGTTTCAGTCAATTACTATCATCCTGACTCTCTGTCTATTCTAATTATCTGTGTCCTGTTTCAGTCAATTACTATCATCCTGATCCTCTGTCTGTTCTAATTATCTATGTCCTGTTTCAGTCAATTACTATCATCCTGATCCTCTGTCCATTCTAATTATCTATGTCATGTTTCAGTCAATTACTATCATCCTGATCCTCTGTCTATTCTAATTATCTATGTCCTTTTTCAGTCAATTACTATCATCCTGACTCTCTGTCCATTCTGATTATCTATGTCCTGTTTCAGTCAATTACTATCATCCTGATCCTCTGTCGACTCTAATTATCTATGTTCTGTTTCAGTCAATAACTATCATCCTGATCCTCTGTCTATTCTAATTATCTATGTCCTGTTTCAGTCAATTACTATCATCCTGATCCTCTGTCCATTTTAATTATCTATGTCCTGTTTCAGTCAATTACTATCATCCTGATCCTCTGTCCATTCTAATTATCTATGTCCTGTTTCCGTCAATTACTATCATCCTGATCCTCTGTCCATTCTAATTATCTATGTCCTGTTTCAGTCAATTACTATCATCCTGATCCTCTGACCAATCTAATTATCTATGACCTGTTTCAGTCAATTACTATCATCCTGATCCTCTGTCCATTCTAATTATCTATTTCCTGTTTCCGTCAATTACTATCATCCTGATCCTCTGTCCATTCTAATTATCTATGTCCTGTTTCAGTCAATTATTATCATCCTGATCCTCAGACCATTCTAATTATCTATGTCCTGTTTCAGTTAATTACTATCATCCTGATCCTCTGACCAATCTAATTATCTATGTCCTGTTTCAGTCAATTACTATCATCCTGATCCTCTGTCCATTCTAACTATCTATGTCCCGTTTCAGTCAATTACTATCATCCTGATCCTCTGTCTACTCTAATTATCTATGACCTGTTTCAGTCAATTACTATCATCCTGATCCTCTGTCCATTCTAATTATCTATGTCCTGTTTCCGTCAATTACTATCATCCTGATCCTCGGTCCATTCTAATTATCTATGTCCTGTTTCAGTCAATTACTATCATCATGATCCTCTGACCAATCTAATTATCTATGTCCTGTTTCAGTCAATTACTATCATCCTGACCCTCTGTCCATTCTAATTATCTATGTCCTGTTTCAGTCAATTACTATCATCATGATCCTCTCTCCATTCTAATTATCTATGCCCTGTTTCAGTGAATTACTATCATCCTGATCCTCTGTCCATTCTAATTATCTCTGTCCCGTTTCAGTCAATTACTGTCATCCTGATCCTCTGAACATTCTAATTATCTATGTCCTGTTTCAGTCAATTACTATCATCCTGATCCTCTGTCCATTCTAATTATCTATGTCCTGTTTCAGTCAATTACGATCATCCTGATCCTCTGTCCATTCTAATCATCTATGTCCTGTTTCAGTCACTTACTATCAGCATGATCCTCTGTCCATTCTAATTATCTATGTCCTGTTTCAGTCAATTACTGTCTGCCTGATCCTCTGTCCATTCTAATTATCTATGTCCTGTTTCAGTCAATTACGATCATCCTGATCCTCTGTCCATTCTAATCATCTATGCCCTGTTTCAGTCACTTAGTATCAGCCTGATCCTCTGTCCATTCTAATTATCTATGTCCTGTTTCAGTCAATTACGATCATCCTGATCCTCTGTCCATTCTAATCATCTATGTCCTGTTTCAGTCACTTACTATCAGCCTGATCCTCTGTCCATTCTAATTATCTATGTCCTGTTTCAGTCAATTACGATCATCCTGATCCTCTGTCCATTCTAATCATCTATGTCCTGTTTCAGTCACTTACTATCAGCCTGATCCTCTGTCCATTCTAATTATCTATGTCCTGTTTCAGTCAATTACTATCATCCTGATCCTCTAACCATTCTAATTATCTATGTCCTGTTTCAGTCAATTACTATCAGCCTGATCCTCTGTCCATTCTAATTATCTATGTCCTGTTTCAGTCAATTACTATCATCCTGATCCTCTGTCCATTCAAATGATCTGTGTCCTGTTTCAGTCAATATTACAATACTCCTGATCCTCTGTCCATTCTAATTATCTATGTCCTGTTTCAGACAATATTACTATCATCGTGATCCTCTGTCCATTCTAATTATCTATGTCCTGTTTCAGTCAATTACTATCATCCTGATCCTCTGTCCATTCTGATGATTTATTTCCTGTTTCAGTCAATTAATATCATCCTCATCCTCTGTGTATTCTAATTATCTATGTCCTGTTTCAGTCAATTAATATCATCCTGATCCTCTGTCTATTCTAATTATCTATGTCCTGTTTCAGTCAATTACTATCATCCTGATCCTCTGTCTATTCTAATTATCTATGTCCTGTTTCAGTCAGTTGCTATCATCATGATCCTCTGTCTATTCTAATTATCTATGTCCTGTTTCAGTCAATTAATATCACCCTGATCCTCTGTCCATTCTAATTATCTATGTCCTGTTTCAGTCAATTACTATCATCCTGATCCTCTGTCTATTCTAATTATCTATGTCCTGTTTCAGTCAATTACTATCATCCTGATCCTCTGTCCATTCCAATTATCTATGTCCTGTTTCAATCAATTACTATCATCATGATCCTCTGTCTATTCTAATTATCTATGTCCTGTTTCAGTCAATTACTATCACCCTGATCCTCTGTCCATTCTAATTATCTATGTCCTGTTTCAGTCAATTACTATCATCCTGATCCTCTGTCTATTCTAATTATCTATGTCCTGTTTCAGTCAATTACTATCATCCTGATCCTCTGTCCATTCCAATTATCTATGTCCTGTTTCAATCAATTACTATCATCCTGATCCTCTGTCCATTCTAATTATCTATGTCCTGTATCAGTCAATTATTATCAGCCTGATCCTCTGTCCATTCTAATTATCTATGTCCCGTTTCAGTCAATTACTGTCATCCTGATCCTCTGTCTATTCTAATTATCTATGTCCTGTTTCAGTCAATTACTATCATACTGATCCTCTGTCCATTCTAATTATCTGTGTCCTGTTTCTGTCAATTACTAGCATCCTCATCCTCTGTCTAACTAATTCTCTATGTCCAGTTTCGGTCAATTATTATCATCCTGATCCTCTGATCATTGTAATTATCTATGTCCTATTTCAGTCAATTACTATCATCCTGATCCTCTGACCATTCTAATTATCAATGTCCTGTTTCAGTCAATTACTATCATCCTGATTTTCTGTCTATTCTAATTATCTATGTCCTGTTTCAGTCAATTACTATCATCCTGATCTTCTGATCATTGTAATTATCTATGTCCTGTTTCAGACAATTACTATCATCCTGATCCTCTGTCTATTCTAATTATCTATGTCCTGTTTCAGTCAATTACTATCATCCTGATCCTCTGATCATTGTAATTATCTATGTCCTGTTTCAGACAATTACTATCATCCTGATCCTCTGATCATTGTAATTATCTATGTCCTGTTTCAGTCAATTACTATCATCCTGATCCTCTGATCATTGTAATTATCTATGTCCTGTTTCAGCCAATTACTATCATCCTGAACCTCTGTCCATTATAATTATCTATGTCCTATTTCAGACAAATACTATCATCCTGATCCTCTGACCATTCTAATTATCTATGTCCTGTTTCAGTCAATTACTATCATCCTGATCCTCTGTCCATTCTAACTATCTATGTCCCGTTTCAGTCAATTACTATCATCCTGATCCTCTGTCTACTCTAATTATCTATGACCTGTTTCAGTCAATTACTATCATCCTGATCCTCTGTCTACTCTAATTATCTATGACCTGTTTCAGTCAATTACTATCATCCTGATCCTCTGTCCATTCTAATTATCTATGTCCTGTTTCCGTCAATTACTATCATCCTGATCCTCTGTCCATTCTAATTATCTATGTCCTGTTTCAGTCAATTACTATCATCCTGATCCTCTGACCAATCTAATTATCTATGTCCTGTTTCAGTCAATTACTATCATCCTGACCCTCTGTCCATTCTAATTATCTATGTCCTGTTTCAGTCAATTACGATCATCATGATCCTCTCTCCATTCTAATTATCTATGCCCTGTTTCAGTGAATTACTATCATCCTGATCCTCTGTCCATTCTAATTATCTCTGTCCCGTTTCAGTCAATTACTGTCATCCTGATCCTCTGAACATTCTAATTATCTATGTCCTGTTTCAGTCAATTACTATCATCCTGATCCTCTGTCCATTCTAATTATCTATGTCCTGTTTCAGTCAATTACGATCATCCTGATCCTCTGTCCATTCTAATCATCTATGTCCTGTTTCAGTCACTTACTATCAGCATGATCCTCTGTCCATTCTAATTATCTATGTCCTGTTTCAGTCAATTACTGTCTGCCTGATCCTCTGTCCATTCTAATTATCTATGTCCTGTTTCAGTCAATTACGATCATCCTGATCCTCTGTCCATTCTAATCATCTATGTCCTGTTTCAGTCACTTACTATCAGCCTGATCCTCTGTCCATTCTGATTATCTATGTCCTGTTTCAGTCAATTACGATCATCCTGATCCTCTGTCCATTCTAATCATCTATGTCCTGTTTCAGTCACTTACTATCAGCCTGATCCTCTGTCCATTCTAATTATCTATGTCCTGTTTCAGTCAATTACGATCATGCTGATCCTCTGTCCATTCTAATCATCTATGTCCTGTTTCAGTCACTTACTATCAGCCTGATCCTCTGTCCATTCTAATTATCTATGTCCTGTTTCAGTCAATTACTATCATCCTGATCCTCTAACCATTCTAATTATCTATGTCCTGTTTCAGTCAATTACTATCAGCCTGATCCTCTGTCCATTCTAATTATCTATGTCCTGTTTCAGTCAATTACTATCATCCTGATCCTCTGTCCATTCAAATGATCTGTGTCCTGTTTCAGTCAATATTACAATCATCCTGATCCTCTGTCCATTCTAATTATCTATGTCCTGTTTCAGACAATATTACTATCATCGTGATCCTCTGTCCATTCTAATTATCTATGTCCTGTTTCAGTCAATTACTATCATCCTGATCCTCTGTCCATTCTGATGATTTATTTCCTGTTTCAGTCAATTAATATCATCCTCATCCTCTGTGTATTCTAATTATCTATGTCCTGTTACAGTCAATTAATATCATCCTGATCCTCTGTCTATTCTAATTATCTATGTCCTGTTTCAGTCAATTACTGTCATCCTGATCCTCTGTCTATTCTAATTATCTATGTCCTGTTTCAGTCAGTTGCTATCATCATGATCCTCTGTCTATTCTAATTATCTATGTCCTGTTTCAGTCAATTAATATCACCCTGATCCTCTGTCCATTCTAATTATCTATGTCCTGTTTCAGTCAATTACTATCATCCTGATCCTCTGTCTATTCTAATTATCTATGTCCTGTTTCAGTCAATTACTATCATCCTGATCCTCTGTCCATTCCAATTATCTATGTCCTGTTTCAATCAATTACTATCATCATGATCCTCTGTCTATTCTAATTATCTATGTCCTGTTTCAGTCAATTACTATCACCCTGATCCTCTGTCCATTCTAATTATCTATGTCCTGTTTCAGTCGATTACTATCATCCTGATCCTCTGTCTATTCTAATTATCTATGTCCTGTTTCAGTCAATTACTATCATACTGATCCTCTGTCCATTCTAATTATCTGTGTCCTGTTTCTGTCAATTACTAGCATCCTCATCCTCTGTCTAACTAATTCTCTATGTCCAGTTTCGGTCAATGATTATCATCCTGATCCTCTAACCATTCTAATTATCTATGTCCTGTTTCAGTCAATTACTATCAGCCTGATCCTCTGTCCATTCTAATTATCTATGTCCTGTTTCAGTCAATTACTATCATCCTGATCCTCTGTCCATTCAAATGATCTGTGTCCTGTTTCAGTCAATATTACAATCATCCTGATCCTCTGTCCATTCTAATTATCTATGTCCTGTTTCAGACAATATTACTATCATCGTGATCCTCTGTCCATTCTAATTATCTATGTCCTGTATCAGTCAATTATTATCAGCCTGATCCTCTGTCCATTCTAATTATCTATGTCCTGTATCAGTCAATTATTATCAGCCTGATCCTCTGATCATTGTAATTATCTATGTCCTATTTCAGTCAATTACTATCATCCTGATCCTCTGACCATTCTAATTATCAATGTCCTGTTTCAGTCAATTACTATCATCCTGATTTTCTGTCTATTGTAATTATCTATGTCCTGTTTCAGTCAATTACTATCATCCTGATCTTCTGATCATTGTAATTATCTATGTCCTGTTTCAGACAATTACTGTCATCCTGATCCTCTGTCTATTCTAATTATCTATGTCCTGTTTCAGTCAATTACTATCATCCTGATCCTCTGATCATTGTAATTATCTATGTCCTGTTTCAGACAATTACTATCATCCTGATCCTCTGATCATTGTAATTATCTATGTCCTGTTTCAGTCAATTACTATCATCCTGATCCTCTGATCATTGTAATTATCTATGTCCTGTTTCAGACAATTACTATCATCCTGAACCTCTGTCCATTACAATTATCTATGTCCTATTTCAGACAATTACTATCATCCTGATCCTCTGACCATTCTAATTATCTATGTCCTGTTTCAGTCAATTACTATCATCCTTATCCTCTGTCTATTCTAATTATCTATGTCCTGTTTCAGTCAATTACTATCATCATGATCCTCTGTCCATTCTAATTATCTATGTCCTGTTTCAGTCAATTAGTATCATCCTGATCCTCTGTCTATTGTAATTATCTGTGTCCTGTTTAAGTCAATTACTATCATCCTGATCCTCTGAGCATTCTAATTATCTATGTCCTGTTTCAGTCAATTACTATCATCCTGATCCTCTGTCCATTCTAATTATCTATGTCCTGTTTCCGTCAATTACTATCATCCTGATCCTCTGTCCATTCTAATTATCTATGTCCTGTTTCAGTCAATTACTATCATCCTGATCCTCTGACCAATCTAATTATCTATGTCCTGTTTCAGTCAATTACTATCATCCTGATCCTCTGTCCATTCTAATTATCTATGTCCTGTTTCAGTCAATTACTATCATCCTGATCCTCTGTCCAATCTAATTATCTATGACCTGTTTCAGTCAATTACTATCATCCTGATCCTCTGTCCATTCTAATTATCTATTTCCTGTTTCCGTCAATTACTATCATCCTGATCCTCTGTCCATTCTAATTATCTATGTCCTGTTTCAGTCAATTACTATCATCCTGATCCTCTGACCATTCTAATTATCTATGTCCTGTTTCAGTCAATTACTATCATCCTGATCCTCTGACCAATCTAATTATCTATGTCCTGTTTCAGTCAATTACTATCATCCTGATCCTCTGTCCATTCTAACTATCTATGTCCCGTTTCAGTCAATTACTATCATCCTGATCCTCGGTCTACTCTAATTATCTATGACCTGTTTCAGTCAATTACTATCATCCTGATCCTCTGTCCATTCTAATTATCTATGTCCTGTTTCCGTCAATTACTATCATCCTGATCCTCTGTCCATTCTAATTATCTATGTCCTGTTTCAGTCAATTACTATCATCCTGATCCTCTGACCAATCTAATTATCTATGTCCTGTTTCAGTCAATTACTATCATCCTGACCCTCTGTCCATTCTAATTATCTATGTCCTGTTTCAGTCAATTACTATCATCATGATCCTCTCTCCATTCTAATTATCTATGCCCTGTTTCAGTGAATTACTATCATCCTGATCCTCTGTCCATTCTAATTATCTCTGTCCCGTTTCAGTCAATTACTGTCATCCTGATCCTCTGAACATTCTAATTATCTATGTCCTGTTTCAGTCAATTACTATCATCCTGATGCTCTGTCCATTCTAATTATCTATGTCCTGTTTCAGTCAATTACGATCATCCTGATCCTCTGTCCATTCGAATCATCTATGTCCTGTTTCAGTCACTTACTATCAGCATGATCCTCTGTCCATTCTAATTATCTATGTCCTGTTTCAGTCAATTACTGTCTGCCTGATCCTCTGTCCATTCTAATTATCTATGTCCTGTTTCAGTCAATTACGATCATCCTGATCCTCTGTCCATTCTAATCATCTATGTCTTGTTTCAGTCACTTACTATCAGCCTGATCCTCTGTCCATTCTAATTATCTATGTCCTGTTTCAGTCAATTACGATCATCCTGATCCTCTGTCCATTCTAATCATCTATGTCCTGTTTCAGTCACTTACTATCAGCCTGATCCTCTGTCCATTCTAATTATCTATGTCCTGTTTCAGTCAATTACGATCATCCTGATCCTCTATCCATTCTAATCATCTATGTCCTGTTTCAGTCACTTACTATCAGCCTGATCCTCTGTCCATTCTAATTATCTATGTCCTGTTTCAGTCAATTACTATCATCCTGATCCTCTAACCATTCTAATTATCTATGTCCTGTTTCAGTCAATTACTATCAGCCTGATCCTCTGTCCATTCTAATTATCTATGTCCTGTTTCAGTCAATTACTATCATCCTGATCCTCTGTCCATTCAAATGATCTGTGTCCTGTTTCAGTCAATATTACAATCATCCTGATCCTCTGTCCATTCTAATTATCTATGTCCTGTTTCAGACAATATTACTATCATCGTGATCCTCTGTCCATTCTAATTATCTATGTCCTGTTTCAGTCAATTACTATCATCCTGATCCTCTGTCCATTCTGATGATCTATTTCCTGTTTCAGTCAATTAATATCATCCTCATCCTCTGTGTATTCTAATTATCTATGTCCTGTTTCAGTCAATTAATATCATCCTGATCCTCTGTCTATTCTAATTATCTATGTCCTGTTTCAGTCAATTACTATCATCCTGATCCTCTGTCTATTCTAATTATCTATGTCCTGTTTCAGTCAGTTGCTATCATCATGATCCTCTGTCTATTCTAATTATCTATGTCCTGTTTCAGTCAATTAATATCACCCTGATCCTCTGTCCATTCTAATTATCTATGTCCTGTTTCAGTCAATTACTATCATCCTGATCCTCTGTCTATTCTAATTATCTATGTCCTGTTTCAGTCAATTACTATCATCCTGATCCTCTGTCCATTCCAATTATCTATGTCCTGTTTCAATCAATTACTATCATCATGATCCTCTGTCTATTCTAATTATCTATGTCCTGTTTCAGTCAATTACTATCACCCTGATCCTCTGTCCATTCTAATTATCTATGTCCTGTTTCAGTCAATTACTATCATCCTGATCCTCTGTCTATTCTAATTATCTATGTCCTGTTTCAGTCAATTACTATCATCCTGATCCTCTGTCCATTCCAATTATCTATGTCCTGTTTCAATCAATTACTATCATCCTGATCCTCTGTCCATTCTAATTATCTATGTCCTGTATCAGTCAATTATTATCAGCCTGATCCTCTGTCCATTCTAATTATCTATGTCCTGTTTCAGTCAATTACTGTCATCCTGATCCTCTGTCTATTCTAATTATCTATGTCCTGTTTCAGTCAATTACTATCATACTGATCCTCTGTCCATTCTAATTATCTGTGTCCTGTTTCTGTCAATTACTAGCATCCTCATCCTCTGTCTAACTAATTCTCTATGTCCAGTTTCGGTCAATTATTATCATCCTGATCCTCTGATCATTGTAATTATCTATGTCCTATTTCAGTCAATTACTATCATCCTGATCCTCTGACCATTCTAATTATCAATGTCCTGTTTCAGTCAATTACTATCATCCTGATTTTCTGTCTATTCTAATTATCTATGTCCTGTTTCAGTCAATTACTATCATCCTGATCCTCTGATCATTGTAATTATCTATGTCCTGTTTCAGACAATTACTATCATCCTGATCCTCTGTCTATTCTAATTATCTATGTCCTGTTTCAGTCAATTACTATCATCCTGATCCTCTGATCATTGTAATTATCTATGTCCTGTTTCAGACAATTACTATCATCCTGATCCTCTGATCATTGTAATTATCTATGTCCTGTTTCAGTCAATTACTATCATCCTGATCCTCTGATCATTGTAAGTATCTATGTCCTGTTTCAGACAATTACTATCATCCTGAACCTCTGTCCATTATAATTATCTATGTCCTATTTCAGACAATTACTATCATCCTGATCCTCTGACCATTCTAATTATCTATGTCCTGTTTCAGTCAATTACTATCATCCTTATCCTCTGTCTATTCTAATTATCTATGTCCTGTTTCAGTCAATTACTATCATCATGATCCTCTGTCCATTCTAATTATCTATGTCCTGTTTCAGTCAATTAGTATCATCCTGATCCTCTGTCTATTGTAATTATCTGTGTCCTCTTTAAGTCAATTACTATCATCCTGATCCTCTGAGCATTCTAATTATCTATGTCCTGCTTCAGTCAAATACTATCATCCTGATCCTCTGTCCATTCTAATTATCTATGTCCCGTTTCAGTCAATTACTGTTATCCTGATCCTCTGTCCATTCTAATTATCTATGTCCTGTTTCAGTCAATTAGTATCATCCTGATCCTCTGTCTATTGTAATTATCTGTGTCCTGCTTAAGTCAATTACTATCATCCTGATCCTCTGAGCATTCTAATTATCTATGTCCTGTTTCAGTCAATTACTATCATCCTGATCCTCTGTCCATTCCAATTATCTATGTCCTGTTTCAATCAATTACTATCATCATGATCCTCTGTCTATTCTAATTATCTATGTCCTGTTTCAGTCA
This sequence comes from Heterodontus francisci, assembly GCF_036365525.1. Lineage (NCBI taxonomy): Eukaryota > Metazoa > Chordata > Chondrichthyes > Heterodontiformes > Heterodontidae > Heterodontus > Heterodontus francisci. The sequence goes on from NW_027140744.1 coordinate 1,832,893, forward strand.
ATTACTATCACCCTGATCCTCTGTCCATTCTAATTATCTATGTCCTGTTTCAGTCAATTACTATCATCCTGATCCTCTGTCTATTCTAATTATCTATGTCCTGTTTCAGTCAATTACTATCATCCTGATCCTCTGTCCATTTCAATTATCTATGTCCTGTTTCAATCAATTACTATCATCCTGATCCTCTGTCCATTCTAATTATCTATGTCCTGTATCAGTCAATTATTATCAGCCTGATCCTCTGTCCATTCTAATTATCTATGTATTGTTTCAGTCAATTACTGTCATCCTGATCCTCTGTCTATTCTAATTATCTATGTCCTGTTTCAGTCAATTACTATCATACTGATCCTCTGTCCATTCTAATTATCTGTGTCCTGTTTCTGTCAATTACTAGCATCCTCATCCTCTGTCTAACTAATTCTCTATGTCCAGTTTCGGTCAATGATTATCATCCTGATCCTCTAACCATTCTAATTATCTATGTCCTGTTTCAGTCAATTACTATCAGCCTGATCCTCTGTCCATTCTAATTATCTATGTCCTGTTTCAGTCAATTACTATCATCCTGATCCTCTGTCCATTCAAATGATCTGTGTCCTGTTTCAGTCAATATTACAATCATCCTGATCCTCTGTCCATTCTAATTATCTATGTCCTGTTTCAGACAATATTACTATCATCGTGATCCTCTGTCCATTCTAATTATCTATGTCCTGTATCAGTCAATTATTATCAGCCTGATCCTCTGTCCATTCTAATTATCTATGTCCTGTATCAGTCAATTATTATCAGCCTGATCCTCTGATCATTGTAATTATCTATGTCCTATTTCAGTCAATTACTATCATCCTGATCCTCTGACCATTCTAATTATCAATGTCCTGTTTCAGTCAATTACTATCATCCTGATTTTCTGTCTATTGTAATTATCTATGTCCTGTTTCAGTCAATTACTATCATCCTGATCTTCTGATCATTGTAATTATCTATGTCCTGTTTCAGACAATTACTATCATCCTGATCCTCTGTCTATTCTAATTATCTATGTCCTGTTTCAGTCAATTACTATCATCCTGATCCTCTGATCATTGTAATTATCTATGTCCTGTTTCAGACAATTACTATCATCCTGATCCTCTGATCATTGTAATTATCTATGTCCTGTTTCAGTCAATTACTATCATCCTGATCCTCTGATCATTGTAATTATCTATGTCCTGTTTCAGACAATTACTATCATCCTGAACCTCTGTCCATTATAATTATCTATGTCCTATTTCAGACAATTACTATCATCCTGATCCTCTGACCATTCTAATTATCTATGTCCTGTTTCAGTCAATTACTATCATCCTTATCCTCTGTCTATTCTAATTATCTATGTCCTGTTTCAGTCAATTACTATCATCATGATCCTCTGTCCATTCTAATTATCTATGTCCTGTTTCAGTCAATTAGTATCATCCTGATCCTCTGTCTATTGTAATTATCTGTGTCCTGTTTAAGTCAATTACTATCATCCTGATCCTCTGAGCATTCTAATTATCTATGTCCTGTTTCAGTCAATTACTATCATCCTGATCCTCTGTCCATTCTAATTATCTATGTCCTGTTTCCGTCAATTACTATCATCCTGATCCTCTGTCCATTCTAATTATCTATGTCCTGTTTCAGTCAATTACTATCATCCTGATCCTCTGACCAATCTAATTATCTATGTCCTGTTTCCGTCAATTACTATCATCCTGATCCTCTGTCCATTCTAATTATCTATGTCCTGTTTCAGTCAATTACTATCATCCTGATCCTCTGTCCAATCTAATTATCTATGACCTGTTTCAGTCAATTACTATCATCCTGAACCTCTGTCCGTTCTAATTATCTATTTCCTGTTTCCGTCAATTACTATCATCCTGATCCTCTGTCCATTCTAATTATCTATGTCCTGTTTCAGTCAATTACTATCATCCTGATCCTCTGACCATTCTAATTATCTATGTCCTGTTTCAGTCAATTACTATCATCCTGATCCTCTGACCAATCTAATTATCTATGTCCTGTTTCAGTCAATTACTATCATCCTGATCCTCTGTCCATTCTAACTATCTATGTCCCGTTTCAGTCAATTACTATCATCCTGATCCTCTGTCTACTCTAATTATCTATGACCTGTTTCAGTCAATTACTATCATCCTGATCCTCTGTCCATTCTAATTATCTATGTCCTGTTTCCGTCAATTACTATCATCCTGATCCTCTGTCCATTCTAATTATCTATGTCCTGTTTCAGTCAATTACTATCATCCTGATAGTCTGACCAATCTAATTATCTATGTCCTGTTTCAGTCAATTACTATCATCCTGACCCTCTGTCCATTCTAATTATCTATGTCCTGTTTCAGTCAATTACTATCATCATGATCCTCTCTCCATTCTAATTATCTATGCCCTGTTTCAGTGAATTACTATCATCCTGATCCTCTGTCCATTCTAATTATCTCTGTCCCGTTTCAGTCAATTACTGTCATCCTGATCCTCTGAACATTCTAATTATCTATGTCCTGTTTCAGTCAATTACTATCATCCTGATGCTCTGTCCATTCTAATTATCTATGTCCTGTTTCAGTCAATTACGATCATCCTGATCCTCTGTCCATTCTAATCATCTATGTCCTGTTTCAGTCACTTACTATCAGCATGATCCTCTGTCCATTCTACTTATCTATGTCCTGTTTCAGTCAATTACTGTCTGCCTGATCCTCTGTCCATTCTAATTATCTATGTCCTGTTTCAGTCAATTACGATCATCCTGATCCTCTGTCCATTCTAATCATCTATGTCCTGTTTCAGTCACTTACTATCAGCCTGATCCTCTGTCCATTCTAATCATCTATGTCCTGTTTCAGTCACTTACTATCAGCCTGATCCTCTGTCCATTCTAATTATCTATGTCCTGTTTCAGTCAATTACGATCATCCTGATCCTCTATCCATTCTAATCATCTATGTCCTGTTTCAGTCACTTACTATCAGCCTGATCCTCTGTCCATTCTAATTATCTATGTCCTGTTTCAGTCAATTACTATCATCCTGATCCTCTAACCATTCTAATTATCTATGTCCTGTTTCAGTCAATTACTATCAGCCTGATCCTCTGTCCATTCTAATTATCTATGTCCTGTTTCAGTCAATTACTATCATCCTGATCCTCTGTCCATTCTAATCATCTATGTCCTGTTTCAGTCACTTACTATCAGCCTGATCCTCTGTCCATTCTAATCATCTATGTCCTGTTTCAGTCACTTACTATCAGCCTGATCCTCTGTCCATTCTAATTATCTATGTCCTGTTTCAGTCAATTACGATCATCCTGATCCTCTATCCATTCTAATCATCTATGTCCTGTTTCAGTCACTTACTATCAGCCTGATCCTCTGTCCATTCTAATTATCTATGTCCTGTTTCAGTCAATTACTATCATCCTGATCCTCTAACCATTCTAATTATCTATGTCCTGTTTCAGTCAATTACTATCAGCCTGATCCTCTGTCCATTCTAATTATCTATGTCCTGTTTCAGTCAATTACTATCATCCTGACCCTCTGTCCATTCAAATGATCTGTGTCCTGTTTCAGTCAATATTACAATCATCCTGATCCTCTGTCCATTCTAATTATCTATGTCCTGTTTCAGACAATATTACTATCATCGTGATCCTCTGTCCATTCTAATTATCTATGTCCTGTTTCAGTCAATTACTATCATCCTGATCCTCTGTCCATTCTGATGATTTATTTCCTGTTTCAGTCAATTAATATCATCCTCATCCTCTGTGTATTCTAATTATCTATGTCCTGTTTCAGTCAATTAATATCATCCTGATCCTCTGTCTATTCTAATTATCTATGTCCTGTTTCAGTCAATTACTATCATCCTGATCCTCTGTCTATTCTAATTATCTATGTCCTGTTTCAGTCAGTTTGCTTTCATCATGATCCTCTGTCTATTCTAATTATCTATGTCCTGTTTCAGTCAATTAATATCACCCTGATCCTCTGTCCATTCTAATTATCTATGTCCTGTTTCAGTCAATTACTATCATCCTGATCCTCTGTCTATTCTAATTATCTATGTCCTGTTTCAGTCAATTACTATCATCCTGATCCTCTGTCCATTCCAATTATCTATGTCCTGTTTCAATCAATTACTATCATCATGATCCTCTGTCTATTCTAATTATCTATGTCCTGTTTCAGTCAATTACTATCACCCTGATCCTCTGTCCATTCTAATTATCTATGTCTTGTTTCAGTCAATTACTATCATCCTGATCCTCTGTCTATTCTAATTATCTATGTCCTGTTTCAGTCAATTACTATCATCCTGATCCTCTGTCCATTCCAATTATCTATGTCCTGTTTCAATCAATTACTATCATCCTGATCCTCTGTCCATTCTAATTATCTATGTCCTGTATCAGTCAATTATTATCAGCCTGATCCTCTGTCCATTCTAATTATCTATGTCCTGTTTCAGTCAATTACTGTCATCCTGATCCTCTGTCTATTCTAATTATCTATGTCCTGTTTCAGTCAATTACTATCATACTGATCCTCTGTCCATTCTAATTATCTGTGTCCTGTTTCTGTCAATTACTAGCATCCTCATCCTCTGTCTAACTAATTCTCTATGTCCAGTTTCGGTCAATTATTATCATCCTGATCCTCTGATCATTGTAATTATCTATGTCCTATTTCAGTCAATTACTATCATCCTGATCCTCTGACCATTCTAATTATCAATGTCCTGTTTCAGTCAATTACTATCATCCTGATTTTCTGTCTATTCTAATTATCTATGTCCTGTTTCAGTCAATTACTATCATCCTGATCCTCTGATCATTGTAATTATCTATGTCCTGTTTCAGACAATTACTATCATCCTGATCCTCTGTCTATTCTAATTATCTATGTCCTGTTTCAGTCAATTACTATCATCCTGATCCTCTGATCATTGTAATTATCTATGTCCTGTTTCAGACAATTACTATCATCCTGATCCTCTGATCATTGTAATTATCTATGTCCTGTTTCAGTCAATTACTATCATCCTGATCCTCTGATCATTGTAAGTATCTATGTCCTGTTTCAGACAATTACTATCATCCTGAACCTCTGTCCATTATAATTATCTATGTCCTATTTCAGACAATTACTATCATCCTGATCCTCTGACCATTCTAATTATCTATGTCCTGTTTCAGTCAATTACTATCATCCTTATCCTCTGTCTATTCTAATTATCTATGTCCTGTTTCAGTCAATTACTATCATCATGATCCTCTGTCCATTCTAATTATCTATGTCCTGTTTCAGTCAATTAGTATCATCCTGATCCTCTGTCTATTGTAATTATCTGTGTCCTGTTTAAGTCAATTACTATCATCCTGATCCTCTGAGCATTCCAATTATCTATGTCCTGTTTCAGTCAATTACTATCATCCTGATCCTCTGTCCATTCTAATTATCTATGTCCCGTTTCAGTCAATTACTGTTATCCTGATCCTCTGTCCATTCTAATTATCTATGTCCTGTTTCAGTCAATTAGTATCATCCTGATCCTCTGTCTATTGTAATTATCTGTGTCCTGTTTAAGTCAATTACTATCATCCTGATCCTCTGAGCATTCTAATTATCTATGTCCTGTTTCAGTCAATTACTATCATCCTGATCCTCTGTCCATTCTAATTATCTATGTCCCGTTTCAGTCAATTACTGTTATCCTGATCCTCTCACCATTCTAATTATCTCTGTCCCGTTTCAGTCAATTACTGTCATCCTGACCCTGTGTCCATTCTAATTATCTATGTCCTGTTTCAGTCAATTACTATCATCCTGATAATCTGTCCATTTTAATTAGCTGTGTCCTGTTTCAGTCAATATTACTATCATCCTGATCCTCTGTCTATTCTAATCATCTATGTCCTGTTTCAGTCAATTACTATCATCCTGATCCTCTGTGTATTCTAATTATCTATGTCCTGTTTCAGTCAATTACTATCATCCTGATCCTCTGTGTATTCTAATTATCTGTGTCCTGTTTCAGTCAATATTACTATCATCCTGATCCTCTGTCTATTCTAATCATCTATGTCCAGTTTCAGTCAATTACTATCATCCTGATCCTCTGTCCATTCTAATTATGTGTGTCCTGTTTCAGTCAATATTACAATCATCCTGATCCTCTGTCCATTCTAATTATCTATGTCCTGTTTCAGTCAATTACTATCATCCTGATCCTCTGTCCATGCTGATTATCTATTTCCCGTTTCAGTCAATTACTATCATCCTGACTCAGTGTCTATTCTAATTATCTATGTCCTGTTTCAGTCAATTACTATCATCCTGACTCAGTGTCTATTCTAATTATCTATGTCCTGTTTCAGTCAGTTACTATCATCATGATCCAAAGTCTATTCTAATTATCTATGTCCTGTTTCAGTCAATTACTATCATACTGATCCTCTGTCCATTCTAATTATCTATGTCCTGTTTCAGTCAATTACTATCATCCTGATCCTCTGTCCATTCTAATTATCTATGTCCTGTTTCAGTCAATTACTATCATCCTGATCCTCTGTCCATGCTGATTATCTATTTCCCGTTTCAGTCAATTACTATCATCCTCATCCTCTGTGCATTCTAATTATCTATGTCCTGTTTCAGTCAATTACTATCATCCTGACTCAGTGTCTATTCTAATTATCTATGTCCTGTTTCAGTCAGTTACTATCATCATGATCCTCTGTCTATTCTAATTACCTATGTCCTGTTTCAGTCAATTACTATCATACTGATCCTCTGTCCATTCTAATTATCTGTGTCCTGTTTCTGTCACTAACTAGCATCCTCATCCTCTGTCTAACTAATTATCTATGTCCAGTTTCGGTCAATTATTATCATCCTGATCCTCTGATCATTGTAATTATCAATGTCCTGTTTCAGTCAATTACTGTCATCCTGATCCTCTGACCATTCTAATTATCAATGTCCTGTTTCAGTCAATTACTATCATCCTGATCCTCTGTCTATTCTAATTATCTATGTCCTATTTCAGTCAATTACTATCATCCTGATCCTCTGACCATTCTAATTATCAATGTCCTGTTTCAGTCAATTACTATCATCCTGATCCTCTGTCTATTCTAATTATCTGTGTCCTGTTTCAGTCAATTACTATCATCCTGATCCTCTGATCATTGTAATTATCTATGTCCTGTTTCAGTCAATTACTATCATCCTGATCCTCTGTCCATTATAATTATCTATGTCCTATTTCAGACAATTACTATCACCCTGATCCTCTGTCTACTCTAATTATCTATGTCCTGTTTCAGTCAATTACTATCATCCTGATCCTCTGTCTATTCTAATTATCTATGTCCTGTTTCAGTCAATTACTATCATCCTGATCCTCTGTCTATTCTAATTATCTGTGTCCTGTTTCAGTCAATTACTATCATCCTGATCCTCTGATCATTGTAATTATCTATGTCCTGTTTCAGTCAATTACTATCATCCTGATCCTCTGATCATTGTAATTATCTATGTCCTGTTTCAGACAATTACTATCATCCTGAACCTCTGTCCATTATAATTATCTATGCCCTATTTCAGACAATTACTATCATCCTGATCCTCTGACCATTCTAATTATCTATGTCCTGTTTCAGTCAATTACTATCATTCTTATCCTCTGTCTATTCTAATTATCTATGTCCTGTTTCAGTCAATTACTATCATCATGATCCTCTGTCCATTCTAATTATCTATGTCCTGTTTCAGTCAATTAGTATCATCCTGATCCTCTGTCTATTGTAATTATCTGTGTCCTGTTTAAGTCAATTACTATCATCCTGATCCTCTGAGCATTCTAATTATCTATGTCCTGTTTCAGTCAATTACTATCATCCTGATCCTCTGTCCATTCTAATTATCTATGTCCTGTTTCCGTCAATTACTATCATCCTGATCCTCTGTCCATTCTAATTATCTATGTCCTGTTTCAGTCAATTACTATCATCCTGATCCTCTGACCAATCTAATTATCTATGTCCTGTTTCCGTCAATTACTATCATCCTGATCCTCTGTCCATTCTAATTATCTATGTCCCGTTTCAGTCAATTACTATCATCCTGATCCTCTGACCAATCTAATTATCTATGACCTGTTTCAGTCAATTACTATCATCCTGATCCTCTGTCCATTCTAATTATCTATTTCCTGTTTCCGTCAATTACTATCATCCTGATCCTCTGTCCATTCTAATTATCTATGTCCTGTTTCAGTCAATTACTATCATCCTGATCCTCTGACCATTCTAATTATCTATGTCCTGTTTCAGTCAATTACTATCATCCTGATCCTCTGACCAATCTAATTATCTATGTCCTGTTTCAGTCAATTACTATCATCCTGATCCTCTGTCCATTCTAACTATCTATGTCCCGTTTCAGTCAATTACTATCATCCTGATCCTCTGTCTACTCTAATTATCTATGACTTGTTTCAGTCAAATACTATCATCCTGATCCTCTGTCCATTCTAATTATCTATGTCCTGTTTCCGTCAATTACTATCATCCTGATCCTCTGTCCATTCTAATTATCTATGTCCTGTTTCAGTCAATTACTATCATCCTGATCCTCTGACCAATCTAATTATCTATGTCCTGTTTCAGTCAATCACTATCATCCTGACCCTCTGTCCATTCTAATTATCTATGTCCTGTTTCAGTCAATTACTATCATCATGATCCTCTCTCCATTCTAATTATCTATGCCCTGTTTCAGTGAATTACTATCATCCTGATCCTCTGTCCATTCTAATTATCTCTGTCCCGTTTCAGTCAATTACTGTCATCCTGATCCTCTGAACATTCTAATTATCTATGTCCTGTTTCAGTCAATTACTATCATCCTGATCCTCTGTCCATTCTAATTATCTATGTCCTGTTTCAGTCAATTACGATCATCCTGATCCTCTGTCCATTCTAATCATCTATGTCCTGTTTCAGTCACTTACTATCAGCATGATCCTCTGTCCATTCTAATTATCTATGTCCTGTTTCAGTCAATTACTGTCTGCCTGATCCTCTGTCCATTCTAATTATCTATGTCCTGTTTCAGTCAATTACGATCATCCTGATCCTCTGTCCATTCTAATCATCTATGTCCTGTTTCAGTCACTTACTATCAGCCTGATCCTCTGTCCATTCTAATTATCTATGTCCTGTTTCAGTCAATTACGATCATCCTGATCCTCTGTCCATTCTAATCATCTATGTCCTGTTTCAGTCACTTACTATCAGCCTGATCCTCTGTCCATTCTAATTATCTATGTCCTGTTTCAGTCAATTACGATCATCCTGATCCTCTGTCCATTCTAATCATCTATGTCCTGTTTCAGTCACTTACTATCAGCCTGATCCTCTGTCCATTCTAATTATCTATGTCCTGTTTCAGTCAATTACTATCATCCTGATCCTCTAACCATTCTAATTATCTATGTCCTGTTTCAGTCAATTACTATCAGCCTGATCCTCTGTCCATTCTAATTATCTATGTCCTGTTTCAGTCAATTACTATCATCCTGATCCTCTGTCCATTCAAATGATCTGTGTCCTGTTTCAGTCAATATTACAATCATCCTGATCCTCTGTCCATTCTAATTATCTATGTCCTGTTTCAGACAATATTACTATCATCGTGATCCTCTGTCCATTCTAATTATCTATGTCCTGTTTCAGTCAATTACTATCATCCTGATCCTCTGTCCATTCTGATGATTTATTTCCTGTTTCAGTCAATTAATATCATCCTCATCCTATGTGTATTCTAATTAGCTATGTCCTGTTTCAGTCAATTAATATCATCCTGATCCTCTGTCTATTCTAATTATCTATGTCCTGTTTCAGTCAATTACTATCATCCTGATCCTCTGTCTATTCTAATTATTTATGTCCTGTTTCAGTCAGTTGCTATCATCATGATCCTCTGTCTATTCTAATTATCTATGTCCTGTTTCAGTCAATTAATATCACCCTGATCCTCTGTCCATTCTAATTATCTATGTCCTGTTTCAGTAAATTACTATCATCCTGATCCTCTGTCTATTCTAATTATCTATGTCCTGTTTCAGTCAATTACTATCATCCTGATCCTCTGTCCATTCCAATTATCTATGTCCTGTTTCAATCAATTACTATCATCATGATCCTCTGTCTATTCTAATTATCTATGTCCTGTTTCAGTCAATTACTGTCACCCTGATCCTCTGTCCATTCTAATTATCTATGTCCTGTTTCAGTCAATTACTATCATCCTGATCCTCTGTCTATTCTAATTATCTATGTCCTGTTTCAGTCAATTACTATCATCCTGATCCTCTGTCCATTCCAATTATCTATGTCCTGTTTCAATCAATTACTATCATCCTGATCCTCTGTCCATTCTAATTATCTATGTCCTGTATCAGTCAATTATTATCAGCCTGATCCTCTGTCCATTCTAATTATCTATGTCCTGTTTCAGTCAATTACTGTCATCCTGATCCTCTGTCTATTCTAATTATCTATGTCCTGTTTCAGTCAATTACTATCATACTGATCCTCTGTCCATTCTAATTATCTGTGTCCTGTTTCTGTCAATTACTAGCATCCTCATCCTCTGTCTAACTAATTCTCTATGTCCAGTTTCGGTCAATTATTATCATCCTGATCCTCTGATCATTGTAATTATCTATGTCCTATTTCAGTCAATTACTATCATCCTGATCCTCTGACCATTCTAATTATCAATGTCCTGTTTCAGTCAATTACTATCATCCTGATTTTCTGTCTATTCTAATTATCTATGTCCTGTTTCAGTCAATTACTGTCATCCTGATCCTCTGATCATTGTAATTATCTATGTCCTGTTACAGACAATTACTATTATCCTGATAATCTGTCCATTTTAATTATCTGTGTCCTGTTTCAGTCAATATTAATATCATCCTGATCCTCTGTCTATTCTAATCATCTATGTCCTGTTTCGGTCAATTACTATCATCCTGATCCTCTGTGTATTCTAATTATCTATGTCCTGTTTCAGTCAATTACTATCATCCTGATCCTCTGTGTATTCTAATTATCTGTGTCCTGTTTCAGTCAATATTACTATCATCCTGATCCTCTGTCTATTCTAATCATCTATGTCCAGTTTCAGTCAATTACTATCATCCTGATCCTCTGTCCATTCTAATTATGTGTGTCCTGTTTCAGTCAATATTACAATCATCCTGATCCTCTGTCCATTCGAATTATCTATGTCCTGTTTCAGTCAATTACTATCATCCTGATCCTCTGTCCATGCTGATTATCTATTTCCCGTTTCAGTCAATTACTATCATCCTGACTCAGTGTCTATTCTAATTATCTATGTCCTGTTTCAGTCAATTACTATCATCCTGACTCAGTGTCTATTCTAATTATCTATGTCCTGTTTCAGGCAGTTACTATCATCATGATCCTCTGTCTATTCTAATTATCTATGTCCTGTTTCAGTCAATTACTATCATACTGATCCTCTGTCCATTCTAATTATCTATGTCCTGTTTCAGTCAATTACTATCATCCTGATCCTCTGTCCATTCTAATTATCTATCTCCTGTTTCAGTCAATTACTATCATCCTGATCCTCTGTGTATTCTAATTATCTATGTCCTGTTTCAGTCAATTACTATCATCCTGACTCAGTGTCTATTCTAATTATCTATGTCCTGTTTCAGTCAGTTACTATCATCATGATCCTCTGTCTATTCTAATTATCTATGTCCTGTTTCAGTCAATTACTATCATACTGATCCTCTGTCCATTCTAATTATCTATGTCCTGTTTCAGTCAATTACTATCATCCTGATCCTCTGTCCATTCTAATTATCTATGTCCTGTTTCAGTCAATTACTATCATCCTGATCCTCTGTCCATGCTGATTATCTATTTCCCGTTTCAGTCAATTACTATCATCCTCATCCTCTGTGTATTCTAATTATCTATGTCCTGTTTCAGTCAATTACTATCATCCTGACTCAGTGTCTATTCTAATTATCTATGTCCTGTTTCAGTCAGTTACTATCATCATGATCCTCTGTCTATTCTAATTATCTATGTTCTGTTTCAGTCAATTACTATCATACTGATCCTCTGTCCATTCTAATTATCTGTGTCCTGTTTCTGTCACTTACTAGCATCCTCATCCTCTGTCTAACCAATTATCTATGTCCAGTTTCGGTCAATTATTATCATCCTGATCCTCTGATCATTGTAATTATCAATGTCCTGTTTCAGTCAATTACCGTCATCCTGATCCTCTGACCATTCTAATTATCAATGTCCTGTTTCAGTCAATTACTATCATCCTGATCCTCTGTCTATTCTAATTATCTATGTCCTATTTCAGTCAATTACTATCATCCTGATCCTCTGACCATTCTAATTATCAATGTCCTGTTTCAGTCAATTACTATCATCCTGATCCTCTGTCTATTCTAATTATCTGTGTCCTGTTTCAGTCAATTACTATCATCCTGATCCTCTGATCATTGTAATTATCTATGTCCTGTTTCAGTCAATTACTATCATCCTGATCCTCTGTCCATTATAATTATCTATGTCCTATTTCAGACAATTACTATCATCCTGATCCTCTGTCTATTCTAATTATCTATGTCCTGTTTCAGTCAATTACTATCATCCTGATCCTCTGTCTATTCTAATTATCTATGTCCTGTTTCAGTCAATTACTATCATCCTGATCCTCTGTCTATTCTAATTATCTGTGTCCTGTTTCAGTCAATTACTATCATCCTGAACCTCTGATCATTGTAATTATCTATGTCCTGTTTCAGTCAATTACTATCATCCTGATCCTCTGTCCATTATAATTATCTATGTCCTATTTCAGACAATTACTATCATCCTGATCCTCTGAACATTCTAATTATCTATGTCCTGTTTCAGTCAATTAGTATCATCCTGATCCTCCATCTATTCTAATTATCTGTGTCCTGTTTCAGTCAATTACTATCATCCTGATCCTCTGTACATTCTAATTATCTATGTCCTGTTTCAGTCAATTACTATCGTCCTGATCTTCTGTCCATTCTAATTATCTCTGTCCCGTTTCTGTCAATTACTGTCATCCTGACCCTGTGTCCATTCTAATGATCTGTGTCCTGTTTCAGTCAATATTACAATCATCCTGATCCTCTGTCCATTCTAATTATCTATGTCCTGTTTCAGACAATATTACTATCATCGTGATCCTCTGTCCATTCTAATTATCTATGTCCTGTTTCAGTCAATTACTATCATCCTGATCCTCTGTCCATTCTGATGATTTATTTCCTGTTTCAGTCAATTAATATCATCCTCATCCTATGTGTATTCTAATTAGCTATGTCCTGTTTCAGTCAATTAATATCATCCTGATCCTCTGTCTATTCTAATTATCTATGTCCTGTTTCAGTCAATTACTATCATCCTGATCCTCTGTCTATTCTAATTATCTATGTCCTGTTTCAGTCAGTTGCTATCATCATGATCCTCTGTCTATTCTAATTATCTATGTCCTGTTTCAGTCAATTAATATCACCCTGATCCTCTGTCCATTCTAATTATCTATGTCCTGATTCAGTCAATTACTATCATCCTGATCCTCTGTCTATTCTAATTATCTATGTCCTGTTTCAGTCAATTACTATCATCCTGATCCTCTGTCCATTCCAATTATCTATGTCCTGTTTCAATCAATTACTATCATCATGATCCTCTGTCTATTCTAATTATCTATGTCCTGTTTCAGTCAATTACTGTCACCCTGATCCTCTGTCCATTCTAATTATCTATGTCCTGTTTCAGTCAATTACTATCATCCTGATCCTCTGTCTATTCTAATTATCTATGTCCTGTTTCAGTCAATTACTATCATCCTGATCCTCTGTCCATTCCAATTATCTATGTCCTGTTTCAATCAATTACTATCATCCTGATCCTCTGTCCATTCTAATTATCTATGTCCTGTATCAGTCAATTATTATCAGCCTGATCCTCTGTCCATTCTAATTATCTATGTCCTGTTTCAGTCAATTACTGTCATCCTGATCCTCTGTCTATTCTAATTATCTATGTCCTGTTTCAGTCAATTACTATCATACTGATCCTCTGTCCATTCTAATTATCTGTGTCCTGTTTCTGTCAATTACTAGCATCCTCATCCTCTGTCTAACTAATTCTCTATGTCCGGTTTCGGTCAATTATTATCATTCTGATCCTCTGATCATTGTAATTATCTATGTCCTATTTCAGTCAATTACTATCATCCTGATCCTTTGACCATTCTAATTATCAATGTCCTGTTTCAGTCAATTACTATCATCCTGATTTTCTGTCTATTCTAATTATCTATGTCCTGTTTCAGTCAATTACTGTCATCCTGATCCTCTGATCATTGTAATTATCTATGTCCTGTTTCAGACAATTACTATCATCCTGATAATCTGTCCATTTTAATTATCTGTGTCCTGTTTCAGTCAATATTAATATCATCCTGATCCTCTGTCTATTCTAATCATCTATGTCCTGTTTCGGTCAATTACTATCATCCTGATCCTCTGTGTATTCTAATTATCTATGTCCTGTTTCAGTCAATTACTATCATCCTGATCCTCTGTGTATTCTAATTATCTGTGTCCTGTTTCAGTCAATATTACTATCATCCTGATCCTCTGTCTATTCTAATCATCTATGTCCAGTTTCAGTCAATTACTATCATCCTGATCCTCTGTCCATTCTAATTATGTGTGTCCTGTTTCAGTCAATATTACAATCATCCTGATCCTCTGTCCATTCGAATTATCTATGTCCTGTTTCAGTCAATTACTATCATCCTGATCCTCTGTCCATGCTGATTATCTATTTCCCGTTTCAGTCAATTACTATCATCCTGACTCAGTGTCTATTCTAATTATCTATGTCCTGTTTCAGTCAATTACTATCATCCTGACTCAGTGTCTATTCTAATTATCTATGTCCTGTTTCAGGCAGTTACTATCATCATGATCCTCTGTCTATTCTAATTATCTATGTCCTGTTTCAGTCAATAACAATCATACTGATCCTCTGTCCATTCTAATTATCTATGTCCTGTTTCAGTCAATTACTATCATCCTGATCCTCTGTCCATTCTAATTATCTATCTCCTGTTTCAGTCAATTACTATCATCCTGATCCTCTGTCCATGCTGATTATCTATTTCCCGTTTCAGTCAATTACTATCATCCTCATCCTCTGTGTATTCTAATTATCTATGTCCTGTTTCAGTCAATTACTA
Source organism: Heterodontus francisci (assembly GCF_036365525.1). Classification (NCBI taxonomy): domain Eukaryota; kingdom Metazoa; phylum Chordata; class Chondrichthyes; order Heterodontiformes; family Heterodontidae; genus Heterodontus; species Heterodontus francisci. The sequence goes on from NW_027140744.1 coordinate 1,848,329, forward strand.
TCATCCTGACTCAGTGTCTATTCTAATTATCTATGTCCTGTTTCAGTCAGTTACTATCATCATGATCCTCTGTCTATTCTAATTATCTATGTCCTGTTTCAGTCAATTACTATCATACTGATCCTCTGTCCATTCTAATTATCTATGTCCTGTTTCAGTCAATTACTATCATCCTGATCCTCTGTCCATTCTAATTATCTATGTCCTGTTTCAGTCAATTACTATCATCCTGATCCTCTGTCCATGCTGATTATCTATTTCCCGTTTCAGTCAATTACTATCATCCTCATCCTCTGTGTATTCTAATTATCTATGTCCTGTTTCAGTCAATTACTATCATCCTGACTCAGTGTCTATTCTAATTATCTATGTCCTGTTTCAGTCAGTTACTATCATCATGATCCTCTGTCTATTCTAATTATCTATGTCCTGTTTCAGTCAATTACTATCATACTGATCCTCTGTCCATTCTAATTATCTGTGTCCTGTTTCTGTCACTTACTAGCATCCTCATCCTCTGTCTAACCAATTATCTATGTCCAGTTTCGGTCAATTATTATCATCCTGATCCTCTGATCATTGTAATTATCAATGTCCTGTTTCAGTCAATTACCGTCATCCTGATCCTCTGACCATTCTAATTATCAATGTCCTGTTTCAGTCAATTACTATCATCCTGATCCTCTGTCTATTCTAATTATCTATGTCCTATTTCAGTCAATTACTATCATCCTGATCCTCTGACCATTCTAATTATCAATGTCCTGTTTCAGTCAATTACTATCATCCTGATCCTCTGTCTATTCTAATTATCTGTGTCCTGTTTCAGTCAATTACTATCATCCTGATCCTCTGATCATTGTAATTATCTATGTCCTGTTTCAGTCAATTACTATCATCCTGATCCTCTGTCCATTATAATTATCTATGTCCTATTTCAGACAATTACTATCATCCTGATCCTCTGTCTATTCTAATTATCTATGTCCTGTTTCAGTCAATTACTATCATCCTGATCCTCTGTCTATTCTAATTATCTATGTCCTGTTTCAGTCAATTACTATCATCCTGATCCTCTGTCTATTCTAATTATCTGTGTCCTGTTTCAGTCAATTACTATCATCCTGAACCTCTGATCATTGTAATTATCTATGTCCTGTTTCAGTCAATTACTATCATCCTGATCCTCTGTCCATTATAATTATCTATGTCCTATTTCAGACAATTACTATCATCCTGATCCTCTGAACATTCTAATTATCTATGTCCTGTTTCAGTCAATTAGTATCATCCTGATCCTCCATCTATTCTAATTATCTGTGTCCTGTTTCAGTCAATTACTATCATCCTGATCCTCTGTACATTCTAATTATCTATGTCCTGTTTCAGTCAATTACTATCGTCCTGATCTTCTGTCCATTCTAATTATCTCTGTCCCGTTTCTGTCAATTACTGTCATCCTGACCCTGTGTCCATTCTAATTATCTATGTCCTGTTTCAGTCAATTACTATCATCCTGATAATCTGTCCATTTTAATTATCTGTGTCCTGTTTCAGTCAATATTACTATCATCCTGATCCTCTGTCTATTCTAATCATCTATGTCCTGTTTCAGTCAATTACTATCATCCTGATCCTCTGTGTATTCTAATTATCTCTGTCCTGTTTCAGTCAATTACTATCATCCTGATCCTCTGTGTATTCTAATTAACTGTGTCCTGTTTCAGTCAATATTACTATCACCCTGATCCTCTGTCTATTCTAATCATCTATGTCCTGTTTCAGTCAATTACTATCATCCTGATCCTCTGTCCATTCTAATTATCTATGTCCTGTTTCAGACAATATTACTGTCATCCTGATCCTCTGTCCATGCTGATTATCTATTTCCTGTTTCAGTCAATTACTATCATCCTCATCCTCTGTGTATTCTAATTATCTATGTCCCGTTTCAGTCAATTACTATCATCCTGACTCAGTGTCTATTCTAATTATCTATGTCCTGTTTCAGTCAGTTACTATCATCATGATCCTGTGTCTATTCTAATTATCTATGTCCTTTATCAGTCAATTACTATCATCCTGATCCTCTGTCCATTCTGATTTTCTATGACCTGTTTCAGTCAATTACTATCATCCTGATCCTCTGTCTATTCTAATTATCTATGTCCCGTTTCAGACAATTACTATCATCCTGATCCTCTGTCAATTCTAATTATCTATGTCCTGTTTCAGTCAATTACTATCATCCTGACTCTCTGTCCATTCTGATTATCTATGTCCTGTTTCAGTCAATTACTATCATCCTGACTCTCTGTCCATTCTAATTATCTATGTCCTGTTTCAGTCAATTACTATCATCCTGACCCTCTGTCCATTCTAATTATCGATGTCCTGTTTCAGTCAATTACTATCATCCTGATCCTCTGTCCATTCTAATTTTCTGTGACCTGTTTCAGTCAATTACTATCATCCTTATCCTCTGTCCATTCGAATTATCTATGTCCTGTTTCAGTCAATTACTATCATCAAGATCCTCTCTCCATTCTAATTATCTATGCCCTGTTTCAGTCAATTACTATCATCCTGATCCTCTGTCCATTCTAATTATCACTGTCCCGTTTCAGTCAATTACTGTCATCCTGATCCTCTGAACATTCTAATTATCTATGTCCTGTTTCAGTCAATTACTATCAGCCTGATGCTCTGTCCATTCTAATTATCTGTGTCCTGTTTCAGTCAATTACTACCATCCTGATCCTATGTCCATTCTAATCATCTATGTCCTGTTTCAGTCACTTACGATCAGCCTGATCCTCTGTCCATTCTAATTATCTATGTCCTGTTTCAGTCAATTACTATCATCCTGATCCTCTGTCCATTCTAATTATCTATGTCCTGTTTCAGTCAATTACTATCAGCCTGATCCTCTGTCCATTCTAATTATCTATGTCCTGTTTCAGTCAATTACTATCATCCTGATCCTCTGAACATTCTAATTATCTATGTCCTGTTTCAGTCAATTACTATCATCCTGAACCTCTGTCCATTCTAATTATCTATGTCCTGTTTCAGTCAATTACTACCATCAAGATCCTCTCTCCATTCTAATTATCTATGCCCTGTTTCAGTCAATTACTATCATCCTGATCCTCTGTCCATTCCAATTATCTCTGTCCCGTTTCAGTCAATTACTATCATCCTGATCCTCTGAACATTCTAATTATCCATGTCCTGTTTCAGTCAATTACTATCAGCCTGATCCTCTGTCCATTCTAATTATCTATGTCCTGTTTCAGTCAATTACTATCATCCTGATCCTCTGTCTATTCTAATTATCTGTGTCCTGTTTCAGTCAATTACTATCATCCTGATCCTCTGATCATTGTAATTATCCATGTCCTGTTTCAGTCAATTACTATCATCCTGATCCTCTGACCATTCTAATTATCAATGTCCTGTTTCAGTCAATTACTATCATCCTGATCCTCTGTCTATTCTAATTATCTATGTCCTATTTCAGTCAATTACTATCATCCTGATCCTCTGACCATTCTAATTATCAATGTCCTGTTTCAGTCAATTACTATCATCCTGAGCCTCTGTCTATTCTAATTATCTGTGTCCTGTTTCAGTCAATTACTATCATCCTGATCCTCTGATCATTGTAATTATCTATGTCCTGTTTCAGTCAATTACTATCATCCTGATCCTCTGTCCATTATAATTATCTATGTCCTATTTCAGACAATTACTATCATCCTGATCCTCTGTCTATTCTAATTATCTATGTCCTGTTTCAGTCAATTACTATCATCCTGATCCTCTGTCTATTCTAATTATCTATGTCCTGTTTCAGTCAATTACTATCATCCTGATCCTCTGTCTATTCTAATTATCTGTGTCCTGTTTCAGTCAATTACTATCATCCTGAACCTCTGATCATTGTAATTATCTATGTCCTGTTTCAGTCAATTACTATCATCCTGATCCTCTGTCCATTATAATTATCTATGTCCTATTTCAGACAATTACTATCATCCTGATCCTCTGAACATTCTAATTATCTATGTCCTGTTTCAGTCAATTAGTATCATCCTGATCCTCCGTCTATTCTAATTATCTGTGTCCTGTTTCAGTCAATTACTATCATCCTGATCCTCTGTACATTCTAATTATCTATGTCCTGTTTCAGTCAATTACTATCGTCCTGATCTTCTGTCCATTCTAATTATCTCTGTCCCGTTTCTGTCAATTACTGTCATCCTGACCCTGTGTCCATTCTAATTATCTATGTCCTGTTTCAGTCAATTACTATCATCCTGATAATCTGTCCATTTTAATTATCTGTGTCCTGTTTCAGTCAATATTACTATCATCCTGATCCTCTGTCTATTCTAATCATCTATGTCCTGTTTCAGTCAATTACTATCATCCTGATCCTCTGTGTATTCTAATTATCTCTGTCCTGTTTCAGTCAATTACTATCATCCTGATCCTCTGTGTATTCTAATTAACTGTGTCCTGTTTCAGTCAATATTACTATCATCCTGATCCTCTGTCTATTCTAATCATCTATGTCCTGTTTCAGTCAATTACTATCATCCTGATCCTCTGTCCATTCTAATTATCTATGTCCTGTTTCAGACAATATTACTGTCATCCTGATCCTCTGTCCATGCTGATTATCTATTTCCTGTTTCAGTCAATTACTATCATCCTCATCCTCTGTGTATTCTAATTATCTATGTCCCGTTTCAGTCAATTACTATCATCCTGACTCAGTGTCTATTCTAATTATCTATGTCCTGTTTCAGTCAGTTACTATCATCATGATCCTGTGTCTATTCTAATTATCTATGTCCTTTATCAGTCAATTACTATCATCCTGATCCTCTGTCCATTCTGATTTTCTATGACCTGTTTCAGTCAATTACTATCATCCTGATCCTCTGTCTATTCTAATTATCTATGTCCCGTTTCAGACAATTACTATCATCCTGATCCTCTGTCCATTCTAATTATCTATGTCCTGTTTCAGTCAATTACTATCATCCTGACTCTCTGTCCATTCTGATTATCTATGTCCTGTTTCAGTCAATTACTATCATCCTGACTCTCTGTCCATTCTAATTATCTATGTCCTGTTTCAGTCAATTACTATCATCCTGATCCTCTGTCCATTCTAATTATCGATGTCCTGTTTCAGTCAATTACTATCATCCTGATCCTCTGTCCATTCTAATTTTCTGTGACCTGTTTCAGTCAATTACTATCATCCTTATCCTCTGTCCATTCTAATTATCTATGTCCTGTTTCAGTCAATTACTATCATCAAGATCCTCTCTCCATTCTAATTATCTATGCCCTGTTTCAGTCAATTACTATCATCCTGATCCTCTGTCCATTCTAATTATCACTGTCCCGTTTCAGTCAATCACTGTCATCCTGATCCTCTGAACATTCTAATTATCTATGTCCTGTTTCAGTCAATTACTATCAGCCTGATGCTCTGTCCATTCTAATTATCTGTGTCCTGTTTCAGTCAATTACTACCATCCTGATCCTCTGTCCATTCTAATCATCTATGTCCGGTTTCAGTCACTTACGATCAGCCTGATCCTCTGTCCATTCTAATTATCTATGTCCTGTTTCAGTCAATTACTATCATCCTGATCCTCTGTCCATTCTAATTATCTATGTCCTGTTTCAGTCAATTACTATCAGCCTGATCCTCTGTCCATTCTAATTATCTATGTCCTGTTTCAGTCAATTACTATCATCCTGATCCTCTGAACATTCTAATTATCTATGTCCTGTTTCAGTCAATTAGTATCATCCTGAACCTCTGTCCATTCTAATTTTCTATGTCCTGTTTCAGTCAATTACTACCATCAAGATCCTCTCTCCATTCTAATTATCTATGCCCTGTTTCAGTCAATTACTATCATCCTGATCCTCTGTCCATTCCAATTATCTCTGTCCCGTTTCAGTCAATTACTATCATCCTGATCCTCTGAACATTCTAATTATCTATGTCCTGTTTCAGTCAATTACTATCAGCCTGATCCTCTGTCCATTCTAATTATCTATGTCCTGTTTCAGTCAATTACTATCATCCTGATCCTCTGTCTATTCTAATTATCTGTGTCCTGTTTCAGTCAATTACTATCATCCTGATCCTCTGATCATTGTAATTATCTATGTCCTGTTTCAGTCAATTACTATCATCCTGATCCTCTGTCCATTATAATTATCTATGTCCTATTTCAGACAATTACTATCATCCTGATCCTCTGTCTATTCTAATTATCTATGTCCTGTTTCAGTCAGTTACTATCATCCTGATCCTCTGTCTATTCTAATTATCTATGTCCTGTTTCAGTCAATTACTATCATCCTGATCCTCTGTCTATTCTAATTATCTGTGTCCTGTTTCAGTCAATTACTATCATCCTGATCCTCTGATCATTGTAATTATCTATGTCCTGTTTCAGTCAATTGCTATCATCCTGATCCTCTGTCCATTATAATTATCTATGTCCTGTTTCAGTCAATTACTATCATCCTGATCCTCTGAACATTCTAATTATCTATGTCCTGTTCCAGTCAATTACTATCATCCTGAACCTCTGTCCATTCTAATTATCTATGTCCTGTTTCAGTCAATTACTACCATCAAGATCCTCTCTCCATTCTAATTATCTATGCCCTGTTTCAGTCAATTACTATCATCCTGATCCTCTGTGCATTCCAATTATCTCTGTCCCGTTTCAGTCAATTACTATCAGCCTGATCCTCTGTCCATTCTAATTATCTATGTCCTGTTTCAGTCAATTACTATCATCCTGATCCTCTGTCCATTCTAATTATCTATGTCCTGTTTCAGTCAATTACTATCATCCTGATCCTCTGTCCATTCTAATTATCTATGTCCTGTTTCAGTCAATTACTATCATCCTGATCCTCTGTCCATTCTAATTATCAATGTCCTGTTTCAGTCAATTACTATCAGCCTGATCCTCTGTCCATTCTAATTATTTATGTCCTGTTTCAGTCAATTACTATCATCCTGTTCCTCTGTCTATTCTAATTATCTATCTCCTGTTTCAGTCAATTACTATCATCCTGATCCTCTTAACATTCTAATTATCTATGTCCTGTTTCAGTCAATTAGTATCATCCTGATCCTCTGTCTATTCTAATTATCTGTGTCCTGTTTCAGTCAATTACTATCATCCTGATCCTCTGAGCATTCTAATTATCTATGTCCTGTTTCAGTCAGTTACTATCATCCTGATCCTCTGTCCATTCTAATTATCTATGTCCCGTTTCAGTCAATTACTGTTATCCTGATCCTCTGTCTATTCTAATTATCTGTGTCCTGTTTCAGTCAATTACTATCATCCTGAACCTCTGTTCATTCTAATTATCGTTGTCCAGTTTCAGTCAATTACTATCATCCTGATCCTCTGTCCATTCTAATTATCTATGTCCCGTTTCAGTCAATTATTGTTATCCTGATCCTCTGAACATTCTAATTATCTATGTCCTGTTTCAGTCAATTACTATCATCCTGATCCTCTGGCCATTCTAATTATCTCTGTCCCGTTTCAGTCAATTACTGTCATCCTGACCCTGTGTCCATTCTAATTATCTATGTCCTGTTTCAGTCAATTACTATCATCCAGATAATCTGTCCATTTTAATTATCTGTGTCCTGTTTCAGTCAATATTACTATCATCCTGATCCTCTGTGTATTCTAATTATCTATGTCCTGTTTCAGTCAATTACTATCATCCTGATCCTCTGTCTATTCTAATCATCTATGTCCTGTTTCAGGCAATTACTATCATCCTGATCCTCTGTGTATTCTAATGATCTATGTCCTGTTTCAGTCAATTACTATCATCCTGATCCTCTGTCCATTCTAATTATCTATGTCCCGTTTCAGTCAATTACTATCATCCTGACTCAGTGTCTATTCTAATTATCGATGTCCGGTTTCAGTCAGTTACTATCATCATGATCCGCTGTCTATTCTAATTATCTATGTCCTGTTTCAGTCAATTACTATCATACTGATCCTCTGTCCTTTCTAATTATTTGTGTCCTGTTTATGTCACTTACTATCATCCTGATCCTCTGTCCATTCTGATTTTCTCTGACCTGTTTCAGTCAATTACTATCATCCTGACCCTCTGTCTATTCTAATTATCTGTGTCCCGTTTCAGTCAATTACTATCATCCTGACTCTCTGTCCATTCTGATTATCTATGTCCTGTTTCAGTCAATTACTATCATCCTGACTCTCTGTCCATTCTAATTATCTATGTCCTGTTTCAGTCAATTACTATCATCCTGATCCTCTGTCTATTCTAATTATCTATGTCCTGTTTCAGTCAGTTACTATCATCCTGATCCTCTGTCTATTCTAATTATCTATGTCCTGTTTCAGTCAATTACTATCATCCTGATCCTCTGTCTATTCTAATTATCTGTGTCCTGTTTCAGTCAATTACTATCATCCTGATCCTCTGATCATTGTAATTATCTATGTCCTGTTTCAGTCAATTGCTTTCATCCTGATCCTCTGTCCATTATAATTATCTATGTCCTGTTTCAGTCAATTACTATCATCCTGATCCTCTGAACATTCTAATTATCTATGTCCTGTTCCAGTCAATTACTATCATCCTGAACCTCTGTCCATTCTAATTATCTATGTCCTGTTTCAGTCAATTACTACCATCAAGATCCTCTCTCCATTCTAATTATCTATGCCCTGTTTCAGTCAATTACTATCATCCTGATCCTCTGTGCATTCCAATTATCTCTGTCCCGTTTCAGTCAATTACTATCAGCCTGATCCTCTGTCCATTCTAATTATCTATGTCCTGTTTCAGTCAATTACTATCATCCTGATCCTCTGTCCATTCTAATTATCTATGTCCTGTTTCAGTCAATTACTATCATCCTGATCCTCTGTCCATTCTAATTATCTATGTCCTGTTTCAGTCAATTACTATCATCCTGATCCTCTGTCCATTCTAATTATCAATGTCCTGTTTCAGTCAATTACTATCAGCCTGATCCTCTGTCCATTCTAATTATTTATGTCCTGTTTCAGTCAATTACTATCATCCTGTTCCTCTGTCTATTCTAATTATCTATCTCCTGTTTCAGTCAATTACTATCATCCTGATCCTCTTAACATTCTAATTATCTATGTCCTGTTTCAGTCAATTAGTATCATCCTGATCCTCTGTCTATTCTAATTATCTGTGTCCTGTTTCAGTCAATTACTATCATCCTGATCCTCTGAGCATTCTAATTATCTATGTCCTGTTTCAGTCAGTTACTATCATCCTGATCCTCTGTCCATTCTAATTATCTATGTCCCGTTTCAGTCAATTACTGTTATCCTGATCCTCTGTCTATTCTAATTATCTGTGTCCTGTTTCAGTCAATTACTATCATCCTGAACCTCTGTTCATTCTAATTATCGTTGTCCAGTTTCAGTCAATTACTATCATCCTGATCCTCTGTCCATTCTAATTATCTATGTCCCGTTTCAGTCAATTATTGTTATCCTGATCCTCTGAACATTCTAATTATCTATGTCCTGTTTCAGTCAATTACTATCATCCTGATCCTCTGGCCATTCTAATTATCTCTGTCCCGTTTCAGTCAATTACTGTCATCCTGACCCTGTGTCTATTCTAATTATCTATGTCCTGTTTCAGTCAATTACTATCATCCAGATAATCTGTCCATTTTAATTATCTGTGTCCTGTTTCAGTCAATATTACTATCATCCTGATCCTCTGTCCATTCTAATTATCTCTGTCCCGTTTCTGACAATTACTGTCATCCTGATCTTCTGAACATTCTAATTATTTATGTCCTGTTTCAGTCAATTACTATCAGCCTGATCCTCTGTGTATTCTAATTATCTGTGTCCTGTTTCAGTCAATTACTATCATCCTGATCCTCTGTCCATTCTACTTATCTATGTCCTGTTTCAGACAATATTACTTTCATCCTGATCCTCTGTCCATTCTAATTATCTATGTCCTGTTTCAGTCAATTACTATCATCCTGATCCTCTGTGTATTCTAATTATCTATGTCCCGTTTCAGTCAATTACTATCATCCTGACTCAGTGTCTATTCTAATTATCTATGTCCTGTTTCAGTCAGTTACTATCATCATGATCCGCTGTCTATTCTAATTATCTATGTCCTGTATCAGTGAATTACTATCATCCTGATCCTCTGTCCATTCTGATTTTCCATGACCTGTTTCAGTCAATTACGATCATCCTGATCCTCTGTCTATTCTTATTATCTCTGTCCCGTTTCAGTCAATTACTGTCATCCTGATCCTCTGTCCATTCGAATTATCTATTTCCTGTTTCAGTCAATAACTATCATCCTGACTCTCTGTCCATTCTGATTATCTATGTCCTGTTTCAGTCAATTACTTTCATCCTGACTCTCTGTCCATTCTGATTATCTATGTCCTGTTTCAGTCAATTACTATCATCCTGACTCTCTGTCCATTCTGATTATCTATGTCCTGTTTCAGTCAATTACTATCATCCTGACTCTCTGTCCATTCTAATTATCTCTGTCCCGTTTCAGTCAATTACTATCATCCTGATCCTCTGTCCATTCTAATTATCTATTTCCTGTTTCAGTCAATTACTATCATCCTGACTCTCTGTCCATTCTGATTATCTATGTCCTGTTTCAGTCAATTACTATCATCCTGACTCTCTGTCCATTCTAATTATCTCTGTCCCGTTTCAGTCAATTACTATCATCCTGATCCTCTGTCCATTCTAATTATCTATTTCCTGTTTCAGTCAATTACTATCATCCTGACTCTCTGTCCATTCTGATTATCTATGTCCCGTTTCAGTCAATTACTATCATCCTGATCCTCTGTCCATTCTAATTATCTATTTCCTGTTTCAGTCAATTACTATCATCCTGATCCTCTGTCCATTCTAATATTCTGTGACCTGTTTCAGTCAATTACTATCATCCTTATCCTCTGTCCATTCTAATTATCTATGTCCTGTTTCAGTCAATTAATATCATCAAGATCCTCTGCCCTTTCTAATTATCTATGTCCTGTTTCAGTCAATTACTAGCAGCCTGATCCTCTGTCCATTCTAATTATCTATGTCCTGTTTCAGTCAATTAATATCATCCTGATCCTCTGTCCATTCTAATTATCTATGTCCTGTTTCAGTCAATTACTATCATCCTGATCCTCTGTCCATTCTAATTATCTATGTCCTGTTTCAGTCAATTACTACCATCCTGATCCTCTGTCTATTCTAATTATCTATCTCCTGTTTCAGTCAATTACTATCATCCTGATCCTCTGTCTATTCTAATTATCTATGTCCTGTTTCAGTCAATTACTAGCAGCCTGATCCTCTGTCCATTCTAATTATCTATTTCCTGTTTCAGTCAATTACTATCATCCTGATCCTCTGTCCATTCTAATATTCTGTGACCTGTTTCAGTCAATTACTATCATCCTTATCCTCTGTCCATTCTAATTATCTATGTCCTGTTTCAGTCAATTAATATCATCAAGATCCTCTGCCCTTTCTAATTATCTATGTCCTGTTTCAGTCAATTACTAGCAGCCTGATCCTCTGTCCATTCTAATTATCTATGTCCTGTTTCAGTCAATTAATATCATCCTGATCCTCTGTCCATTCTAATTATCTATGTCCTGTTTCAGTCAATTACTATCATCCTGATCCTCTGTCCATTCTAATTATCTATGTCCTGTTTCAGTCAATTACTACCATCCTGATCCTCTGTCTATTCTAATTATCTATCTCCTGTTTCAGTCAATTACTATCATCCTGATCCTCTGTCTATTCTAATTATCTATGTCCTGTTTCAGTCAATTACTATCATCCTGATCCTCTGTATATTCTAACGATCTACGTCCTGTTTCAGTCAATTACTATCAGCCTGATCCTCTGTCCATTCTAATTATCTATGTCCTGTTTCAGTCAATTACTGCCATCCTGATCCTCTGTCTATTCTAATTATCTATCTCCTGTTTCAGTCAATTACTATCATCCTGATCCTCTGTCTATTCTAATTATCTATGTCCTGTTTCAGTCAATTACTATCATCCTGATCCTCTGTCTATTCTAACTATCTACGTCCTGTTTCAGTCAATTACTATCATCCTGATCCTCTGTCCATTCAAATTATCTATGTCCTGTTTCAGTCAATTACTATCATCCTGATCCTCTGTCCATTCTAATTATCTATGTCCTGTTTCAGACAATATTACAATCATCCTGATCCTCTGTCCATTCTAATTATCTATGTCCTGTTTCAGTCAATTACTATCATCCTGATCCTCTGCCCATTCTGATTTTCCATGACCTGTTTCAGTCAATTACTATCATCCTGATCCTCTGTCTATTCTTATTATCTCTGTCCCGTTTCAGTCAATTACTGTCATCCTGATCCTCTGTCCATTCTAATTATCTATTTCCTGTTTCAGTCAATTACTATCATCCTGACTCTCTGTCCATTCTGATTATCTATGTCCTGTTTCAATCAATTACTTTCATCCTGACTCTCTGTCCATTCTGATTATCTATGTCCTGTTTCAGTCAATTACTATCATCCTGACTCTCTGTCCATTCTGATTATCTATGTCCTGTTTCAGTCAATTACTATCATCCTGACTCTCTGTCCATTCTAATTATCTCTGTCCCGTTTCAGTCAATTACTATCATCCTGATCCTCTGTCCATTCTAATTATCTCTGTCCTGTTTCAATCAATTACTTTCATCCTGACTCTCTGTCCATTCTGATTATCTATGTCCTGTTTCAGTCAATTACTTTCATCCTGACTCTCTGTCCATTCTGATTATCTATGTCCTGTTTCAGTCAATTACTATCATCCTGACTCTCTGTCCATTCTGATTATCTATGTCCTGTTTCAGTCAATTACTATCATCCTGACTCTCTGTCCATTCTAATTATCTCTGTCCCGTTTCAGTCAATTACTATCATCCTGATCCTCTGTCCATTCTAATTATCTATTTCCTGTTTCAGTCAATTACTATCATCCTGACTCTCTGTCCATTCTGATTATCTATGTCCTGTTTCAGTCAATTACTATCATCCTGACTCTCTGTCCATTCTAATTATCTCTGTCCCGTTTCAGTCAATTACTATCATCCTGATCCTCTGTCCATTCTAATTATCTATTTCCTGTTTCAGTCAATTACTATCATCCTGACTCTCTGTCCATTCTGATTATCTATGTCCCGTTTCAGTCAATTACTATCATCCTGATCATCTGTCCATTCTAATTATCTATTTCCTGTTTCAGTCAATTACTATCATCCTGATCCTCTGTCCATTCTAATTATCTATTTCCTGTTTCAGTCAATTACTATCATCCTTATCCTCTGTCCATTCTAATTATCTATGTCCTGTTTCAGTCAATTAATATCATCAAGATCCTCTGTCCTTTCTAATTATCTATGTCCTGTTTCAGTCAATTACTAGCAGCCTGATCCTCTGTCCATTCTAATTATCTATGTCCTGTTTCAGTCAATTAATATCATCCTGATCCTCTGTCCATTCTAATTATCTATGTCCTGTTTCAGTCAATTACTATCATCCTGATCCTCTGTCCATTCTAATTATCTATGTCCTGTTTCAGTCAATTAATATCATCAAGATCCTCTGTCCATTCTAATTATCTATTTCCTGTTTCAGTCAATTACTATCATCCTGATCCTCTGTCCATTCTAATATTCTGTGACCTGTTTCAGTCAATTACTATCATCCTTATCCTCTGTCCATTCTAATTATCTATGTCCTGTTTCAGTCAATTAATATCATCAAGATCCTCTGCCCTTTCTAATTATCTATGTCCTGTTTCAGTCAATTACTAGCAGCCTGATCCTCTGTCCATTCTAATTATCTATGTCCTGTTTCAGTCAATTAATATCATCCTGATCCTCTGTCCATTCTAATTATCTATGTCCTGTTTCAGTCAATTACTATCATCCTGATCCTCTGTCCATTCTAATTATCTATGTCCTGTTTCAGTCAATTACTACCATCCTGATCCTCTGTCTATTCTAATTATCTATCTCCTGTTTCAGTCAATTACTATCATCCTGATCCTCTGTCTATTCTAATTATCTATGTCCTGTTTCAGTCAATTACTATCATCCTGATCCTCTGTATATTCTAACGATCTACGTCCTGTTTCAGTCAATTACTATCAGCCTGATCCTCTGTCCATTCTAATTATCTATGTCCTGTTTCAGTCAATTACTGCCATCCTGATCCTCTGTCTATTCTAATTATCTATCTCCTGTTTCAGTCAATTACTATCATCCTGATCCTCTGTCTATTCTAATTATCTATGTCCTGTTTCAGTCAATTACTATCATCCTGATCCTCTGTCTATTCTAACTATCTACGTCCTGTTTCAGTCAATTACTATCATCCTGATCCTCTGTCCATTCAAATTATCTATGTCCTGTTTCAGTCAATTACTATCATCCTGATCCTCTGTCCATTCTAATTATCTATGTCCTGTTTCAGACAATATTACAATCATCCTGATCCTCTGTCCATTCTAATTATCTATGTCCTGTTTCAGTCAATTACTATCATCCTGATCCTCTGCCCATTCTGATTTTCCATGACCTGTTTCAGTCAATTACTATCATCCTGATCCTCTGTCTATTCTTATTATCTCTGTCCCGTTTCAGTCAATTACTGTCATCCTGATCCTCTGTCCATTCTAATTATCTATTTCCTGTTTCAGTCAATTACTATCATCCTGACTCTCTGTCCATTCTGATTATCTATGTCCTGTTTCAATCAATTACTTTCATCCTGACTCTCTGTCCATTCTGATTATCTATGTCCTGTTTCAGTCAATTACTATCATCCTGACTCTCTGTCCATTCTGATTATCTATGTCCTGTTTCAGTCAATTACTATCATCCTGACTCTCTGTCCATTCTAATTATCTCTGTCCCGTTTCAGTCAATTACTATCATCCTGATCCTCTGTCCATTCTAATTATCTCTGTCCTGTTTCAATCAATTACTTTCATCCTGACTCTCTGTCCATTCTGATTATCTATGTCCTGTTTCAGTCAATTACTTTCATCCTGACTCTCTGTCCATTCTGATTATCTATGTCCTGTTTCAGTCAATTACTATCATCCTGACTCTCTGTCCATTCTGATTATCTATGTCCTGTTTCAGTCAATTACTATCATCCTGACTCTCTGTCCATTCTAATTATCTCTGTCCCGTTTCAGTCAATTACTATCATCCTGATCCTCTGTCCATTCTAATTATCTATTTCCTGTTTCAGTCAATTACTATCATCCTGACTCTCTGTCCATTCTGATTATCTATGTCCTGTTTCAGTCAATTACTATCATCCTGACTCTCTGTCCATTCTAATTATCTCTGTCCCGTTTCAGTCAATTACTATCATCCGATTCCTCTGTCCATTCTAATTATCTATTTCCTGTTTCAGTCAATTACTATCATCCTGACTCTCTGTCCATTCTGATTATCTATGTCCCGTTTCAGTCAATTACTATCATCCTGATCATCTGTCCATTCTAATTATCTATTTCCTGTTTCAGTCAATTACTATCATCCTGATCCTCTGTCCATTCTAATTATCTATTTCCTGTTTCAGTCAATTACTATCATCCTTATCCTCTGTCCATTCTAATTATCTATGTCCTGTTTCAGTCAATTAATATCATCAAGATCCTCTGTCCTTTCTAATTATCTATGTCCTGTTTCAGTCAATTACTAGAAGCCTGATCCTCTGTCCATTCTAATTATCTATGTCCTGTTTCAGTCAATTAATATCATCCTGATCCTCTGTCCATTCTAATTATCTATGTCCTGTTTCAGTCAATTACTATCATCCTGATCCTCTGTCCATTCTAATTATCTATGTCCTGTTTCAGTCAATTACTACCATCCTGATCCTCTGTCTATTCTAATTATCTATCTCCTGTTTCAGTCAATTACTATCATCCTGATCCTCTGTCTATTCTAATTATCTATGTCCTGTTTCAGTCAATTACTAGCAGCCTGATCCTCTGTCCATTCTAATTATCTATGTCCTGTTTCAGTCAATTAATATCATCCTGATCCTCTGTCCATTCTAATTATCTATGTCCTGTTTCAGTCAATTACTATCATCCTGATCCTCTGTCCATTCTAATTATCTATGTCCTGTTTCAGTCAATTACTACCATCCTGATCCTCTGTCTATTCTAATTATCTATCTCCTGTTTCAGTCAATTACTATCATCCTGATCCTCTGTCTATTCTAATTATCTATGTCCTGTTTCAGTCAATTACTATCATCCTGATCCTCTGTATATTCTAACTATCTACGTCCTGTTTCAGTCAATTACTATCAGCCTGATCCTCTGTCCATTCTAATTATCTATGTCCTGTTTCAGTCAATTACTGCCATCCTGATCCTCTGTCTATTCTAATTATCTATCTCCTGTTTCAGTCAATTACTATCATCCTGATCCTCTGTCTATTCTAATTATCTATGTCCTGTTTCAGTCAATTACTATCATCCTGATCCTCTGTCTATTCTAACTATCTACGTCCTGTTTCAGTCAATTACTATCATCCTGATCCTCTGTCCATTCAAATTATCTATGTCCTGTTACAGTCAATTACTATCATCCTGATCCTCTGTCCATTCTAATTATCTATGTCCTGTTTCAGACAATATTACAATCATCCTGATCCTCTGTCCATTCTAATTATCTATGTCCTGTTTCAGTCAATTACTATCATCCTGATCCTCTGTCCATTCTGATTATCTATTTCCTGTTTCAGTCAATTACTATCATCCTGATCCTCTGCCCATTCTGATATTCCATGACCTGTTTCAGTCAATTACTATCATCCTGATCCTCTGTCTATTCTTATTATCTCTGTCCCGTTTCAGTCAATTACTGTCATCCTGATCCTCTGTCCATTCTAATTATCTATTTCCTGTTTCAGTCAATTACTATCATCCTGACTCTCTGTCCATTCTGATTATCTATGTCCTGTTTCAATCAATTACTTTCATCCTGACTCTCTGTCCATTCTGATTATCTATGTCCTGTTTCAGTCAATTACTATCATCCTGACTCTCTGTCCATTCTGATTATCTATGTCCTGTTTCAGTCAATTACTATCATCCTGACTCTCTGTCCATTCTAATTATCTCTGTCCCGTTTCAGTCAATTACTATCATCCTGATCCTCTGTCCATTCTAATTATCTATTTCCTGTTTCAGTCAATTACTATCATCCTGCCTCTCTGTCCATTCTGATTATCTATGTCCTGTTTCAGTCAATTACTATCATCCTGACTCTCTGTCCATTCTGATAATCTATGTCCTGTTTCAGTCAATTACTATCATCCTGACTCTCTGTCCATTCTAATTATCTATGTCCTGTTTCAGTCAATTACTATCATCCTGACTCTCTGTCCATTCTGATTATCTATGTCCTGTTTCAGTCAATTATTATCATCCTGACTCTCTGTCAATTCTGATTATCTGTGTCCTGTTTCAGTCAATTACTATCATCCTGACTCTCTGTCCATTCTAATTATCTATGTCCTGTTTCAGTCAATTACTAGCAGCCTGATCCTCTGTCCATTCTAATTATCTATGTCCTGTTTCAGTCAATTAGTATCATCCTGATCCTCTGTCCATTCTAATTATCTATGTCCTGTTTCAGTCAATTACTATCATCCTGATCCTCTGTCCATTCTAATTATCTATGTCCTGTTTCAGTCAATTACTACCATCCTGATCCTCTGTCTATTCTAATTATCTATCTCCTGTTTCAGTCAATTACTATCATCCTGATACTCTGTCTATTCTAATTATCTATGTCCTGTTTCAGTCAATTACTATCATCCTGATCCTCTGTATATTCTAACTATCTACGTCCTGTTTCAGTCAATTACTATCAGCCTGATCCTCTGTCCATTCTAAATATCTATGTCCTGTTTCAGTCAATTACTGCCATCCTGATCCTCTGTCTATTCTAATTATCTATCTCCTGTTTCAGTCAATTACTATCATCCTGATCCTCTGTCTATTCTAATTATCTATGTCCTGTTTCAGTCAATTACTATCATCCTGATCCTCTGTTTATTCTAACTATCTACGTCCTGTTTCAGTCAATTACTATCATCCTGATCCTCTGTCCATTCAAATTATCTATGTCCTGTTTCAGTCAATTACTATCATCCTGATCCTCTGTCCATTCTAATTATCTATGTCCTGTTTCAGACAATATTACTATCATCCTGATCCTCTGTCCATTCTAATTATCTATGTCCTGTTTCAGTCAATTACTATCATCCTGATCCTCTGTCCATTCTGATTATCTATTTCCTGTTTCAGTCAATTGTTATCATCCTGATCCTCTTTCCATTCTAATTATCTATGTCCTGTTTCAGTCTTTTACTATCATCCTGATCCTCTGTCCATACTAATTATCTATGTCATGTCTCAGTCAATTGTTATCATCCTGATCCTCTGTCCATTCCAATTATCCATGTCCTGTTTCATTCAATTACTATCATCCTGATCCTCTGTCCATTCTAATTATCTATGTCCTGTTTCAGTCAATTACTAGCAGCCTGATCCTCTGTCCATTCTAATTATCTATGTCCTGTTTCAGTCAATTAATATCATCCTGATCCTCTGTCCATTCTAATTATCTATGTCCTGTTTCAGTCAATTACTATCATCCTGATCCTCTGTCCATTCTAATTATCTATGTCCTGTTTCAGTCAATTACTACCATCCTGATCCTCTGTCTATTCTAATTATCTATCTCCTGTTTCAGTCAATTACTATCATCCTGATCCTCTGTCTATTCTAATTATCTATGTCCTGTTTCAGTCAATTACTATCATCCTGATCCTCTGTATATTCTAACGATCTACGTCCTGTTTCAGTCAATTACTATCAGCCTGATCCTCTGTCCATTCTAATTATCTATGTCCTGTTTCAGTCAATTACTGCCATCCTGATCCTCTGTCTATTCTAATTATCTATCTCCTGTTTCAGTCAATTACTATCATCCTGATCCTCTGTCTATTCTAATTATCTATGTCCTGTTTCAGTCAATTACTATCATCCTGATCCTCTGTCTATTCTAACTATCTACGTCCTGTTTCAGTCAATTACTATCATCCTGATCCTCTGTCCATTCAAATTATCTATGTCCTGTTTCAGTCAATTACTATCATCCTGATCCTCTGTCCATTCTAATTATCTATGTCCTGTTTCAGACAATATTACAATCATCCTGATCCTCTGTCCATTCTAATTATCTATGTCCTGTTTCAGTCAATTACTATCATCCTGATCCTCTGCCCATTCTGATTTTCCATGACCTGTTTCAGTCAATTACTATCATCCTGATCCTCTGTCTATTCTTATTATCTCTGTCCCGTTTCAGTCAATTACTGTCATCCTGATCCTCTGTCCATTCTAATTATCTATTTCCTGTTTCAGTCAATTACTATCATCCTGACTCTCTGTCCATTCTGATTATCTATGTCCTGTTTCAATCAATTACTTTCATCCTGACTCTCTGTCCATTCTGATTATCTATGTCCTGTTTCAGTCAATTACTATCATCCTGACTCTCTGTCCATTCTGATTATCTATGTCCTGTTTCAGTCAATTACTATCATCCTGACTCTCTGTCCATTCTAATTATCTCTGTCCCGTTTCAGTCAATTACTATCATCCTGATCCTCTGTCCATTCTAATTATCTCTGTCCTGTTTCAATCAATTACTTTCATCCTGACTCTCTGTCCATTCTGATTATCTATGTCCTGTTTCAGTCAATTACTTTCATCCTGACTCTCTGTCCATTCTGATTATCTATGTCCTGTTTCAGTCAATTACTATCATCCTGACTCTCTGTCCATTCTGATTATCTATGTCCTGTTTCAGTCAATTACTATCATCCTGACTCTCTGTCCATTCTAATTATCTCTGTCCCGTTTCAGTCAATTACTATCATCCTGATGCTCTGTCCATTCTAATTATCTATTTCCTGTTTCAGTCAATTACTATCATCCTGACTCTCTGTCCATTCTGATTATCTATGTCCTGTTTCAGTCAATTACTATCATCCTGACTCTCTGTCCATTCTAATTATCTCTGTCCCGTTTCAGTCAATTACTATCATCCTGATCCTCTGTCCATTCTAATTATCTATTTCCTGTTTCAGTCAATTACTATCATCCTGACTCTCTGTCCATTCTGATTATCTATGTCCCGTTTCAGTCAATTACTATCATCCTGATCATCTGTCCATTCTAATTATCTATTTCCTGTTTCAGTCAATTACTATCATCCTGATCCTCTGTCCATTCTAATTATCTATTTCCTGTTTCAGTCAATTACTATCATCCTTATCCTCTGTCCATTCTAATTATCTATGTCCTGTTTCAGTCAATTAATATCATCAAGATCCTCTGTCCTTTCTAATTATCTATGTCCTGTTTCAGTCAATTACTAGCAGCCTGATCCTCTGTCCATTCTAATTATCTATGTCCTGTTTCAGTCAATTAATATCATCCTGATCCTCTGTCCATTCTAATTATCTATGTCCTGTTTCAGTCAATTACTATCATCCTGATCCTCTGTCCATTCTAATTATCTATGTCCTGTTTCAGTCAATTACTACCATCCTGATCCTCTGTCTATTCTAATTATCTATCTCCTGTTTCAGTCAATTACTATCATCCTGATCCTCTGTCTATTCTAATTATCTATGTCCTGTTTCAGTCAATTACTAGCAGCCTGATCCTCTGTCCATTCTAATTATCTATGTCCTGTTTCAGTCAATTAATATCATCCTGATCCTCTGTCCATTCTAATTATCTATGTCCTGTTTCAGTCAATTACTATCATCCTGATCCTCTGTCCATTCTAATTATCTATGTCCTGTTTCAGTCAATTACTACCATCCTGATCCTCTGTCTATTCTAATTATCTATCTCCTGTTTCAGTCAATTACTATCATCCTGATCCTCTGTCTATTCTAATTATCTATGTCCTGTTTCAGTCAATTACTATCATCCTGATCCTCTGTATATTCTAACTATCTACGTCCTGTTTCAGTCAATTACTATCAGCCTGATCCTCTGTCCATTCTAATTATCTATGTCCTGTTTCAGTCAATTACTGCCATCCTGATCCTCTGTCTATTCTAATTATCTATCTCCTGTTTCAGTCAATTACTATCATCCTGATCCTCTGTCTATTCTAATTATCTATGTCCTGTTTCAGTCAATTACTATCATCCTGATCCTCTGTCTATTCTAACTATCTACGTCCTGTTTCAGCCAATTACTATCATCCTGATCCTCTGTCCATTCAAATTATCTATGTCCTGTTTCAGTCAATTACTATCATCCTGATCCTCTGTCCATTCTAATTATCTATGTCCTGTTTCAGACAATATTACAATCATCCTGATCCTCTGTCCATTCTAATTATCTATGTCCTGTTTCAGTCAATTACTATCATCCTGATCCTCTGTCCATTCTGATTATCTATTTCCTGTTTCAGTCAATTACTATCATCCTGATCCTCTGCCCATTCTGATATTCCATGACCTGTTTCAGTCAATTACTATCATCCTGATCCTCTGTCTATTCTTATTATCTCTGTCCCGTTTCAGTCAATTACTGTCATCCTGATCCTCTGTCCATTCTAATTATCTATTTCCTGTTTCAGTCAATTACTATCATCCTGACTCTCTGTCCATTCTGATTATCTATGTCCTGTTTCAATCAATTACTTTCATCCTGACTCTCTGTCCATTCTGATTATCTATGTCCTGTTTCAGTCAATTACTATCATCCTGACTCTCTGTCCATTCTGATTATCTATGTCCTGTTTCAGTCAATTACTATCATCCTGACTCTCTGTCCATTCTAATTATCTCTGTCCCGTTTCAGTCAATTACTATCATCCTGATCCTCTGTCCATTCTAATTATCTATTTCCTGTTTCAGTCAATTACTATCATCCTGCCTCTCTGTCCATTCTGATTATCTATGTCCTGTTTCAGTCAATTACTATCATCCTGACTCTCTGTCCATTCTGATAATCTATGTCCTGTTTCAGTCAATTACTATCATCCTGACTCTCTGTCCATTCTAATTATCTATGTCCTGTTTCAGTCAATTACTATCATCCTGACTCTCTGTCCATTCTGATTATCTATGTCCTGTTTCAGTCAATTATTATCATCCTGACTCTCTGTCAATTCTGATTATCTGTGTCCTGTTTCAGTCAATTACTATCATCCTGACTCTCTGTCCATTCTAATTATCTATGTCCTGTTTCAGTCAATTACTAGCAGCCTGATCCTCTGTCCATTCTAATTATCTATGTCCTGTTTCAGTCAATTAGTATCATCCTGATCCTCTGTCCATTCTAATTATCTATGTCCTGTTTCAGTCAATTACTATCATCCTGATCCTCTGTCCATTCTAATTATCTATGTCCTGTTTCAGTCAATTACTACCATCCTGATCCTCTGTCTATTCTAATTATCTATCTCCTGTTTCAGTCAATTACTATCATCCTGATCCTCTGTCTATTCTAATTATCTATGTCCTGTTTCAGTCAATTACTATCATCCTGATCCTCTGTATATTCTAACTATCTACGTCCTGTTTCAGTCAATTACTATCAGCCTGATCCTCTGTCCATTCTAAATATCTATGTCCTGTTTCAGTCAATTACTGCCATCCTGATCCTCTGTCTATTCTAATTATCTATCTCCTGTTTCAGTCAATTACTATCATCCTGATCCTCTGTCTATTCTAATTATCTATGTCCTGTTTCAGTCAATTACTATCATCCTGATCCTCTGTTTATTCTAACTATCTACGTCCTGTTTCAGTCAATTACTATCATCCTGATCCTCTGTCCATTCAAATTATCTATGTCCTGTTTCAGTCAATTACTATCATCCTGATCCTCTGTCCATTCTAATTATCTATGTCCTGTTTCAGACAATATTACTATCATCCTGATCCTCTGTCCATTCTAATTATCTATGTCCTGTTTCAGTCAATTACTATCATCCTGATCCTCTGTCCATTCTGATTATCTATTTCCTGTTTCAGTCAATTGTTATCATCCTGATCCTCTTTCCATTCTAATTATCTATGTCCTGTTTCAGTCTTTTAATATCATCCTGATCCTCTGTCCATACTAATTATCTATGTCATGTCTCAGTCAATTGTTATCATCCTGATCCTCTGTCCATTCCAATTATCCATGTCCTGTTTCATTCAATTACTATCATCCTGATCCTCTGTCCATTCTAATTATCTATGTCCTGTTTCAGTCAATTGTTATCATCGTGATCCTCTGAACATTCTAATTATCTAAGTCCTGTTTCAGTCAATTACTATCATCCTGATCCTCTGTCCATTCTAATTATCTATGTCCTGTTTCAGTCAATTGTTATCATCGTGATCCTCTGAACATTCTAATTATCTATGTCCTGTTTCAGTCAATTGTTATCATCCTGATCCTCTGTCCATTCTAATTATCTATGTCCTGTTTCAGTCAATTACTATCATCCTGATCCTCTGTCCATTCTAATTATCTGTGTCCTGTTTCATTCAATTACTATAATCCTGACTCTCAGTCCTTTCTAATTATCTATGTCCTGTTTCAGTCAATTAATATCATCCTGACTCTCAGTCCTTTCTAATTATCTATGTCCTGTTTCATTCAATTAATATCATCCTGATCCTCTGTCCATTCTAATTATCTATGTCATGTTTAAGTCAATTAAAATCATCCTGATCCTCTGTCCATTCTGATTATCTATGTCCTGTTTCAGTCAATTACTATCATCCTGATCCTCTGTCCATTCTAATTATCTATGTCCTGTTTCAGTCAATTACTATCATCCTGATCCTCTGTCCATTCTAATTATCTATGTCATGTTTCAGTCAATTAGTATCATCCTGATCCTCTGTCCATTCTAATTATCTATGTCCTGCTTCAGTCACTTGCTATCATCCTGATCCTCTGTCCATTCTAATTATCTGTGTCATGTTTCAGTCAATTACTATCATCCTGACTCTCAGTCCTTTCTAATTATCTATGTCCTGTTTCAGTCAATTACTATCATCCTGACTCTCAGTCCTTTCTAATTATCTATGTCCTGTTTAATTCAATTACTATCATTCTGATCCTCTGTCCATTCTAATTATCTATGTCCTGTTTCAGTCAATTACTATCATTCTGATCCTCTGTCCATTCCAATAATCTATCTCCTGTTTCAGTCAATTACTATCATCCTGATGCTCTGTCCATTCTAATTATCTATGTCCTGTTTCAGTCAATTAATATCATCCTGATCCTCTGTCCATTCTAATTATCTGTGTCCTGTTTCAGTCAATTACTATCATCCTGACTCTCTGTCCATTCTGATCATCTGTGTCCTGTTTCAGTCAATGACTATCATCCTGATCCTCTGTCCATTCTAATTATCTATGTCCTGTTTCAGTCAATTACTATTATCCTGATCCTCTGTCCATTCTAATTATCTATGTCCTGTTTCAGTCAATTACTATCATCCTGATCCTCTGTCCATTCTAATTATCTGCGTCCTGTTTCATTCAATTACTATCATCCTGATCCTCTGTCCAATCTAATTATCTATGTCCTGTTTCAGTCACTTACTATCATCCTGATCCTCTGTCCATTCTAATTATCTATGTCCTGTTTCAGTCAATTACTATCATCCTGTTCCTCTGTCCATTCTAATTATCTATGTCCTGTTTCAGTCAATTGCTATCAGCCTGATCCTCTGTACATTCTAATTATCTCTGTCCTGTTTCAGTCAATTACTATCATCCTGATCCTCTGTCTACTCTAATTATCTATGTCCTGTTTCAGTCAATTGTTATCATCCTGATCCTCTTTCCATTCTAATTATCTATGTCCTGTTTCAGTCTTTTACTATCATTCTGATCCTCTGTCCATACTAATTATCTATGTCCTGTCTCAGTCAATTGTTATCATCCTGATCCTCTGTCCATTCCAATTATCTATGTCCTGTTTCATTCAATTACTATCATCCTGATCCTCTGTCCATTCTAATTATCTATGTCCTGTTTCAGTCAATTGTTATCATCGTGATCCTCTGTCCATTCTAATTATCTATGTCCTGTTTCAGTCAATTACTATCATCCTGATCCTCTGTCCATTCTAATTATCTCTGTCCTGTTTCAGTCAATTGTTATCATCCTGATCCTCTTTCCATTCTAATTATCTATGTCCTGTTTCAGTCTTTTACTATCATCCTGATCCTCTGTCCATACTAATTATCTATGTCCTGTCTCAGTCAATTGTTATCATCCTGATCCTCTGTCCATTCCAATTATCTATGTCCTGTTTCATTCAATTACTATCATCCTGATCCTCTGTCCATTCTAATTATCTATGTCCTGTTTCAGTCAATTGTTATCATCGTGATCCTCTGTCCATACTAATTATCTATGTCCTGTTTCAGTCACTTGCTATCATCCCGATCCTCTGTCCATTCTAATTATCTGTGTCCTGTTTCAGTCAATTACTATCATCCTGACTCTCAGACCTTTCTAATTATCTATGTCCTGTTTCATTCAATTACTATCAGCCTGATCCTCTGTCCATTCTAATTATCTATGTCCTGTTTCAGTCAATTACTATCATTCTGATCCTCTGTCCATTCTAATTATCTATGTCCTGTTTCAGTCAATTACTATCATCCTGATCCTCTGTCCATTCTAATTATCTGTGTCCTGTTTCAGTCAATTACTATCATCCTGACTCTCTGTCCATTCTGATTATCTGTGTCCTGTTTCAGTCAATGACTATCATCCTGATCGTCTGTCCATTCTAATTATCTATGTCCTGTTTCAGTCAATTACTATTATCCTGATCCTCTGTCCATTCTAATTATCTATGTCCTGTTTCAGTCAATTACTATCATCCTGATCCTCTGTCCATTCTAATTATCTGCGTCCTGTTTCATTCAATTACTATCATCCTGATCCTCTGTCCAATCTAATTATCTATGTCCTGTTTCAGTCACTTACTATCATCCTGATCCTCTGTCCATTCTAATTATCTATGTCCTGTTTCAGTCAATTACTATCATCCTGATCCTCTGTCCATTCTAATTATCTGCGTCCTGTTTCATTCAATTACTATCATCCTGATCCTCTGTCCAATCTAATTATCTATGTCCTGTTTCAGTCACTTACTATCATCCTGTTCCTCTGTCCATTCTAATTATCTATGTCCTGTTTCAGTCAATTACTATCAGCCTGATCCTCTGTCCATTCTAATTATCTATGTCCTGTTTCAGTCAATTACTATCATCCTGATCCTCTGTCTACTCTAATTATCTATGTCCTGTTTCAGTCAATTGTTATCATCCTGATCCTCTTTCCATTCTAATTATCTATGTCCTGTTTCAGTCTTTTACTATCATCCTGATCCTCTGTCCATACTAATTATCTATGTCATGTCTCAGTCAATTGTTATCATCCTGATCCTCTGTCCATTCCAATTATCCATGTCCTGTTTCATTCAATTACTATCATCCTGATCCTCTGTCCATTCTAATTATCTATGTCCTGTTTCAGTCAATTGTTATCATCGTGATCCTCTGAACATTCTAATTATCTAAGTCCTGTTTCAGTCAATTACTATCATCCTGATCCTCTGTCCATACTAATTATCTATGTCCTCTTTCAGTCACTTGCTATCATCCTGATCCCCTGTCCATTCTAATTATCTGTGTCCTGTTTCAGTCAATTACTATAATCCTGACTCTCAGTCCTTTCTAATTATCTATGTCCTGTTTCAGTCAATTAATATCATCCTGACTCTCAGTCCTTTCTAATTATCTATGTCCTGTTTCATTCAATTACTATCATCCTGATCCTCTGTCCATTCTAATTATCTATGTCATGTTTCAGTCAATTAAAATCATCCTGATCCTCTGTCCATTCTGATTATCTATGTCCTGTTTCAGTCAATTACTATCATCCTGATCCTCTGTCCATTCTAATTATCTATGTCCTGTTTCAGTCAATTACTATCATCCTGATCCTCTGTCCATTCTAATTATCTATGTCATGTTTCAGTCAATTAGTATCATCCTGATCCTCTGTCCATTCTAATTATCTATGTCCTGCTTCAGTCACTTGCTATCATCCTGATCCTCTGTCCATTCTAATTATCTGTGTCATGTTTCAGTCAATTACTATCATCCTGACTCTCAGTCCTTTCTAATTATCTATGTCCTGTTTCAGTCAATTACTATCATCCTGATCCTCTGTCCATTCTAATTATCTATGTCATGTTTCAGTCAATTAGTATCATCCTGACTCTCAGTCCTTTCTAATTATCTATGTCCTGTTTCATTCAATTACTATCAGCCTGATCCTCTGTCCATTCTAATTATCTATGTCCTGTTTCAGTCAATTACTATCATTCTGATCCTCTGTCCATTCCAATTATCTATCTCCTGTTTCAGTCAATTACTATCATCCTGATGCTCTGTCCATTCTAATTATCTATGTCCTGTTTCAGTCAATTACTATCATCCTGATCCTCTGTCCATTCTAATTATCTGTGTCCTGTTTCAGTCAATTACTATCATCCTGACTCTCTGTCCATTCTGATCATCTGTGTCCTGTTTCAGTCAATGACTATCATCCTGATCCTCTGTCCATTCTAATTATCTATGTCCTGTTTCAGTCAATTACTATTATCCTGATCCTCTGTCCATTCTAATTATCTATGTCCTGTTTCAGTCAATTACTATCATCCTGATCCTCTGTCCATTCTAATTATCTGCGTCCTGTTTCATTCAATTACTATCATCCTGATCCTCTGTCCAATCTAATTATCTATGTCCTGTTTCAGTCACTTACTATCATCCTGATCCTCTGTCCATTCTAATTATCTATGTCCTGTTTCAGTCAATTACTATCATCCTGTTCCTCTGTCCATTTTAATTATCTATGTCCTGTTTCAGTCAATTGCTATCAGCCTGATCCTCTGTCCATTCTAATTATCTATGTCCTGTTTCAGTCAATTACTATCATCCTGATCCTCTGTCTACTCTAATTATCTATGTCCTGTTTCAGTCAATTGTTATCATCGTGATCCTCTTTCCATTCTAATTATCTATGTCCTGTTTCAGTCTTTTACTATCATCCTGATCCTCTGTCCATACTAATTATCTATGTCCTGTCTCAGTCAATTGTTATCATCCTGATCCTCTGTCCATTCCAATTATCTATGTCCTGTTTCATTCAATTACTATCATCCTGATCCTCTGTCCATTCTAATTATCTATGTCCTGTTTCAGTCAATTGTTATCATCGTGATCCTCTGTCCATTCTAATTATCTATGTACTGTTTCAGTCAATTACTATCATCCTGATCCTCTGTCCATTCTAATTATCTATGTCCTGTTTCAGTCAATTGTTATCATCCTGATCCACTTTCCATTCTAATTATCTATGTCCTGTTTCAGTCTTTTACTATCATCCTGATCCTCTGTCCATACTAATTATCTATGTCCTGTCTCAGTCAATTGTTATCATCCTGATCCTCTGTCCATTCCAATTATCTATGTCCTGTTTCATTCAATTACTATCATCCTGATCCTCTGTCCATTCTAATTATCTATGTCCTGTTTCAGTCAATTGTTATCATCGTGATCCTCTGTCCATACTAATTATCTATGTCCTGTTTCAGTCACTTGCTATCATCCCGATCCTCTGTCCATTCTAATTATCTGTGTCCTGTTTCAGTCAATTACTATCATCCTGACTCTCAGTCCTTTCTAATTATCTATGTCCTGTTTCATTCAATTACTATCAGCCTGATCCTCTGTCCATTCTAATTATCTATGTCCTGTTTCAGTCAATTACTATCATTCTGATCCTCTGTCCATTCTAATTATCTATGTCCTGTTTCAGTCAATTACTATCATCCTGATCCTCTGTCCATTCTAATTATCTGTGTCCTGTTTCAGTCAATTACTATCATCCTGACTCTCTGTCCATTCTGATTATCTGTGTCCTGTTTCAGTCAATGACTATCATCCTGATCGTCTGTCCATTCTAATTATCTATGTCCTGTTTCAGTCAATTACTATTATCCTGATCCTCTGTCCATTCTAATTATCTATGTCCTGTTTCAGTCAATTACTATCATCCTGATCCTCTGTCCATTCTAATTATCTGCGTCCTGTTTCATTCAATTACTATCATCCTGATCCTCTGTCCAATCTAATTATCTATGTCCTGTTTCAGTCACTTACTATCATCCTGATCCTCTGTCCATTCTAATTATCTATGTCCTGTTTCAGTCAATTACTATCATCCTGATCCTCTGTCCATTCTAATTATCTGCGTCCTGTTTCATTCAATTACTATCATCCTGATCCTCTGTCCAATCTAATTATCTATGTCCTGTTTCAGTCACTTACTATCATCCTGTTCCTCTGTCCATTCTAATTATCTATGTCCTGTTTCAGTCAATTACTATCAGCCTGATCCTCTGTCCATTCTAATTATCTATGTCCTGTTTCAGTCAATTACTATCATCCTGATCCTCTGTCTACTCTAATTATCTTTGTCCTGTTTCAGTCAATTGTTATCATCCTGATCCTCTTTCCATTCTAATTATCTATGTCCTGTTTCAGTCTTTTACTATCATCCTGATCCTCTGTCCATACTAATTATCTATGTCCTGTCTCAGTCAATTGTTATCATCCTGATCCTCTGTCCATTCCAATTATCTATGTCCTGTTTCATTCAATTACTATCATCCTGATCCTCTGTCCATTCTAATTATCTATGTCCTGTTTCAGTCAATTGTTATCATCGTGATCCTCTGAACATTCTAATTATCTAAGTCCTGTTTCAGTCAATTACTATCATCCTGATCCTCTGTCCATACTCATTATCTATGTCCTGTTTCAGTCACTTGCTATCATCGTGATACTCGGTCCATTCTAATTATCTGTGTCCTGTTTCAGTCAATTACTATCATCCTGACTCTCAGTCCTTTCTAATTATCTATGTCCTGTTTCATTCAATTACTATCATCCTGATCCTCTGTCCATTCTATATATCTATGTCATGTTTCAGTCAATTACTATCAGCCTGATCCTCTGTCCATTCTGATCATCTATGTCCTGTTTCAGTCAATTACTATCATCCTGATCCTCTGTCCATTCTAATTATCTATGTCCTGTTTCAGTCAATTGTTATCATCGTGATCCTCTGAACATTCTAATTATCTAAGTCCTGTTTCAGTCAATTACTATCATCCTGATCCTCTGTCCATACTAATTATCTATGTCCGGTTTCAGTCACTTGCTATCATCACGATCCTCTGTCCATTCTAATTATCTGTGTCCTGTTTCAGTCAATTACTATCATCCTGACTCTCAGTCCTTTCTAATTATCTATGTCCTGTTTCATTCAATTACTATCAGCCTGATCCTCTGTCCATTCTAATTATCTATGTCCTGTTTCAGTCAATTACTATCATTCTGATCCTCTGTCCATTCTAATTATCTGTGTCCTGTTTCAGTCAATTACTATCATTCTGATCCTCTGTCCATTCTAATTATCTATGTCCTGTTTCAGTCAATTACTATCAT
Organism: Heterodontus francisci; assembly: GCF_036365525.1. Lineage (NCBI taxonomy): Eukaryota > Metazoa > Chordata > Chondrichthyes > Heterodontiformes > Heterodontidae > Heterodontus > Heterodontus francisci. The sequence goes on from NW_027140744.1 coordinate 1,879,164, forward strand.
CCTGATCCTCTGTCCATTCTAATTATCTGTGTCCTGTTTCAGTCAATTACTATCATCCTGATCCTCTGTGCATTCTAATTATCTATGTCCTGTTTCAGTCAATTACTATCATTCTGATCCTCTGTCCATACTAATTATCTATGTCCGGTTTCAGTCACTTGCTATCATCACGATCCTCTGTCCATTCTAATTATCTGTGTCCTGTTTCAGTCAATTACTATCATCCTGACTCTCAGTCCTTTCTAATTATCTATGTCCTGTTTCATTCAATTACTATCAGCCTGATCCTCTGTCCATTCTAATTATCTATGTCCTGTTTCAGTCAATTACTATCATTCTGATCCTCTGTCCATTCTAATTATCTATGTCCTGTTTCAGTCAATTACTATCATTCTGATCCTCTGTCCATTCTAATTATCTATGTCCTGTTTCAGTCAATTACTATCATCCTGATCCTCTGTCCATTCTAATTATCTGTGTCCTGTTTCAGTCAATTACTATCATCCTGATCCTCTGTGCATTCTAATTATCTATGTCCTGTTTCAGTCAATTACTATCATTCTGATCCTCTGTCCATTCTAATTATCTATGTCCTGTTTCAGTCAATTACTATCATTCTGATCCTCTGTCCATTCTAATTATCTATGTCCTGTTTCAGTCAATTACTATCATCCTGATCCTCTGTCCATTCTAATTATCTGTGTCCTGTTTCAGTCAATTACTATCATCCTGACTCTCTGTCCATTCTGATTATCTGTGTCCTGTTTCAGTCAATGACTATCATCCTGATCCTCTGTCCATTCTAATTATCTATGTCCTGTTTCAGTCAATTACTATTATCCTGATCCTCTGTCCATTCTAATTATCTATGTCCTGTTTCAGTCAATTACTATCATCCTGATCCTCTGTCCATTCTAATTATCTATGTCCTGTTTCAGTCAATTACTATCATCCTGATCCTCTGTCCATTCTAATTATCTGCGTCCTGTTTCATTCAATTACTATCATCCTGATCCTCTGTCCATTCTAATTATCTATGTCCTGCTTCAGTCACTTGCTATCATCCTGATCCTCTGTCCATTCTAATTATCTGTGTCATGTTTCAGTCAATTACTATCATCCTGATTCTCAGTCCTTTCTAATTATCTATGTCCTGTTTCAGTCAATTACTATCATCCTGACTCTCAGTCCTTTCTAATTATCTATGTCCTGTTTCATTCAATTACTATCAGCCTGATCCTCTGTCCATTCTAATTATCTATGTCCTGTTTCAGTCAATTACTATCATTCTGATCCTCTGTCCATTCCAATTATCTATCTCCTGTTTCAGTCAATTACTATCATCCTGATGCTCTGTCCATTCTAATTATCTATGTCCTGTTTCAGTCAATTACTATCATTCTGATCCTCTGTCCATTCCAATTATCTATCTCCTGTTTCAGTCAATTACTATCATCCTGATGCTCTGTCCATTCTAATTATCTGTGTCCTGTTTCAGTCAATTACTATCATCCTGACTCTCTGTCCATTCTGATCATCTGTGTCCTGTTTCAGTCAATGACTATCATCCTGATCCTCTGTCCATTCTAATTATCTATGTCCTGTTTCAGTCAATTACTATTATCCTGATCCTCTGTCCATTCTAATTATCTATGTCCTGTTTCAGTCAATTACTATCATCCTGATCCTCTGTCCATTCTAATTATCTGCGTCCTGTTTCATTCAATTACTATCATCCTGATCCTCTGTCCAATCTAATTATCTATGTCCTGTTTCAGTCACTTACTATCATCCTGATCCTCTGTCCATTCTAATTATCTATGTCCTGTTTCAGTCAATTACTATCATCCTGTTCCTCTGTCCATTCTAATTATCTATGTCCTGTTTCAGTCAATTGCTATCAGCCTGATCCTCTGTCCATTCTAATTATCTATGTCCTGTTTCAGTCAATTACTATCATCCTGATCCTCTGTCTACTCTAATTATCTATGTCCTGTTTCAGTCAATTGTTATCATCCTGATCCTCTTTCCATTCTAATTATCTATGTCCTGTTTCAGTCTTTTACTATCATCCTGATCCTCTGTCCATACTAATTATCTATGTCCTGTCTCAGTCAATTGTTATCATCCTGATCCTCTGTCCATTCCAATTATCTATGTCCTGTTTCATTCAATTACTATCATCCTGATCCTCTGTCCATTCTAATTATCTATGTCCTGTTTCAGTCAATTGTTATCATCGTGATCCTCTGTCCATTCTAATTATCTATGTCCTGTTTCAGTCAATTACTATCATCCTGATCCTCTGTCCATTCTAATTATCTATGTCCTGTTTCAGTCAATTGTTATCATCCTGATCCTCTTTCCATTCTAATTATCTATGTCCTGTTTCAGTCTTTTACTATCATCCTGATCCTCTGTCCATACTAATTATCTATGTCCTGTCTCAGTCAATTGTTATCATCCTGATCCTCTGTCCATTCCAATTATCTATGTCCTGTTTCATTCAATTACTATCATCCTGATCCTCTGTCCATTCTAATTATCTATGTCCTGTTTCAGTCAATTGTTATCATCGTGATCCTCTGTCCATACTAATTATCTATGTCCTGTTTCAGTCACTTGCTATCATCCCGATCCTCTGTCCATTCTAATTATCTGTGTCCTGTTTCAGTCAATTACTATCATCCTGACTCTCAGTCCTTTCTAATTATCTATGTCCTGTTTCATTCAATTACTATCAGCCTGATCCTCTGTCCATTCTAATTATCTATGTCCTGTTTCAGTCAATTACTATCATTCTGATCCTCTGTCCATTCTAATTATCTATGTCCTGTTTCAGTCAATTACTATCATCCTGATCCTCTGTCCATTCTAATTATCTATGTCCTGTTTCAGTCAATTACTATCATTCTGATCCTCTGTCCATTCTAATTATCTATGTCCTGTTTCAGTCAATTACTATCATTCTGATCCTCTGTCCATTCTAATTATCTATGTCCTGTTTCAGTCAATTACTATCATCCTGATCCTCTGTCCATTCTAATTATCTATGTCCTGTTTCAGTCAATTACTATCATCCTGATCCTCTGTCCATTCTGATTATCTGTGTCCTGTTTCAGTCAATGACTATCATCCTGATCCTCTGTCCATTCTAATTATCTATGTCCTGTTTCAGTCAATTACTATTATCCTGATCCTCTGTCCATTCTAATTATCTATGTCCTGTTTCAGTCAATTACTATCATCCTGATCCTCTGTCCATTCTAATTATCTGCGTCCTGTTTCATTCAATTACTATCATCCTGATCCTCTGTCCAATCTAATTATCTATGTCCTGTTTCAGTCACTTACTATCATCCTGATCCTCTGTCCATTCTAATTATCTATGTCCTGTTTCAGTCAATTACTATCATCCTGATCCTCTGTCCATTCTAATTATCTGCGTCCTGTTTCATTCAATTACTATCATCCTGATCCTCTGTCCAATCTAATTATCTATGTCCTGTTTCAGTCACTTACTATCATCCTGTTCCTCTGTCTACTCTAATTATCTATGTCCTGTTTCAGTCAATTGTTATCATCCTGATCCTCTTTCCATTCTAATTATCTATGTCCTGTTTCAGTCTTTTACTATCATCCTGATCCTCTGTCCATACTAATTATCTATGTCCTGTCTCAGTCAATTGTTATCATCCTGATCCTCTGTCCATTCCAATTATCTATGTCCTGTTTCATTCTATTACTATCATCCTGATCCTCTGTCCATTCTAATTATCTATGTCCTGTTTCAGTCAATTGTTATCATCGTGATCCTCTGAACATTCTAATTATCTAAGTCCTGTTTCAGTCAATTACTATCATCCTGATCCTCCGTGAATACTCACTATCTATGTCCTGTTTCAGTCACTTGCTATCATCCTGATACTCTGTCCATTCTAATTATCTATGTCCTGTTTCAGTCAATTACTATCATCCTGATCCTCTGTCCATTCTAATTATCTGCGTCCTGTTTCATTCAATTACTATCATCCTGATCCTCTGTCCAATCTAATTATCTATGTCCTGTTTCAGTCACTTACTATCATCCTGTTCCTCTGTCTACTCTAATTATCTATGTCCTGTTTCAGTCAATTGTTATCATCCTGATCCTCTTTCCATTCTAATTATCTATGTCCTGTTTCAGTCTTTTACTATCATCCTGATCCTCTGTCCATACTAATTATCTATGTCCTGTCTCAGTCAATTGTTATCATCCTGATCCTCTGTCCATTCCAATTATCTATGTCCTGTTTCATTCAATTACTATCATCCTGATCCTCTGTCCATTCTAATTATCTATGTCCTGTTTCAGTCAATTGTTATCATCGTGATCCTCTGAACATTCTAATTATCTAAGTCCTGTTTCAGTCAATTACTATCATCCTGATCCTCCGTGAATACTCACTATCTATGTCCTGTTTCAGTCACTTGCTATCATCCTGATACTCTGTCCATTCTAATTATCTGTGTCCTGTTACAGTCAATTACTATCATCCTGACTCTCAGTCCTTTCTAATTATCTATGTCCTGTTTCATTCAATTACTATCATCCTGATCCTCTGTCCATTCTAATTATCTATGTCATGTTTCGGTCAATTACTATCAGCCTGATCCTCTGTCCATTCTGATTATCTATGTCCTGTTTCAGGCAATTACTATCATCCTGATCCTCTGTCCATTCTAATTATCTATGTCCTGTTTCAGTCAATTGTTATCATCGTGATCCTCTGAATATTCTAATTATCTAAGTCCTGTTTCAGTCAATTACTATCATCCTGATCCTCTGTCCATATAAATTATCTATGTCCGGTTTCAGTCACTTGCTATCATCCCGATCCTCTGTCCATTCTAATTATCTGTGTCCTGTTTCAGTCAATTACTATCATCCTGACTCTCAGTCCTTTCTAATTATCTATGTCCTGTTTCATTCAATTACTATCAGCCTGATCCTCTGTCCATTCTAATTATCTATGTCCTGTTTCAGTCAATTACTATCATTCTGATCCTCTGTCCATTCTAATTATCTATGTCCTGTTTCAGTCAATTACTATCATCCTGACCCTCTGTCCATTCTAATTATCTGTGTCCTGTTTCAGTCAATTACTATCATCCTGACTCTCTGTCCATTCTGATTATCTGTGTCCTGTTTCAGTCAATGACTATCATCCTGATCCTCTGTCCATTCTAATTATCTATGTCCTGTTTCAGTCAATTACTATTATCCTGATCCTCTGTCCATTCTAATTATCTATGTCCTGTTTCAGTCAATTACTATCATCCTGATCCTCTGTCCATTCTAATTATCTGCGTCCTGTTTCATTCAATTACTATCATCCTGATCCTCTGTCCAATGTAATTATCTATGTCCTGTTTCAGTCACTTACTATCATCCTGATCCTCTGTCCATTCTAATTATCTATGTCCTGTTTCAGTCAATTACTATCATCCTGTTCCTCTGTCCATTCTAATTATCTATGTCCTGTTTCAGTCAATTACTATCAGCCTGATCCTCTGTCCATTCTAATTATCTATTTCCTGTTTTAGTCAATTACTATCATCCTGATCCTCTGTCTACTCTAATTATCTATGTTCTGTTTCAGTCAATTGTTATCATCCTGATCCTCTTTCCATTCTAATTATCTATGTCCTGTTTCAGTCTTTTACTATCATCCTGATCCTCTGTCCATACTAATTATCTATGTCCTGTCTCAGTCAATTGTTATCATCCTGATCCTCTGTCCATTCCAATTATCTATGTCCTGTTTCATTCAATTACTATCATCCTGATCCTCTGTCCATTCTAATTATCTATGTCCTGTTTCAGTCAATTGTTATCATCGTGATCCTCTGTCCATACTAATTATCTATGTCCTGTTTCAGTCACTTGCTATCATCCTGATCCTCTGTCCATTCTAATTATCTGTGTCCTGTTTCAGTCAATTACTATCATCCTGACTCTCAGTCCTTTCTAATTATCTATGTCCTGTTTCAGTCAATTAATATCATCCTGACTCTCAGTCCTTTCTAATTATCTATGTCCTGTTTCATTCAATTACTATCATCCTGATCCTCTGTCCATTCTAATTATCTATGTCATGTTTCAGTCAATTACTATCATCCTGATCCTCTGTCCATTCTGATTATCTATGTCCTGTTTCAGTCAATTACTATCATCCTGATCCTCTGTCCATTCTAATTATCTATGTCCTGTTTCAGTCAATTACTATCATCCTGATCCTCTGTCCATTCTAATTATCTATGTCATGTTTCAGTCAATTAGTATCATCCTGATCCTCTGTCCATTCTAATTATCTATGTCCTGCTTCAGTCACTTGCTATCATCCTGATCCTCTGTCCATTCTAATTATCTATGTCCTGTTTCAGTCAATTACTATCATCCTGACTCTCAGTCCTTTCTAATTATCTATGTCCTGTTTCAGTCAATTACTATCATCCTGACTCTCCGTCCTTTCTAATTATCTATGTCCTGTTTCATTCAATTACTATCAGCCTGATCCTCTGTCCATTCTAATTATCTATGTCCTGTTTCAGTCAATTACTATCATTCTGATCCTCTGTCCATTCTAATTATCTATCTCCTGTTTCAGTCAATTACTATCATCCTGATCCTCTGTCCATTCTAATTATCTATGTCCTGTTTCAGTCAATTACTATCATCCTGATCCTCTGTCCATTCTAATTATCTCTGTCCTGTTTCAGTCAATTACTATTATCCTGATCCTCTGTCCATTCTAATTATCTATGTCCTGTTTCAGTCAATTACTATCATCCTGATCCTCCGTCCATTCTAATTATCTGAGTCCTGTTTCATTCAATTACTATCATCCTGATCCTCTGTCCAATCTAATTATCTATGTCCTGTTTCAGTCACTTGCTATCATCCTGATCCTCTGTCCATTCTAATTATCTATGTCCTGTTTCAGTCAATTACTATCATCCTGTTCCTCTGTCCATTCTAATTATCTATGTCCTGTTTCAGTCAATTACTATCAGCCTGATCCTCTGTCCATTCTAATTATCTATGTCCTGTTTCAGTCAATTTCTATCATCCTGATCCTCTGTCCATTCTAATTATCTATGTCCTGTTTCAGTCAATTACTATCATCCTGATCCTCTGTCCATTCTAATTATCTATGTCCTGTTTCAGTCAATTACTATCATCCTGATCCTCTGTCCATTCTAATTATCTATGTCCTGTTTCAGTCAATTACTATCAGCCTGATCCTCTGTCCATTCTAATTATCTATGTCCTGTTTCAGTCAATTACTATCATCCTGATCCTCTGTCCATTCTAATTATCTATGTCCTGTTTCAGTCAATTACTATCATCCTGTTCCTCTGTCCATTCTAATTGTCTATGTCCTGTTTCAGTCAATTTCTATCATCCTGATCCTCTGTCCATTCTAATTATCTATGTCCTGTTTCAGTCAATTACTATCAGCCTGATCCTCTGTCTATTCTAATTATCTATCTCCTGTTTCAGTCAATTACTATCATCCTGATCCTCTGTCTATTCTAATTATCTATGTCCTGTTTCAGTCAATTACTATCATCCTGATCCTCTGTCTATTCTAACTATCTACGTCCTGTTTCAGTCAATTACTATCATCCTGATCCTCTGTCCATTCAAATTATCTGTGTCCTGTTTCAGTCAATATTACAATCATCCTGATCCTCTGTCCATTCTAATTATCTATGTCCTGTTTCAGTCAATTAATATCATCCTGATCCTCTGTCCATTCTGATTATCTATTTCCTGTTTCAGTCAATTACTATCATCCTGATCCTCTGTCCATTCTAATTTTCTATGACCTTTTTCAGTCAATTACTATCATCCTGATCCTCTGTCCATTCTAATTATCTATGCCCTGTTTCAGTCAATTACTATCATCCTGATCCTCTGTCCATTCTGATTATCTATTTCCTGTTTCAGTCAATTACTATCATCCTCATCCTCTGTGTACTCTAATTATCTATGTCCCGTTTCAGTCAATTACTATCATCCTGATTCAGTGTCTATTCCAATTATCTATGTCCTGTTTCAGTCAGTTACTATCATCATGATCCTCTGTCTATTCTAATTATCTATGTCCTGTTTCAGTCAATTACTATCATACTGATCCTCTGTCCATTCTAATTATCTATGTCCTGTTTCTGTCACTTACTAGCATCCTCATCCTCTGTCTATTCTAATTATCTATGTCCTGTTTCAGTCAATTACTATCATCCTGACTCTCTGTCCATTCTGATTATCTATGTCCTGTTTCAGTCAATTACTATCATCCTGACTCTCTGTCCATTCTAATTATCTATGTCCTGTATCAGTCAATTACTATCATTCTGATCCTCTGTCCAACTAATTATCTATGTCCTGTTTCAGTCAATTACAATCCTGATCCTCTGTCAATTCTAATTATCTATGACCTGTTTCAGTCAATTACTATCATCCTGATCCTCTGTCCATTCTGATTATCTATGTCCTGTTTCAGTCAATTACTATCATGCTGACTCTCTGTCCATTCTGATTATCTATGTCCTGTTTCAGTCAATTACTATCATCCTGATCCTCTGTCCATTCTAATTATCTATGTCCTGTTTCATTCAATTACTATCATCCTGATCCTCTGTCCATTCTAATTATCTATGTCCTGTTTCAGTCAATTACTATCATCCTCATCCTCTGTCCATTCTAATTATCTATGTCCTGTTTCAGTCAATTACTATTATCCTGATCCTCTGTCCATTCTAATTATCTATGTCCTGTTTCAGTCAATTACTATCATCCTGACTCTCTGTCCATTCTGATTATCTATGTCCTGTTCAGTCAATTACTATCATCCTGATCCTCTGTCCATTCTAATTATCTATGTCCTGTTTCAGTCAATTACTATTATCCTGATCCTCTGTCCATTCTAATTATCTTTGTCCTGTTTCAGTCAATTACTATCATCCTGATCCTCTGCCCATTCTAATTATCTACGTCCTGTTTCAGTCAATTACTATCATCCTGATCCTCTGTCCATTCTAATTTTCTATGTCCTGTTTCAGTCACTTACTATCATCCTGATCCTCTGTCCATTCTAATTATCTATGTCCTGTTTCAGTCAATTACTATCATCCTGATCCTCTGTCCATTCTAATTATCTATGTCCTGTTTCAGTCAATTACTCTCATCCTGACCCTCTGTCCATACTAATTATCTATGTCCTGTTTCAGTCAATTACTATTTTCCTGATCCTCTGTCAATTCTAATTATCTATGTCCTGTTTCAGTCAATTACTATCATCCTGATCCTCTGTCCATACTAATTATCTATGTCCTGTTTCAGTCAATTGTTATCATCCTGATCCTCTGTCCATTCTAATTATCTATGTCCTGTTTCTGTCTTTTACTATCATCCTGATCCTCTGTCCATTCTAATTATCTATGTCCTGTCTCAGTCAATTGTTATCATCCTGATCCTCTGTCCATTATAATTATCTATGTCCTGTTTCAGTCAATTGTTATCATCGTGATCCTCTGTCCATTCTAATTATCTAAGTCCTGTTTCAGTCAATTACTATCATCCTGATCCTCTGTCCATGGTAATTATCTATGTCCTGTTTCAGTCACTTGATATCATCCTGATCCTCTGTCCATTCTAATTATCTATGTCCTGTTTCAGTCAATTACTATCATCCTGACTCTCAGTCCTTTCTAATTATCTATGTCCTGTTTCAGTCAATTAATATCATCCTGACTCTCCGTCCTTTCTAATTATCTATGTCCTGTTTCATTCAATTACTATCATCCTGATCCTCTGTCCATTCTAATTATCTATGTCATGTTTCAGTCAATTACTATCATCCTGATCCTCTGTCCATTCTAATTATCTATGTCCTGTTTCAGTCAATTACTATCATCCTGATCCTCTGTCCATTCTAATTATCTATGTCCTGATTCAGTCAATTACTATCATCCTGATCCTCTGTCCATTCTAATTATCTATGTCATGTTTCAGTCAATTAGTATAATCCTGATCCTCTGTCCATTCCAATTATCTATGTCCTGCTTCAGTCACTTGCTATCATCCTGATCCTCTGTCCATTCTAATTATCTATGTCATGTTTCAGTCAATTACTATCATCCTGACTCTCAGTCCTTTCTAATTATCTATGTCCTGTTTCAGTCAATTACTATCATCCTGATCCTCTGTCCATTCTAATTATCTATGTCCTGTTTCAGTCAATTACTATTATCCTGATCCTCTGTCCATTCTAATTATCTATGTCCTGTTTCAGTCAATTACTATCATCCTGACTCTGTCCATTCTGATTATCTATGTCCTGTTTCAGTCAATTACTATCATCCTGATCCTCTGCCTATTCTAATTATCTATGTCCTGTTTCAGTCAATTACTATCATCCTGATCCTCTGTCCATTCTAATTATCTATGTCCTGTTTCAGTCACTTACTATCATCCTGATCCTCTGCCCATTCTAATTATCTATGTCCTGTTTCAGTCAATTACTATCATCCTGTTCCTCTGTCCATTCTAATTATCTATGTCCTGTTTCAGTCAATTACTATCAGCCTGATCCTCTGTCCATTCTAATTATCTATGTCCTGTTTCAGTCAATTACTATCATCCTGATCCTCTGTCTATTCTAATTATCTATCTCCTGTTTCAGTCAATTACTATCATCCTGATCCTCTGTCTATTCTAATTATCTATGTCCTGTTTCAGTCAATTACTATCATCCTGATCCTCTGTCTATTCTAACTATCTACGTCCTGTTTCAGTCAATTACTATCATCCTGATCCTCTGTCCATTCAAATTATCTGTGTCCTGTTTCAGTCAATATTACAATCATCCTGATCCTCTGTCCATTCTAATTATCTATGTCCTGTTTCAGTCAATTACTATCATCCTGATCCTCTGTCCATTCTGATTATCTATTTCCTGTTTCAGTCAATTACTATCATCCTGATCCTCTGTCCATTCTAATTTTCTATGACCTGTTTCAGTCAATTACTATCATCCTGATCCTCTGTCCATTCTAATTATCTATGCCCTGTTTCAGTCAATTACTATCATCCTGATCCTCTGTCCATTCTGATTATCTATTTCCTGTTTCAGTCAATTACTATCATCCTCATCCTCTGTGTACTCTAATTATCTATGTCCCGTTTCAGTCAATTACTATCATCCTGATTCAGTGTCTATTCCAATTATCTAAGTCCTGTTTCAGTCAGTTACTATCATCATGATCCTCTGTCTATTCTAATTATCTATGTCCTGTTTCAGTCAATTACTATCATACTGATCCTCTGTCCATTCTAATTATCTATGTCCTGTTTCTGTCACTTACTAGCATCCTCATCCTCTGTCTATTCTAATTATCTATGTCCTGTTTCAGTCAATTACTATCATCCTGACTCTCTGTCCATTCTGATTATCTATGTCCTGTTTCAGTCAATTACTATCATCCTGACTCTCTGTCCATTCTAATTATCTATGTCCTGTATCAGTCAATTACTATCATTCTGATCCTCTGTCCAACTAATTATCTATGTCCTGTTTCAGTCAATTACAATCCTGATCCTCTGTCAATTCTAATTATCTATGACCTGTTTCAGTCAATTACTATCATCCTGATCCTCTGTCCATTCTGATTATCTATGTCCTGTTTCAGTCAATTACTATCATGCTGACTCTCTGTCCATTCTGATTATCTATGTCCTGTTTCAGTCAATTACTATCATCCTGATCCTCTGTCCATTCTAATTATCTATGTCCTGTTTCATTCAATTACTATCATCCTGATCCTCTGTCCATTCTAATTATCTATGTCCTGTTTCAGTCAATTACTATCATCCTCATCCTCTGTCCATTCTAATTATCTATGTCCAATTTCAGTCAATTACTATTATCCTGATCCTCTGTCCATTCTAATTATCTATGTCCTGTTTCAGTCAATTACTATCATCCTGACTCTCTGTCCATTCTGATTATCTATGTCCTGTTCAGTCAATTACTATCATCCTGATCCTCTGTCCATTCTAATTATCTATGTCCTGTTTCAGTCAATTACTATTATCCTGATCCTCTGTCCATTCTAATTATCTTTGTCCTGTTTCAGTCAATTACTATCATCCTGATCCTCTGCCCATTCTAATTATCTACGTCCTGTTTCCGTCAATTACTATCATCCTGATCCTCTGTCCATTCTAATTTTCTATGTCCTGTTTCAGTCACTTACTATCATCCTGATCCTCTGTCCATTCTAATTATCTATGTCCTGTTTCAGTCAATTACTATCATCCTGATCCTCTGTCCATTCTAATTATCTATGTCCTGTTTCAGTCAATTACTCTCATCCTGACCCTCTGTCCATACTAATTATCTATGTCCTGTTTCAGTCAATTACTATTTTCCTGATCCTCTGTCAATTCTAATTATCTATGTCCTGTTTCAGTCAATTACTATCATCCTGATCCTCTGTCCATACTAATTATCTATGTCCTGTTTCAGTCAATTGTTATCATCCTGATCCTCTGTCCATTCTAATTATCTATGTCCTGTTTCTGTCTTTTACTATCATCCTGATCCTCTGTCCATTCTAATTATCTATGTCCTGTCTCAGTCAATTGTTATCATCCTGATCCTCTGTCCATTCTAATTATCTATGTCCTGTTTCAGTCAATTGTTATCATCGTGATCCTCTGTCCATTCTAATTATCTAAGTCCTGTTTCAGTCAATTACTATCATCCTGATCCTCTGTCCATAGTAATTATCTATGTCCTGTTTCAGTCACTTGATATCATCCTGATCCTCTGTCCATTCTAATTATCTATGTCCTGTTTCAGTCAATTACTATCATCCTGACTCTCAGTCCTTTCTAATTATCTATGTCCTGTTTCAGTCAATTAATATCATCCTGACTCTCCGTCCTTTCTAATTATCTATGTCCTGTTTCATTCAATTACTATCATCCTGATCCTCTGTCCATTCTAATTATCTATGTCATGTTTCAGTCAATTACTATCATCCTGATCCTCTGTCCATTCTAATTATCTATGTCCTGTTTCAGTCAATTACTATCATCCTGATTCAGTGTCTATTCCAATTATCTATGTCCTGTTTCAGTCAGTTACTATCATCATGATCCTCTGTCTATTCTAATTATCTATGTCCTGTTTCAGTCAATTACTATCATACTGATCCTCTGTCCATTCTAATTATCTATGTCCTGTTTCTGTCACTTACTAGCATCCTCATCCTCTGTCTATTCTAATTATCTATGTCCTGTTTCAGTCAATTACTATCATCCTGACTCTCTGTCCATTCTGATTATCTATGTCCTGTTTCAGTCAATTACTATCATCCTGACTCTCTGTCCATTCTAATTATCTATGTCCTGTATCAGTCAATTACTATCATTCTGATCCTCTGTCCAACTAATTATCTATGTCCTGTTTCAGTCAATTACAATCCTGATCCTCTGTCAATTCTAATTATCTATGACCTGTTTCAGTCAATTACTATCATCCTGATCCTCTGTCCATTCTGATTATCTATGTCCTGTTTCAGTCAATTACTATCATGCTGACTCTCTGTCCATTCTGATTATCTATGTCCTGTTTCAGTCAATTACTATCATCCTGATCCTCTGTCCATTCTAATTATCTATGTCCTGTTTCATTCAATTACTATCATCCTGATCCTCTGTCCATTCTAATTATCTATGTCCTGTTTCAGTCAATTACTATCATCCTCATCCTCTGTCCATTCTAATTATCTATGTCCTGTTTCAGTCAATTACTATTATCCTGATCCTCTGTCCATTCTAATTATCTATGTCCTGTTTCAGTCAATTACTATCATCCTGACTCTCTGTCCATTCTGATTATCTATGTCCTGTTCAGTCAATTACTATCATCCTGATCCTCTGTCCATTCTAATTATCTATGTCCTGTTTCAGTCAATTACTATTATCCTGATCCTCTGTCCATTCTAATTATCTTTGTCCTGTTTCAGTCAATTACTATCATCCTGATCCTCTGCCCATTCTAATTATCTACGTCCTGTTTCAGTCAATTACTATCATCCTGATCCTCTGTCCATTCTAATTTTCTATGTCCTGTTTCAGTCACTTACTATCATCCTGATCCTCTGTCCATTCTAATTATCTATGTCCTGTTTCAGTCAATTACTATCATCCTGATCCTCTGTCCATTCTAATTATCTATGTCCTGTTTCAGTCAATTACTCTCATCCTGACCCTCTGTCCATACTAATTATCTATGTCCTGTTTCAGTCAATTACTATTTTCCTGATCCTCTGTCAATTCTAATTATCTATGTCCTGTTTCAGTCAATTACTATCATCCTGATCCTCTGTCCATACTAATTATCTATGTCCTGTTTCAGTCAATTGTTATCATCCTGATCCTCTGTCCATTCTAATTATCTATGTCCTGTTTCTGTCTTTTACTATCATCCTGATCCTCTGTCCATTCTAATTATCTATGTCCTGTCTCAGTCAATTGTTATCATCCTGATCCTCTGTCCATTCTAATTATCTATGTCCTGTTTCAGTCAATTGTTATCATCGTGATCCTCTGTCCATTCTAATTATCTAAGTCCTGTTTCAGTCAATTACTATCATCCTGATCCTCTGTCCATAGTAATTATCTATGTCCTGTTTCAGTCACTTGATATCATCCTGATCCTCTGTCCATTCTAATTATCTATGTCCTGTTTCAGTCAATTACTATCATCCTGACTCTCAGTCCTTTCTAATTATCTATGTCCTGTTTCAGTCAATTAATATCATCCTGACTCTCCGTCCTTTCTAATTATCTATGTCCTGTTTCATTCAATTACTATCATCCTGATCCTCTGTCCATTCTAATTATCTATGTCATGTTTCAGTCAATTACTATCATCCTGATCCTCTGTCCATTCTAATTATCTATGTCCTGTTTCAGTCAATTACTATCATCCTGATCCTCTGTCCATTCTAATTATCTATGTCCTGATTCAGTCAATTACTATCATCCTGATCCTCTGTCCATTCTAATTATCTATGTCATGTTTCAGTCAATTAGTATAATCCTGATCCTCTGTCCATTCCAATTATCTATGTCCTGCTTCAGTCACTTGCTATCATCCTGATCCTCTGTCCATTCTAATTATCTATGTCATGTTTCAGTCAATTACTATCATCCTGACTCTCAGTCCTTTCTAATTATCTATGTCCTGTTTCAGTCAATTACTATCATCCTGATCCTCTGTCCATTCTAATTATCTATGTCCTGTTTCAGTCAATTACTATTATCCTGATCCTCTGTCCATTCTAATTATCTATGTCCTGTTTCAGTCAATTACTATCATCCTGACTCTGTCCATTCTGATTATCTATGTCCTGTTTCAGTCAATTACTATCATCCTGATCCTCTGCCTATTCTAATTATCTATGTCCTGTTTCAGTCAATTACTATCATCCTGATCCTCTGTCCATTCTAATTATCTATGTCCTGTTTCAGTCACTTACTATCATCCTGATCCTCTGCCCATTCTAATTATCTATGTCCTGTTTCAGTCAATTACTATCATCCTGTTCCTCTGTCCATTCTAATTATCTATGTCCTGTTTCAGTCAATTACTATCAGCCTGATCCTCTGTCCATTCTAATTATCTATGTCCTGTTTCAGTCAATTACTATCATCCTGATCCTCTGTCTATTCTAATTATCTATCTCCTGTTTCAGTCAATTACTATCATCCTGATCCTCTGTCTATTCTAATTATCTATGTCCTGTTTCAGTCAATTACTATCATCCTGATCCTCTGTCTATTCTAACTATCTACGTCCTGTTTCAGTCAATTACTATCATCCTGATCCTCTGTCCATTCAAATTATCTGTGTCCTGTTTCAGTCAATATTACAATCATCCTGATCCTCTGTCCATTCTAATTATCTATGTCCTGTTTCAGTCAATTACTATCATCCTGATCCTCTGTCCATTCTGATTATCTATTTCCTGTTTCAGTCAATTACTATCATCCTGATCCTCTGTCCATTCTAATTTTCTATGACCTGTTTCAGTCAATTACTATCATCCTGATCCTCTGTCCATTCTAATTATCTATGCCCTGTTTCAGTCAATTACTATCGTCCTGATCCTCTGTCCATTCTGATTATCTATTTCCTGTTTCAGTCAATTACTATCATCCTCATCCTCTGTGTATTCTAATTATCTATGTCCCGTTTCAGTCAATTACTATCATCCTGATTCAGTGTCTATTCCAATTATCTATGTCCTGTTTCAGTCAGTTACTATCATCATGATCCTCTGTCTATTCTAATTATCTATGTCCTGTTTCAGTCAATTACTATCATACTGATACTCTGTCTATTCTAATTATCTATGTCCTGTTTCAGTCAATTACTATCATCCTGATCCTCTGTCCATTCTGATTTTCTATGACCTGTTTCAGTCAATTACTATCATCCTGATCCTCTGTCTATTCTAATTATCTATGTCCCGTTTCAGTCAATTACTATCATCCTGATCCTCTGTCCATTCTAATTATCTATGCCCTGTTTCAGTCAATTACTATCATCCTGATCCTCTGTCCATTCTGATTAGCTATTTCCTGTTTCAGTCAATTACTATCATCCTCATCCTCTGTGTATTCTAATTATCTATGTCCCGTTTCAGTCAATTACTATCATCCTGATTCAGTGTCTATTCCAATTATCTATGTCCTGTTTCAGTCAGTTACTATCATCATGATCCTCTGTCTATTCTAATTATCTATGTCCTGTTTCAGTCAATTACTATCATACTGATACTCTGTCCATTCTAACTATATATGTCCTGTTTCTGTCACTTACTAGCATCCTCATCCTCTGTCTATTCTAATTATCTATGTCCTGTTTCAGTCAATTACTATCATCCTGATCCTCTGTCCATTCTGATTTTCTATGACCTGCTTCAGTCAATTACTATCATCCTGATCCTCTGTCTATTCTAATTATCAATGTCCCGTTTCAGTCAATTACTATCATCCTGATCCTCTGTCCATTCTAATTATCTATGTCCTGTTTCAGTCAATTACTATCATCCTGACTCTCTGTCCATTCTGATTATCTATGTCCTGTTTCAGTCAATTACTATCATCCTGACTCTCTGTCCATTCTAATTATCTATGTCCTGTATCAGTCAATTACTATCATTCTGATCCTCTGTCTATTCTAATTATCTATGTCCTGTTTCAGTCAATTACTATCATCCTGATCCTCTGTCCATTCTGATTTTCTATGACCTGTTTCAGTCAATTACTATCATCCTGATCCTCTGTCTATTCTAATTATCTATGTCCCGTTTCAGTCAATTACTATCATCCTGATCCGCTGTGCATTCTAATTATCTATGTCCTGTTTCAGTCAATTACTATCATCCTGATCCTCTATCCATTCTAATTATCTATGTCCTGTTTCAGTCAATTACAATCCTGATCCTCTGTCAATTCTAATTATCTATGACCTGTTTCAGTCAATTACTATCATCCTGACTCTCTGTCCATTCTGATTATCTATGTCCTGTTTCAGTCAGTTACTATCATCCTGACTCTCTGTCCATTCTAATTATCTATGTCCTGTATCAGTCAATTACTATCATTCTGATCCTCTGTCCATTCTAATTATCTATGTCCTGTTTCAGTCAATTACAATCCTGATCCTCTGTCAATTCTAATTATCTATGACCTGTTTCAGTCAATTACTATCATCCTGATCCTCTGTCCATTCTGATTATCTATGTCCTGTTTCAGTCAATTACTATCATGCTGACTCTCTGTCCATTCTGATTATCTATGTCCTGTTTCAGTCAATTACTATCATCCTGATCCTCTGTCCATTCTAATTATCTATGTCCTGTTTCATTCAATTACTATCATCCTGATCCTCTGTCCATTCTAATTATCTATGTCCTGTTTCAGTCAATTACTATCATCCTGATCCTCTGTCCATTCTAATTATCTATGTCCTGTTTCAGTCAATTACTATTATCCTGATCCTCTGTCCATTCTAATTATCTATGTCCTGTTTCAGTCAATTACTATCATCCTGACTCTCTGTCCATTCTGATTATCTATGTCCTGTTCAGTCAATTACTATCATCCTGATCCTCTGTCCATTCTAATTATCTATGTCCTGTTTCAGTCAATTACTATTATCCTGATTCTCTGGCCATTCTAATTATCTTTGTCCTGTTTCAGTCAATTACTATCATCCTGATCCTCTGTCCATTCTAATTATCTACGTCCTGTTTCAGTCAATTACTATCATCCTGATCCTCTGTCCATTCTAATTATCTATGTCCTGTTTCAGTCACTTACTATCATCCTGATCCTCTGTCCATTCTAATTATCTATGTCCTGTTTCAGTCAATTACTATCATCCTGATCCTCTGTCCATTCTAATTATCTATGTCCTGTTTCAGTCAATTACTCTCATCCTGACCCTATGTCCATACTAATTATCTATGTCCTGTTTCAGTCAATTACTATTTTCCTGATCCTCTGTCAATTCTAATTATCTATGTCCTGTTTCAGTCAATTACTATCATCCTGATCCTCTGTCCATACTAATTATCTATGTCCTGTTTCAGTCAATTGTTATCATCCTGATCCTCTGTCCATTCTAATTATCTATGTCCTGTTTCAGTCTTTTACTATCATCCTGATCCTCTGTCCATTCTAATTATCTATGTCCTGTCTCAGTCAATTGTTATCATCCTGATCCTCTGTCCATTCTAATTATCTATGTCCTGTTTCAGTCAATTGTTATCATCGTGATCCTCTGTCCATTCTAATTATCTATGTCCTGTTTCAGTCAATTACTATCATCCTGATCCTCTGTCCATACTAATTATCTATGTCCTGTTTCAGTCACTTGATATCATCCTGATCCTCTGTCCATTCGAATTATCTATGTCCTGTTTCAGTCAATTACTATCATCCTGACTCTCAGTCCTTTCTAATTATCTATGTCCTGTTTCATTCAATTACTATCATCCTGATCCTCTGTCCATTCTAATTATCTATGTCATGTTTCAGTCAATTACTATCATCCTGATCCTCTGTCCATTCTAATTATCTATGTCCTGTTTCAGTCAATTACTATCATCCTGATCCTCTGTCCATTCTAATTATCTATGTCCTGATTCAGTCAATTACTATCATCCTGATCCTCTGTCCATTCTAATTATCTATGTCATGTTTCAGTCAATTAGTATAATCCTGATCCTCTGTCCATTCCAATTATCTATGTCCTGCTTCAGTCACTTGCTATCATCCTGATCCTCTGTCCATTCTAATTATCTATGTCATGTTTCAGTCAATTACTATCATCCTGACTCTCAGTCCTTTCTAATTATCTATGTCCTGTTTCAGTCAATTACTATCATCCTGACTCTCAGTCCTTTCTAATTATCTATGTCCTGTTTCATTCAATTACTATCAGCCTGATCCTCTGTCCATTCTAATTATCTATGTCCTGTTTCAGTCAATTACTACCATTCTGATCCTCTGTCCATTCTAATTATCAATGTCCTGTTTCAGTCAATTACTATCATCCTGATCCTCTGTCCATTCTAATTATCTATGTCCTGTTTCAGTCAATTACTATCATCCTGATCCTCTGTCCATTCTAATTATCTATGTCCTGTTTCAGTCAATTACTATTATCCTGATCCTCTGTCCATTCTAATTATCTATGTCCTGTTTCAGTCAATTACTATCATCCTGACTCTCCGTCCATTCTGATTATCTATGTCCTGTTTCAGTCAATTACTATCATCCTGATCCTCTGTCCATTCTAATTATCTATGTCCTGTTTCAGTCAATTACTATTATCCTGATCCTCTGTCCATTCTAATTATCTATGTCCTGTTTCAGTCAATTACTATTATCCTGATCCTCTGTCCATTCTAATTATCTACGTCCTGTTTCATTCAATTACTATCATCCTGATCCTCTGTCCATTCTAATTATCTATGTCCTGTTTCAGTCACTTACTATCATCCTGATCCTCTGTCCATTCTAATTATCTATGTCCTGTTTCAGTCAATTACTATCATCCTGATCCTCTGTCCATTCTAATTATCTATGTCCTGTTTCAGTCAATTACTATCATCCTGACCCTCTGTCCATACTAATTATCCATGTCCTGTTTCAGTCAATTACTATTTTCCTGATCCTCTGTCCATTCTAATTATCTATGTCCTGTTTCAATCAATTACTATCATCCTGATCCTCTGTCCATACTAATTATCTATGTCCTGTTTCAGTCAATTGTTATCATCCTGATCCTCTGTCCATTCTAATTATCTATGTCCTGTTTCAGTCAATTACTATCATCCTGATCCTCTGTCCATACTAATTATCGATGTCCTGTCTCAGTCAATTGTTATCATCCTGATCCTCTGTCCATTCTAATTATCTATGTCCTGTTTCATTCAATTACTATCATCCTGATCCTCTGTCCATTCTAATTATCTATGTCCTGTTTCAGTCAATTGTTATCATCATGATCCTCTGTCCATTCTAATTATCTATGTCCTGTTTCAGTCAATTACTATCATCCTGATCCTCTGTCCATACTAATTATCTATGTCCTGTTTCAGTCACTTGCTATCATCCTGATCCTCTGTCCATTCTAATTATCTATGTCCTGTTTCAGTCAATTACTATCATCCTGACTCTCAGTCCTTTCTAATTATCTATGTCCTGTTTCAGTCAATTAATATCATGCTGACTCTCAGTCCTTTCTAATTATCTATGTCCTGTTTCATTCAATTACTATCATCCTGATCCTCTGTCCATTCTAATTATCTGTGTCATGTTTCAGTCAATTACTATCATCCTGATCCTCTGTCAATTCTATTTATCTATGTCCTGTTTCAGTCAATTACTATCATCCTGATCCTCTGTCCATTCTAATTATCCATCTCATGCTTCAGTCAATTATTATCATCCTGATCCACTGTCCATTATAATTATCTATCTCATGTTTCAGTCAATTACTATCATCCTGATCCTCTGTCCATTCTAATTATCTATGTCATGTTTCAGTCAATTACTATCATCCTGACTCTCAGTCCTTTCTAATTATCTATGTCCTGTTTCAGTCAATTACTATCATCCTGACTCTCAGTCCTTTCTAATTATCTATGTCCTGTTTCAGTCAATTGCTATCATCCTGATCCTCTGTCCATTCTAATTATCTATGTCCTCTTTCAGTCAATTACTATCATCCTGATCCTCTGTCTACTCTAATTATCTTTGTCATGTTTCAGTCAATTACTATCATCCTAATCCTCTGTCCATTCTAATTATCTATGTCCTGTTTCAGTCAATTACTATCATCCTGATCCTCTGTCCATTCTAATTATCTATGTCATGTTTCAGTCAATTACTTTCATCCTGATCCTCTGTCCATTCTAATTATCTATGTCCTCTTTCAGTCAATTACTATCATCCTGATCCTCTGTCTATTCTAATTATCTATGTCCTGTTTCAGTCAATTAATATCAGCCTGATCCTCTGACCATTCTAATTATCTATATCCTGTTTCAGTCAATTACTATCAACCTGACCCTCTGTCCATTCTAATTTATCTATGTCCTGTTTCAGTCAATTACTATCATCCTGATCCTCTCTCCATTCTAATTATCTATGTAGTGTTTCAGTCAATTACTATCATCCTGATCCTCTGAACATTCTAATTATCTATGTCCTGTTTCAGTCAATTACTATCATCCTGATCCTCCGACCATTCTATTTTTCTATGTACTGTTTCATTCAATTATTATCATCCTGATCCTCTGTCCATTCTAATTATCTGAGTCCTGTTTCAGTCAATTACCATCATTCTTATCCTCTGTCCATTCTAATTATCTATGTCCTGTTTCAGTCAATTACTATCATCCTGATCTTCTGTCCATTCTAATTATCTATGTCCTGTCTCAGTCAATTACTATCATCCTGATCCTCTGTCTATTCTAATTATCTATGTCCTGTTTCAGTCAATTACTAACATCCTGATCCTCTGTCTATTCTAATTATCTATGTCCTGTTTCAGTCAAATACTATCATCCTGATCCTCTGACCATACTAATTATCTATGTCCTGTTTCAGTCACTTGCTATCATCCTGATCCTCTGTCCATTCTAATTATCTATGTCCTGTTTCAGTCAATTACTATCATCCTGACTCTCTGTCCTTTCTAATTATCTATGTCCTGTTTCAGTCAATTAATATCATGCTGACTCTCAGTCCTTTCTAATTATCTATATCCTGTTTCATTCAATTACTATCATCCTGATCCTCTGTCCATTCTAATTATCTGTGTCATGTTTCAGTCAATTACTATCATCCTGATCCTCTGTCAATTCTATTTATCTATGTCCTGTTTCAGTCAATTACTATCATCCTGATCCTCTGTCCATTCTAATTATCTATCTCATGCTTCAGTCAATTATTATCATCCTGATCCACTGTCCATTCTACTTATCTATCTCATGTTTCAGTCAATTACTATCATCCTGATCCTCTGTCCATTCTAATTATCTATGTCATGTTTCAGTCAATTACAATCATCCTGACTCTCAGTCCTTTCTAATTATCTATGTCCTGTTTCAGTCAATTACTATCATCCTGATCCTCTGTCCATTCTAATTATCTATGTCATGTTTCAGTCAATTACTATCATCCTGACTCTCAGTCCTTTCTAATTATCTATCTCATGTTTCAGTCAATTACTATCATCCTGATCCTCTGTCCATTCTAATTATCTATGTCATGTTTCAGTCAATTACTATCATCCTGACTCTCAGTCCTTTCTAATTATCTATGTCCTGTTTCAGTCAATTACTATCATCCTGATCCTCTGTCCATTCTAATTATCTATCTCATGCTTCAGTCAATTATTATCATCCTGATCCACTGTCCATTCTACTTATCTATCTCATGTTTCAGTCAATTACTATCATCCTGATCCTCTGTCCATTCTAATTATCTATGTCATGTTTCAGTCAATTACTATCATCCTGACGCACAGTCCTTTCTAATTATCTATGTCCTGTTTCAGTCAATTGCTATCATCCTGATCCTCTGTCCATTCTAATTATCTATGTCCTGTTTCATTCAATTACTATGATCCTGATCCTCTGTCCATTCTAATTATCTATGTCCTGTTTCAGTCAATTACTATCATCCTGATCCTCTGTCTACTCTAATTATCTTTGTCATGTTTCAGTCAATTACTATCATCCTAATCCTCTGTCCATTCTAATTATCTATGTCCTGTTTCAGTCAATTACTATCATCCTGATCCTCAGTCCATTCAAATTATCTATGTCATGTTTCAGTCAATTACTTTCATCCTGATCCTCTGTCCATTCTAATTATCTATGTCCTCTTTCAATCAATTACTATCATCCTGATCCTCTGAACATTCTAATTATCTATGTCCTGTTTCAGTCAATTACTATCATCCTGATCCTCTGTCTATTCTAATTATCTATGTCCTGTTTCAGTCAATTAATATCAGACTGATCCTCTGACCATTCTAATTATCTATATCCTGTTTCAGTCAATTACTATCAACCTGACCCTCTGTCCATTCTAATTATCTATGTCCTGTTTCAGTCAATTACTATCATCCTGATCCTCTCTCCATTCTAATTATCTATGTAGTGTTTCAGTCAATTACTATCATCCTGATCCTCTGAACATTCTAATTATCTATGTCCTGTTTCAGTCAATTACTATCATCCTGATCCTCCGACCATTCTATTTTTCTATGTACTGTTTCATTCAATTATTATCATCCTGATCCTCTGTCCATTCTAATTATCTGAGTCCTGTTTCAGTCAATTACCATCATTCTGATCCTCTGTCCATTCTAATTATCTATGTCCTGTTTCAGTCAATTACTATCATCCTGATCTTCTGTCCATTCTAATTATCTATGTCCTGTCTCAGTCAATTACTATCATCCTGATCCTCTGTCTATTCTAATTATCTATGTCCTGTTTCAGTCAATTACTAACATCCTGATCCTCTGTCTATTCTAATTATCGATGTCCTGTTTCAGTCAAATACTATCATCCTGATCCTCTGACCATTCTAATTATCTATGTCCTGTTTCAGTCAATTACTATCATCCTGTTCCTCTGTCCATTCTAATTATCTATGTCCTGTTTCAGTCAATTACTATCGTCCTGATCCTCTGTCCATTCTGTTCATCTATGTCCTGTTCCAGTCAATTACTATCATCCTCATCCTCTGTCTATTCTAATTATCTATGTCCTGTTTCAGTCAATTACTATCAGCCTGATCCTCTGTCCATTCTAATTATCTATGTCCTGTTTCAGTCAATATTACTATCATCCTGATCCTCTGTCCATTCTAATTATCTATGTCCTGTTTCAGTCAATTACTATCATCCTGATCCTCTGTCCATTCTAATTATCTATGTCCTGTTTCAGTCAATTGCTATCATCCTGATCCTCTGTCCATTCTGATTATCTATGTCCTGTTTCAGTCAATATTACTATCATCCTGATCCTCTGTCCATTCTAATCATCTATGTCCTGTTTCAGTCAATTACTATCATCCTGATCCTCTGACCATTCAAATTATCTATGTCCTGCTTCTGTCAATTACTATCATCCTGTTCCTCTGTCCATTCTAATTATCTATGTCATGTTTCAGTCAATTACTGTCATCCTGATCCTCTTTCCATTCTAATTATCTATGTCCTGTTTCACTCAATTACCATCTTCCTGATCCTCTGTCTATTCTAATTATCTATGTCCTGTTTCAATCAATTACTATCATCCTGATCCTCTGTCTATTCTAATTATCTATGTCCTATTTCAGTCAATTACTATCATCCTGATCATCTGTCCATTCTAATTATCTATGTCCTGTTTCGCTCAATTACCATCGTCCTGATCCTCTGTTTATTCTAATTATCTATGTCCTGTTTCAGTCAATTACTATCATCCTGATCCTCTGTCCATTCTAATTATCTATGTCCTATTTCAGTCAATTACTATCATCCTGATCCTCTGTCCATTCTAATTATCTATGTCCTATTTCAGTCAATTACTACCATCCTGATCCTTTGTCTATTCTGATTATCTATGTCCTGTTTCAGTCAATTTTTAACATCCTGATCCTCTGTCCATTCTAATTATCTATGTCCTGTTTCAGTCACTTACTGTCATCCTGATCCGCTGTCCATTCTAATTATCTATGTCCTGTTTCAGTCAATTGCTATCATCCTGATACTCTGACAATTCTAATTATCTATGTCCTGCTTCTGTCAATTACTATCATCCTGATCGTCTGACCATTCTAATTATCTATGTCCTGTTTCAGTCAATTACTATCATCCTGATTCCCTGACCATTCTAATTATCTATGTCCTGTTTCAGTCAATTACTATCATCCTGATCCTCTGTCCATTCTAATTATCTATGTCCTGTTTCAGTCAATTACTATCATCCTGATCCTCTGACGATTCTAATTATCTATGTCCTGTTTCAGTCAATATTACTATCATCCTGATCCTCTGTCCATTCTAATCATCTATGTCCTGTTTCAGTCAATTACTATCATCCTGATCCTCTGTCCATTCTAATATCTATGTCCTGTTTCAGTCAATTGCTATCATCCTGATCCTCTGTCCATTCTAATTATCTATGTCCTGTTTCAGTCAATTACTATCATCCTGATCCTCTGTCCATTCTAATTATCTATGTCCTGTTTCAGTCCATTACTATCATCCTGATCCTCTGTCCATTCTAATTATCTATGTCCTGTTTCAGTCAATATTACTATCATCCTGATCCTCTGTCCATTCTAATTATCTATGTCCTGTTTCAGTCAATTGCTATCATCCTGATCCTCTGTCCATTCTAATTATCTATGTCCTGTTTCAGTCAATTGCTATCATCCTGATCCTCTGTCCATTCTAATTATCTATGTCCTGTCTCAGTCAATATTACTATCATCCTGATCCTCTGTCCATTCTAATCATCTATGTCCTGTTTCAGTCAATTACTATCATCCTGATCCTCTGTCCATTCTAATTATCTATGTCCTGTTTCAGTCAATTGCTATCATCCTGATCCTCTGTCCATTCTAATTATCTATGTCCTGTTTCAGTCAATATTACTATCATCCTGATCCTCTGTCCATTCTAATCATCTATGTCCTGTTTCAGTCAATTGCTATCATCCTGATCCTCTGACCATTCAAATTATCTATGTCCTGCTTCTGTCAATTACTATCATCCTGTTCCTCTGTCCATTCTAATTATCTATGTCATGTTTCAGTCAATTACTGTCATCCTGATCCTCTTTCCATTCTAATTATCTATGTCCTGTTTCACTCAATTACCATCTTCCTGATCCTCTGTCTATTCTAATTATCTATGTCCTGTTTCAATCAATTACTATCATCCTGATCCTTTGTCTATTCTAATTATCTATGTCCTATTTCAGTCAATTACTATCATCCTGATCATCTGTCCATTCTAATTATCTATGTCCTGTTTCGCTCAATTACCATCGTCCTGATCCTCTGTTTATTCTAATTATCTATGTCCTGTTTCAGTCAATTACTATCATCCTGATCCTCTGTCCATTCTAATTATCTATGTCCTATTTCAGTCAATTACTATCATCCTGATCCTCTGTCCATTCTAATTATCTATGTCCTATTTCAGTCAATTACTACCATCCTGATCCTCTGTCTATTCTGATTATCTATGTCTTGTTTCAGTCAATTTTTAACATCCTGATCCTCTGTCCATTCTAATTATCTATGTCCTGTTTCAGTCACTTACTGTCATCCTGATCCGCTGTCCATTCTAATTATCTATGTCCTGTTTCAGTCAATTGCTATCATCCTGATACTCTGACAATTCTAATTATCTATGTCCTGCTTCTGTCAATTACTATCATCCTGATCGTCTGACCATTCTAATTATCTATGTCCTGTTTCAGTCAATTACTATCATCCTGATTCCCTGACCATTCTAATTATCTATGTCCTGTTTCAGTCAATTACTATCATCCTGATCCTCTGTCCATTCTAATTATCTATGTCCTGTTTCAGTCAATTACTATCATCCTGATCCTCTGACGATTCTAATTATCTATGTCCTGTTTCAGTCAATATTACTATCATCCTGATCCTCTGTCCATTCTAATCATCTATGTCCTGTTTCAGTCAATTACTATCATCCTGATCCTCTGTCCATTCTAATATCTATGTCCTGTTTCAGTCAATTGCTATCATCCTGATCCTCTGTCCATTCTAATTATCTATGTCCTGTTTCAGTCAATTGCTATCATCCTGATCCTCTGTCCATTCTAATTATCTATGTCCTGTTTCAGTCAATTGCTATCATCCTGATCCTCTGTCCATTCTAATTATCTATGTCCTGTCTCAGTCAATATTACTATCATCCTGATCCTCTGTCCATTCTAATCATCTATGTCCTGTTTCAGTCAATTACTATCATCCTGATCCTCTGTCCATTCTAATTATCTATGTCCTGTTTCAGTCAATTGCTATCATCCTGATCCTCTGTCCATTCTAATTATCTATGTCCTGTTTCAGTCAATATTACTATCATCCTGATCCTCTGTCCATTCTAATCATCTATGTCCTGTTTCAGTCAATTGCTATCATCCTGATCCTCTGACCATTCAAATTATCTATGTCCTGCTTCTGTCAATTACTATCATCCTGTTCCTCTGTCCATTCTAATTATCTATGTCATGTTTCAGTCAATTACTGTCATCCTGATGCTCTTTCCATTCTAATTATCTATGTCCTGTTTCACTCAATTACCATCTTCCTGATCCTCTGTCTATACTAATTATCTATGTCCTGTTTCAATCAATTACTATCATCCTGATCCTCTGTCTATTCTAATTATCTATGTCCTATTTCAGTCAATTACTATCATCCTGATCATCTGTCCATTCTAATTATCTATGTCCTGTTTCGCTCAATTACCATCGTCCTGATCCTCTGTTTATTCTAATTATCTATGTCCTGTTTCAGTCAATTACTATCATCCTGATCCTCTGTCCATTCTAATTATCTATGTCCTATTTCAGTCAATTACTATCATCCTGATCCTCTGTCCATTCTAATTATCTATGTCCTATTTCAGTCAATTACTACCATCCTGATCCTCTGTCTATTCTGATTATCTATGTCCTGTTTCAGTCAATTTTTAACATCCTGATCCTCTGTCCATTCTAATTATCTATGTCCTGTTTCAGTCACTTACTGTCATCATGATCCGCTGTCCATTCTAATTATCTATGTCCTGTTTCAGTCAATTGCTATCATCCTGATACTCTGACAATTCTAATTATCTATGTCCTGCTTCTGTCAATTACTATCATCCTGATCGTCTGACCATTCTAATTATCTATGTCCTGTTTCAGTCAATTACTATCATCCTGATTCCCTGACCATTCTAATTATCTATGTCCTGTTTCAGTCAATTACTATCATCCTGATCCTCTGTCCATTCTAATTATCTATGTCCTGTTTCAGTCAATTACTATCATCCTGATCCTCTGACGATTCTAATTATCTATGTCCTGTTTCAGTCAATATTACTATCATCCTGATCCTCTGTCCATTCTAATCATCTATGTCCTGTTTCAGTCAATTACTATCATCCTGATCCTCTGTCCATTCTAATATCTATGTCCTGTTTCAGTCAATTGCTATCATCCTGATCCTCTGTCCATTCTAATTATCTATGTCCTGTTTCAGTCAATTACTATCATCCTGATCCTCTGTCCATTCTAATTATCTATGTCCTGTTTCAGTCAATTACTATCATCCTGATCCTCTGTCCATTCTAATTATCTATGTCCTGTTTCAGTCAATATTACTATCATCCTGATCCTCTGTCCATTCTAATTATCGATGTCCTGTTTCAGTCAATATTACTATCATCCTGATCCTCTGTCCATTCTAATCATCTATGTCCTGTTTCAGTCAATTGCTATCATCCTGATCCTCTGTCCATTCTAATTATCTATGTCCTGTTTCAGTCAATATTACTATCATCCTGATCCTCTGTCCTTTCTAATCATCTATGTCCTGTTTCAGTCAATTACTATCATCCTGATCCTCTGTCCATTCAAATCATCTTTGTCCTGTTTCAGTCAATTACTATCATCCTGATCCTCTGTACATACTAATTATCTATGTCCTGTTTCAGTCAATTACTATCATCCTAATACTCTGTTCATTCTAATTATCTATGTCCTATTTCAGTCAATTACTATCATCCTGATCCTCTGTCCATTCTAATTAGCTATGTCCTGTTTCATTCAATTACTATCATCCTGATCCTCTGTCTACTCTAATTATCTTTGTCATGTTTCAGTCAATTACTATCATCCTAATCCTCTGTCCATTCTAATTATCTATGTCCTGTTTCAGTCAATTAGTATCATCCTGATCCTCTGTCTATTCTAATTATCTATGTCCTGTTTCAGTCAATTAATATCAGCCTGATCCTCTGACCATTCTAATTATCTATATCCTGTTTCAGTCAATTACTATCATCCTCATCCTCTCTCCATTCTAATTATCTATGTAGTGTTTCAGTCAATTACTATCATCCTGATCCTCTGAACATTCTAATTATCTATGTCCTGTTTCAGTCAATTACTATCATCCTGATCCTCTGACCATTCTATTTTTCTATGTACTGTTTCATTCAATTATTATCATCCTGATCCTCTGTCCATTCTAATTATCTGAGTCCTGTTTCAGTCAATTACCATCATTCTGATCCTCTGTCCATTCTAATTATCTATGTCCTGTTTCAGTCAATTACTATCATCCTGATCTTCTGTCCATTCTAATTATCTATGTCCTGTTTCAGTCAATTACTATCATCCTGATCCTCTGTCTATTCTAATTATCTATGTCCTGTTTCAGTCAATTACTAACATCCTGATCCTCTGTCTATTCTAATTATCTATGTCCTGTTTCAGTCAAATACTATCATCCTGATCCTCTGTCCATTCTAATTATCTATGTCCTGTTTCAGTCAATTGCTATCATCCTGATCCTCTGTCCATTCTAATTATCGATGTCCTGTTTCAGTAAATTACTATCATCCTGATCCTCTGTCCATTCTAATTATCTATGTCCTGTTTCAGTCAATATTACTATCATCCTGATCCTCTGTCCTTTCTAATCATCTATGAACTGTTTCAGTCAATTACTATCATCCTGATCCTCTGTCCACTCAAATCATCTTTGTCCTGTTTCAGTCAATTACTATCATCCTGATCCTCTGTACATTCTAATTATCTATGTCCTGTTTCAGTCAATTACTATCATCCTAATCCTCTGTTCATTCTAATTATCTATGTCCTATTTCAGTCAATTACTATCATCCTGATCCTCTGTCTATTCTAATTATCTATGTCCTATTTCAGTCAATTACTATCATCCTGATCATCTGTCCATTCTAATTATCTATGTCCTGTTTCAGTCAATTACTATCATCCTGATCCTCCGTTCATTCTAATTATCTGTGTCCTATTTCAGTCAATTACTATCATCCTGATCCTCTGTCTATTCTAATTATCTATGTCCTATTTCAGTCAATTACTATCATCCTGATCATCTGTCCATTCTAATTATCTATGTCCTGTTTCGCTCAATTACCATCGTCCTGATCCTCTGTCTATTCTAATTATCTATGTCCTGTTTCAGTCAATTACTATCATCCTGATCCTCTGTCCATTCTAATTATCTATGTCCTGTTTCAGTCAATATTACTATCATCCTGATCCTCTGTCCATTCTAATCATCTATGTCCTGTTTCAGTCAATTACTATCATCCTGATCCTCTGTCCATACTAATTATCTATGTCCTGTTTCAGTCACTTGCTATCATCCTGATCCTCTGTCCATTCTAATTATCTATGTCCTGTTTCAGTCAATTACTATCATCCTGATCATCTGTCCATACTAATTATCTATGTCCTGTCTCAGTCAATTGTTATCATCCTGATCCTCTGTCCATTCTAATTATCTATGTCCTGTTTCATTCAATTACTATCATCCTGATCCTCTGTCCATTCTAATTATCTATGTCCTGTTTCAGTCAATTGTTATCATCATGATCCTCTGTCCATTCTAATTATCTATGTCCTGTTTCAGTCAATTACTATCATCCTGATCCTCTGTCCATACTAATTATCTATGTCCTGTTTCAGTCACTTGCTATCATCCTGATCCTCTGTCCATTCTAATTATCTATGTCCTGTTTCAGTCAATTACTATCATCCTGACTCTCAGTCCTTTCTAATTATCTATGTCCTGTTTCAGTCAATTAATATCATGCTGACTCTCAGTCCTTTCTAATTATCTATGTCCTGTTTCATTCAATTACTATCATCCTGATCCTCTGTCCATTCTAATTATCTGTGTCATGTTTCAGTCAAATACTATCATCCTGATCCTCTGTCAATTCTAATTATCTATGTCCTGTTTCAGTCAATTACTATCATCCTGATCCCCTGTCCATTCTAATTATCTA
Source organism: Heterodontus francisci (assembly GCF_036365525.1). Taxonomy (NCBI): domain Eukaryota; kingdom Metazoa; phylum Chordata; class Chondrichthyes; order Heterodontiformes; family Heterodontidae; genus Heterodontus; species Heterodontus francisci. Next base: position 1,910,897 of record NW_027140744.1, read on the forward strand.
TGTCCTGTTTCAGTCAATTACTATCATCCTGATCCTCTGTCCATTCTAATTATCTATGTCATGTTTCAGTCAATTATTATCATCCTGATCCTCTGTCCATTCTAATTATCTATCTCATGTTTCAGTCAATTACTATCATCCTGATCCTCTGTCCATTCTAATTATCTATTTCCCTTTTCAGTCAATTACTATCATCCTGACTCTCAGTCCTTTCTAATTATCTATGTCCTGTTTCAGTCAATTACTATCATCCTGAGTCTCAGTCCTTTCTAATTATCTATGTCCTGTTTCATTCAATTACTATCAGCCTGATCATCTGTCCATTCTAATTATCTATGTCCTGTTTCAGTCAATTAATATCATTCTGATCCTCTGTCCATTCTAATTATCTATGTCATGTTTCAGTCAATTACTATCATCCTGATCCTCTGTCTATTCTGATTATCTATGTCCTGTTTCAGTCAATTACCATCATTCTGATCCTCTGTCTGTTCTAATTATCTATGTCCTGTTTCAGTCAATTACTATCATCCTGATCCTCTGTCCTTTCTAATCATCTATGAACTGTTTCAGTCAATTACTATCATCCTGATCCTCTGTCCACTCAAATCATCTTTGTCCTGTTTCAGTCAATTACTATCATCCTGATCCTCTGTACATTCTAATTATCTATGTCCTGTTTCAGTCAATTACTATCATCCTAATCCTCTGTTCATTCTAATAATCTATGTCCTATTTCAGTCAATTACTATCATCCTGATCATCTGTCTATTCTAATTATCTATGTCCTATTTCAGTCAATTACTATCATCCTGATTATCTGTCCATTCTAATTATCTATGTCCTGTTTCAGTCAATTACTATCATCCTGATCCTCCGTTCATTCTAATTATCTGTGTCCTATTTCAGTCAATTACTATCATCCTGATCCTCTGTCTATTCTAATTATCTATGTCCTATTTCAGTCAATTACTATCATCCTGATCATCTGTCCATTCTAATTATCTATGTCCTGTTTCGCTCAATTACCATCGTCCTGATCCTCTGTCTATTCTAATTATCTATGTCCTGTTTCAGTCAATTACTATCATCCTGATCCTCTGTCCATTCTAATTATCTATGTCCTGTTTCAGTCAATATTACTATCATCCTGATCCTCTGTCCATTCTAATCATCTATGTCCTGTTTCAGTCAATTACTATCATCCTGATCCTCTGTCCATACTAATTATCTATGTCCTGTTTCAGTCACTTGCTATCATCCTGATCCTCTGTCCATTCTAATTATCTATGTCCTGTTTCAGTCAATTACTATCAGCCTGATCATCTGTCCATTCTAATTATCTATGTCCTGTTTCAGTCAATTAATATCATTCTGATCCTCTGTCCATTCTAATTATCTATGTCATGTTTCAGTCAATTACTATCATCCTGATCCTCTGTCTATTCTGATTATCTATGTCCTGTTTCAGTCAATTACCATCATTCTGATCCTCTGTCTGTTCTAATTATCTATGTCCTGTTTCAGTCAATTACTATCATCCTGATCCTCTGTCCTTTCTAATCATCTATGAACTGTTTCAGTCAATTACTATCATCCTGATCCTCTGTCCACTCAAATCATCTTTGTCCTGTTTCAGTCAATTACTATCATCCTGATCCTCTGTACATTCTAATTATCTATGTCCTGTTTCAGTCAATTACTATCATCCTAATCCTCTGTTCATTCTAATCATCTATGTCCTATTTCAGTCAATTACTATCATCCTGATCCTCTGTCTATTCTAATTATCTATGTCCTATTTCAGTCAATTACTATCATCCTGATTATCTGTCCATTCTAATTATCTATGTCCTGTTTCAGTCAATTACTATCATCCTGATCCTCCGTTCATTCTAATTATCTGTGTCCTATTTCAGTCAATTACTATCATCCTGATCCTCTGTCTATTCTAATTATCTATGTCCTATTTCAGTCAATTACTATCATCCTGATCATCTGTCCATTCTAATTATCTATGTCCTGTTTCGCTCAATTACCATCGTCCTGATCCTCTGTCTATTCTAATTATCTATGTCCTGTTTCATTCAATTACTATCATCCTGATCTTCTGTCCATTCTAATTATCTATGTCCTGTTTCAGTCAATATTACTATCATCCTGATCCTCTGTCCATTCTAATCATCTATGTCCTGTTTCAGTCATTTACTATCATCCTGATCCTCTGTCCATACTAATTATCTATGTCCTGTTTCAGTCACTTGCTATCATCCTGATCCTCTGTCCATTCTAATTATCTATGTCCTGTTTCAGTCAATTACTATCATCCTGATCATCTGTCCATACTAATTATCTATGTCCTGTCTCAGTCAATTGTTATCATCCTGATCCTCTGTCCATTCTAATTATCTATGTCCTGTTTCATTCAATTAATATCATCCTGATCCTCTGTCCATTCTAATTATCTATGTCCTGTTTCAGTCAATTGTTATCATCATGATCCTCTGTCCATTCTAATTATCTATGTCCTGTTTCAGTCAATTACTATCATCCTGATCCTCTGTCCATACTAATTATCTATGTCCTGTTTCAGTCACTTGCTATCATCCTGATCCTCTGTCCATTCTAATTATCTATGTCCTGTTTCAGTCAATTACTATCATCCTGACTCTCAGTCCTTTCTAATTATCTATGTCCTGTTTCAGTCAATTAATATCATGCTGACTCTCTGTCCTTTCTAATTATCTATGTCCTGTTTCATTCAATTACTATCATCCTGATCCTCTGTCCATTCTAATTATCTGTGTCATGTTTCAGTCAAATACTATCATCCTGATCCTCTGTCAATTCTAATTATCTATGTCCTGTTTCAGTCAATTACTATCATCCTGATCCCCTGTCCATTCTAATTATCTATGTCCTGTTTCAGTCAATTACTATCATCCTGATCCTCTGTCCATTCTAATTATCTATGTCATGTTTCAGTCAATTATTATCATCCTGATCCTCTGTCCATTCTAACTATCTATCTCATGTTTCAGTCAATTACTATCATCCTGATCCTCTGTCCATTCTAATTATCTATTTCCCTTTTCAGTCAATTACTATCATCCTGACTCTCAGTCCTTTCTAATTATCTATGTCCTGTTTCAGTCAATTACTATCATCCTGAGTCTCAGTCCTTTCTAATTATCTATGTCCTGTTTCATTCAATTACTATCAGCCTGATCCTCTGTCCATTCTAATTATCTATGTCCTGTTTCAGTCAATTACTATCATTCTGATCCTCTGTCCATTCTAATTATCTATGTCATGTTTCAGTCAATTACTATCATCCTGATCCTCTGTCTATTCTGATTATCTATGTCCTGTTTCAGTCAATTACCATCATTCTGATCCTCTGTCTGTTCTAATTATCTATGTCCTGTTTCAGTCAATTACTATCATCCTGATCCTCTGTCTACTCTAATTATCATTGTCATGTTTCAGTCAATTACTATCATCCTGATCCTCTGTCCATTCTAATTAGCTATGTCCTGTTTCATTCAATTACTATCATCCTGATACTCTGTCTACTCTAATTATCTTTGTCATGTTTCAGTCAATTACTATCATCCTAATCCTCTGTCCATTCTAATTATCTATGTCCTGTTTCAGTCAATTACTATCATCCTGATCCTCTGTCCATTCTAATTATCTATGTCATGTTTCAGTCAATTACTTTCATCCTGATCCTCTGTCCATTCTAATTATCTATGTCCTGTTTCAGTCAATTAGTATCATCCTGATCCTCTGTCTATTCTAATTATCTATGTCCTGTTTCAGTCAATTAATATCAGCCTGATCCTCTGACCATTCTAATTATCTATATCCTGTTTCAGTCAATTACTATCAACCTGACCCTCTGTCCATTCTAATTATTTATGTCCTGTTTCAGTCAATTACTATCATCCTCATCCTCTCTCCATTCTAATTATCTATGTAGTGTTTCAGTCAATTACTATCATCCTGATCCTCTGAACATTCTAATTATCTATGTCCTGTTTCAGTCAATTACTATCATCCTGATCCTCTGACCATTCTATTTTTCTATGTACTGTTTCATTCAATTGTTATCATCCTGATCCTCTGTCCATTCTAATTATCTGAGTCCTGTTTCAGTCAATTACCATCATTCTGATCCTCTGTCCATTCTAATTATCTATGTCCTGTTTCAGTCAATTACTATCATCCTGATCTTCTGTCCATTCTAATTATCTATGTCCTGTTTCAGTCAATTACTATCATCCTGATCCTCTGTCTATTCTAATTATCTATGTCCTGTTTCAGTCAATTACTATCATCCTGATCCTCTGTCCATTCTAATTATCTATGTCCTGTTTCAGTCAATTACTAACATCCTGATCCTCTGTCAATTCTAATTATCTATGTCCTGTTTCAGTCAAATACTATCATCCTGATCCTCTGACCATTCTAATTATCTATGTCCTGTTTCAGTCAATTACTATCATCCTGATCCTCTGTCCATTCTAATTATCTATGTCCTGTTTCAGTCAATTACTATCATTCTGATCCTCTGTCCATTCTATTCATCTATGTCCTGTTTCAGTCAATTACTATCATCCTCATCCTCTGTCTATTCTAATTATCTATGTCCTGTTTCAGTCAATTACTATCAGCCTGATCCTCTGTCCATTCTAATTATCTATGTCCTGTTTCAGTCAATATTACTATCATCCTGATCCTCTGTCCATTCTAATTATCTATGTCCTGTTTCAGTCAATTGCTATCATCCTGATCCTCTGTCCATTCTAATTATCTATGTCCTGTTTCAGTCAATTGCTATCATCCTGATCCTCTGTCCATTCTAATTATCTATGTCCTGTTTCAGTCAATATTACTATCTTCCTGATCCTCTGTCCTTTCTAATCATCTATGTCCTGTTTCAGTCAATTACTATCATCCTGATCCTCTGTCCATTCTAATTATCTATGTCCTTTTTCAGTCAATTGCTATCATCCTGATCCTCTGTCCATTTTAATTATCTATGTCCTGTTTCAGTCAATATTACTATCAGCCTGATCCTCTGTCCATTCTAATCATCTATGTCCTGTTTCAGTCAATTGCTATCATCCTGATCCTCTGACCATTCAAATTATCTATGTCCTGCTTCTGTCAATTACTATCATCCTGTTCCTCTGTCCATTCTAATTATCTATGTCATGTTTCAGTCAATTACTATCATCCTGATCCTCTTTCCATTCTAATTATCTATGGCCTGTTTCACTCAATTACCATCGTCCTGATCCTCTGTCTATTCTAATTATCTATGTCCTGTTTCAATCAATTGCTATCATCCTGATCCTCTGTCTATTCTAATTATCTATGTCCTATTTCAGTCAATTACTATCATCCTGATCATCTGTCCATTCTAATTATCTATGTCCTGTTTCGCTCAATTACCATCGTCCTGATCCTCTGTCTATTCTAATTATCTATGTCCTGTTTCAGTCAATTACTATCATCCTGATCCTCTGTCCATTCTAATTATCTATGTCCTATTTCAGTCAATTACTATCATCCTGATCCTCTGTCCATTCTAATTATCTATGTCCTGTTTCAGTCAACTACTATCATCCTGATCCTCTGTCCATTCTATTCATCTATGTCCTGTTTCAGTCAATTACTATCATCCTCATCCTCTGTCTATTCTAATTATCTATGTCCTGTTTCAGTCAATTACTATCTGCCTGATCCTCTGTCCATTCAAATTATCTATGTCCTGTTTCAGTCAATATTACTATCATCCTGATCCTCTGTCCATTCTAATTATCTATGTCCTGTTTCAGTCAATTGCTATCATCCTGATCCTCTGTCCATTCTAATTATCTATGTCCTGTTTCAGTCAATTGCTATCATCCTGATCCTCTGTCCATTCTAATTATCTATGTCCTGTTTCAGTCAATATTACTATCATCCTGATCCTCTGTCCATTCTAATCATCTATGTCCGGTTTCAGTCAATTACTATCATCCTGATCCTCTGTCCATTCTAATTATCTATGTCCTGTTTCAGTCAATTGCTATCATCCTGATCCTCTGTCCATTCTAATTATCTATGTCCTGTTTCAGTCAATATTACTATCATCCTGATCCTCTGTCCATTCTAATCATCTATGTCCTGTTTCAGTCAATTGCTATCATCCTGATCCTCTGACCATTCAAATTATCTATGTCCTGCTTCTGTCAATTACTATCATCCTGTTCCTCTGTCCATTCTAATTATCTATGTCATGTTTCAGTCAATTACTATCATCCTGATCCTCTTTCCATTCTAATTATCTATGTCCTGTTTCACTCAATTACCATCGTCCTGATCCTCTGTCTATTCTAATTATCTATGTCCTGTTTCAATCAATTACTATCATCCTGATCCTCTGTCTATTCTAATTATCTATGTCCTATTTCAGTCAATTACTATCATCCTGATCATCTGTCCATTCTAATTATCTATGTCCTGTTTCGCTCAATTACCATCGTCCTGATCCTCTGTCTATTCTGATTATCTATGTCCTGTTTCAGTCAATTTTTAACATCCTGTTCCTCTGTCCATTCTAATTATCTATGTCCTGTTTCAGTCACTTACTGTCATCCTGATCCGCTGTCCATTCTAATTATCTATGTCCTGTTTCAGTCAATTGCTATCATCCTGATCCTCTGACAATTCTAATTATCTGTGCCCTGCTTCTGTCAATTACTATCATCCTGATCGTCTGACCATTCTAATTATCTATGTCCTGTTTCAGTCAATTACTATCATCCTGATCCTCTGTCCATTCTAATATCTATGTCCTGTTTCAGTCAATTGCTATCATCCTGATCCTCTGTCCATTCTTACTATCTATGTCCTGTTTCTGTCAATTACTATCATCCTGATCCTCTGTCCATTCTAATTATCTATGTCCTGTTTCAGTCAATATTACTATCATCCGGATCCTCTGTCCATTCTAATCATCTATGTCCTGTTTCAGTCAATTGCTATCATCCTGATCCTCTGTCCATTCTAATTATCTATGTCCTGTTTCAGTCAATATTACTATCATCCTGATCCTCTGTCCTTTCTAATCATCTATGTCCTTTTTCAGTCACTTACTATCAGCCTGATCCTCTGTCCATTCAAATCATCTTTGTCCTGTTTCAGTCAATTACTATCATCCTGATCCTCTGTACATTCTAATTATCTATGTCCTGTTTCAGTCAATTACTATCATCCTAATCCACTGTTCATTCTAATTATCTATGTCCTATTTCAGTCAATTACTATCATCCTCATCCGCTGTCTATTCTAATTATCTATGTCCTTTTTCAGTCAATTACTATCATCCTGATCATCTGTCCATTCTAATTATCTATGTCCTGTTTCAGTCAATTACTATCATCCTGATCCTCCGTTCATTCTAATTATCTATGTCCTATTTCAGTCAATTACTAACATCCTGATCCTCTGTCTATTCTAATTATCTATGTCCTATTTCAGTCAATTACTATCATCCTGATCATCTGTCCATTCTAATTATCTATGTCCTGTTTCGCTCAATTACCATCGTCCTGATCCTCTGTCTATTCTAATTATCTATGTCCTGTTTCAGTCAATTACTATCATCCTGATCCTCTGTCCATTCTAATTATCTATGTCCTGTTTCAGTCAATATTACTATCATCCTGATCCTCTGTCCATTCTAATCATCTATGTCCTGTTTCAGTCAATTACTATCATCCTGATCCTCTGTCCATTCTAATTATCTATATCCTGTTTCAGTCAATTGCTGTCATCCTGATCCACTGTCCATTCTAATTATCTATGTCCTGTTTCAGTCAATATTACTATCATCCTGATCCTCTGTCCATTCTAATCATCTATGTCCTGTTTCAGTCAATTACTATCATCCTGATCCTCTTTCCATTCTAATTATCTATGTCCTGTTTCGCTCAATTACCATCGTCCTGATCCTCTGTCTATTCTAATTATCTATGTCCTGTTTCAGTCAATTACTATCATCCTGATCCTCTGTCCATTCTAATTATCTATGTCCTATTTCAGTCAAGTACTATCATCCTGATCCTCTGTCCATTCTAATTATCTATGTCCTATTTCAGTCAATTACTACCATCCTGATCCTCTGTCTATTCTGATTATCTATGTCCTGTTTCAGTCAATTTTTAACATCCTGATCCTCTGTCCATTCTAATTATCTATGTCCTGTTTCAGTCACTTACCATCATCCTGATCCTCTGTCCATTCTAATTATCTATGTCCTGTTTCAGTCAATTGCTATCATCCTGATCCTCTGACAATTCTAATTATCTATGTCCTATTTCAGTCAATTACTACCATCCTGATCCTCTGTCTATTTTGATTATCTATGTCCTGTTTCAGTCAATTTTTAACATCCTGATCCTCTGTCCATTCTAATTATCTATGTCCTGTTTCAGTCACTTACCATCATCCTGATCCTCTGTCCATTCTAATTATCCATGTCCTGTTTCAGTCAATATTACTATTAGCCTGATCCTCTGTCCATTCAAATCATCTTTGTCCTGCTTCAGTCAATTACTATCATCCTAATCCTCTGTTCATTCTAATTATCTATGTCCTGTTTCAGTCAATATTACTATCATCCTGATCCTCTGTCCATTCTAATCATCTATGTCCTGTTTCAGTCAATTACTATCATCCTGATCCTCTGTCCATTCTAATATCTATGTCCTGTTTCAGTCAATTGCTATCATCCTGATCCTCTGTCCATTCTAACTATCTATGTCCTGTTTCAGTCAATTACTATCATCCTGATCCTCTGTCCATTCTAATTATCTATGTCCTGTTTCAGTCAATATTACTATCATCCTGATCCTCTGTTCATTCTAATTATCTATGTCCTGTTTCAGTCAATTACTATCATCCTGATCCTCTGTCCATTCTAATTATCTATGTCCTGTTTCAGTCAATATTACTATCATCCTGATCCTCTGTCCATTCTAATTATCGATGTCCTGTTTCAGTCTATGTTACTATCATCCTGATCCTCTGTCCATTCTAATCATCTATGTCCTGTTTCAGTCAATTGCTATCATCCTGATCCTCTGTCCATTCTAATTATCTATGTCCTGTTTCAGTCACTTACCATCATCCTGATCCTCTGTCCATTCTAATTATCCATGTCCTGTTTCAGTCAATATTACTATCATCCTGATCCTCTGTCCATTCAAATCATCCTTGTCCTGTTTCAGTCAATTACTATCATCCTAATCCTCTGTTCATTCTAATTATCTATGTCCTGTTTCAGTCAATATTACTATCATCCTGATCCTCTGTCCATTCTAATTATCCATGTCCTGTTTCAGTCAATATTACTATCATCCTGATCCTCTGTCCATTCAAATCATCTTTGTCCTGTTTCAGTCAATTACAATCATCCTGATCCTCTGTCTATTCTGATTATCTATGTCCTGTTTCAGTCAATTTTTAACATCCTGATCCTCTGTCCATTCTAATTATCTATGTCCTGTTTCAGTCACTTACCATCATCCTGATCCTCTGTCCATTCTAATTATCCATGTCCTGTTTCAGTCAATATTACTATCATCCTGATCCTCTGTCCATTCAAATCATCTTTGTCCTGTTTCAGTCAATTACTATCATCCTAATCCTCTGTTCATTCTAATTATCTATGTCCTGTTTCAGTCAATATTACTATCATCCTGATCCTCTGTCCATTCTAATCATCTATGTCCTGTTTCAGTCAATTACTATCATCCTGATCCTCAGTCCATTCTAATATCTATGTCCTGTTTCAGTCAATTGCTATCATCCTGATCCTCTGTCTATTCGAATTATCTATGTCCTGTTTCAATCAATTACTATCATCCTGATCCTCTGTCTATTCTAATTATCTATGTCCTATTTCAGTCAATTACTATCATCCTGATCATCTGTCCATTCTAATTATCTATGTCCTGTTTCGCTCAATTACCATCGTCCTGATCCTCTGTCTATTCTAATTATCTATGTCCTGTTTCAGTCAATTACTATCATCCTGATCCTCTGTCCATTCTAATTATCTATGTCCTATTTCAGTCAATTACTATCATCCTGATCCTCTGTCCATTCTAATTATCTATGTCCTATTTCAGTCAATTACTACCATCCTGATCCTCTGTCTATTCTGATTATCTATGTCCTGTTTCAGTCAATTTTTAACATCCTGATCCTCTGTCCATTCTAATTATCAATGTCCTGTTTCAGTCACTTACCATCATCCTGATCCTCTGTCCATTCTAATTATCTATGTCCTGTTTCAGTCAATTGCTATCATCCTGATCCTCTGACAATTCTAATTATCTATGTCCTATTTCAGTCAATTACTACCATCCTGATCCTCTGTCTATTTTGATTATCTATGTCCTGTTTCAGTCAATTTTTAACATCCTGATCCTCTGTCCATTCTAATTATCTATGTCCTGTTTCAGTCACTTACCATCATCCTGATCCTCTGTCCATTCTAATTATCCATGTCCTATTTCAGTCAATATTACTATCATCCTGATCCTCTGTCCATTCAAATCATCTTTGTCCTGCTTCAGTCAATTACTATCATCCTAATCCTCTGTTCATTCTAATTATCTATGTCTTGTTTCAGTCAATATTACTATCATCCTGATCCTCTGTCCATTCTAATCATCTATGTCCTGTTTCAGTCAATTACTATCATCCTGATCCTCTGTCCATTCTAATATCTATGTCCTGTTTCAGTCAATTGCTATCATCCTGATCCTCTGTCCATTCTAACTATCTATGTCCTGTTTCAGTCAATTACTATCATCCTGATCCTCCGTTCATTCTAATTATCTGTGTCCTATTTCAGTCAATTACTATCATCCTGATCCTCTGTCTATTCTAATTATCTATGTCCTATTTCAGTCAATTACTATCATCCTGATCATCTGTCCATTCTAATTATCTATGTCCTGTTTCGCTCAATTACCATCGTCCTGATCCTCTGTCTATTCTAATTATCTATGTCCTGTTTCATTCAATTACTATCATCCTGATCTTCTGTCCATTCTAATTATCTATGTCCTGTTTCAGTCAATATTACTATCATCCTGATCCTCTGTCCATTCTAATCATCTATGTCCTGTTTCAGTCATTTACTATCATCCTGATCCTCTGTCCATACTAATTATCTATGTCCTGTTTCAGTCACTTGCTATCATCCTGATCCTCTGTCCATTCTAATTATCTATGTCCTGTTTCAGTCAATTACTATCATCCTGATCATCTGTCCATACTAATTATCTATGTCCTGTCTCAGTCAATTGTTATCATCCTGATCCTCTGTCCATTCTAATTATCTATGTCCTGTTTCATTCAATTAATATCATCCTGATCCTCTGTCCATTCTAATTATCTATGTCCTGTTTCAGTCAATTGTTATCATCATGATCCTCTGTCCATTCTAATTATCTATGTCCTGTTTCAGTCAATTACTATCATCCTGATCCTCTGTCCATACTAATTATCTATGTCCTGTTTCAGTCACTTGCTATCATCCTGATCCTCTGTCCATTCTAATTATCTATGTCCTGTTTCAGTCAATTACTATCATCCTGACTCTCAGTCCTTTCTAATTATCTATGTCCTGTTTCAGTCAATTAATATCATGCTGACTCTCTGTCCTTTCTAATTATCTATGTCCTGTTTCATTCAATTACTATCATCCTGATCCTCTGTCCATTCTAATTATCTGTGTCATGTTTCAGTCAAATACTATCATCCTGATCCTCTGTCAATTCTAATTATCTATGTCCTGTTTCAGTCAATTACTATCATCCTGATCCCCTGTCCATTCTAATTATCTATGTCCTGTTTCAGTCAATTACTATCATCCTGATCCTCTGTCCATTCTAATTATCTATAACATGTTTCAGTCAATTATTATCATCCTGATCCTCTGTCCATTCTAACTATCTATCTCATGTTTCAGTCAATTACTATCATCCTGATCCTCTGTCCATTCTAATTATCTATTTCCCTTTTCAGTCAATTACTATCATCCTGACTCTCAGTCCTTTCTAATTATCTATGTCCTGTTTCAGTCAATTACTATCATCCTGAGTCTCAGTCCTTTCTAATTATCTATGTCCTGTTTCATTCAATTACTATCAGCCTGATCCTCTGTCCATTCTAATTATCTATGTCCTGTTTCAGTCAATTACTATCATTCTGATCCTCTGTCCATTCTAATTATCTATGTCATGTTTCAGTCAATTACTATCATCCTGATCCTCTGTCTATTCTGATTATCTATGTCCTGTTTCAGTCAATTACCATCATTCTGATCCTCTGTCTGTTCTAATTATCTATGTCCTGTTTCAGTCAATTACTATCATCCTGATCCTCTGTCTACTCTAATTATCATTGTCATGTTTCAGTCAATTACTATCATCCTGATCCTCTGTCCATTCTAATTAGCTATGTCCTGTTTCATTCAATTACTATCATCCTGATACTCTGTCTACTCTAATTATCTTTGTCATGTTTCAGTCAATTACTATCATCCTAATCCTCTGTCCATTCTAATTATCTATGTCCTGTTTCAGTCAATTACTATCATCCTGATCCTCTGTCCATTCTAATTATCTATGTCATGTTTCAGTCAATTACTTTCATCCTGATCCTCTGTCCATTCTAATTATCTATGTCCTGTTTCAGTCAATTAGTATCATCCTGATCCTCTGTCTATTCTAATTATCTATGTCCTGTTTCAGTCAATTAATATCAGCCTGATCCTCTGACCATTCTAATTATCTATATCCTGTTTCAGTCAATTACTATCAACCTGACCCTCTGTCCATTCTAATTATTTATGTCCTGTTTCAGTCAATTACTATCATCCTCATCCTCTCTCCATTCTAATTATCTATGTAGTGTTTCAGTCAATTACTATCATCCTGATCCTCTGAACATTCTAATTATCTATGTCCTGTTTCAGTCAATTACTATCATCCTGATCCTCTGACCATTCTATTTTTCTATGTACTGTTTCATTCAATTGTTATCATCCTGATCCTCTGTCCATTCTAATTATCTGAGTCCTGTTTCAGTCAATTACCATCATTCTGATCCTCTGTCCATTCTAATTATCTATGTCCTGTTTCAGTCAATTACTATCATCCTGATCTTCTGTCCATTCTAATTATCTATGTCCTGTTTCAGTCAATTACTATCATCCTGATCCTCTGTCTATTCTAATTATCTATGTCCTGTTTCAGTCAATTACTATCATCCTGATCCTCTGTCCATTCTAATTATCTATGTCCTGTTTCAGTCAATTACTAACATCCTGATCCTCTGTCAATTCTAATTATCTATGTCCTGTTTCAGTCAAATACTATCATCCTGATCCTCTGACCATTCTAATTATCTATGTCCTGTTTCAGTCAATTACTATCATCCTGATCCTCTGTCCATTCTAATTATCTATGTCCTGTTTCAGTCAATTACTATCATTCTGATCCTCTGTCCATTCTATTCATCTATGTCCTGTTTCAGTCAATTACTATCATCCTCATCCTCTGTCTATTCTAATTATCTATGTCCTGTTTCAGTCAATTACTATCAGCCTGATCCTCTGTCCATTCTAATTATCTATGTCCTGTTTCAGTCAATATTACTATCATCCTGATCCTCTGTCCATTCTAATTATCTATGTCCTGTTTCAGTCAATTGCTATCATCCTGATCCTCTGTCCATTCTAATTATCTATGTCCTGTTTCAGTCAATTGCTATCATCCTGATCCTCTGTCCATTCTAATTATCTATGTCCTGTTTCAGTCAATATTACTATCTTCCTGATCCTCTGTCCTTTCTAATCATCTATGTCCTGTTTCAGTCAATTACTATCATCCTGATCCTCTGTCCATTCTAATTATCTATGTCCTGTTTCAGTCAATTGCTATCATCCTGATCCTCTGTCCATTTTAATTATCTATGTCCTGTTTCAGTCAATATTACTATCAGCCTGATCCTCTGTCCATTCTAATCATCTATGTCCTGTTTCAGTCAATTGCTATCATCCTGATCCTCTGACCATTCAAATTATCTATGTCCTGCTTCTGTCAATTACTATCATCCTGTTCCTCTGTCCATTCTAATTATCTATGTCATGTTTCAGTCAATTACTATCATCCTGATCCTCTTTCCATTCTAATTATCTATGGCCTGTTTCACTCAATTACCATCGTCCTGATCCTCTGTCTATTCTAATTATCTATGTCCTGTTTCAATCAATTGCTATCATCCTGATCCTCTGTCTATTCTAATTATCTATGTCCTATTTCAGTCAATTACTATCATCCTGATCATCTGTCCATTCTAATTATCTATGTCCTGTTTCGCTCAATTACCATCGTCCTGATCCTCTGTCTATTCTAATTATCTATGTCCTGTTTCATTCAATTACTATCATCCTGATCCTCTGTCCATTCTAATTATCTATGTCCTATTTCAGTCAATTACTATCATCCTGATCCTCTGTCCATTCTAATTATCTATGTCCTGTTTCAGTCAACTACTATCATCCTGATCCTCTGTCCATTCTATTCATCTATGTCCTGTTTCAGTCAATTACTATCATCCTCATCCTCTGTCTATTCTAATTATCTATGTCCTGTTTCAGTCAATTACTATCTGCCTGATCCTCTGTCCATTCAAATTATCTATGTCCTGTTTCAGTCAATATTACTATCATCCTGATCCTCTGTCCATTCTAATTATCTATGTCCTGTTTCAGTCAATTGCTATCATCCTGATCCTCTGTCCATTCTAATTATCTATGTCCTATTTCAGTCAATTGCTATCATCCTGATCCTCTGTCCATTCTAATTATCTATGTCCTGTTTCAGTCAATATTACTATCATCCTGATCCTCTGTCCATTCTAATCATCTATGTCCGGTTTCAGTCAATTACTATCATCCTGATCCTCTGTCCATTCTAATTATCTATGTCCTGTTTCAGTCAATTGCTATCATCCTGATCCTCTGTCCATTCTAATTATCTATGTCCTGTTTCAGTCAATATTACTATCATCCTGATCCTCTGTCCATTCTAATCATCTATGTCCTGTTTCAGTC
Source organism: Heterodontus francisci (assembly GCF_036365525.1). Lineage (NCBI taxonomy): Eukaryota > Metazoa > Chordata > Chondrichthyes > Heterodontiformes > Heterodontidae > Heterodontus > Heterodontus francisci. The sequence continues at coordinate 1,926,090 of NW_027140744.1, forward strand.
AATTGCTATCATCCTGATCCTCTGACCATTCAAATTATCTATGTCCTGCTTCTGTCAATTACTATCATCCTGTTCCTCTGTCCATTCTAATTATCTATGTCATGTTTCAGTCAATTACTATCATCCTGATCCTCTTTCCATTCTAATTATCTATGTCCTGTTTCACTCAATTACCATCGTCCTGATCCTCTGTCTATTCTAATTATCTATGTCCTGTTTCAATCAATTACTATCATCCTGATCCTCTGTCTATTCTAATTATCTATGTCCTATTTCAGTCAATTACTATCATCCTGATCATCTGTCCATTCTAATTATCTATGTCCTGTTTCGCTCAATTACCATCGTCCTGATCCTCTGTCTATTCTGATTATCTATGTCCTGTGTCAGTCAATTTTTAACATCCTGTTCCTCTGTCCATTCTAATTATCTATGTCCTGTTTCAGTCACTTACTGTCATCCTGATCCGCTGTCCATTCTAATTATCTATGTCCTGTTTCAGTCAATTGCTATCATCCTGATCCTCTGACAATTCTAATTATCTGTGCCCTGCTTCTGTCAATTACTATCATCCTGATCGTCTGACCATTCTAATTATCTATGTCCTGTTTCAGTCAATTACTATCATCCTGATCCTCTGTCCATTCTAATATCTATGTCCTGTTTCAGTCAATTGCTATCATCCTGATCCTCTGTCCATTCTTACTATCTATGTCCTGTTTCTGTCAATTACTATCATCCTGATCCTCTGTCCATTCTAATTATCTATGTCCTGTTTCAGTCAATATTACTATCATCCGGATCCTCTGTCCATTCTAATCATCTATGTCCTGTTTCAGTCAATTGCTATCATCCTGATCCTCTGTCCATTCTAATTATCTATGTCCTGTTTCAGTCAATATTACTATCATCCTGATCCTCTGTCCTTTCTAATCATCTATGTCCTTTTTCAGTCACTTACTATCAGCCTGATCCTCTGTCCATTCAAATCATCTTTGTCCTGTTTCAGTCAATTACTATCATCCTGATCCTCTGTACATTCTAATTATCTATGTCCTGTTTCAGTCAATTACTATCATCCTAATCCACTGTTCATTCTAATTATCTATGTCCTATTTCAGTCAATTACTATCATCCTCATCCGCTGTCTATTCTAATTATCTATGTCCTTTTTCAGTCAATTACTATCATCCTGATCATCTGTCCATTCTAATTATCTATGTCCTGTTTCAGTCAATTACTATCATCCTGATCCTCCGTTCATTCTAATTATCTATGTCCTATTTCAGTCAATTACTAACATCCTGATCCTCTGTCTATTCTAATTATCTATGTCCTATTTCAGTCAATTACTATCATCCTGATCATCTGTCCATTCTAATTATCTATGTCCTGTTTCGCTCAATTACCATCGTCCTGATCCTCTGTCTATTCTAATTATCTATGTCCTGTTTCAGTCAATTACTATCATCCTGATCCTCTGTCCATTCTAATTATCTATGTCCTGTTTCAGTCAATATTACTATCATCCTGATCCTCTGTCCATTCTAATCATCTATGTCCTGTTTCAGTCAATTACTATCATCCTGATCCTCTGTCCATTCTAATTATCTATATCCTGTTTCAGTCAATTGCTGTCATCCTGATCCACTGTCCATTCTAATTATCTATGTCCTGTTTCAGTCAATATTACTATCATCCTGATCCTCTGTCCATTCTAATCATCTATGTCCTGTTTCAGTCAATTACTATCATCCTGATCCTCTTTCCATTCTAATTATCTATGTCCTGTTTCGCTCAATTACCATCGTCCTGATCCTCTGTCTATTCTAATTATCTATGTCCTGTTTCAGTCAATTACTATCATCCTGATCCTCTGTCCATTCTAATTATCTATGTCCTATTTCAGTCAATTACTATCATCCTGATCCTCTGTCCATTCTAATTATCTATGTCCTATTTCAGTCAATTACTACCATCCTGATCCTCTGTCTATTCTGATTATCTATGTCCTGTTTCAGTCAATTTTTAACATCCTGATCCTCTGTCCATTCTAATTATCTATGTCCTGTTTCAGTCACTTACCATCATCCTGATCCTCTGTCCATTCTAATTATCTATGTCCTGTTTCAGTCAATTGCTATCATCCTGATCCTCTGACAATTCTAATTATCTATGTCCTATTTCAGTCAATTACTACCATCCTGATCCTCTGTCTATTTTGATTATCTATGTCCTGTTTCAGTCAATTTTTAACATCCTGATCCTCTGTCCATTCTAATTATCTATGTCCTGTTTCAGTCACTTACCATCATCCTGATCCTCTGTCCATTCTAATTATCCATGTCCTGTTTCAGTCAATATTACTATTAGCCTGATCCTCTGTCCATTCAAATCATCTTTGTCCTGCTTCAGTCAATTACTATCATCCTAATCCTCTGTTCATTCTAATTATCTATGTCCTGTTTCAGTCAATATTACTATCATCCTGATCCTCTGTCCATTCTAATCATCTATGTCCTGTTTCAGTCAATTACTATCATCCTGATCCTCTGTCCATTCTAATATCTATGTCCTGTTTCAGTCAATTGCTATCATCCTGATCCTCTGTCCATTCTAACTATCTATGTCCTGTTTCAGTCAATTACTATCATCCTGATCCTCTGTCCATTCTAATTATCTATGTCCTGTTTCAGTCAATATTACTATCATCCTGATCCTCTGTTCATTCTAATTATCTATGTCCTGTTTCAGTCAATTACTATCATCCTGATCCTCTGTCCATTCTAATTATCTATGTCCTGTTTCAGTCAATATTACTATCATCCTGATCCTCTGTCCATTCTAATTATCGATGTCCTGTTTCAGTCTATGTTACTATCATCCTGATCCTCTGTCCATTCTAATCATCTATGTCCTGTTTCAGTCAATTGCTATCATCCTGATCCTCTGTCCATTCTAATTATCTATGTCCTGTTTCAGTCACTTACCATCATCCTGATCCTCTGTCCATTCTAATTATCCATGTCCTGTTTCAGTCAATATTACTATCATCCTGATCCTCTGTCCATTCAAATCATCCTTGTCCTGTTTCAGTCAATTACTATCATCCTAATCCTCTGTTCATTCTAATTATCTATGTCCTGTTTCAGTCAATATTACTATCATCCTGATCCTCTGTCCATTCTAATTATCCATGTCCTGTTTCAGTCAATATTACTATCATCCTGATCCTCTGTCCATTCAAATCATCTTTGTCCTGTTTCAGTCAATTACAATCATCCTGATCCTCTGTCTATTCTGATTATCTATGTCCTGTTTCAGTCAATTTTTAACATCCTGATCCTCTGTCCATTCTAATTATCTATGTCCTGTTTCAGTCACTTACCATCATCCTGATCCTCTGTCCATTCTAATTATCCATGTCCTGTTTCAGTCAATATTACTATCATCCTGATCCTCTGTCCATTCAAATCATCTTTGTCCTGTTTCAGTCAATTACTATCATCCTAATCCTCTGTTCATTCTAATTATCTATGTCCTGTTTCAGTCAATATTACTATCATCCTGATCCTCTGTCCATTCTAATCATCTATGTCCTGTTTCAGTCAATTACTATCATCCTGATCCTCTGTCCATTCTAATATCTATGTCCTGTTTCAGTCAATTGCTATCATCCTGATCCTCTGTCTATTCTAATTATCTATGTCCTGTTTCAATCAATTACTATCATCCTGATCCTCTGTCTATTCTAATTATCTATGTCCTATTTCAGTCAATTACTATCATCCTGATCATCTGTCCATTCTAATTATCTATGTCCTGTTTCGCTCAATTACCATCGTCCTGATCCTCTGTCTATTCTAATTATCTATGTCCTGTTTCAGTCAATTACTATCATCCTGATCCTCTGTCCATTCTAATTATCTATGTCCTATTTCAGTCAATTACTATCATCCTGATCCTCTGTCCATTCTAATTATCTATGTCCTATTTCAGTCAATTACTACCATCCTGATCCTCTGTCTATTCTGATTATCTATGTCCTGTTTCAGTCAATTTTTAACATCCTGATCCTCTGTCCATTCTAATTATCAATGTCCTGTTTCAGTCACTTACCATCATCCTGATCCTCTGTCCATTCTAATTATCTATGTCCTGTTTCAGTCAATTGCTATCATCCTGATCCTCTGACAATTCTAATTATCTATGTCCTATTTCAGTCAATTACTACCATCCTGATCCTCTGTCTATTTTGATTATCTATGTCCTGTTTCAGTCAATTTTTAACATCCTGATCCTCTGTCCATTCTAATTATCTATGTCCTGTTTCAGTCACTTACCATCATCCTGATCCTCTGTCCATTCTAATTATCCATGTCCTATTTCAGTCAATATTACTATCATCCTGATCCTCTGTCCATTCAAATCATCTTTGTCCTGCTTCAGTCAATTACTATCATCCTAATCCTCTGTTCATTCTAATTATCTATGTCTTGTTTCAGTCAATATTACTATCATCCTGATCCTCTGTCCATTCTAATCATCTATGTCCTGTTTCAGTCAATTACTATCATCCTGATCCTCTGTCCATTCTAATATCTATGTCCTGTTTCAGTCAATTGCTATCATCCTGATCCTCTGTCCATTCTAACTATCTATGTCCTGTTTCAGTCAATTACTATCATCCTGATCCTCTGTCCATTCTAATTATCTATGTCCTGTTTCAGTCAATATTACTATCATCCTGATCCTCTGTTCATTCTAATTATCTATGTCCTGTTTCAGTCAATTACTATCATCCTGATCCTCTGTCCATTCTAATTATCTATGTCCTGTTTCAGTCAATATTACTATCATCCTGATCCTCTGTCCATTCTAATTATCGATGTCCTGTTTCAGTCTATGTTACTATCATCCTGATCCTCTGTCCATTCTAATCATCTATGTCCTGTTTCAGTCAATTGCTATCATCCTGATCCTCTGTCCATTCTAATTATCTATGTCCTGTTTCAGTCACTTACCATCATCCTGATCCTCTGTCCATTCTAATTATCCATGTCCTGTTACAGTCAATATTACTATCATCCTGATCCTCTGTCCATTCAAATCATCTTTGTCCTGTTTCAGTCAATTACTATCATCCTAATCCTCTGTTCATTCTAATTATCTATGTCCTATTTCAGTCAATATTACTATCATCCTGATCCTCTGTCCATTCTAATTATCCATGTCCTGTTTCAGTCAATATTACTATCATCCTGATCCTCTGTCCATTCAAATCATCTTTGTCCTGTTTCAGTCAATTACAATCATCCTGATCCTCTGTCTATTCTGATTATCTATGTCCTGTTTCAGTCAATTTTTAACATCCTGATCCTCTGTCCATTCTAATTATCTATGTCCTGTTTCAGTCACTTACCATCATCCTGATCCTCTGTCCATTCTAATTATCCATGTCCTGTTTCAGTCAATATTACTATCATCCTGATCCTCTGTCCATTCAAATCATCTTTGTCCTGTTTCAGTCAATTACTATCATCCTAATCCTCTGTTCATTCTAATTATCTATGTCCTGTTTCAGTCAATATTACTATCATCCTGATCCTCTGTCCATTCTAATCATCTATGTCCTGTTTCAGTCAATTACTATCATCCTGATCCTCTGTCCATTCTAATATCTATGTCCTGTTTCAGTCAATTGCTATCATCCTGATCCTCTGTCTATTCTAATTATCTATGTCCTGTTTCAATCAATTACTATCATCCTGATCCTCTGTCTATTCTAATTATCTATGTCCTATTTCAGTCAATTACTATCATCCTGATCATCTGTCCATTCTAATTATCTATGTCCTGTTTCGCTCAATTACCATCGTCCTGATCCTCTGTCTATTCTAATTATCTATGTCCTGTTTCAGTCAATTACTATCATCCTGATCCTCTGTCCATTCTAATTATCTATGTCCTATTTCAGTCAATTACTATCATCCTGATCCTCTGTCCATTCTAATTATCTATGTCCTATTTCAGTCAATTACTACCATCCTGATCCTCTGTCTATTCTGATTATCTATGTCCTGTTTCAGTCAATTTTTAACATCCTGATCCTCTGTCCATTCTAATTATCTATGTCCTGTTTCAGTCAATTACTATCATCCTGATCCTCTGTCCATTCTAATTATCTATGTCCTGTTTCAGTCAATATTACTATCATCCTGATCCTCTGTCCATTCTAATTATCGATGTCCTGTTTCAGTCAATATTACTATCATCCTGATCCTCTGTCCATTCTAATCATCTATGTCCTGTTTCAGTCAATTGCTATCATCCTGATCCTCTGAAAATTCTAATTATCTATGTCCAGTTTCAGTCAATATTACTATCATCCTGATCCTCTGTCCTTTCTAATCATCTATGTCCTTTTTCAGTCACTTACTATCAGCCTGATCCTCTGTCCATTCAAATCATCTTTGTCCTGTTTCAGTCAATTGCTATCATCCTGATCCTCTGTACATTCTAATTATCTATGTCCTGTTTCAGTCAATTACTATCATCCTAATCCTCTGTTCATTCTAATTATCTATGTCCTATTTCAGTCAATTACTATCATCCTGATCCTCTGTCTATTCTAATTATCTATGTCCTATTTCAGTCAATTACTATCATCCTGATCATCTGTCCATTCTAATTATCTATGTCCTGTTTCAGTCAATTACTATCATCCTGATCCTCCGTTCATTCTAATTATCTATGTCCTATTTCAGTCAATTACTAACATCCTGATCCTCTGTCTATTCTAATTATCTATGTCCTATTTCAGTCAATTACTATCATCCTGATCATCTGTCCATTCTAATTATCTATGTGCTGTTTCGCTCAATTACCATCGTCCTGATCCTCTGTCTATTCTAATTATCTATGTCCTGTTTCAGTCAATTACTATCATCCTGATCCTCTGTCCATTCTAATTATCTATGTCCTGTTTCAGTCAATATTACTATCATCCTGATCCTCTGTCCATTCTAATCATCTATGTCCTGTTTCAGTCAATTACTATCATCCTGATCCTCTGTCCATTCTAATTATCTATGTCCTGTTTCAGTCAATTGCTGTCATCCTGATCCACTGTCCATTCTAATTATCTATGTCCTGTTTCAGTCAATATTACTATCATCCTGATCCTCTGTCCATTCTAATCATCTATGTCCTGTTTCAGTCAATTACTATCATCCTGATCCTCTTTCCATTCTAATTATCTATGTCCTGTTTCGCTCAATTACCATCGTCCTGATCCTCTGTCTATTCTAATTATCTATGTCCTGTTTCAATCAATTACTATCATCCTGATCCTCTGTCTATTCTAATTATCTATGTCCTATTTCAGTCAATTACTATCATCCTGATCATCTGTCCATTCTAATTATCTATGTCCTGTTTCGCTCAATTACCATCGTCCTGATCCTCTGTCTATTCTAATTATCTATGTCCTGTTTCAGTCAATTACTATCATCCTGATCCTCTGTCCATTCTAATTATCTATGTCCTATTTCAGTCAATTACTATCATCCTGATCCTCTGTCCATTCTAATTATCTATGTCCTATTTCAGTCAATTACTACCATCCTGATCCTCTGTCTATTCTGATTATCTATGTCCTGTTTCAGTCAATTTTTAACATCCTGATCCTCTGTCCATTCTAATTATCTATGTCCTGTTTCAGTCACTTACCATCATCCTGATCCTCTGTCCATTCTAATTATCTATGTCCTGTTTCAGTCAATAGCTATCATCCTGATCCTCTGACAATTCTAATTATCTATGTCCTATTTCAGTCAATTACTACCATCCTGATCCTCTGTCCATTCTAATTATCTATGTCCTGTTTCAGTCAATTACTACCATCCTGATCCTCTGTCTATTCTGATTATCTCTGTCCTGTTTCAGTCAATTTTTAACATCCTGATCCTCTGTCCATTCTAATTATCTATGTCCTGTTTCAGTCACTTACCATCATCCTGATCCTCTGTCCATTCTAATTATCCATGTCCTGTTTCAGTCAATATTACTATCATCCTGATCCTCTGTCCATTCAAATCATCTTTGTCCTGTTTCAGTCAATTACGATCATCCTAATCCTCTGTTCATTCTAATTATCTATGTCCTGTTTCAGTCAATATTACTATCATCCTGATCCTCTGTCCATTCTAATCATCTATGTCCTTTTTCAGTCAATTACTATCATCCTAATCCTCTGTTCATTCTAATTATCTATGTCCTGTTTCAGTCAATATTACTATCATCCTGATCCTCTGTCCATTCTAATATCTATGTCCTGTTTCAGTCAATTGCTATCATCCTGATCCTCTGTCCATTCTAACTATCTATGTCCTGTTTCAGTCAATTACTATCATCCTGATCCTCTGTCCATTCTAATTATCTATGTCCTGTTTCAGTCAATATTACTATCATCCTGATCCTCTGTCCATTCTAATTATCTATGTCCTGTTTCAGTCAATTACTATCATCCTGATCCTCTGTCCATTCTAATTATCTATGTCCTGTTTCAGTCAATATTACTATCATCCTGATCCTCTGTCCATTCTAATTATCGATGTCCTGTTTCAGTCTATATTACTATCATCCTGATCCTCTGTCTATTCTGATTATCTATGTCCTGTTTCAGTCAATATTTAACATCCTGATCCTCTGTCCATTCTAATTATCTATGTCCTGTTTCAGTCACTTACCATCATCCTGATCCTCTGTCCATTCTAATTATCCATGTCCTGTTTCAGTCAATATTACTATCATCCTGATCCTCTGTCCATTCAAATCATCTTTGTCCTGTTTCAGTCAATTACTATCATCCTAATCCTCTGTTCATTCTAATTATCTATGTCCTGTTTCAGTCAATATTACTATCATCCTGATCCTCTGTCCATTCTAATCATCTATGTCCTGTTTCAGTCAATTACTATCATCCTGATCCTCTGTCCATTCTAATATCTATGTCCTGTTTCAGTCAATTGCTATCATCCTGATCCTCTGTCTATTCTAATTATCTATGTCCTGTTTCAATCAATTACTATCATCCTGATCCTCTGTCTATTCTAATTATATATGTCCTATTTCAGTCAATTACTATCATCCTGATCATCTGTCCATTCTAATTATCTATGTCCTATTTCGCTCAATTACCATCGTCCTGATCCTCTGTCTATTCTAATTATCTATGTCCTGTTTCAGTCAATTACTATCATCCTGATCCTCTGTCCATTCTAATTATCTATGTCCTATTTCAGTCAATTACTATCATCCTGATCCTCTGTCCATTCTAATTATCTATGTCCTATTTCAGTCAATTACTACCATCCTGATCCTCTGTCTATTCTGATTATCTATGTCCTGTTTCAGTCAATTTTTAACATCCTGATCCTCTGTCCATTCTAATTATCTATGTCCTATTTCAGTCACTTACTGTCATCCTGATCCGCTGTCCATTCTAATTATGTATGTCCTGTTTCAGTCAATTGCTATCATCCTGATCCTCTGACAATTCTAATTATCTGTGTCCTGCTTCTGTCAATTACTATCATCCTGATCGTCTGACCATTCTAATTATCTATGTCCTGTTTCAGTCAATTACTATCATCCTGATCCTCTGTCCATTCTAATATCTATGTCCTGTTTCAGTCAATTGCTATCATCCTGATCCTCTGTCCATTCTTACTATCTATGTCCTGTTTCAGTCAATTACTATCATCCTGATCCTCTGTCCATTCTAATTATCTATGTCCTGTTTCAGTCAATATTACTATCATCCTGATCCTCTGTCCATTCTAATTATCTATGTCCTGTTTCAGTCAATTACTATCATCCTGATCCTCTGTCCATTCTAATTATCTATGTCCTATTTCAGTCAATATTACTATCATCCTGATCCTCTGTCCATTCTAATTATCGATGTCCTGTTTCAGTCAATATTACTATCATCCTGATCCTCTGTCCATTGTAATCATCTATGTCCTGTTTCAGTCAATTGCTATCATCCTGATCCTCTGTCCATTCTAATTATCTATGTCCTGTTTCAGTCAATATTACTATCATCCTGATCCTCTGTCCTTTCTAATCATCTATGTCCTTTTTCAGTCACTTACTATCAGCCTGATCCTCTGTCCATTCAAATCATCTTTGTCCTGTTTCAGTCAATTACTATCATTCTGATCCTCTGTACATTTTAATTATCTCTGTCCTGTTTCAATCAATTACTATCATCCTAATCCTCTGTCTATTCTAATTATCTATGTCCTATTTCAGTCAATTACTATCATCCTGATCATCTGTCCATTCTAATTATCTATGTCCTGTTTCAGTCAATTACTATCATCCTGATCCTCCGTTCATTCTAATTATCTATGTCCTATTTCAGTCAATTACTAACATCCTGATCCTCTGTCTATTCTAATTATCTCTGTCCTATTTCAGTCAATTACTATCATCCTGATCCTCTGTCTATTCTAATTATCTATGTCCTGTTTCAGTCAATTACTATCATCCTGATCCTCTGTCCATTCTAATTATCTATGTCCTGTTTCAGTCAATATTACTATCATCCTGATCCTCTGTCCATTCTAATCATCTATGTCCTGTTTCAGTCAATTACTATCATCCTGATCCTCTGTCCATTCTAATTATCTATATCCTGTTTCAGTCAATTGCTATCATCCTGATCCACTGTCCATTCTAATTATCTACGTCCTGTTTCAGTCAATATTACTATCATCCTGATCCTCTGTCCATTCTAATCATCTATGTCCTGTTTCAGTCAATTACTATCATCCTGATCCTCTTTCCATTCTAATTATCTATGGCCTGTTTCGCTCAATTACCATCGTCCTGATCCTCTGTCGATTCAAATTATCTGTGTCCTGTTTCAATCAATTACTATCATCCTGATCCTCTGTCTATTCTAATTATCTATGTCCTATTTCAGTCAATTACTATCATCCTGATCATCTGTCCATTCTAATTATCTATGTCCTGTTTCGCTCAATTACCATCGTCCTGATCCTCTGTCTATTCTAATTATCTATGTCCTGTTTCAGTCAATTACTATCATCCTGATCCTCTGTCCATTCTAATTATCTATGTCCTATTTCAGTCAATTACTATCATCCTGATCCTCTGTCCATTCTAATTATCTATGTCCTATTTCAGTCAATTACTACCATCCTGATCCTCAGTCTATTCTGATTATCTATGTCCTGTTTCAGTCAATTTTTAACATCCTGATCCTCTGTCCATTCTAATTATCTATGTCCTGTTTCAGTCACTTACCATCATCCTGATCCTCTGTCCATTCTAATTATCTATGTCCTGTTTCAGTCAATTGCTATCATCCTGATCCTCTGGCAATTGTAATTATCTATGTCCTATTTCAGTCAATTACTACCATCCTGATCCTCTGTCTATTCTGATTATCTATGTCCTGTTTCAGTCAATTTTTAACATCCTGATCCTCTGTCCATTCTAATTATCTATGTCCTGTTTCAGTCACTTACCATCATCCTGATCCTCTGTCCATTCTAATTATCCATGTCCTGTTTCAGTCAATATTACTATCATCCTGATCCTCTGTCCATTCAAATCATCTTTGTCCTGTTTCAGTCAATTACTATCATCCTAATCCTCTGTTCATTCTAATTATCTATGTCCTGTTTCAGTCAACATTACTATCATCCTGATCCTCTGTCCATTCTAATCATCTATGTCCTGTTTCAGTCAATTACTATCATCCTGATCCTCTGTCCATTCTAATATCTATGTCCTGTTTCAGTCAATTGCTATCATCCTGATCCTCTGTCCATTCTAACTATCTATGTCCTGTTTCAGTCAATTACTATCATCCTGATCCTCTGTCCATTCTAATTATCTATGTCCTGTTTCAGTCAATATTACTATCATCCTGATCCTCTGTCCATTCTAATTATCTATGTCCTGTTTCAGTCAATTACTATCATCCTGATCCTCTGTCCATTCTAATTATCTATGTCCTGTTTCAGTCAATATTACTATCATCCTGATCCTCTGTCCATTCTAATTATCGATGTCCTGTTTCAGTCTGTATTACTATCATCCTGATCCTCTGTCCATTCTAATCATCTATGTCCTGTTTCAGTCAATTGCTATCATCCTGATCCTCTGTCTATTCTGATTATCTATGTCCTGTTTCAGTCAATTTTTAACATCCTGATCCTCTGTCCATTCTAATTATCTATGTCCTGTTTCAGTCACTTACCATCATCCTGATCCTCTGTCCATTCTAATTATCCATGTCCTGTTTCAGTCAATATTACTATCATCCTGATCCTCTGTCCATTCAAATCATCTTTGTCCTGTTTCAGTCAATTACTATCATCCTAATCCTCTGTTCATTCTAATTATCTATGTCCTGTTTCAGTCAATATTACTATCATCCTGATCCTCTGTCCATTCTAATCATCTATTTCCTGTTTCAGTCAATTACTATCATCCTGATCCTCTGTCCATTCTAATATCTATGTCCTGTTTCAGTCAATTACTATCATCCTGATCCTCTGTCCATTCTAATTATCTATGTCCTGTTTCAGTCAATTTATATCATCCGGATCCTCTGTCCATTCTAATTATCTATATCCTGTTTCAGTCAATTTTTATCATCCTGATCCTCTGTCCATTCTAATTATCTATTTCCTGTTTCAGTCAATTTATATCATCCTGATCCTCTGTCCGTTCTAATTATCTATGTCCTGTTTCAGTCAATTACTATCATCCTGATCCTCTGTCCATTCTAATTATCTATTTCCTGTTTCAGTCAATTTATATCATCCTGATCCTCTGTCCATTCTAATTATCTATATCCTGTTTCAGTCAATTTTTATCATCCTGATCCTCTGTCCATTCTAATTATCTATTTCCTGTTTCAGTCAATTTATATCATCCTGATCCTCTGTCCATTCTAATTATCTATGTCCTGTTTCAGTCAATTACTATCATCCTGATCCTCTGTCCATTCTGATTATCATATCCTGTTCCATTCAATTACTATCATCCTGATCCTCTGTCCATTCTAATTATCTATATCCTGTTTCAGTCAATTTTTATCATCCTGATCCTCTGTCCATTCTAATTATCTATGTCCTGTCTCAGTCTCTTAATATCATCCTGATCCTCTGAACATTCTAATTATCTATGTCCTGTTTCAGTCAATTACTATCATCCTGATCCTCTGTCTATTCTAATTATCTATATCCTGTTGCAGTCAATTACTATCATCCTGATCCTCTGTCCATTCTAATTATCTATATCCTGTTTCAGTCACTTAATGTCATCCTGATCCTCTGTCCAATCTAACTATCTATGTCCTGTTTCAGTCAATTTTTATCATCCTGATCCACTCTCCATTCTAACTATCTATGTCCTGTTTCAGTCAATTTTTATCATCCTGATGCACTCTCCATTCTGATCATCTATATCCTGTTTCAGTCAATTTTTGTCATCCTGACTCTCTGTCCATTCTAATTAACTATATCCTGTTTCAGTCAATTTATATCATCCTGATCCTCTGTCCATTCTAATTATCTATGTCCTGTTTCAGTCAATTACTATCATCCTGATCCTCTGTCCGCTCTGATTATCATTATCCTGTTCCAGTCAATTACTATCATCCTGATCCTCTGTCCATTCTGATTATCTATATCCTGTTTCAGTCAATTTTTATAATCCAGATCCTCTCTCCATTCTAATTATCTATGTCCTGTTTCAGTCACTTAATATCATCCTGATCCTCTGTCTATTCTAATTATCTATGTCCTGCTTCAGTCAATTACTATCATCCTGATCCTCTGTCTATTCTAATTATCTATGTCCTGTTTCAGTCACTTAATATCATCCTGATCCTCTGTCTATTCTAATTATCTATATCCTGTTTCAGTCAATTACTATCATCCTGATCCTCTGTCCATTCTAATTATCTATGTCCTGTTTCAGTCAATTACTATCATCCTGATCCTCTGACCATTCTAATTATCTATATCCTGTTTCAGTCAATTTTTATCATCCTGATCCACTCTCCATTCTAATTATCTATGTCCTGTTTCAGTCAATTAAAATCATCCTGATCCTCTGTCTATTCTAATTATCTATGTCCTGTTTCAGTCAATTACAATCATCCTGATCCTTTGACCATTCTAATTATCTATGTCCTGCTTCGGTCAATTACTATCATCCTGATCCTCCGACCATTCTAATTATCTGTTTGCTGTTTCAGTCAATTACTATCATCCTGATCCTCTGACAATTCTAATTATCTATGTCCTGTTTCAGTCAATTACTATCATCCTGACTCTCTGTCCATTCTAATTATCTATGTCCTGTTTCAGACAATTACTATCATCCTGATCCTCTGTCTATTCTAATTATCTATGTCCTGTTTTTGTCAATTACTATCATCCTGACTCCCTATCCATTCTGATTATCTATGTCCTGTTTCAGTCAATTACTATCATCCTGATCCTCTGTACATTCTAATTATCTATGTCCTGTTTCAGTCAATTACTATCATCCTGATCCTCTGTCCATTCTAATTATCTATGTCCTGTTTCAGTCAATTACTATCATCCTGATCCTCTGTCCATTCTAATTATCTATGTCCTGTTTCAGTCAATTTTTATCATCCTGATCCTCTGTTCATTCTAATTATCTATGTCCTGTTTCAGTCAATTTCTATCATCCTGATCCTCTGTCCATTCTAATTATCTATGTCCTGTTTCAGTCAATTACTATCATCCTGATCCTCTGTCCATTCTAATTATCTATGTCCTGTTTCAGTCAATTACTATCATCCTGATCCTCTGTCCATTCTGATTATCTATTTCCTGTTTCAGTCAATTTTTATCATCCTGATCCTCTGTCCATTCTAATTATCTATATCCTGTTTCAGTCAATTGTTATCATCCTGATCCTCTGTCCATTCTAATTATCTATGTCCTGTTTCAGTCAATTACTATCATTCTGATCCTCTGTCCATTCTGATTATCATTATCCTGTTCCAGTCAATTACTATCATCCTGATCCTCTGTCCATTCGAATTATCTATATCCTGTTTCAGTCAATTTTTATCATCCTGATCCTCTGTCTCTTCTAATTATCTATGTCCTGTTTTTGTCAATTACTATCATCCTGACTCTCCGTCCATTCAAATTCTCTATGCCCTGTTTCAGTCAATATTACTATCATCCTGATCCTCTATCCATTCTCATCATCTATGTCCTGTTTCAGTTAATTACTATCATCCTGATCCTCTGTCCATTCTAATCATCTATGTCCTGTTTCAGTCAATTGCTATCATCCTGATCCTCTGTCCATTATAATTATCTATGTCCTGTTTCAGTCAATATTACTATCATCCTGATCCTCTGTCCATTCTAATCATCTATGTCCTGTTTCAGTCGATTACTATCATCCTGATCCTCTGTACATTCTAATTATCTATGTCCTCTTTCAGTCAATTACTATCATCCTGATCCTCTGTCCATTCTGATTATCATTATCCTGTTTCAGTCAATTACTATCATCCTCATCCTCTGTCTATTCTAACTATCTATGTCCTGTTTCAGTCAATTACTATCATACTGATCCTCTGTGCATTCTAATTATCTATGTCCTGTTTCAGTCAATTACTATCATCCTGATCCTCTGTCCATTCTAGTTATCTATGTCCTGTTTCAGTCAATATTACTATCATCCTGATCATCTGTCCATTCTAATTATCTATGTCCTGTTTCAGTCAATATTATTATCATCCTTATCCTCTGTCCATTCTAATCATCTATGTCCTGTTTCAGTCAATTGCTATCATCCTGATCCTCTGTCCATTCTAATTATCTATGTCCTGTTTCAGTCAATATTACTATCATCTTGATCCTCTGTCCATTCTAATTATCTATGTCCTGTTTCAGTCAATATTACTATCATCCTGATCCTCTGTCCATTCTAATCATCTATGTCCTGTTTCAGTCAATTGCTATCATCCTGATCCTCTGTCCATTCTAATTATCTATGTCCTGTTTCAATCAATTACTATTATCCTGATCCTCTGTCCATTCTAATTATCTATGTCCTGTTTCAGTAAATTGCTATCATCCTGATCCTCTGTCCATTCTAATTATCAATGTCCTGTTTCAGTCAATTATTATCATCCTGATCCTCTGTCCATTCTGATTATCTATATCCTGTTTCAGTCAATTTGTATCATCCTGATCCTCTGTCCATTCTAGTTATCTATTTCCTGTTTCAGTCAATTTATATCATCCTGATCCTCTGTCCATTCTAATTATCTATATCCTGTTTCAGTCAATTACTGTCATCCTGATCCTCTGTCCATTCTGATTATCATATCCTGTTCCAGTCAATTACTATCATCCTGATCCTCTGTCCATTCTAATTATCTATATCCTGTTTCAGACAATTTTTATCATCCTGATCCTCTGTCCATTCTAATTATCTATGTCCTGTCTCAGTCTCTTAATATCATCCTGATCCTCTGAACATTCTAATTATCTATGTCCTGTTTCAGTCAATTACTATCATCCTGATTCTCTGTCTATTCTAATTATCTATATCCTGTTTCAGTCAATTTTTATCATCCTGATCCACTCTCCATTCTAATTATCTATGTCCTGTTTCAGTCACTTAATATCATCCTGATCCTCTGTCCAATCTAATTATCTATGTCCTGTTTCAGTCAATTACTATCATCCTGATCCTTTGACCATTCTAATTATCTATGTCCTGCTTCTGTCAATTACTATCATCCTGATCCTCAGACCATTCTAATTATCTATTTCCTGTTTCAGTCAATTACTATCATCCTGATCCTCTGACAATTCTAATTATCTATGTCCTGTTTCAGTCAATTACTATCATCCTCATCCTCTGTGTATTATAATTATCTATCTCCTGTTTCAGTCAATTACTATCATCCTGACTCTCTGTCCATTCTAATTATCTATGTCCTGTTTCAGTCAATTACTATCATCCTGATCCTCTGTCTATTCTAATTATCTATGTCCTGTTTTTGTCAATTACTATCATCCTGACTCTCTGTCCATTCTAATTATCTATGTCATGTTTCAGTCAATTACTATCATCCTGATCCTCTGTCCATTCTAATTATCTATGTCCTGTTTCAGTCAATTACTATCATCCTGATGCTCTGTCCATTCTAATTATCTATGTCCTGTTTCAGTCAATTACTATCATCCTGATCCTCTGTCCATTCTAATTATCTATGTCCTGTTTCAGTCAATTACTATCATCCTGATCCTCTGTCCATTCTAATTATCTGTGCCCTGTTTCAGTCACTTAATATCATCCTGATACTCTGTCCATTCTAATTATCTATGTCCCGTTTCAGTCAATTACTATCATCCTGATCCTCTGTCCATTCTAATTATCTATGTCCTGTTTCAGTCAATTTTTATCATCCCGATCCTCAGTCCATTCTAATTATCTATGTCCTGTTTCAGTCAATTACTATCATCCTGATCCTCTGTCCATTCTAATTATCTATGTCCTGTTTCAGTAAATTGCGATCATCCTGATGCTCTGTCCATTCTAATTATCTATGTCCTGTTTCAGTCAATTACTATCATCCTGATCCTCTGTCCATTCTGATTATCTATATCCTGTTTCAGTCAATTACTAACATCCTGATCCTCTGTCCATTCTAATCATCTATGTCCTGTTTCAGTCAATTGCTATCATCCTGATCCTCTGTCCATTATAATTATCTATGTCCTGTTTCAGTCAATATTACTATCATCCTGATACTCTGTCCATTCTAATCATCTATGTACTGTTTCAGTCAATTACTATCATCCTGATCCTCTGTACATTCTAATTATCTATGTCCTCATTCAGTCAATTACTATCATCCTGATCCTCTGTCCATTCTGATTATCATTATCCTGTTTCAGTCAATTACTATCATCCTCATCCTCTGTCTATTCTAACTATCTATGTCCTGTTTCAGTCAATTACTATCATCCTGATCCTCTGTCCATTCTAATTATCTCTGTCCTGTTTCAGTCAATTACTATCATCCTGATCCTCTGTCCATTCTAATTATCTTTGTCCTCTTTTTGTCAATATTACTATCATCCTGATCCTCTGTCCATTCTAATTATCTATGTCCTGTCCTGTTTCAGTCAATATTACTATCATCCTGATCCTCTGTCCATTCTAATTATCTATGTCCTGTTTCAGTCAATATTACTATCATCCTGATCATCTGTCCATTCTAATCATCTATGTCCTGTTTCAGTCAATTGCTATCATCCTGATCCTCTGTCCATTATAATTATCTATGTCCTGTTTCAGTCAATATTACTATCATCCTGATCCTCTGTCCATTCTAATTATCTATGTCCTGTTTCAGTAAATTGCTATCATCCTGATCCTCTGTCAATTCAAATTATCTATGCCCTGTTTCAGTCAATTACTATCATCCTGATCCTCTGTCCATTCTGATCATCTATATCCTGTTTCAGTCAATTTTTGTCATCCTGATTCTCTGTCCATTCTAATTATCTATATCCTGTTTCAGTCAATTTATTTCATCCTGATCCTCTGTCCATTCTAATTATCTATGTCCTGTTTCAGTCAATTACTATCATCCTGATCCTCTGTCCACTCTGATTATCATTATCCTGTTCCAGTCAATTACTATCATCCTGATCCTCTGTCCATTCTAATTATCTATATCCTGTTTCAGTCAATTTTTATCATCCTGATCCTCAGTCCATTCTAATTATCTATGTCCTGTTTCAGTCAATTACTATCATCCTGATCCTCTGTACATTCTGATTATCATTATCCTGTTTCAGTCAATTACTATCATCCTGATCCTCTGTCTATTCTAATTATCTGTGTCCTGTTTCAGTCAATTACTATCATCCTGATCCTCTGTCTATTCTAATTATCTATGTCCTGTTTCAGTCAATTACTATCATCCTGATCCTCTGTCAATTCTAATTATCTATGTCCTGTTTCAGTCAATTACTATCATCCTGATCCTCTGTCTATTCTAATTATCTATATCCTGTTTCAGTCAATTACTATCATCCTGATCCTCTGTCCATTCTAATTATCTATGTCCTGTTTCAGTCAATTACTATCATCCTGATCCTCTGTCCATTCTAATTATCTGTGTCCTGTTTCAGTCAATTGCTATCATCCTGATCCTCTGTCCATTCTAATTATCTATGTCCTGTTTCAGTCAATTGCTATCATCCTGATCCTCTGTCTATTCTAATTATCTATATCCTGTTTCAGTCAATTACTATCATCCTGATCCTCTGTCCATTCTAATTATCTATGTCCTGTTTCAGTCAATTACTATCATCCTGATCCTCTGATCATTCTAATTATCTATATCCTGTTTCAGTCAATTACTATCATCCTGATCCTCTGTCCATTCTAATTATCTATGTCCTGTTTCAGTCAATTACTATCATCCTGATCCTCTGACCATTCTAATTATCTATGTCCTGTTTCAGTCAATTAATATCATCCTGATCCTCTGTCTATTCTAATTATCTATGTCCTGTTTCAGTCAATTACAATCATCCTGATCCTTTGACCATTCTAATTATCTATGTCCTGCTTCGGTCAATTACTATCATCCTGATCCTCCGACCATTCTAATTATCTATTTCCTGTTTCAGTCAATTACTATCATCCTGATCCTATGACAATTCTAATTATCTATGTCCTGTTTCAGTCAATTACTATCATCCTCATCCTCTGTGTATTATAATTATCTATCTCCTGTTTCAGTCAATTACTATCATCCTGACTCTCTGTCCATTCTAATTATCTATGTCCTGTTTCAGTCAATTACTATCATCCTGATCCTCTGTCTATTCTAATTATCTATGTCCTGTTTTTGTCAATTACTATCATCCTGACTCTCTATCCATTCTGATTATCTATGTCCTGTTTCAGTCAATTACTATCATCCTGATCCTCTGTCCATTCTAATTATCTATGTCCTGTTTCAGTCAATTACTATCATCCTGATCCTCTGTCCATTCTAATTATCTATGTCCTGTTTCAGTCAATTACTATCATCCTGATCCTCTGTCTATTCTAATTATCTATGTCCTGTTTCAGTCAATTACTATCATCCTGATCCTCTGTCCATTCTAATTATCTATGTCCTGTTTCAGTCAATTTTTATCATCCTGATCCTCTGTTCATTCTAATTATCTATGTCCTGTTTCAGTCAATTTCTATCATCCTGATCCTCTGTCCATTCTAATTATCTATGTCCTGTTTCAGTCAATTACTATCATCCTGATCCTATGTCCATTCTAATTATCTATGTCCTGTTTCAGTAAATTGCGATCATCCTGATGCTATGTCCATTCTAATTATCTATGTCCTGTTTCAGTCAATTACTATCATCCTGATCCTCTGTCCATTCTGATTATCTATATCCTGTTTCAGTCAATTTTTATCAGCCTGATCCGCTGTCCATTCTAATTATCTATATCCTGTTTCAGTCAATTTTTATCATCCTGATCCTCTGTCCATTCTAATTATCTGTGTCCTGTTTCAGTCAATTACTATCACCCTGATCCTCTGTCTATTCTAATTATCTATGTCCTGTTCCAGTCAATTACTATCATCCTGATCCTCTGTCCATTCGAAATATCTATATCCTGTTTCAGTCAATTTTTATCATCCTGATCCTCTGTCTATTCTAATTATCTATGACCTGTTTTTGTCAATTACTATCATCCTGACTCTCAGTCCATTCTAATTATCTATGCCCTGTTTCAGTCAATATTACTATCATCCTGATCCTCTGTCCATTCTAATCATCTATGTCCTGTTTCAGTTAATTACTATCATCCTGATCCTCTGTCCATTCTAATCATATAAGTCCTGTTTCAGTCAATTGCTATCATCCTGATCCTCTGTCCATTATAATTATCTATGTCCTGTTTCAGTCAATATTACTATCATCCTGATCCTCCGTCCATTCTAATCATCTATGTCCTGTTTCAGTCAATTACTATCATCCTGATCCTCTGTGCATTCTAATTATCTATGTCCTGTTTCAGTCAATTACTATCATCCTGATCCTCTGTGCATTCTAATTATCTATGTCCTGTTTCAGTCAATTACTATCATCCTGATCCTCTGTCCATTCTAATCATCTATGTCCTGTTTCAGTCAATTGCTATCATCCTGATCCTCTGTCCATTCTAATTATCTATGTCCTGTTTCAGTCAATATTGCTATCATCCTGATCCTCTGTCCATTCTAATTATCTATGTCCTGTTTCAGTCAATATTACTATCATCCTGATCCTCTGTCCATTCTAATTATCTATGTCCTGTTTCAGTCAATATTACTATCATCCTGATCCTCTGTCCATTCTAATCATCTATGTCCTGTTTCAGTCAATTGCTATCATCCTGATCCTCTGTCCATTCTAATAATCTATGTCCTGTTTCAGTCAATTACTATTATCCTGATCCTCTGTCCATTCTAATTATCTATGTCCTGTTTCAGTCAATTACTATCATCCTGATCCTCTGTCCATTCTGATTATCTACGTCCTGTTTCAGTCAAATTTTATCGTCCTGATCCTCTGTCCATTCTAATTATCTATTTCCTGTTGCAGTCAATTTATATCATCCTGATCCTCTGTCCATTCTAATTATCTATGTCCTGTTTCAGTCAATTACTATCATCCTGATCCTCTGTCCATTCTAATCATCTATGTCCTGTTTCAGTCAATTACTATCATCCTGATCCTCGGTGCATTCTAATTATCTATGTCCTGTTTCAGTCAATTACTATCATCCTGATCCTCTGTCCATTCTGATTATCTATATCCTGTTTCAGTCAATTTTTATCATCCTGATCCTCTGTCCTATCTAATTATCTATATCCTGTTTCAGTCAATTTTTATCATCCTGATCCTCTGTCAATTCTAATTATCTGTGTCCTGTTTCAGTCAATTACTATCACCCTGATCCTCTGTCTATTCTAATTATCTATGTCCTGTTCCAGTCAATTACTATCATCCTGATCCTCTGTCCATTCGAAATATCTATATCCTGTTTCAGTCAATTTTTATCATCCTGATCCTCTGTCTATTCTAATTATCTATGACCTGTTTTTGTCAATTACTATCATCCTGACTCTCAGTCCATTCTAATTATCTATGCCCTGTTTCAGTCAATATTACTATCATCCTGATCCTCTGTCCATTCTAATCATCTATGACCTGTTTCAGTTAATTAATATCATCCTGATCCTCTGTCCATTCTATTCATATAAGTCCTGTTTCAGTCAATTGCTATCATCCTGATCCTCTGTCCATTATAATTATCTATGTCCTGTTTCAGTCAATATTACTATCATCCTGATCCTCCGTCCATTCTAATCATCTATGTCCTGTTTCAGTCAATTACTATCATCCTGATCCTCTGTGCATTCTAATTATCTATGTCCTGTTTCAGTCAATTACTATCATCCTGATCCTCTGTGCATTCTAATTATCTATGTCCTGTTTCAGTCAATTACTATCATCCTGATCCTCTGTCCATTCTAATCATCTATGTCCTGTTTCAGTCAATTGCTATCATCCTGATCCTCTGTCCATTCTAATTATCTATGTCCTGTTTCAGTCAATATTGCTATCATCCTGATCCTCTGTCCATTCTAATTATCTATGTCCTGTTTCAGTCAATATTACTAACATCCTGATCCTCTGTCCATTCTAATTATCTATGTCCTGTTTCAGTCAATATTACTATCATCCTGATCCTCTGTCCATTCTAATCATCTATGTCCTGTTTCAGTCAATTGCTATCATCCTGATCCTCTGGCCATTCTAATAATCTATGTCCTGTTTCAGTCAATTACTATTATCCTGATCCTCTGTCCATTCTAATTATCTATGTCCTGTTTCAGTCAATTACTATCATCCTGATCCTCTGTCCATTCTGATTATCTACGTACTGTTTCAGTCAAATTTTATCGTCCTGATCCTCTGTCCATTCTAATTATCTATTTCCTGTTGCAGTCAATTTATAGCATCCTGATCCTCTGTCCATTCTAATTATCTATGTCCTGTTTCAGTCAATTACTATCATCCTGATCCTCTGTCCATTCTAATCATCTATGTCCTGTTTCAGTCAATTACTATCATCCTGATCCTCTGTGCATTCTAATTATCTATGTCCTGTTTCAGTCAATTACTATCATCCTGATCCTCTGTGCATTCTAATTATCTATGTCCTGTTTCAGTCAATTACTATCATCCTGATCCTCTGTCCATTCTAATCATCTATGTCCTGTTTCAGTCAATTGCTATCATCCTGATCCTCTGTCCATTCTAATTATCTATGTCCTGTTTCAGTCAATATTACTATCATCCTGATCCTCTGTCCATTCTAATTATCTATGTCCTGTTTCAGTCAATATTACTATCATCCTGATCATCTGTCCATTCTAATCATCTATGTCATGTTTCAGTCAATTGCTATCATCCTGATCCTCTGTCCATTATAATTATCTATGTCCTGTTTCAGTCAATATTACTATCATCCTGATCCTCTGTCCATTCTAATTATCTATGTCCTGTTTCAGTAAATTGCTATCATCCTGATCCTCTGTCAATTCAAATTATCTATGCCCTGTTTCAGTCAATTACTATCATCCTGATCCTCTGTCCATTCTGATCATCTATATCCTGTTTCAGTCAATTTTTGTCATCCTGATTCTCTGTCGATTCTAATTATCTATATCCTGTTTCAGTCAATTTATTTCATCCTGATCCTCTGTCCATTCTAATTATCTATGTCCTGTTTCAGTCAATTACTATCATCCTGATCCTCTGTCCACTCTGATTATCATTATCCTGTTCCAGTCAATTACTATCATCCTGATCCTCTGTGCATTCTAATTATCTATATCCTGTTTCAGTCAATTTTTATCATCCTGATCCACAGTCCATTCTAATTATCTATGTCCTGTTTCAGTCAATTACTATCATCCTGATCCTCTGTCCATTCTGATTATCATTATCCTGTTTCAGTCAATTACTATCATCCTGATCCTCTGTCTATTCTAATTATCTGTGTCCTGTTTCAGTCAATTACTATCATCCTGATCCTCTGTCTATTCTAATTATCTATGTCCTGTTTCAGTCAATTACTATCATCCTGATCCTCTGTCCATTCTAATTATCTATGTCCTGTTTCAGTCAATTACTATCATCCTGATCCTCTGTCTATTCTAATTATCTATATCCTGTTTCAGTCAATTACTATCATCCTGATCCTCTGTCCATTCTAATTATCTATGTCCTGTTTCAGTCAATTACTATCATCCTGATCCTCTGTCCATTCTAATTATCTGTGTCCTGTTTCAGTCAATTACTATCATCCTGATCCTCTGTCCATTCTAATTATCTATGTCCTGTTTCAGTCAATTGCTATCATCCTGATCCTCTGTCTATTCTAATTATCTATATCCTGTTTCAGTCAATTACTATCATCCTGATCCTCTGTCCATTCTAATTATCTATGTCCTGTTTCAGTCAATTACTATCATCCTGATCCTCTGATCATTCTAATTATCTATATCCTGTTTCAGTCAATTACTATCATCCTGATCCTCTGTCCATTCTAATTATCTATGTCCTGTTTCAGTCAATTACTATCATCCTGATCCTCTGACCATTCTAATTATCTATGTCCTGTTTCAGTCAATTAATATCATCCTGATTCTCTGTCTATTCTAATTATCTATGTCCTGTTTCAGTCAATTACAATCATCCTGATCCTTTGACCATTCTAATTATCTATGTCCTGCTTCGGTCAATTACTATCATCCTGATCCTCCGACCATTCTAATTATCTATTTCCTGTTTCAGTCAATTACTATCATCCTGATCCTATGACAATTCTAATTATCTATGTCCTGTTTCAGTCAATTACTATCATCCTCACCCTCTGTGTATTATAATTATCTATCTCCTGTTTCAGTCAATTACTATCATCCTGACTCTCTGTCCATTCTAATTATCTATGTCCTGTTTCAGTCAATTACTATCATCCTGATCCTCTGTCTATTCTAATTATCTATGTCCTGTTTTTGTCAATTACTATCATCCTGACTCTCTATCCATTCTGATTATCTATGTCCTGTTTCAGTCAATTACTATCATCCTGATCCTCTGTCCATTCTAATTATCTATGTCCTGTTTCAGTCAATTACTATCATCCTGATCCTCTGTCCATTCTAATTATCTATGTCCTGTTTCAGTCAATTACTATCATCCTGATCCTCTGTCTATTCTAATTATCTATGTCCTGTTTCAGTCAATTACTATCATCCTGATCCTCTGTCCATTCTAATTATCTATGTCCTGTTTCAGTCAATTTTTATCATCCTGATCCTCTGTTCATTCTAATTATCTATGTCCTGTTTCAGTCAATTTCTATCATCCTGATCCTCTGTCCATTCTAATTATCTATGTCCTGTTTCAGTCAATTACTATCATCCTGATCCTATGTCCATTCTAATTATCTATGACCTGTTTCAGTAAATTGCGATCATCCTGATGCTATGTCCATTCTAATTATCTATGTCCTGTTTCAGTCAATTACTATCATCCTGATCCTCTGTCCATTCTGATTATCTATATCCTGTTTCAGTCAATTTTTATCATCCTGATCCGCTGTCCATTCTAATTATCTATATCCTGTTTCAGTCAATTTTTATCATCCTGATCCTCTGTCCATTCTAATTATCTGTGTCCTGTTTCAGTCAATTACTATCATCCTGATCCTCTGTCTATTCTAATTATCTATGTCCTGTTTCAGTCAATTACTATCATCCTGATCCTCTGTCCATTCTGATTATCTATATCCTGTTTCAGTCAATTTTTATCATCCTGATCCTCTGTCCATTCTAATTATCTATATCCTGTTTCAGTCAATTTTTACCATCCTGATCCTCTGTCAATTCTAATTATCTGTGTCCTGTTTCAGTCAATTACTATCACCCTGATCCTCTGTCTATTCTAATTATCTATGTCCTGTTCCAGTCAATTACTATCATCCTGATCCTCTGTCCATTCGAAATATCTATATCCTGTTTCAGTCAATTTTTATCATCCTGATCCTCTGTCTATTCTAATTATCTATGACCTGTTTTTGTCAATTACTATCATCCTGACTCTCAGTCCATTCTAATTATCTATGCCCTGTTTCAGTCAATATTACTATCATCCTGATCCTCTGTCCATTCTAATCATCTATGTCCTGTTTCAGTTAATTACTATCATCCTGATCCTCTGTCCATTCTAATCATATAAGTCCTGTTTCAGTCAATTGCTATCATCCTGATCCTCTGTCCATTATAATTATCTATGTCCTGTTTCAGTCAATATTACTATCATCCTGATCCTCCGTCCATTCTAATCATCTATGTCCTGTTTCAGTCAATATTACTATCATCCTGATCCTCTGTGCATTCTAATTATCTATGTCCTGTTTCAGTCAATTACTATCATCCTGATCCTCTGTGCATTCTAATTATCTATGTCCTGTTTCAGTCAATTACTATCATCCTGATCCTCTGTCCATTCTAATCATCTATGTCCTGTTTCAGTCAATTGCTATCATCCTGATCCTCTGTCCATTCTAATTATCTATGTCCTGTTTCAGTCAATATTGCTATCATCCTGATCCTCTGTCCATTCTAATTATCTATGTCCTGTTTCAGTCAATATTACTATCATCCTGATCCTCTGTCCATTCTAATTATCTATGTCCTGTTTCAGTCAATATTACTATCATCCTGATCCTCTGTCCATTCTAATCATCTATGTCCTGTTTCAGTCAATTGCTATCATCCTGATCCTCTGTCCATTCTAATAATCTATGTCCTGTTTCAGTCAATTACTATTATCCTGATCCTCTGTCCATTCTAATTATCTATGTCCTGTTTCAGTCAATTACTATCATCCTGATCCTCTGTCCATTCTGATTATCTACGTCCTGTTTCAGTCAAATTTTATCGTCCTGATCCTCTGTCCATTCTAATTATCTATTTCCTGTTGCAGTCAATTTATATCATCCTGATCCTCTGTCCATTCTAATTATCTATGTCCTGTTTCAGTCAATTACTATCATCCTGATCCTCTGTCCATTCTAATCATCTATGTCCTGTTTCAGTCAATTACTATCATCCTGATCCTCTGTGCATTCTAATTATCTATGTCCTGTTTCAGTCAATTACTATCATCCTGATCCTCTGTGCATTCTAATTATCTATGTCCTGTTTCAGTCAATTACTATCATCCTGATCCTCTGTCCATTCTAATCATCTATGTCCTGTTTCAGTCAATTGCTATCATCCTGATCCTCTGTCCATTCTAATTATCTATGTCCTGTTTCAGTCAATATTGCTATCATCCTGATCCTCTGTCCATTCTAATTATCTATGTCCTGTTTCAGTCAATATTACTATCATCCTGATCCTCTGTCCATTCTAATTATCTATGTCCTGTTTCAGTCAATATTACTATCATCCTGATCCTCTGTCCATTCTAATCATCTATGTCCTGTTTCAGTCAATTGCTATCATCCTGATCCTCTGTCCATTCTAATAATCTATGTCCTATTTCAGTCAATTACTATTATCCTGATCCTCTGTCCATTCTAATTATCTATGTCCTGTTTCAGTCAATTACTATCATCCTGATCCTCTTTCCATTCTGATTATCTACGTCCTGTTTCAGTCAAATTTTATCGTCCTGATCCTCTGTCCATTCTAATTATCTATTTCCTGTTGCAGTCAATTTATATCATCCTGATCCTCTGTCCATTCTAATTATCTATGTCCTGTTTCAGTCAATTACTATCATCCTGATCCTCTGTCCATTCTGATTATCATATCCTGTTCCAGTCAATTACTATCATCCTGATCCTCTGTCCATTCTAATTATCTATATCCTGTTATAGTCAATTTTTATCATCCTGATCCTCTGTCCATTCTAATTATCTATGTCCTGTTTCAGTCACTTAATATCATCCTGATCCTCTGAACATTCTAATTATCTATATCCTGTTTCAGTCAATTTTTATCGTCCTGATCCTCTGTCCATTCTAATTATCTATGTCCTGTTTCAGTCAATTACTATCATCCTGATCCTCTGTCTATTCTAATTATCTATATCCTGTTTCAGTCAATTACTGTCATCCTGATCCTCTGTCCATTCTAATTATCTATATCCTGTTTCAGTCACTTAATGTCATCCTGATCCTCTGTCCAATCTAATTATCTATGTCCTGTTTCAGTCAATTTTTATCATCCTGATCCACTCTCCATTCTAATTATCTATGTCCTGTTTCAGTCAATTACTATCATCCTGATCCTTTGACCATTCTAATTATCTATGTCCTGCTTCTGTCAATTACTATCATCCTGATCCTCTGTCCATTCTAATCATATAAGTCCTGTTTCAGTCAATTGCTATCATCCTGATCCTCTGTCCATTATAATTATCTATGTCCTGTTTCAGTCAATATTACTATCATCCTGATCCTCCGTCCATTCTAATCATCTATGTCCTGTTTCAGTCAATTACTATCATCCTGATCCTCTGTACATTCGAATTATCTATGTCCTGTTTCAGTCAATTACTATCATCATGATCCGCTGTCCATTCTGATTATCATTATCCAATTTCAGTCAATTACTATCATCCTCATCCTCTGTCTATTCTAACTATCTATGTCCTGTTTCAGTCAATTACTATCATCCTGATCCTCTGTGCATTCTAATTATCTATGTCCTGTTTCAGTCAATTACTATCATCCTGATCCTCTGTGCATTCTAATTATCTATGTCCTGTTTCAGTCAATTACTATCATCCTGATCCTCTGTCCATTCTAATCATCTATGTCCTGTTTCAGTCAATTGCTATCATCCTGATCCTCTGTCCATTCTTATTATCTATGTCCTGTTTCAGTCAATATTACTATCATCCTGATCCTCTGTCCATTCTAATTATCTATGTCCTGTTTCAGTCAATATTACTATCATCCTGATCCTCTGTCCATTCTAATTATCTATGTCCTGTTTCAGTCAATATTACTATCATCCTGATCCTCTGTCCATTCTAATCATCTATGTCCTGTTTCAGTCAATTGCTATCATCCTGATCCTCTGTCCATTCTAATAATCTATGTCCTGTTTCAGTCAATTTTTATCATCCTGATCCACTCTCCATTCTAATTATCTATGTCCTGTTTCAGTCAATTACTATCATCCTGATCCTTTGACCATTCTAATTATCTATGTCCTGCTTATGTCAATTACTATCATCCTGATCCTCTGACCATTCTAATTATCTATTTCCTGTTTCAGTCAAATACTATCATCCTGATCCTCTGACAATTCTAATTATCTATGTCCTGTTTCAGTCAATTACTATCATCCTCATCCTCTGTGTATTATAATTATCTATCTCCTGTTTCAGTCAATTACTATCATCCTGACTCTCTGTCCATTCTAATTATCTATGTCCTGTTTTTGTCAATTACTATCATCCTGACACTCTGTCCATTCTAATTATCTATGTCCTGTTTCAGTCATTTAATATCATCCTGATCCTCTGTCCATTCTAATTATCTATGTCCTGTTTCAGTCAATTACTATCATCCTGATGCTCTGTCCATTCTAATTATCTATGTCCTGTTTCAGTCAAATACTATCATCCTGACCCTCTGTCCATTCTAATTATCTGTGCCCTGTTTCAGTCACTTAATATCATCCTGATACTCTGTCCATTCTAATTATCTATGTCCTGTTTCAGTCAATTATTATCATCCTGATCCTCTGTCCATTCTAATTATCTATGTCCTGTTTCAGTCAATTTTTATCATCCCGATCCTCAGTCCATTCTAATTATCTATGTCCTGTTTCAGGCAATTACTATCATCCTGATCCTCTGTCCATTCTAATTATCTATGTCCTGTTTCAGTAAATTGCGATCATCCTGATGCCCTGTCCATTCTAATTATCTATGTCCTGTTTCAGTCAATTACTATCATCCTGATCCTCTGTCCATTCTGATTATCTATGTCCTGTTTCAGTCAATTACTATCATCCTGATCCTCTGTCCATTCTAATCATCTATGTCCTGTTTCAGTCAATTGCTATCATCCTGATCCTCTGTCCATTCTAATTATCTATGTCCTGTTTCAGTCACTTAATATCATCCTGATCCTCTGTCCATTCTGATTATCTACATCCTGTTTCAGTCAAATTTTATCGTCCTGATCCTCTGTCCATTCTAATTATCTATTTCCTGTTGCAGTCAATTTATATCATCCTGTTCCTCTGTCCATTCTAATTATCTATGTCCTGTTTCAGTCAATTACTATCATCCTGATCCTCTGTCCATTCTGATTATCATATCCTGTTCCAGTCAATTACTATCATCCTGATCCTCTGTCCATTCTAATTATCTATATCCTGTTTCAGTCAATTTTTATCATCCTGATCCTCTGTCCATTCTAATTATCTATGTCCTGTTTCAGTCACTTAATATCATCCTGATCCTCTGAAGATTCTAATTATCTATATCCTGTTTCAGTCAATTTTTATCGTCCTGATCCTCTGTCCATTCTAATTATCTATGTCCTGTTTCAGTCAATTACTATCATCCTGATCCTCTGTCTATTCTAATTATCTATATCCTGTTTCAGTCAATTACTGTCATCCTGATCCTCTGTCCATTCTAATTATCTATATCCTGTTTCAGTCACTTAATGTCATCCTGATCCTCTGTCCAATCTAATTATCTATGTCCTGTTTCAGTCAATTACTATCATCCTGATCCTCTGGCTATTCTAATTATCTATGTCCTGTTTTTGTCAATTACTATCATCCTGACTCTCTGTCCATTCTAATTATCTATGTCCTGTTTCAGTCATTTAATATCATCCTGATCCTCTGTCCATTCTAATTATCTATGTCCTGTTTCAGTCAATTACTATCATCCTGATGCTCTGTCCATTCTAATTATCTATTTCCTGTTTCAGTCAAATACTATCATCCTGATCCTCTGACAATTCTAATTATCTATGTCCTGTTTCAGTCAATTACTATCATCCTCATCCTCTGTGTATTATAATTATCTATCTCCTGTTTCAGTCAATTACTATCATCCTGACTCTCTGTCCATTCTAATTATCTATGTCCTGTTTCAGTCAATTACTATCATCCTGATCCTCTGGCTATTCTAATTATCTATGTCCTGTTTTTGTCAATTACTATCATCCTGACTCTCTGTCCATTCTAATTATCTATGTCCTGTTTCAGTCATTTAATATCATCCTGATCCTCTGTCCATTCTAATTATCTATGTCCTGTTTCAGTCAATTACTATCATCCTGATGCTCTGTCCATTCTAATTATCTATGTCCTGTTTCAGTCAAATACTATCATCCTGACCCTCTGTCCATTCTAATTATCTGTGCCCTGTTTCAGTCACTTAATATCATCCTGATACTCTGTCCATTCTAATTATCTATGTCCTGTTTCAGTCAATTATTATCATCCTGATCCTCTGTCCATTCTAATTATCTATGTCCTGTTTCAGTCAATTTTTATCATCCCGATCCTCAGTCCATTCTAATTATCTATGTCCTGTTTCAGGCAATTACTATCATCCTGATCCTCTGTCCATTCTAATTATCTATGTCCTGTTTCAGTAAATTGCGATCATCCTGATGCCCTGTCCATTCTAATTATCTATGTCCTGTTTCAGTCAATTACTATCATCCTGATCCTCTGTCCATTCTGATTATCTATGTCCTGTTTCAGTCAATTACTATCATCCTGATCCTCTGTCCATTCTAATCATCTATGTCCTGTTTCAGTCAATTGCTATCATCCTGATCCTCTGTCCATTCTAATTATCTATGTCCTGTTTCAGTCACTTAATATCATCCTGATCCTCTGTCCATTCTGATTATCTACATCCTGTTTCAGTCAAATTTTATCGTCCTGATCCTCTGTCCATTCTAATTATCTATTTCCTGTTGCAGTCAATTTATATCATCCTGATCCTCTGTCCATTCTAATTATCTATGTCCTGTTTCAGTCAATTACTATCATCCTGATCCTCTGTCCATTCTGATTAT
The DNA here is from genome assembly GCF_036365525.1 of Heterodontus francisci. Classification (NCBI taxonomy): domain Eukaryota; kingdom Metazoa; phylum Chordata; class Chondrichthyes; order Heterodontiformes; family Heterodontidae; genus Heterodontus; species Heterodontus francisci. The sequence continues at coordinate 1,958,381 of NW_027140744.1, forward strand.
CATATCCTGTTCCAGTCAATTACTATCATCCTGATCCTCTGTCCATTCTAATTATCTATATCCTGTTTCAGTCAATTTTTATCATCCTGATCCTCTGTCCATTCTAATTATCTATGTCCTGTTTCAGTCACTTAATATCATCCTGATCCTCTGAACATTCTAATTATCTATATCCTGTTTCAGTCAATTTTTATCGTCCTGATCCTCTGTCCATTCTAATTATCTATGTCCTGTTTCAGTCAATTACTATCATCCTGATCCTCTGTCTATTCTAATTATCTATATCCTGTTTCAGTCAATTACTGTCATCCTGATCCTCTGTCCATTCTAATTATCTATATCCTGTTTCAGTCACTTAATGTCATCCTGATCCTCTGTCCAATCTAATTATCTATGTCCTGTTTCAGTCAATTTTTATCATCCTGATCCACTCTCCATTCTAATTATCTATGTCCTGTTTCAGTCAATTAATATCATCCTGATCCTCTGAAGATTCTAATTATCTATATCCTGTTTCAGTCAATTTTTATCGTCCTGATCCTCTGTCCATTCTAATTATCTATGTCCTGTTTCAGTCAATTACTATCATCCTGATCCTCTGTCTATTCTAATTATCTATATCCTGTTTCAGTCAATTACTGTCATCCTGATCCTCTGTCCATTCTAATTATCTATATCCTGTTTCAGTCACTTAATGTCATCCTGATCCTCTGTCCAATCTAATTATCTATGTCCTGTTTCAGTCAATTACTATCATCCTGATCCTCTGGCTATTCTAATTATCTATGTCCTGTTTTTGTCAATTACTATCATCCTGACTCTCTGTCCATTCTAATTATCTATGTCCTGTTTCAGTCATTTAATATCATCCTGATCCTCTGTCCATTCTAATTATCTATGTCCTGTTTCAGTCAATTACTATCATCCTGATGCTCTGTCCATTCTAATTATCTATTTCCTGTTTCAGTCAAATACTATCATCCTGATCCTCTGACAATTCTAATTATCTATGTCCTGTTTCAGTCAATTACTATCATCCTCATCCTCTGTGTATTATAATTATCTATCTCCTGTTTCAGTCAATTACTATCATCCTGACTCTCTGTCCATTCTAATTATCTATGTCCTGTTTCAGTCAATTACTATCATCCTGATCCTCTGGCTATTCTAATTATCTATGTCCTGTTTTTGTCAATTACTATCATCCTGACTCTCTGTCCATTCTAATTATCTATGTCCTGTTTCAGTCATTTAATATCATCCTGATCCTCTGTCCATTCTAATTATCTATGTCCTGTTTCAGTCAATTACTATCATCCTGATGCTCTGTCCATTCTAATTATCTATGTCCTGTTTCAGTCAAATACTATCATCCTGACCCTCTGTCCATTCTAATTATCTGTGCCCTGTTTCAGTCACTTAATATCATCCTGATACTCTGTCCATTCTAATTATCTATGTCCTGTTTCAGTCAATTATTATCATCCTGATCCTCTGTCCATTCTAATTATCTATGTCCTGTTTCAGTCAATTTTTATCATCCCGATCCTCAGTCCATTCTAATTATCTATGTCCTGTTTCAGGCAATTACTATCATCCTGATCCTCTGTCCATTCTAATTATCTATGTCCTGTTTCAGTAAATTGCGATCATCCTGATGCCCTGTCCATTCTAATTATCTATGTCCTGTTTCAGTCAATTACTATCATCCTGATCCTCTGTCCATTCTGATTATCTATGTCCTGTTTCAGTCAATTACTATCATCCTGATCCTCTGTCCATTCTAATCATCTATGTCCTGTTTCAGTCAATTGCTATCATCCTGATCCTCTGTCCATTCTAATTATCTATGTCCTGTTTCAGTCACTTAATATCATCCTGATCCTCTGTCCATTCTGATTATCTACATCCTGTTTCAGTCAAATTTTATCGTCCTGATCCTCTGTCCATTCTAATTATCTATTTCCTGTTGCAGTCAATTTATATCATCCTGATCCTCTGTCCATTCTAATTATCTATGTCCTGTTTCAGTCAATTACTATCATCCTGATCCTCTGTCCATTCTGATTATCATATCCTGTTCCAGTCAATTAATATCATCCTGATCCTCTGTCCATTCTAATTATCTATATCCTGTTTCAGTCAATTTTTATCATCCTGATCCTCTGTCCATTCTAATTATCTATGTCCTGTTTCAGTCACTTAATATCATCCTGATCCTCTGAACATTCTAATTATCTATATCCTGTTTCAGTCAATTTTTATCGTCCTGATCCTCTGTCCATTCTAATTATCTATGTCCTGTTTCAGTCAATTACTATCATCCTGATCCTCTGTCTATTCTAATTATCTATATCCTGTTTCAGTCAATTACTGTCATCCTGATCCTCTGTCCATTCTAATTATCTATATCCTGTTTCAGTCACTTAATGTCATCCTGATCCTCTGTCCAATCTAATTATCTATGTCCTGTTTCAGTCAATTTTTATCATCCTGATCCACTCTCCATTCTAATTATCTATGTCCTGTTTCAGTCAATTACTATCATCCTGATCCTTTGACCATTCTAATTATCTATGTCCTGCTTCTGTCAATTACTATCATCCTGATCCTCTGACCATTCTAATTATCTATTTCCTGTTTCAGTCAAATACTATCATCCTGATCCTCTGACAATTCTAATTATCTATGTCCTGTTTCAGTCAATTACTATCATCCTCATCCTCTGTGTATTATAATTATCTATCTCCTGTTTCAGTCAATTACTATCATCCTGACTCTCTGTCCATTCTAATTATCTATGTCCTGTTTCAGTCATTTAATATCATCCTGATCCTCTGTCCATTCTAATTATCTATGTCCTGTTTCAGTCAATTACTATCATCCTGATGCTCTGTCCATTCTAATTATCTATGTCCTGTTTCAGTCAAATACTATCATCCTGACCCTCTGTCCATTCTAATTATCTGTGCCCTGTTTCAGTCACTTAATATAATCCTGATACTCTGTCCATTCTAATTATCTATGTCCTGTTTCAGTCAATTACTATCATCCTGATCCTCTGTCCATTCTAATTATCTATGTCCTGTTTCAGTCAATTTTTATCATCCCGATCCTCAGTCCATTCTAATTATCTATGTCCTGTTTCAGGCAATTACTATCATCCTGATCCTCTGTCCATTCTAAATATCTATGTCCTGTTTCAGTAAATTGCGATCATCCTGATGCCCTGTCCATTCTAATTATCTATGTCCTGTTTCAGTCAATTACTATCATCCTGATCCTCTGTCCATTCTGATTATCTATGTCCTGTTTCAGTCAATTACTATCATCCTGATCCTCTGTCCATTCTAATCATCTATGTCCTGTTTCAGTCAATTGCTATCATCCTGATCCTCTGTCCATTATAATTATCTATGTCCTGTTTCAGTCAATATTATTATCATCCTGATCCTCTGTACATTCTAATCATCTATGTCCTCTTTCAGTCAATTACTATCATCCTGATCCTCTGTCCATTCTGATTATCATTATCCTGTTTCAGTCAATTACTATCATCCTCATCCTCTGTCTATTCTAACTATCTATGTCCTGTTTCAGTCAATTACTATCATCCTGATCCTCTGACCATTCTAATTATCTATGTCCTGTTTCAGTCAATTACTATCATCCTGATCCTCTGACCATTCGAATTATCTATGTCCTGTTTCAGTCAATTACTATCATCCTGATCCTCTGTCCATTCTAATTATCTATGTCCTGTTTCAGTCAATTACTATCATCCTGAACCTCTGACCATTCAAATTATCTATGTCCTGCTTCTGTCAATTACTATCATCCTGATCCTCTGTACATTCTAATTATCTATGTCCTCTTTCAGTCAATTACTATCATCCTGATCATCTGTCTATTCTAATTATCTATGTCCTCTTTCAGTCAATTACTATCATCCTGATCATCTGTCCATTCTAATTATCTATGTCCTGTTTCAGTCAATTACTATCATCCTGATCCTCTGACCATTCTAATTATCTATGTTCTGTTTCAGTCAATTACTATCATCCTGATCCTCTGTCCATTCTAATTATATATGTCCTGTTTCAGTCAATTTCTATCATCCTGACTGTCTGACCATTCTAATTATCTATGTCCTGTTTCAGTCTGTTACTATCATCCTCATCCTCTGACCATTCTAATAATCTATGTCCTGTTTCAGTCAATTACTATCATCCTGGTCCTCTGTCCAACCTAATTATCTATGTCCTGTTTCAGTCAATTACTATCATCCTGATCCTCTGTCCATTCTAATTATCTATGTCCTGTTTCAGTCAATTACTAACATCCTGATCCTCTGTCCATTCTAATTATCTGTGTCCTGTTTCAGTCAATTACTATCATCCTGATCCTCTGTCCATTTTAATTACCTATGTCCTGTTTCGGTCAATTACTATCATCCTGATCCTCTGTCCATTCTAATTATCTATGTCCTGTTTCAGTCAATTACTATCATCCTGATCCTCTGTCCATTTTAATTATCTCTGTCCTGTTTCAGTCAATTGCTATCATCCTGATCCTCTGTCTATTCTAATTATGTATGTCCTGTTTCAGTCAATTACTATCATCCTGATCCTCTGAACATTATAATTATCTATGTCCTGTTTCAGTCAATTACTGTCATCCTGATCCTCTGAACATTATAATTATCTATGTCCTGTTTCAGTCAATTACTGTCATCCTGATCCTCTGTCCATTTTAATTATCTATGTCCTGTTTCAGTCAATTACTATCATCCTGATCCTCTGAACATTATAATTATCTATGTCCTGTTTCAGTCAATTACTATCATCCTGATGCTCTGTCCATTCTAATTATCTATGTCCTGTTTAAGTCAATTACTATCATCCTGATCCTCTGAACATTATAATTATCTATGTCCTGTTTCAGTCAATTACTATCATCCTGATCCTCTGTCCATTCCATTTATCTATGTCCTGTCTCAGTCAATTACTATCATCCTGATCCTCTTTCCATTCTAATTATCTATGTCCTGTTTCAGTCAATTACTATCATCCTGATCCTCTGTCCATTCTAATTATCTATGTCCTGTTTCAGTCAATTACTGTCATCTTGATCCTCTGTCTATTCTAATTATCTATGTCCTGTTTCAGTCAATTGCTATCATCCTGATCCTCTGTCCATTCCGATTATCTATGTCCTGTTTCAGTCAATTACTATCATCCTGATCCTCTGTCCATTCTAATTATCTATCTCCTGTTTCAGGCAATTACTATCATCCTCATCCTCTGTCCATTCTAATTATCTATGCCCTGTTTCAGTCAATTACTATCATCCTGATCCTCTGTCCATGCTGATTATCTATGTCCTGTTTCAGTCAATTACTATCATCCTGATCCTCTGTCCATTCTACTTATCTATGTCCTGTTTCAGTCAATTACTATCATCCTGATCCTCTGTCCATTTTAATTATCTATGTCCTGTTTCAGTCAATTACTATCATCCTGATCCTCTGTAGATTCTAATTATCTATGTCCTGTTTCAGTCACTTACTATCATCCTGATCCTCTGATCATTCTAAATTTCTCTTTCTTGTTTCAGTCAATTACTATCGTCCTGATCCTCTGTCCATTCTAATTATCTATGTCCTGTTTCAGTCAATTACTATCATCCTGATCCTCTGTCCATTCTAATTATCTGTGTCCTGTTTCAGTCACTTAATATCATCCTAATCCTCTGTCCATTCTAATTATCTATGTCCTGTTTCAGTCAATTGTTATCATCCTGATCCTCTGTACATTCTAATTATCTAGGTCCTGTTTCAGTCACTTACTATCATCCTGATCCTCTGTCCATTCTAATTATCTATGTCCTGCTTCTGTCACTTAATATCATCCTGATCCTCAGTCCATTCTAATTATCTATGTCCTGTTTCAGTCAATTACTATCATCCTGATCCTCTGTCCATTCTAATTATCTATGTCCTGTTTCAGTCAATTTTTATCATCCTGATCCTCTGACCATTCAAATTATCTATGTCCTGTTTCAGTCAATTGCTATCATCCTGATCCTCTGTCCATTCTAATTATCTATGTCCTGTTTCAGTCAATTTTTATCATCCTGATCCTCTGTCTATTCTAATTATCTATGTCCTGCTTCTGTTAATTACTATCATCCTGATCCTCTGTCCATTCTAATTATCTATGTCCTGTTTCAGTCAATTACTATCATCCTGAACCTCTGACCATTCAAATTATCTATGTCCTGCTTCTGTCAATTACTATCATCCTGATCCTCTGTACATTCTAATTATCTATGTCCTGTTTCAGTCAATTACTATCGTCCTGATCCTCTTTCCATTCTAATTAACTATGTCCTGTTTCAGTCAATTACTATCATCCTGATCCTCTGTCCATTCTAATTATCTATGTCCTGTTTCAGTCAATTACTATCATCCTGATCCTCTGAACATTCTAATTATCTATTTCCTGTTTCAGTCAATTACTATCATCCTGATCCTCTGAACATTATAATTATCTATGTCCTGTTTCAGTCAATTACTATCATCCTGATGCTCTGTCCATTCTAATTATCTATGTCCTGTTTAAGTCAATTACTATCATCCTGATCCTCTGAACATTATAATTATCTATGTCCTGTTTCAGTCAATTACTATCATCCTGATCCTCTGTCCATTCCATTTATCTATGTCCTGTCTCAGTCAATTACTATCATCCTGATCCTCTTTCCATTCTAATTATCTATGTCCTGTTTCAGTCAATTACTATCATCCTGATCCTCTGTCCATTCCGATTATCTATGTCCTGTTTCAGTCAATTACTGTCATCTTGATCCTCTGTCTATTCTAATTATCTATGTCCTGTTTCAGTCAATTGCTATCATCCTGATCCTCTGTCCATTCCGATTATCTATGTCCTGTTTCAGTCAATTACTATCATCCTGATCCTCTGTCCATTCTAATTATCTATGTCCTGTTTCAGGCAATTACTATCATCCTCATCCTCTGTCCATTCTAATTATCTATGCCCTGTTTCAGTCAATTACTATCATCCTGATCCTCTGTCCATGCTGATTATCTATGTCCTGTTTCAGTCAATTACTATCATCCTGATCCTCTGTCCATTCTACTTATCTATGTCCTGTTTCAGTCAATTACTATCATCCTGATCCTCTGTCCATTTTAATTATCTATGTCCTGTTTCAGTCAATTACTATCATCCTGATCCTCTGTAGATTCTAATTATCTATGTCCTGTTTCAGTCACTTACTATCATCCTGATCCTCTGATCATTCTAAATTTCTCTTTCTTGTTTCAGTCAATTACTATCGTCCTGATCCTCTGTCCATTCTAATTATCTATGTCCTGTTTCAGTCAATTACTATCATCCTGATCCTCTGTCCATTCTAATTATCTGTGTCCTGTTTCAGTCACTTAATATCATCCTAATCCTCTGTCCATTCTAATTATCTATGTCCTGTTTCAGTCAATTGTTATCATCCTGATCCTCTGTACATTCTAATTATCTAGGTCCTGTTTCAGTCACTTACTATCATCCTGATCCTCTGTCCATTCTAATTATCTATGTCCTGCTTCTGTCACTTAATATCATCCTGATCCTCAGTCCATTCTAATTATCTATGTCCTGTTTCAGTCAATTACTATCATCCTGATCCTCTGTCCATTCTAATTATCTATGTCCTGTTTCAGTCAATTTTTATCATCCTGATCCTCTGACCATTCAAATTATCTATGTCCTGTTTCAGTCAATTGCTATCATCCTGATCCTCTGTCCATTCTAATTATCTATGTCCTGTTTCAGTCAATTTTTATCATCCTGATCCTCTGTCTATTCTAATTATCTATGTCCTGCTTCTGTTAATTACTATCATCCTGATCCTCTGTCCATTCTAATTATCTATGTCCTGTTTCAGTCAATTACTATCATCCTGAACCTCTGACCATTCAAATTATCTATGTCCTGCTTCTGTCAATTACTATCATCCTGATCCTCTGTACATTCTAATTATCTATGTCCTGTTTCAGTCAATTACTATCGTCCTGATCCTCTTTCCATTCTAATTAACTATGTCCTGTTTCAGTCAATTACTATCATCCTGATCCTCTGTCCATTCTAATTATCTATGTCCTGTTTCAGTCAATTACTATCATCCTGATCCTCTGAACATTCTAATTATCTATTTCCTGTTTCAGTCAATTACTATCATCCTGATCCTCTGAACATTCTAATTATCTATGTCCTGTTTCAGTCAATTACTATCATCCTGATCCTCTGTCCATTCTAAATATCTATGTCCTGTTTCAGTCAATTACTATCATCCTGATCCTCTGTCCATTCTAATTATCTATGTCCTGTTTCAGTCAATTACTATCATTCTGATCCTCTGTCCATTCTAATTATCTATGTCCTGTTTCTGTCAATTGTTATCATCCTGATCCTCTGTCCATTCAAATTATCTATGTCCTGTTTTAGTCAATTACTATCATCCTGATCCTCTGTCTATTTTAATTATATATTTACTGTTTCAGTCAATATTAACATCATCCTGATCCTCTTTCCATTCTAATTATCTATGTCCTGTTTCAGTCAATTACTATCATCCTGATCCTCTGTCCATTCCGATTATCTATGTCCTGTTTCAGTCAATTACTATCATCCTGATCCTCTGTCTATTCTAATTATCTATGTCCTGTTTCAGTCAATTGCTATCATCCTGATCCTCTGTCCATTCCGATTATCTATGTCCTGTTTCAGTCAATTACTATCATCCTGATCCTCTGTCCATTCTAATTATCTATGTCCTGTTTCACTCAATTACTATCATCCTCATCCTCTGTCCATTCTAATTATCTATGTCCTGTTTCAGTCAATTACTATCATCCTGATCCTCTGTCCATGCTGATTATCTATGTCCTGTTTCAGTCAATTACTATCATCCTGATCCTCTGTCCATGCTGATTATCTATGTCCTGTTTCAGTCAATTACTATCATCCTGATCCTCTGTCCATGCTGATTATCTATGTCCTGTTTCAGTCAATTACTATCATCCTGATCCTCTGTCCATGCTGATTATCTATGTCCTGTTTCAGTCAATTATTATCATCCTGATCCTCTGTCCATTCTAATTATCTATGTCCTGTATCAGTCAATTACTATCATCCTGATCCTCTGTCCATTTTAATTATCTATGTCCTGTTTCAGTCAATTACTATCATCCTGATCCTCTTTCCATTCTAATTATCTATGTCCTGTTTCAGTCAATTACTATCATCCTGATCCTCTGTCCATTCCGATTATCTATGTCCTGTTTCAGACAATTACTATCATCCTGATCCTCTGTCTATTCTAATTATCTATGTCCTGTTTCAGTCAATTGCTATCATCCTGATCCTCTGTCCATTCCGATTATCTATGTCCTGTTTCAGTCAATTACTATCATCCTGATCCTCTGTCCATTCTAATTATCTATGTCCTGTTTCAGTCAATTACTAACATCCTCATCCTCTGTCCATTCTAATTATCTATGCCCTGTTTCAGTCAATTACTATCATCCTGATCCTCTGTCCATGCTGATTATCTTTGTCCTGTTTCAGTCAATTACTATCATCCTGATCCTCTGTCCATTCTACTAATCTATGTCCTGTTTCAGTTAATTACTATCATCCTGATCCTCTGTCCATTTTAATTATCTATGTCCTGTTTCAGTCAATTACTATCATCCTGATCCTCTGTAGATTCTAATTATCTATGTCCTATTTCAGTCACTTACTATCATCCTGATCCTCTGATCATTCTAAATTTCTCTTTCTTGTTTCAGTCAATTACTATCGTCCTGATCCTCTGTCCATTCTAATTATCTATGTCCTGTTTCAGTCAATTACTATCATCCTGATCCTCTGTCCATTCTAATTATCTGTGTCCTGTTTCAGTCACTTAATATCATCCTAATCCTCTGTCCATTCTAATTATCTATGTCCTGTTTCAGTCAATTGTTATCATCCTGATCCTCTGTACATTCTAATTATCTAGGTCCTGTTTCAGTCACTTACTATCATCCTGATCCTCTGTCCATTCTAATTATCTATGTCCTGCTTCTGTCACTTAATATCATCCTGATCCTCAGTCGATTCTAATTATCTATGTCCTGTGTCAGTCAATTACTATCATCCTGATCCTCTGTCCATTCTAATTATCTATGTCCTGTTTCAGTCAATTTTTATCATCCTGATCCTCTGACCATTCAAATTATCTATGTCCTGTTTCAGTCAATTGCTATCATCCTGATCCTCTGTCCATTCTAATTATCTATGTCCTGTTTCAGTCAATTTTTATCATCCTGATCCTCTGTCTATTCTAATTATCTATGTCCTGCTTCTGTTAATTACTATCATCCTGATCCTCTGTCCATTCTAATTATCTATGTCCTGTTTCAGTCAATTACTATCATCCTGAACCTCTGACCATTCAAATTATCTATGTCCTGCTTCTGTCAATTACTATCATCCTGATCCTCTGTCCATTCTAATTATCTATGTCCTGTTTCAGTCAATTACTATCGTCCTGATCCTCTTTCCATTCTAATTATCTATGTCCTGTTTCAGTCAATTACTATCATCCTGATCCTCTGTCCATTCTAATTATCTATGTCCTGTTTCAGTCAATTACTATCATCCTGATCCTCTGAACATTCTAATTATCTATTTCCTGTTTCAGTCAATTACTATCATCCTGATCCTCTGAACATTCTAATTATCTATGTCCTGTTTCAGTCAATTACTATCATCCTGATCCTCTGTCCATTCTAAATATGTATGTCCTGTTTCAGTCAATTACTATCATCCTGATCCTCTGTCCATTCTAATTATCTATGTCCTGTTTCAGTCAATTACTATCATCCTGATCCTCTGTCCATTCTAATTATCTATGTCCTGTTTCAGTCAATTGTTATCATCCTGATCCTCTGTCCATTCAAATTATCTATGTCCTGTTTTAGTCAATTACTATCATCCTGATCCTCTGTCTATTCTAATTATATATTTACTGTTTCAGTCAATTACGATCATCCTGATCCTCTTTCCATTCTAATTATCTATGTCCTGTTTCAGTCAATTACTATCATCCTGATCCTCTGTCCTTTCCGATTATCTATGTCCTGTTTCAGTCAATTACTATCATCCTGATCCTCTGTCTATTCTAATTATCTATGTCCTGTTTCAGTCAATTGCTATCATCCTGATCCTCTGTCCATTCCGATTATCTATGTCCTGTTTCAGTCAATTACTATCATCCTGATCCTCTGTCCATTCTAATTATCTATGTCCTGTTTCACTCAATTACTATCATCCTCATCCTCTGACCATTCTAATTATCTATGTCCTGTTTCAGTCAATTACTATCATCCTGATCCTCTGTCCATGCTGATTATCTATGTCCTGTTTCAGTCAATTACTATCATCCTGATCCTCTGTCCATTCTAATTATCTATGTCCTGTTTCACTCAATTACTATCATCCTCATCCTCTGTCCATTCTAATTATCTATGTCCTGTTTCAGTCAATTACTATCATCCTGATCCTCTGTCCATTTTAATTATCTATGTCCTGTTTCAGTCAATTACTATCATCCTGATCCTCTGTACATTCTAATTATCTATGTCCTGTTTCAGTCACTTACTATCATCCTGATCCTCTCATCATTTTAAATTTCTCTGTCTTGTTTCAGTCAATTACTTTCTTCCTAATCCTCTGTCCATTCTAATTATCTATGTCCTGTTTCAGTCAATTACTATCATCCTGATCCTCTGTCCATTCTAATTATCTATGTCCTGTTTCACTCAATTACTATCATCCTCATACTCTGTCCATTCTAATTATCTATGTCCTGTTTCAGTCAATTACTATCATCCTGATCCTCTGTCCATTTTAATTATCTATGTCCTGTTTCAGTCAATTACTATCATCCTGATCCTCTGTCCATTCTAATTATCTATGTCCTGTTTCAGTCAATTACTATCATCCTGATCCTCTGTCCATTCTAATTATCTGTGTCCTGTTTCAGTCACTTAATATCATCCTAATCCTCTGTCCATTCTAATTATCTATGTCCTGTTTCAGTCAATTGTTATCATCCTGATCCTCTGTACATTCTAATTATCTAGGTCCTGTTTCAGTCACTTGCTATCATCCTGATCCTCTGTCCATTCTAATTATCTATGTCCTGCTTCTGTCACTTAATATCATCCTGATCCTCAGTCCATTCTAATTATCTATGTCCTGTTTCAGTCAATTACTATCATCCTGATCCTCTGTCCATTCTAATTATCTATGTCCTGTTTCAGTCAATTTTTATCATCCTGATCCTCTGACCATTCAAATTATCTATGTCCTGTTTCAGTCAATTGCTATCATCCTGATCCTCTGCCCATTCTAATTATCTATGTCCTGTTTCAGTCAATTTTTATCATCCTGATCCTCTGTCCATTCTAATTATCTATGTCCTGTTTCAGTCAATTACTATCATCCAGATCCTCTGTCCATTCTAATTATCTATGTCCTGTTTCAGTCAATTTTTATCATCCTGATCCTCTGTCCATTCTAATTATCTATGTCCTGTTTCAGTCAATTACTATCATCCTGAACCTCTGACCATTCAAATTATCTATGTCCTGCTTCTGTCAATTACTATCATCCTGATCCTCTGTACATTCTAATTATCTATGTCCTGTTTCAGTCAATTACTATCGTCCTGATCCTCTGTCCATTCTAATTATCTATGACCTGTTTCAGTCAATTACTATCATCCTGATCCTCTGTCCATTCTAATTATCTATGTCCTGTTTCAGTCAATTACTATCATCCTGATCCTCTGAACATTCTAATTATCTATTTCCTGTTTCAGTCAATTACTATCATCCTGATCCTCTGAACATTCTAATTATCTATGTCCTGTTTCAGTCAATTACTATCATCCTGATCCTCTGTCCATTCTAAATATCTATCTCCTGTTTCAGTCAATTACTATCATCCTGATCCTCTGTCCATTCTAATTATCTATGTCCTGTTTCAGTCAATTACTATCATCCTGATCCTCTGTCCATGCTGATTATCTATGTCCTGTTTCAGTCAATTATTATCATCCTGATCCTCTGTCCATTCTAATTATCTATGTCCTGTTTCACTCAATTACTATCATCCTCATCCTCTGTCCATTCTAATTATCTATGTCCTGTTTCAGTCAATTACTATCATCCTGATCCTCTGTCCATTTTAATTATCTATGTCCTGTTTCAGTCAATTACTATCATCCTGATCCTCTGTACATTCTAATTATCTATGTCCTGTTTCAGTCACTTACTATCATCCTGATCCTCTCATCATTCTAAATGTCTCTGTCTTGTTTCAGTCAATTACTATCGTCCTGATCCTCTGTCCATTCTAATTATCTATGTCCTGTTTCAGTCAATTACTATCATCCTGATCCTCTGTCCATTCTAATTATCTACGTCCTGTTTCAGTCAATTACTATCATCCTGATCCTCTGTCCATGCTGATTATCTATGTCCTGTTTCAGTCAATTATTATCATCCTGATCCTCTGTCCATTCTAATTATCTATGTCCTGTTTCACTCAATTACCATCATCCTCATCCTCTGTCCATTCTAATTATCTATGTCCTGTTTCAGTCAATTACTATCATCCTGATCCTCTGTCCATTTTAATTATCTATGTCCTGTTTCAGTCAATTACTATCATCCTGATCCTCTGTACATTCTAATTATCTATGTCCTGTTTCAGTCACTTACTATCATCCTGATTCTCTCATCATTCTAAATTTCTCTGTCTTGCTTCAGTCAATTACTATCGTCCTGATCCTCTGTCCATTCTAATTATCTATGTCCTGTTTCAGTCAATTACTATCATCCTGATCCTCTGTCCATTCTAATTATCTGTGTCCTGTTTCAGTCACTTAATATCATCCTAATCCTCTGTCCATTCTAATTATCTATGTCCTGTTTCAGATAAATTGATATCATCCTGATCCTCTGTACATTCTAATTATCTAGGTCCTGTTTCAGTCACTTACTATCATCCTGATCCTCTGTCCTTTCTAATTATCTATGTCCTGCTTCTGTCACTTAATATCATCCTGATCGTCAGTCCATTCTAATTATCTATGTCCTGTTTCAGTCAATTACTATCATCCTGATCCTCTGGCCATTCTAATTATCTATGTCCTGTTTCAGTCAATTTTTATCATCCTGATCCTCTGACCAGTCAAATTATCTATGTCCTGTTTCAGTCAATTGCTTTCATCCTGATCCTCTGTCCATTCTAATTATCTATGTCCTGTTTCAGTCAATTTCTATCATCCTGATCCTCTGTCCATTCTAATTATCTATGTCCTGTTTCAGTCAATTACTATCATCCTGATCCTCTGTCCATTCTAATTATCTATGTCCTGTTTCAGTCAATTTTTATCATCCTGATCCTCTGTCCTTTCTAATTATCTATGTCCTGTTTCAGTCAATTACTATCATCCTGAACCTCTGACCATTCAAATTATCTATGTCCTGCTTCTGACAATTTTTATCATCCTGATCCTCTGTCCATTCTAATTATCTATGTCCTGTTTCAGTCAATTACTATCATCCTGAACCTCTGACCATTCAAATTATCTGTGTCCTGCTTCTGACAATTACTATCATCCTGATCCTCTGTACATTCTAATTATCTATGTCCTGTTTCAGTCAATTACTATCGTCCTGATCCTCTGTCCATTCTAATTATCTATGTCCTGTTTCAGGCAATTACTATCATCCTGATCCTCTGTCCATTCTAATTATCTATGTCCTGTTTCAGTCAATTACTATCATCCTGATCCTGTGAACATTCTAATTATCTATTTCCTGTTTCAGTCAATTACTATCATCCTGATCCTCTGAACAATCTAATTATCTATGTCCTGTTTCAGTCAATTACTATCATCCTGATCCTCTGTCCATTCTAAATATCTATGTCCTGCTTCAGTCAATTACTATCATCCTGATCCTCTGTCCATTCTAATTATCTATGTCCTGTTTCAGTCAATTACTATCATCCTGATCCTCTGTCCATTCTAATTATCTATGTCCTGTTTCAGTCAATTGTTATCATCCTGATCCTCTGTCCATTCTAATTATCTATGTCCTGTTTCAGTCAATTTTTATCATCCTGATCCTCTGACCATTCAAATTATCTATGTCCTGTTTCAGTCAATTGCTATCATCCTGATCCTCTGTCCATTCTAATTATCTATGTCCTGTTTCAGTCAATTTTTATCATCCTGATCCTCTGTCCATTCTAATTATCTATGTCCTGTTTCAGTCAATTACTATCATCCAGATCCTCTGTCCATTCTAATTATCTATGTCCTGTTTCAGTCAATTTTTATCATCCTGATCCTCTGTCCATTCTAATTATCTATGTCCTGTTTCAGTCAATTACTATCATCCTGAACCTCTGACCATTCAAATTATCTATGTCCTGCTTCTGTCAATTACTATCATCCTGATCCTCTGTACATTCTAATTATCTATGTCCTGTTTCAGTCAATTACTATCGTCCTGATCCTCTGTCCATTCTAATTATCTATGACCTGTTTCAGTCAATTACTATCATCCTGATCCTCTGTCCATTCTAATTATCTATGTCCTGTTTCAGTCAATTACTATCATCCTGATCCTCTGAACATTCTAATTATCTATTTCCTGTTTCAGTCAATTACTATCATCCTGATCCTCTGAACATTCTAATTATCTATGTCCTGTTTCAGTCAATTACTATCATCCTGATCCTCTGTCCATTCTAAATATCTATGTCCTGTTTCAGTCAATTACTATCATCCTGATCCTCTGTCCATTCTAATTATCTATGTCCTGTTTCAGTCAATTACTATCATCCTGATCCTCTGTCCATGCTGATTATCTATGTCCTGTTTCAGTCAATTATTATCATCCTGATCCTCTGTCCATTCTAATTATCTATGTCCTGTTTCACTCAATTACTATCATCCTCATCCTCTGTCCATTCTAATTATCTATGTCCTGTTTCAGTCAATTACTATCATCCTGATCCTCTGTCCATTTTAATTATCTATGTCCTGTTTCAGTCAATTACTATCATCCTGATCCTCTGTACATTCTAATTATCTATGTCCTGTTTCAGTCACTTACTATCATCCTGATCCTCTCATCATTCTAAATGTCTCTGTCTTGTTTCAGTCAATTACTATCGTCCTGATCCTCTGTCCATTCTAATTATCTATGTCCTGTTTCAGTCAATTACTATCATCCTGATCCTCTGTCCATTCTAATTATCTACGTCCTGTTTCAGTCAATTACTATCATCCTGATCCTCTGTCCATGCTGATTATCTATGTCCTGTTTCAGTCAATTATTATCATCCTGATCCTCTGTCCATTCTAATTATCTATGTCCTGTTTCACTCAATTACCATCATCCTCATCCTCTGTCCATTCTAATTATCTATGTCCTGTTTCAGTCAATTACTATCATCCTGATCCTCTGTCCATTTTAATTATCTATGTCCTGTTTCAGTCAATTACTATCATCCTGATCCTCTGTACATTCTAATTATCTATGTCCTGTTTCAGTCACTTACTATCATCCTGATTCTCTCATCATTCTAAATTTCTCTGTCTTGCTTCAGTCAATTACTATCGTCCTGATCCTCTGTCCATTCTAATTATCTATGTCCTGTTTCAGTCAATTACTATCATCCTGATCCTCTGTCCATTCTAATTATCTGTGTCCTGTTTCAGTCACTTAATATCATCCTAATCCTCTGTCCATTCTAATTATCTATGTCCTGTTTCAGTCAATTGATATCATCCTGATCCTCTGTACATTCTAATTATCTAGGTCCTGTTTCAGTCACTTACTATCATCCTGATCCTCTGTCCATTCTAATTATCTATGTCCTGCTTCTGTCACTTAATATCATCCTGATCGTCAGTCCATTCTAATTATCTATGTCCTGTTTCAGTCAATTACTATCATCCTGATCCTCTGGCCATTCTAATTATCTATGTCCTGTTTCAGTCAATTTTTATCATCCTGATCCTCTGACCAGTCAAATTATCTATGTCCTGTTTCAGTCAATTGCTTTCATCCTGATCCTCTGTCCATTCTAATTATCTATGTCCTGTTTCAGTCAATTTCTATCATCCTGATCCTCTGTCCATTCTAATTATCTATGTCCTGTTTCAGTCAATTACTATCATCCTGATCCTCTGTCCATTCTAATTATCTATGTCCTGTTTCAGTCAATTTTTATCATCCTGATCCTCTGTCCATTCTAATTATCTATGTCCTGTTTCAGTCAATTACTATCATCCTGAACCTCTGACCATTCAAATTATCTATGTCCTGCTTCTGACAATTTTTATCATCCTGATCCTCTGTCCATTCTAATTATCTATGTCCTGTTTCAGTCAATTACTATCATCCTGAACCTCTGACCATTCAAATTATCTGTGTCCTGCTTCTGACAATTACTATCATCCTGATCCTCTGTACATTCTAATTATCTATGTCCTGTTTCAGTCAATTACTATCGTCCTGATCCTCTGTCCATTCTAATTATCTATGTCCTGATTCAGTCAATTACTATCATCCTGATCCTCTGTCCATTCTAATTATCTATGTCCTGTTTCAGTCAATTACTATCATCCTGATCCTGTGAACATTCTAATTATCTATTTCCTGTTTCAGTCAATTACTATCATCCTGATCCTCTGAACAATCTAATTATCTATGTCCTGTTTCAGTCAATTACTATCATCCTGATCCTCTGTCCATTCTAAATATCTATGTCCTGCTTCAGTCAATTACTATCATCCTGATCCTCTGTCCATTCTAATTATCTATGTCCTGTTTCAGTCAATTACTATCATCCTGATCCTCTGTCCATTCTAATTATCTATGTCCTGTTTCAGTCAATTGTTATCATCCTGATCCTCAGTCCATTCTAATTATCTATGTCCTGTTTCAGTCACTTACTATCATCCTGACTCTCTGTCTATTCTAATTATCTATGTCCTGTTTCAGACAATTGTTATCATCCTGATCCTCTGTCCGTTCTAATTATCTATCTCCTGTTTCAGTCAATTTTTATCATCCTGATCCTCTGTCCATTCTAATTATCTATGTCCTGTTTCAGTCAATTACTATCATCCCGAACCTCTGACCATTCAAATTATCTATGTCCTGCTTCTGACAATTTTTAACATCCTGATCCTCTGTCCATTCTAATTATCTATGTCCTGTTTCAGTCAATTACTATCATCCTGAACCTCTGACCATTCAAATTATCTATGTCCTGCTTCTGACAATTACTATCATCCTGATCCTCTGTACATTCTAATTATCTATGTCCTGTTTCAGTCAATTACTATCGTCCTGATCCTCTGTCCATTCTAATTATCTATGTCCTGTTTCAGTCAATTACTATCATCCTGATCCTCTGTCCATTCTAATTATCTATGTCCTGTTTCAGTCAATTACTATCATCCTGATCCTGTGAACATTCTAATTATCTATTTCCTGTTTCAGTCAATTACTATCATCCTGATCCTCTGAACATTCTAATTATCTATGTCCTGTTTCTGTCAATTACTATCATCCTGATCCTCTGTCCATTCTAAATATCTATGTCCTGCTTCAGTCAATTACTATCATCCTGATCCTCTGTCCATTCTAATTATCTATGTCCTGTTTCAGTCAATTACTATCATCCTGATCCTCTGTCCATTCTAATTATCTATGTCCTGTTTCAGTCAATTGTTATCATCCTGATCCTCAGTCCATTCTAATTATCTATGTCCTGTTTCAGTCACTTACTATCATCCTGACTCTCTGTCTATTCTAATTATCTATGTCCTGTTTCAGTCAATTACTAACATCCTGATCCTCTGTCTATTCTAATGATCTATGTCCTGTTTCAGTTAATTACTATCATCCTGATCCTCTGTCCATTCTAATTTCCTATTTCCTGCTTCTGTCACTTACTATCATCCTCATCCTCTGTCTATTCTAATTATCTATGTCCTGTTTCAGTCAATTGTTATCATCCTGATCCTCTGTCCATTCTAATTATCTATGTCCTGTTTCAGTCATTACTATCATCCTGACTCTCTGTCTATTCTAATTATCTATGTCCTGTTTCAGTCAATTACTATCATCCTGATCCTCTGTACATTCTAATTATCTAGGTCCTATTTCAGTCACTTACTATCATCCTGATCCTCTGTCCATTCTAATTATCTATGTCCTGCTTCTGTCACTTAATAGCATCCTGATCCTCAGTCCATTCTAAATATCTATGTCCTGTTTCAGTCAATTACTATCATCCTGATCCTCTGTCCATTCTAATTATCTATGTCCTGCTTCTGTCACTTAATAGCATCCTGATCCTCAGTCCATTTTAATTATCTATGTCCTGTTTCAGTCAATTACTATCATCCTGATCCTCTGTCCATTCTAATTATCTATGTCCTGTTTCAGTCAATTTTTATCATCCCGATCCTCTGACCATTCTAATTATCTATGTCCTGTTTCAGTCATTTTTTATCATCCTGATCCTCTGTCCATTCTAATTATCTATGTCCTGTTTCAGTCAATTACTATCATCCTGATCCTCTGTCCATTCTAATTATCTATGTCCTGTTTCAGTCAATTTTTATCATCCTGATCCTCTGTCCATTCTAATTATCTATGTCCTGTTTCAGTCAATTACTATCATCCTGAACCTCTGACCATTCAAATTATCTATGTCCTGCTTCTGTCAATTACTATCGTCCTGATCCTCTGTCCATTCTAATTATCTATGTCCTGTTTCAGTCAATTACTATCATCCTGATCCTCTGTCCATTCTAATTATCTATGTCCTGTTTCAGTCAATTTCTATCATCCTGATCCTCTGAACATTCTAATTATCTATTTCCTGTTTCAGTCAATTACTATCATCCTGATCCTCTGAACATTCTAATTATCTATGTCCTGTTTCAGTCAATTACTATCATCCTGATCCTCTGTCCATTCTAAATATCTATGTCCTGTTTCAGTCAATTACTATCATCCTGATCCTCTGTCCATTCTAATTTCCTATTTCCTGCTTCTGTCACTTACTATCATCCTCATCCTCTGTCTATTCTAATTATCTATGTCCTGTTTCAGTCAATTGTTATCATCCTGATCCTCTGTCCATTCTAATTATCTATGTCCTGTTTCAGTCACTTACTATCATCCTGACTCTCTGTCTATTCTAATTATCTATGTCCTGTTTCAGTCAATTACTATCATCCTGATCCTCTGTCTATTCTCATGATCTATGTCCTGTTTCAGTTAATTACTATCATCCTGATCCTCTGTCCATTCTAATTTTCTATGTCCTGTTTCAGTCAATTACTATCATCCTGATCCTCTGTCCATTCTAATTATCTATGTCCTGTTTCAGTCAATTACTATCATCCTGATCCTCTGAACATTCTAATTATCTATGTCCTGTTTCAGTCAATTACTATCATCCTGATCCTCTGTCCATTCTAATTATCTATGTCCTGTTTCAGTCAATTACTATCATCCTGATCCTCTGTCCATTCTAAATATCTATGTCCTGTTTGAGTCAATTACTATCATCCTGATCCTCTGTCCATTCTAATTATCTATGTCCTGTTTCAGTCAATTACTATCATCCTGATCCTCTGTCCATTCTAATTATCTATGTCCTGTTTCAGTCAATTGTTATCATCCTGATCCTCTGTCCATTCTAATTATCTATGTCCTGTTTCAGTCACTTACTATCATCCTGATCCTCTGTCTATTCTAATTATCTGTGTCCTGTTTCAGTCAATTACTATCATCCTGATCCTCTGTCTATTCTGATTATCTATGTCCTGTTTCAGTCAATTAATATCAACCTGATCCTCTGTCCATTCTAATTATCTGTGTCCTGTTTCAGTCAATTACTATCATCCTGATCCTCTCTCCATTCTAATCATCTATGTCCTGTTTCAGTCAATTACTATCATCCTGATCCTCTTTCCATTCTAATTATCTATATCCGGTTTCAGTCAATTGCTATCATCCTGATCCTCTGTCCATTCTAATTATCTATGTCCTGTTTCAGTCAATTACTATCATCCTGATCCTCTGTCCATTCTAATTATCTATGTCCTGTTTCAGTCACTTACTATCATCCTGATCCTCTGTCTATTCTAATTATCTATGTCCTGTTTCAGTCAATTACTATCATCCTGATCCTCTGTCCATTGTAATTATCTATGTCCTGTTTCAGTCACTTACTATCATCCTGATACTCTGACCATTCAAATTATCTATGTCCTGCTTCTGTCAATTACTATCATCCTGATCCTCTGACCATTCTAATTATCTATGTCCTGTTTCAGTCAATTGCTATCATCCTGTTCCTCTGTCCATTCTAATTATCTATGTCATCTTTCAGTCAATTACTATCATCCTGATCCTCTGTCCATTTTAATTATCTATGTCCTGTTTCAGTCAATTACTATCATCCTGATCCTCTGTCTATTCTGATTATCTTTGTCCTGTTTCAGTCACTTACTATCATCCTGATCCTCTGACCATTCAAATTATCTATGTCCTGCTTCTATCAATTACTATCATCCTGATCCTCTGACCATTCTAATTATCTGTGTCCTATTTCAGACAATTACTATCATCCTGATCCTCTGTCCTTTCTAATTATCTATGTCCTGATTCAGTCAATTACTATCATCCTGATACTCTGTCTATTCTGATTATGTATGTCCTGTTTCAGTCAAGTACTATCGACCTGATCCTCTGTCTATTCTAATTATCAATGTCCTGTTTCAGTCAATTACTGTCATCCTGATCCTCATTCCATTCTAATTATCTATGTCCTGTTTCAGTCAATTACTATCATCCTGATCCTCTGTACATTCTAATTATCTATGTCCTGTTTAAGTCACTTACTATCATCCTGATCCTCTGTCTATTCTAATTATCTATGTCCTGTTTCAGTCAATTACTATCATCCTGATCCTCTGATCTTTCTAAATTTCTCTGTCTTGTTTCAGTCAATTACTATCGTCCTGATCCTCTGTCCATTCTAATTATCTAGGTCCTGTTTCAGTCACTTACTATCATCCTGATCCTCCGTCCATTCTAATTATCTAGGTCCTGTTTCAGTCAATTACTATCATCCTGATCCTCTGTCCATTCTAATTATCTAGGTCCTGTTTCAGTCAATTACTATCATCCTGATCCTCTGTCCATACTAATTATCTATGTCCTGCTTCTGTCAATTACTATCATCCTGATCCTCTGTACATTCTAATTATCTATGTCCTGTTTCAGTCAATTACTATCGTCCTGATCCTCTGTCCATTCTAATTATCTATGTCCTGTTTCAGTCAATTACTATCATCCTGATCCTCTGTCCATTCTAATTATCTAGGTCCTGTTTCAGTCAATTACTATCATCCTGATCCTCTGTCCATACTAATTATCTATGTCCTGCTTCTGTCAATTACTATCATCCTGATCCTCTGTACATTCTAATTATCTATGTCCTGTTTCAGTCAATTACTATCGTCCTGATCCTCTGTACATTCTAATTATCTATGTCCTGTTTCTGTTAATTACTATCATCCTGATCCTCTGTCCATTCTAATTATCTATGTCCTGTTTCAGTCAATTACTATCATCCTGATCCTCTGAACATTCTAATTATCTATTTCCTGTTTCAGTCAATTACTATCATCCTGATCCTCTGAACATTCTAATTATCTATGTCCTGTTTCAGTCAATTACTATCATCCTGATCCTCTGTCCATTCTAAATATCTATGTCCTGTTTCAGTCAATTACTATCATCCTGATCCTCTGTCCATTCTAATTTCCTATTTCCTGCTTCTGTCACTTACTATCATCCTCATCCTCTGTCTATTCTAATTATCTATGTCCTGTTTCAGTCAATTGTTATCATCCTGATCCTCTGTCCATTCTAATTATCTATGTCCTGTTTCAGTCACTTACTATCATCCTGACTCTCTGTCTATTCTAATTATCTATGTCCTGTTTCAGTCAATTACTATCATCCTGATCCTCTGTCTATTCTCATGATCTATGTCCTGTTTCAGTTAATTACTATCATCCTGATCCTCTGTCCATTCTAATTTTCTATGTCCTGTTTCAGTCAATTACTATCATCCTGATCCTCTGTCCATTCTAATTATCTATGTCCTGTTTCAGTCAATTACTATCATCCTGATCCTCTGAACATTCTAATTATCTATGTCCTGTTTCAGTCAATTACTATCATCCTGATCCTCTGTCCATTCTAATTATCTATGTCCTGTTTCAGTCAATTACTATCATCCTGATCCTCTGTCCATTCTAAATATCTATGTCCTGTTTGAGTCAATTACTATCATCCTGATCCTCTGTCCATTCTAATTATCTATGTCCTGTTTCAGTCAATTACTATCATCCTGATCCTCTGTCCATTCTAATTTTCTATGTCCTGTTTCAGTCAATTGTTATCATCCTGATCCTCTGTCCATTCTAATTATCTATGTCCTGTTTCAGTCACTTACTATCATCCTGATCCTCTGTCTATTCTAATTATCTGTGTCCTGTTTCAGTCAATTACTATCATCCTGATCCTCTGTCTATTCTGATTATCTATGTCCTGTTTCAGTCAATTAATATCAACCTGATCCTCTGTCCATTCTAATTATCTGTGTCCTGTTTCAGTCAATTACTATCATCCTGATCCTCTCTCCATTCTAATCATCTATGTCCTGTTTCAGTCAATTACTATCATCCTGATCCTCTTTCCATTCTAATTATCTATATCCGGTTTCAGTCAATTACTATCATCCTGATCCTCTGTCTATTCTAATTATCTATGTCCTGTTTCAGTCAATTACTATCATCCTGATCCTCTGTCCATTCTAATTATCTATGTCCTGTTTCAGTCACTTACTGTCATCCTGATCCTCTGTCTATTCTAATTATCTATGTCCTGTTTCAGTCAATTACTATCATCCTGATCCTCTGTCCATTCTAATTATCTATGTCCTGTTTCAGTCACTTACTATCATCCTGATACTCTGACCATTCAAATTATCTATGTCCTGCTTCTGTCAATTACTATCATCCTGATCCTCTGACCATTCTAATTATCTATGTCCTGTTTCAGTCAATTGCTATCATCCTGTTCCTCTGTCCATTCTAATTATCTATGTCATCTTTCAGTCAATTACTATCATCCTGATCCTCTGTCCATTTTAATTATCTATGTCCTGTTTCAGTCAATTACTATCATCCTGATCCTCTGTCTATTCTGATTATCTTTGTCCTGTTTCAGTCACTTACTATCATCCTGATCCTCTGACCATTCAAATTATCTATGTCCTGCTTCTGTCAATTACTATCATCCTGATCCTCTGACCATTCTAATTATCTGTGTCCTATTTCAGACAATTACTATCATCCTGATCCTCTGTCCTTTCTAATTATCTATGTCCTGATTCAGTCAATTACTATCATCCTGATACTCTGTCTATTCTGATTATCTATGTCCTGTTTCAGTCAAGTACTATCGACCTGATCCTCTGTCTATTCTAATTATCAATGTCCTGTTTCAGTCAATTACTGTCATCCTGATCCTCTGTCCATTCTAATTATCTATGTCCTGTTTCAGTCAATTACTATCATCCTGATCCTCTGTACATTCTAATTATCTATGTCCTGTTTAAGTCACTTACTATCATCCTGATCCTCTGATCTTTCTAAATTTCTCTGTCTTGTTTCAGTCAATTACTATCGTCCTGATCCTCTGTCCATTCTAATTATCTAGGTCATGTTTCAGTCACTTACTATCATCCTGATCCTCTGTCCATTCTAATTATCTATTTCCTGTTTCAGTCACTTAATATCATCCTGATCCTCTGTCCATTCTAATTATCTATGTCCTGTTTCAGTCAATTACTATCATCCTGATCCTCTGTCCATTCTAATTATCTATGTCCTGTTTCAGTCAATTTTTATCATCCTGATCCTCTGACTATTCAAATTATCTGTGTCCTGTTTCAGTCATTTGCTATCATCCTGATCCTCTGTCCATTCTAATTATCTATGTCCTGTTTCAGTCAATTACTATCATCCTGATCCTCTGTCCATTCTAATTATCTATGTGCTGCTTCTGTCAATTACTATCATCCTGATCCTCTGTCCGTTCTAATTATCTATCTCCTGTTTCAGTCAATTTTTATCATCCTGATCCTCTGTCCATTCTAATTATCTATGTCCTGTTTCAGTCAATTACTATCATCCTGAACCTCTGACCATTCAAATTATCTATGTCCTGCTTCTGTCAATTACTATCATCCTGATCCTCTGTCTATTCTGATTATCTATGTCCTGTTTCAGTCAATTAATATCAACCTGATCCTCTGTCCATTCTAATTATCTGTGTCCTGTTTCAGTCAATTACTATCATCCTGATCCTCTCTCCATTCTAATCATCTATGTCCTGTTTCAGTCAATTACTATCATCCTGATCCTCTTTCCATTCTAATTATCTATATCCGGTTTCAGTCAATTACTATCATCCTGATCCTCTGTCCATTCTAATTATCTATGTCTTGTTTCAGTCAATTACTATCATCCTGATCCTCTGTCCATTCTAATTATCTATGTCCTGTTTCAGTCACTTACTATCATCCTGATCCTCTGTCTATTCTAATTATCTATGTCCTGTTTCAGTCAATTACTATCATCCTGATCCTCTGTCCATTCTAATTATCTATGTCCTGTTTCAGTCACTTACTATCATCCTGATACTCTGATCATTCAAATTATCTATGTCCTGCTTCTGTCAATTACTATCATCCTGATCCTCTGACCATTCTAATTATCTATGTCCTGTTTCAGTCAATTGCTATCATCCTGTTCCTCTGTCCATTCTAATTATCTATGTCATCTTTCAGTCAATTACTATCATCCTGATCCTCTGTCCATTTTAATTATCTATGTCCTGTTTCAGTCAATTACTATCATCCTGATCCTCTGTCTATTCTGATTATCTTTGTCCTGTTTCAGTCACTTACTATCATCCTGATCCTCTGACAATTCAAATTATCTATGTCCTGCTTCTGTCAATTACTATCATCCTGATCCTCTGACCATTCTAATTATCTGTGTCCTATTTCAGACAATTACTATCATCCTGATCCTCTGTCCTTTCTAATTATCTATGTCCTGTTTCAGTCAATTTTTATCATCCTGATCCTCTGACCATTCAAATTATCTGTGTCCTGTTTCAGTCATTTGCTATCATCCTGATCCTCTGTCCATTCTAATTATCTATGTCCTGTTTCAGTCAATTACTATCATCCTGATCCTCTGACCATTCTAATTATCTATGTGCTGCTTCTGTCAATTACTATCATCCTGATCCTCTGTCCGTTCTAATTATCTATCTCCTGTTTCAGTCAATTTTTATCATCCTGATCCTCTGTCCATTCTAATTATCTATGTCCTGTTTCAGTCAATTACTATCATCCTGAACCTCTGACCATTCAAATTATCTATGTCCTGCTTCTGTCAATTACTATCATCCTGATCCTCTGTCTATTCTGATTATCTATGTCCTGTTTCAGTCAATTAATATCAACCTGATCCTCTGTCCATTCTAATTATCTGTGTCCTGTTTCAGTCAATTAATATCATCCTGATCCTCTCTCCATTCTAATCATCTATGTCCTGTTTCAGTCAATTACTATCATCCTGATCCTCTTTCCATTCTAATTATCTATATCCGGTTTCAGTCAATTACTATCATCCTGATCCTCTGTCCATTCTAATTATCTATGTCCTGTTTCAGTCAATTACTATCATCCTGATCCTCTGTCCATTCTAATTATCTATGTCCTGTTTCAGTCACTTACTATCATCCTGATCCTCAGTCTATTCTAATTATCTATGTCCTGTTTCAGTCAATTACTATCATCCTGATCCTCTGTCCATTCTAATTATCTATGTCCTGTTTCTGTCACTTACTATCATCCTGATACTCTGATCATTCAAATTATCTATGTCCTGCTTCTGTCAATTACTATCATCCTGATCCTCTGACCATTCTAATTATCTATGTCCTGTTTCAGTCAATTGCTATCATCCTGTTCCTCTGTCCATTCTAATTATCTATGTCCTGTTTCAGTCAATTACTATCATCCTGATCCTCTGTCCATTCTAATTATCTATGTCCTGTTTCAGTCAACTACTATCATCCTGATCCTCTGTCCATTTTAATTATCTATGTCCTGTTTCAGTCAATTACTATCATCCTGATCCTCTGTCTATTCTGATTATCTTTGTCCTGTTTCAGTCACTTACTATCATCCTGATCCTCTGACCATTCAAATTATCTATGTCCTGCTTCTGTCAATTACTATCATCCTGATCCTCTGACCATTCTAATTATCTGTGCCCTATTTCAGACAATTACTATCATCCTGATCCTCTGTCCTTTCTAATTATCTATGTCCTGATTCAGTCAATTACTATGATCCTGATACTCTGTCTATTCTGATTATCTATGTCCTGTTTCAGTCAAGTACTATCGACCTGATCCTCTGTCTATTCTAATTATCAATGTCCTGTTTCAGTCAATTACTGTCATCCTGATCCTCTGTCCATTCTAATTATCTATGTCCTGTTTCAGTCAATTACTATCATCCTGATCCTCTGTCCATTCTAATTATCTATGTCCTGTTTCAGT
The DNA here is from genome assembly GCF_036365525.1 of Heterodontus francisci. Taxonomy (NCBI): domain Eukaryota; kingdom Metazoa; phylum Chordata; class Chondrichthyes; order Heterodontiformes; family Heterodontidae; genus Heterodontus; species Heterodontus francisci. The sequence continues at coordinate 1,986,288 of NW_027140744.1, forward strand.
CAATTACTATCATCCTGATCCTCTGTACATTCTAATTATCTATGTCCTGTTTAAGTCACTTACTATCATCCTGATCCTCTGATCTTTCTAAATTTCTCTGTCTTGTTTCAGACAATTACTATCGTCCTGATCCTCTGTCCATTCTAATTATCTATGTCCTGTTTCAGTCAATTTTTATCATCCTGATCATCTGACCATTCAAATTATCTGTGTCCTGTTTCAGTCATTTGCTATCATCCTGATCCTCTGTCCATTCTAATTATCGATGTCCTGTTTCTGTCAATTACTATCATCCTGATCCTCTGACCATTCTAATTATCTATGTGCTGCTTCTGTCAATTACTATCATCCTGATCCTCTGTCCGTTCTAATTATCTATCTCCTGTTTCAGTCAATTTTTATCATCCTGATCCTCTGTCCATTCTAATTATCTATGTCCTGTTTCAGTCAATTACTATCATCCTGATCCTCTGTACATTCTAATTATCTATGTCCTGTTTCAGTCAATTACCATCATTCTGAACCTCTGTCCATTCTAATTATCTATGTCCTGTTTCAGTCAATTATTATCATCCTGATCGTCTGTCCATTCTGATTATCTATGTCCTGTTTCAGTCAATTACTATCATCCTGATCCTCTGTCCATTCTAATTATCTATGTCCTGTTTCAGTCAATTACTATCATCCTGATCCTCTGACCATTCTAATTATCTATGTACTGTTTCAGTCAATTTCTATCATCCCGACTGTCTGACCATTCTAATTATCTATGTCCTGTTTCAGTCTGTTACTATCATCCTCATCCTCTGACCATTCTAATTATCTATGTCCTGCTTCAGTCAATTTTTATCATCCTGATCCTCTGTCCATTCTAATTATCTATGTCCTGTTTCAGTCAATTACTATCATCCTGATCCTCTGTCCATTCTAATTATCTATGTCCTGTTTCAGTTAATTACTATCATCCTGATCCTCTGTCCATTCTAATTATCTATGTCCTGTTTCAGTCAATTACTATCATCCTGATCCTCTGTCCATTTTAATTACCTATGTCCTGTTTCGGTCAATTACTATCATCCTGATCCTCTGTCCATTCTAATTATCTATGTCCTGTTTCAGTCAATTACTATCATCCTGATCCTCTGTCCATTTTAATTATCTCTGTCCTGTTTCAGTCAATTGCTATCATCCTGATCCTCTGTCTATTCTAATTATCTATGTCCTGTTTCAGTCAATTACTATCATCCTGATCCTCTGAACATTATAATTATCTATGTCCTGTTTCAGTCAATTACTGTCATCCTGATCCTCTGAGCATTATAATTATCTATGTCCTGTTTCGGTCAATTACTATCATCCTGATCCTCTGTCCATTTTAATTATCTATGTCCAGTTTCAGTCAATTACTATCATCCTGATCCTCTGAACATTATAATTATCTATGTCCTGTTTCAGTCAATTACTGTCATCCTGATCCTCTGTCCATTTTAATTATCTATGTCCTGTTTCAGTCAATTACTATCATCCTGATGCTCTGTCCATTCTAATTATCTATGTCCTGTTTCAGTCAATTACTATCATCCTGATACTCTGAACATTATAATTATCTATGTCCTGTTTCAGTCAATTACTATCATCCTGATCCTCTGTCCATTCCATTTATCTATGTCCTGTCTCAGTCAATTACTATCATCCTGATCCTCTTTCCATTCTAATTATCTATGTCCTGTTTCAGTCAATTACTATCATCCTGATCCTCTTTACATTCTAATTATCTATGTCCTGTTTCAGTCAATTACTATCATCCTGATCCACTGTCCAATCTAATTATCTATGTCCTGTTTCAGTCAATTACTATCATCCTGATCCTCCGTCCATTCTAATTATCTATGTCCTGTTTCAGTCAATTACTATGATCCTGATCCTCTGTCTATTCTAATTATCTATGTCCTGTTTCAGTCAATTACTATCATCCTGATCCTCTGTCCATTCTAATTATCTATGTCCTGTTTCAGTCAATTACTATCATCCTGATCCTCTGTCCATTCTAATTATCTATGTCCTGTTTCAGTCAACTAATATCATCCTGATCCTCTGAACATTCCAATTATCCATGTCCTGTTTCAGTCAATTACTATCATCCTGATCCTCTGTCCATTCTAATTATCTATGTCATGTTTCAGTCAATTACTATCATCCTGGTCCTCTGTCTATTCTAATTATCTATGTCCTGTTTCAGTCAATTACTATCATCCTGATCCTCCGTCCATTCTAATTATCTATGTCCTGTTTCAGTCAATTACTATCATCCTGATCCTCTGTCTATTCTAATTATCTATGTCCTGTTTCAGTCAATTACTGTCATCCTGATCCTCTGTCTATTCTAATTATCTATGTCCTGTTTCAGTAAATTACTATCATCCTGATCCTCTGTCCATTCCGAATATCTATGTCCTGTTTTAGTCAATTACTATCATCCTGATCCGCTGTCTATTCTAATTATATATTTCCTGTTTCAGTCAATTACGATCATCCTGATCCTCTGTCTATTCTAATTATCTATGTCCTGTTTCAGTCAATTACTATCATCCTGATCCTCTGTCCATTCTAATTTCCTATTTCCTGCTTCTGTCACTTACTATCATCCTCATCCTCTGTCTAATCTAATTATCTATGTCCTGTTTCAGTCAATTGTTATCATCCTGATCCTCTGTCCATTCTAATTATCTATGTCCTGTTTCAGTCATTACTATCATCCTGATCCTCTGTACATTCTAATTATCTAGGTCCTGTTTCAGTCACTTACTATCATCCTGATCCTCTGTCCATTCTAATTATCTATGTCCTGCTTCTGTCACTTAATATCATCCTGATCCTCAGTCCATTCTAATTATCTATGTCCTGTTTCAGTCAATTACTGTCATCCTGATCCTCTGTCTATTCTAATTATCTATGTCCTGTTTCAGTCAATTACTATCATCCTGATCCTCTGTCCATTCCGATTATCTATGTCCTGTTTTAGTCAATTACTATCATCCTGATCCTCTGTCTATTCTAATTATATATTTCCTGTTTCAGTCAATTACGATCATCCTGATCCTCTGTCTATTCTAATTATCTATGTCCTGTTTCAGTCAATTACTATCATCCTGATCCTCTGTCCATTCTAATTTCCTATTTCCTGCTTCTGTCACTTACTATCATCCTCATCCTCTGTCTAATCTAATTATCTATGTCCTGTTTCAGTCAATTGTTATCATCCTGATCCTCTGTCCATTCTAATTATCTATGTCCTGTTTCAGTCATTACTATCATCCTGACTCTCTGTCTATTCTAATTATCTATGTCCTGTTTCAGTCAATTACTATCATCCTGATCCTCTGTACATTCTAATTATCTATGTCCTGTTTCAGTCATTAATATCATCCTGATCCTCTGTCCATTCTAATTATCTATGTCCTGCTTCTGTCACTTAATGTCATCCTGATCCTCAGTCCATTCTAATTATCTATGTCCTGTTTCAGTCAATTAATATCATCCTGATCCTCTGTCCATTCTAATTATCTATGTCCTGTTTCAGTCAATTTTTATCATCCTGATCCTCTGTCCATTCTAATTATCTATGTCCTGTTTCAGTCAATTACTATCATCCTGATCCTCTGTCCATTCTAATTATCTATGTCCTGTTTCAGTCAATTTTTATCATCCTGATCCTCTGTCCATTATAATTATCTATGTCCTGTTTCAGTCAATTACTATCATCCTGAACCTCTGACCATTCAAATTATCTATGTCCTGCTTCTGTCAATTACTATCATCCTGATCCTCTGTACATTCTAATTATCTATGTCCTGTTTCAGTCAATTACTATCGTCCTGATCCTCTGTCCATTCTAATTATCTATGCCCTGTTTCAGTCAATTACTATCATCCTGATCCTCTGTCCATTCTAATTATCTATGTCCTGTTTCAGTCAATTACTATCATCCTGATCCTCTGAACATTCTAATTATCTATTTCCTGTTTCAGTCAATTACTATCATCCTGATCCTCTGAACATTCTAATTATCTATGTCCTGTTTCAGTCAATTAATATCATCCTGATCCTCTGTCCATTCTAAATATCTATGTCCTGTTTCAGTCAATTACTATCATCCTGATCCTCTGTCCATTCTAATTTCCTATTTCCTGCTTCTGTCACTTACTATCATCCTCATCCTCTGTCTATTCTAATTATCTATGTCCTGTTTCAGTCAATTGTTATCATCCTGATCCTCTGTCCATTCTAATTATCTATGTCCTGTTTCAGTCATTACTATCATCCTGACTCTCTGTCTATTCTAATTATCTATGTCCTGTTTCAGTCAATTACTATCATCCTGATCCTCTGTACATTCTAATTATCTATGTCCAGTTTCAGTCACTTACTATCATCCTGATCCTCTGTCCATTCTAATTATCTATGTCCTGCTTCTGTCACTAAATGTCATCCTGATCCTCAGTCCATTCTAATTATCTATGTCCTGTTTCAGTCAATTAATATCATCCTGATCCTCTGTCCATTCTAATTATCTATGTCCTGTTTCAGTCAATTTTTATCATCCTGATCCTCTGTCCATTCTAATTATCTATGTCCTGTTTCAGTCAATTACTATCATCCTGATCCTCTGTCCATTCTAATTATCTATGTCCTGTTTCAGTCAATTTTTATCATCCTGATCCTCTGTCCATTATAATTATCTATGTCCTGTTTCAGTCAATTACTATCATCCTGAACCTCTGACCATTCAAATTATCTATGTCCTGCTTCTGTCAATTACTATCATCCTGATCCTCTGTACATTCTAATTATCTATGTCCTGTTTCAGTCAATTACTATCGTCCTGATCCTCTGTCCATTCTAATGATCTATGTCCTGTTTCAGTCAATTACTATCATCCTGATCCTCTGTCCATTCTAATTATCTATGTCCTGTTTCAGTCAATTACTATCATCCTGATCCTCTGAACATTCTAATTATCTATTTCCTGTTTCAGTCAATTACTAGCATCCTGATCCTCTGAACATTCTAATTATCTATGTCCTGTTTCAGTCAATTACTATCATCCTGATCCTCTGTCCATTCTAAATATCTATGTCCTGTTTCAGTCAATTACTATCATCCTGATCCTCTGTCCATTCTAATTTCCTATTTCCTGCTTCTGTCACTTACTATCATCCTCATCCTCTGCCTATTCTAATTATCTATGTCCTGTTTCAGTCAATTGTTATCATCCTGATCCTCTGTCCATTCTAATTATCTATGTCCTGTTTCAGTCACTTACTATCATCCTGACTCTCTGTCTATTCTAATTATCTATGTCCTGTTTCAGTCAATTACTATCATCCTGATCCTCTGTCTATTCTCATGATCTATGTCCTGTTTCAGTTAATTACTATCATCCTGATCCTCTGTCCATTCTAATTTTCTATGTCCTGTTTCAGTCAATTACTATCATCCTGATCCTCTGTCCATTCTAATTATCTATGTCCTGTTTCACTCAATTACTATCATCCTGATCCTCTGAACATTCTAATTATCTATGTCCTGTTTCAGTCAATTACTATCATCCTGATCCTCTGTCCATTCTAATTATCTATGTCCTGTTTCAGTCAATTACTATCATCCTGATCCTCTGTCCATTCTAAATATCTATGTCCTGTTTGAGTCAATTACTATCATCCTGATCCTCTGTCCATTCTAATTATCTATGTCCTGTTTCAGTCAATTACTATCATCCTGATCCTCTGTCCATTCTAATTATCTATGTCCTGTTTCAGTCAATCGTTATCATCCTGATCCTCTGTCCATTCTAATTATCTATGTCCTGTTTCAGTCACTTACTATCATCCTGATCCTCTGTCTATTCTAATTATCTGTGTCCTGTTTCAGTCAATTACTATCATCCTGATCCTCTGTCTATTCTAATTATCTATGTCCTGTTTCAGTCAATTAATATCAACCTGATCCTCTGTCCATTCTAATTATCTGTGTCCTGTTTCAGTCAATTACTATCATCCTGATCCTCTCTCCATTCTAATCATCTATGTCCTGTTTCAGTCAATTACTATCATCCTGATCCTCTGTCCATTCTAATTATCTATGTCCTGTTTCAGTCACTTACTATCATCCTGATCCTCTGTCTATTCTAATTATCTATGTCCTGTTTCAGTCAATTACTATCATCCTGGTCCTCTGTCCATTCTAATTATCTATGTCCTGTTTCAGTCACTTACAATCATCCTGATCCTCTGACCATTCAAATTATCTATGTCCTGCTTCTGTCAATTACTATCATCCTGATCCTCTGACCATTCTAATTATCTATGTCCTGTTTCAGTCAATTGCTATCATCCTGTTCCTCTGTCCATTCTAATTATCTATTTCATCTTTCAGTCAATTACTATCATCCTGATCCTCTGTCCATTTTAATTATCTATGTCCTGTTTCAGTCAATTACTATCATCCTGATCCTCTGTCTATTCTGATTATCTTTGTCCTGTTTCAGTCACTTACTATCATCCTGATCCTCTGACCATTCAAATTATCTATGTCCTGCTTCTGTCAATTACTATCATCCTGATCCTCTGACCATTCTAATTATCTGTGTCCTATTTCAGACAATTACTATCATCCTGATCCTCTGTCCTTTCTAATTATCTATGTCCTGATTCAGTCAATTACTACCATCCTGATACTCTGTCTATTCTGATTATCTATGTCCTGTTTCAGTCAAGTACTATCGACCTGATCATCTGTCTATTCTAATTATCAATGTCCTGTTTCAGTCAATTACTGTCATCCTGATCCTCTGTCCATTCTAATTATCTATGTCCTGTTTCAGTCAATTACTATCATCCTGATCCTCTGTCCATTCTAATTATCTATGTCCTGTTTCAGTCAATTACTATCATCCTGATCCTCTGTACATTCTAATTATCTATGTCCTGTTTAAGTCACTGACTATCATCCTGATCCTCTGATCTTTCTAAATTTCTCTGTCTTGTTTCAGTCAATTACTATCGTCCTGATCCTCTGTCCATTCTAATTATCTAGGTCCTGTTTCAGTCACTTACTATCATCCTGATCCTCTGTCCATTCTAATTATCTATTTCCTGTTTCAGTCACATAATATCATCCTGATCCTCTGTCCATTCTAATTATCTATGTCCTGTTTCAGTCAATTACTATCATCCTGATTCTCTGTCCATTCTAATTATCTATGCCCTGTTTCAGTCAATTTTTATCATCCTGATCCTCTGACCATTCAAATTATCTGTGTCCTGTTTCAGTCATTTGCTATCATCCTGATCCTCTGTCCATTCCAATTATCTATGTCCTGTTTCAGTCAATTACTATCATCCTGATCCTCTGACCATTCTAATTATCTATGTGCTGCTTCTGTCAATTACTATCATCCTGATCCTCTGTCCGTTCTAATTATCTATCTCCTGTTTCAGTCAATTTTTATCATCCTGATCCTCTGTCCATTCTAATTATCTATGTCCTGTTTCAGTCAATTACTATCATCCTGAACCTCTGACCATTCAAATTATCTATGTCCTGCTTCTGTCAATTATTATCATCCTGATCCTCTGTCTACCCTAATTATCTATGTCCTCTTTCAGTCAATTACTATCATCCTGATCATCTGTCCATTCTGATTATCTATGTCCTGTTTCGGTCAATTACTATCATCCTGATCCTCTGACCATTCTAATTATCTATGTCCTGTTTCAGTCAATTACTATCATCCTGATCCTCTGACCATTCTAATTATCTATGTCCTGTTTCAGTCAATTTCTATCATCCCGACTGTCTGACCATTCTAATTATCTATGTCCTGTTTCAGTCTGTTACTATCATCCTCATCCTCTGACCATTCTAATTATCTATGTCCTGCTTCTGTCAATTTTTATCATCCTGATCCTCTGTCCATTCTAATTATCTATGTCCTGTTTCAGTCAATTACTATCATCCTGATCCTCTGTCCATTCTAATTATCTATGTCCTGTTTCAGTCAATTACTATCATCCTGATCCTCTGTCCATTCTAATTATCTATGTCCTGTTTCAGTCAATAACTATCATCCTGATCCTCTGTCCATTTTAATTACCTATGTCCTGTTTCGGTCAATTACTATCATCCTGATCCTCTGTCCATTCTAATTATCTATGTCCTGTTTCAGTCAATTACTATCATCCTGATCCTCTGTCCATTTTAATTATCTCTGTCCTGTTTCAGTCAATTGCTATCATCCTGATCCTCTGTCTATTCTAATTATCTATGTCCTGTTTCAGTCAATTACTATCATCCTGATCCTCTGAACATTATAATTATCTATGTCCTGTTTCAGTCAATTACTGTCATCCTGATCCTCTGAACATTATAATTATCTCTGCCCTGTTTCAGTCAATTACTATCATCCTGATCCTCTGTCCATTTTAATTATCTATGTCCTGTTTCAGTCAATTACTATCATCCTGATCCTCTGAACATTATAATTATCTATGTCCTGTTTCAGTCAATTACTGTCATCCTGATCCTCTGTCCATTTTAATTATCCATGTCCTGTTTCAGTCAATTACTATCATCCTGATGCTCTGTCCATTTTAATTATCTATGTCCTGTTTCAGTCAATTACTATCATCCTGATCCTCTGAACATTATAATTATCTATGTCCTGTTTCAGTCAATTACTATCATCCTGATCCTCTGTCCATTCCATTTATCTATGTCCTGTCTCAGTCAATTACTACCATCCTGATCCTCTTTCCATTCTAATTATCTATGTCCTGTTTCAGTCAATTACTATCATCCTGATCCTCTTTCCATTCTAATTATCTATGTCCTGTTTCAGTCAATTACTATCATCCTGATCCACTGTCCAATCTAATTATCTATGTCCTGTTTCAGTCAATTACTATCATCCTGATCCTCCGTCCATTCTAATTATCTATGTCCTGTTTCAGTCAATTACTATGATCCTGATCCTCTGTCTATTCTAATTATCTATGTCCTGTTTCAGTCAATTACTACCATCCTGATACTCTGTCTATTCTGATTATCTATGTCCTGTTTCAGTCAAGTACTATCGACCTGATCCTCTGTCTATTCTAATTATCAATGTCCTGTTTCAGTCAATTACTGTCATCCTGATCCTCTGTCCATTCTAATTATTTATGTCCTGTTTCAGTCAATTACTATCATCCTGATCCTCTGACCATTCTAATTATCTATGTCCTGTTTCAGTCAATTTCTATCATCCCGACTGTCTGACCATTCTAATTATCTATGTCCTGTTTCAGTCTGTTACTATCATCCTCATCCTCTGACCATTCTAATTATCTATGTCCTGCTTCTGTCAATTTTTATCATCCTGATCCTCTGTCCATTCTAATTATCTATGTCCTGTTTCAGTCAATTACTATCATCCTGATCCTCTGTCCATTCTAATTATCTATGTCCTGTTTCAGTCAATTACTATCATCCTGATCCTCTGTCCATTCTAATTATCTATGTCCTGTTTCAGTCAATAACTATCATCCTGATCCTCTGTCCATTTTAATTACCTATGTCCTGTTTCGGTCAATTACTATCATCCTGATCCTCTGTCCATTCTAATTATCTATGTCCTGTTTCAGTCAATTACTATCATCCTGATCCTCTGTCCATTTTAATTATCTCTGTCCTGTTTCAGTCAATTGCTATCATCCTGATCCTCTGTCTATTCTAATTATCTATGTCCTGTTTCAGTCAATTACTATCATCCTGATCCTCTGAACATTATAATTATCTATGTCCTGTTTCAGTCAATTACTGTCATCCTGATCCTCTGAACATTATAATTATCTCTGCCCTGTTTCAGTCAATTACTATCATCCTGATCCTCTGTCCATTTTAATTATCTATGTCCTGTTTCAGTCAATTACTATCATCCTGATCCTATGAACATTATAATTATCTATGTCCTGTTTCAGTCAATTACTGTCATCCTGATCCTCTGTCCATTTTAATTATCCATGTCCTGTTTCAGTCAATTACTATCATCCTGATGCTCTGTCCATTTTAATTATCTATGTCCTGTTTCAGTCAATTACTATCATCCTGATCCTCTGAACATTATAATTATCTATGTCCTGTTTCAGTCAATTACTAACATCCTGATCCTCTGTCCATTCCATTTATCTATGTCCTGTCTCAGTCAATTACTATCATCCTGATCCTCTTTCCATTCTAATTATCTATGTCCTGTTTCAGTCAATTACTATCATCCTGATCCTCTTTCCATTCTAATTATCTATGTCCTGTTTCAGTCAATTACTATCATCCTGATCCACTGTCCAATCTAATTATCTATGTCCTGTTTCAGTCAATTACTATCATCCTGATCCTCCGTCCATTCTAATTATCTATGTCCTGTTTCAGTCAATTACTATGATCCTGATCCTCTGTCTATTCTAATTATCTATGTCCTGTTTCAGTCAATTACTATCATCCTGATCCTCTGTCCATTCTAATTATCTATGTCCTGTTTCAGTCAATTACTATCATCCTGATCCTCTGTCCATTCTAATTATCTATGTCCTGTTTCAGTCAATTACTATCATCCTGATCCTCTGAACATTCTAATTATCCATGTCCTTTTTCAGTCAATTACTATCATCCTGATCCTCTGTCCATTCTAATTATCTATGTCATGTTTCAGTCAATTACTATCATCCTAGTCCTCTGTCTATTCTAATTATCTATGTCCTGTTTCAGTCAATTACTATCATCCTGGTCCTCCGTCCATTCTAATTATCTATGTCCTGTTTCAGTCAATTACTATCATCCTGATCCTCTGTCTATTCTAATTATCTATGTCCTGTTTCAGTCAATTACTGTCATCCTGATCCTCTGTCTATTCTAATTATCTATGTCCTGTTTCAGTCAATTACTATCATCCTGATCCTCTGTCCATTCCGATTATCTATGTCCTGTTTTAGTCAATTACTATCATCCTGATCCTCTGTCTATTCTAATTATATATTTCCTGTTTCAGTCAATTACGATCATCCTGATCCTCTGTCTATTCTAATTATCTATGTCCTGTTTCAGTCAATTACTATAATCCTGATCCTCTGTCCATTTTAATTATCTATGTCCTGTTTCAGTCAATTACTATCATCCTGATCCTCTGTCCATTTTAATTATCTATGTCCTGTTTCAGTCAATTACTATCATCCTGATCCTCTGAACATTATAATTATCTATGTCCTGTTTCAGTCAATTACCGTCATCCTGATCCTCTGTCCATTTTAATTATCTATGTCCTGTTTCAGTCAATTACTATCATCCTGATGCTGTGTCCATTCTAATTATCTATGTCCTGTTTCAGTCAATTACTATCATCCTGATCCTCTGACCATTCTAATTATCTATGTCCTGTTTCAGTCAATTTCTATCATCCCGACTGTCTGACCATTCTAATTATCTATGTCCTGTTTCAGTCTGTTACTATCATCCTCATCCTCTGACCATTCTAATTATCTATGTCCTGCTTCTGTCAATTTTTATCATCCTGATCCTCTGTCCATTCTAATTATCTATGTCCTGTTTCAGTCAATTACTATCATCCTGATCCTCTGTCCATTCTAATTATCTATGTCCTGTTTCAGTCAATTACTATCATCCTGATCCTCTGTCCATTCTAATTATCTATGTCCTGTTTCAGTCAATTACTATCATCCTGATCCTCTGTCCATTTTAATTACCTATGTCCTGTTTCGGTCAATTACTATCATCCTGATCCTCTGTCCATTCTAATTATCTATGTCCTGTTTCAGTCAATTACTATCATCCTGATCCTCTGTCCATTTTAATTATCTCTGTCCTGTTTCAGTCAATTGCTATCATCCTGATCCTCTGTCTATTCTAATTATCTATGTCCTGTTTCAGTCAATTACTATCATCCTGATCCTCTGAACATTATAATTATCTATGTCCTGTTTCAGTCAATTACTGTCATCCTGATCCTCTGAACATTATAATTATCTCTGCCCTGTTTCAGTCAATTACTATCATCCTGATCCTCTGTCCATTTTAATTATCTATGTCCTGTTTCAGTCAATTACTATCATCCTGATCCTCTGAACATTATAATTATCTATGTCCTGTTTCAGTCAATTACTGTCATCCTGATCCTCTGTCCATTTTAATTATCCATGTCCTGTTTCAGTCAATTACTATCATCCTGATGCTCTGTCCATTTTAATTATCTATGTCCTGTTTCAGTCAATTACTATCATCCTGATCCTCTGAACATTATAATTATCTATGTCCTGTTTCAGTCAATTACTATCATCCTGATCCTCTGTCCATTCCATTTATCTATGTCCTGTCTCAGTCAATTACTATCATCCTGATCCTCTTTCCATTCTAATTATCTATGTCCTGTTTCAGTCAATTACGATCATCCTGAACCTCTTTCCATTCTAATTATCTATGTCCTGTTTCAGTCAATTACTATCATCCTGATCCACTGTCCAATCTAATTATCTATGTCCTGTTTCAGTCAATTACTATCATCCTGATCCTCCGTCCATTCTAATTATCTATGTCCTGTTTCAGTCAATTACTATGATCCTGATCCTCTGTCTATTCTAATTATCTATGTCCTGTTTCAGTCAATTACTATCATCCTGATCCTCTGTCCATTCTAATTATCTATGTCCTGTTTCAGTCAATTACTATCATCCTGATCCTCTGTCCATTCTAATTATCTATGTCCTGTTTCAGTCAATTACTATCATCCTGATCCTCTGAACATTCTAATTATCCATGTCCTTTTTCAGTCAATTACTATCATCCTGATCCTCTGTCCATTCTAATTATCTATGTCATGTTTCAGTCAATTACTATCATCCTGGTCCTCTGTCTATTCTAATTATCTATGTCCTGTTTCAGTCAATTACTATCATCCTGGTCCTCCGTCCATTCTAATTATCTATGTCCTGTTTCAGTCAATTACTATCATCCTGATCCTCTGTCTATTCTAATTATCTATGTCCTGTTTCAGTCAATTACTGTCATCCTGATCCTCTGTCTATTCTAATTATCTATGTCCTGTTTCAGTCAATTACTATCATCCTGATCCTCTGTCCATTCCGATTATCTATGTCCTGTTTTAGTCAATTACTATCATCCTGATCCTCTGTCTATTCTAATTATATATTTCCTGTTTCAGTCAATTACGATCATCCTGATCCTCTGTCTATTCTAATTATCTATGTCCTGTTTCAGTCAATTACTATAATCCTGATCCTCTGTCCATTTTAATTATCTATGTCCTGTTTCAGTCAATTACTATCATCCTGATCCTCTGTCCATTTTAATTATCTATGTCCTGTTTCAGTCAATTACTATCATCCTGATCCTCTGAACATTATAATTATCTATGTCCTGTTTCAGTCAATTACTGTCATCCTGATCCTCTGTCCATTTTAATTATCTATGTCCTGTTTCAGTCAATTACTATCATCCTGATGCTGTGTCCATTCTAATTATCTATGTCCTGTTTCAGTCAATTACTATCATCCTGATCCTCTGAACATTATAATTATCTATTTCCTGTTTCCGTCAATTACTGTCATCCTGATCCTCTGAACATTATAATTAACAATGTCCTGTTTCAGTCAATTACTATCATCCTGATCCTCTGTCCATTTTAATTATCTATGTCCTGTTTCAGTCAATTACTATCATCCTGATCCTCTGAACATTTTAATTATCTATGTCCTGTTTCAGTCAATTACTGTCATCCTGATCCTCTGTCCATTTTAATTATCTATGTCCTGTTTCAGTCAATTACTATCATCCTGATGCTCTGTCCATTTTAATTATCTATGTGCTGTTTCAGTCAATTACTATCATCCTGATCCTCTGAACATTATAATTATCTATGTCCTGTTTCAGTCAATTACTATCATCCTGATCCTCTCTCCATTCCATTTATCTATGGCCTGTCTCAGTCAATTATTATCATCCTGATCCTCTTTCCATTCTAATTATCTATGTCCTGTTTCAGTCAATTACTATCATCCTGATCCTCTTTCCATTCTAGTTATCTATGTCCTGTTTCAGTCAATTACTATCATCCTGATCCACTGTCCAATCTAATTATCTATGTCCTGTTTCAGTCAATTACTATCATCCTGATCCTCCGTCCATTCTAATTATCTATGTCCTGTTTCAGTCAATTACTATGATCCTGATCCTCTGTCTATTCTAATTTTCTATGTCCTGTTTCAGTCAATTACTATCATCCTGATCCTCTGTCCATTCTAATTATCTATGATCTGTTTCAGTCAATTACTATCATCCTGATCCTCTGTCCATTCTAATTATCTATGTCCTGTTTCAGTCAATTACTATCATCCTGATCCTCTGAACATTCTAATTATCCATGTCCTGTTTCAGTCAATTACTATCATCCTGATCCTCTGTCCATTCTAATTATCTATGTCCTGTTTCAGTCAATTACTATCATCCTGGTCCTCTGTCTATTCTAATTATCTATGTCCTGTTTCAGTCAATTACTATCATCCTGATCCTCCGTCCATTCTAATTATCTATGTCCTGTTTCAGTCAATTACTATCATCCTGATCCTCTGTCTATTCTAATTATCTATGTCCTGTTTCAGTCAATTACTGTCATCCTGATCCTCTGTCTATTCTAATTATCTATGTCCTGTTTCAGTCAATTACTATCATCCTGATCCTCTGTCCATTCCGATTATCTATGTCCTGTTTTAGTCAATTACTATCATCCTGATCCTCTGTCTATTCTAATTATATATTTCCTGTTTCAGTCAATTACGATCATCCTGATCCTCTGTCTATTCTAATTATCTATGTCCTGTTTCAGTCAATTACTATCATCCTGATCCTCTGTCCATTTTAATTATCTATGTCCTGTTTCAGTCAATTACTATCATCCTGATCATCTGTCCATTTTAATTATCTATGTCCTCTTTCAGTCAATTACTATCATCCTGATCCTCTGAACATTATAATTATCTATGTCCTGTTTCAGTCAATTACTGTCATCCTGATCCTCTGTCCATTTTAATTATCTATGTCCTGTTTCAGTCAATTACTATCATCCTGATGCTGTGTCCATTCTAATTATCTATGTCCTGTTTCAGTCAATTACTATCATTCTGATCCTCTGAACATTATAATTATCTATGTCCTGTTTCAGTCAATTACTATCATCCTGATCCTCTTTCCATTCTAATTATCTATGTCCTGTTTCAGTCAATTACTATCATCCTGATCCTCTTTCCATTCTAATTATCTATGTCCTGTTTCAGTCAATTACTATCATCCTGATCCTCTGTCCATTCTAATTATCTATGTCCTGTTTCAGTCAATTACTATCATCCTGATCCTCTGTCTATTCTAATTATCTATGTCCTGTTTCAGTCAATTACTATCATCCTGATCCTCTGTCCATTCCGATTATCTATGTCCTGTTCAGTCAATTACTATCATCCTGATCCTCTGTCTATTCTAATTATATATTTCCTGTTTCAGTCAATTACGATCATCCTGATCCTCTTTCCATTCTAATTATCTATGTCCTGTTTCAGTCAATTACTATCATCCTGATCCTCTGTCCATTCCGATTATCTATGTCCTGTTTCAGTCAATTACTATCATCCTGATCCTCTGTCTATTCTAATTATCTATGTCCTGTTTCAGTCAATTGCTATCATCCTGATCCTCTGTCCATTCCGATTATCTATGTCCTGTTTCAGTCAATTACTATCATCCTGATCCTCTGTCCATTCTAATTATCTATGTCCTGTTTCAGTCAATTACTATCATCCTCATCCTCTGTCCATTCTAATTATCTATGTCCTGTTTCAGTCAATTACTATCATCCTGATCCTCTGTCCATTCTAATTATCTATGTCCTGTTTCAGTGAATTACTATCATCCTGATCCTCTGTCCATGCTGATTATCTATGTCCTGTTTCAGTCAATTACTATCATCCTGATCCTCTGTCCATTCTGATTATCTATGTCCTGTTTCAGCCAATTACTATCATTCTGATCCTCTGTCCATTCTGTTTATCTATGTCCTGTTTCAGTCAATTACTATCATCCTGATCGTCTGTCCATTCTGATTATCTATGTCCTGTTTCAGTCAATTACTATCATCCTGATCCTCTGTCCATTCTAATTATCTCTGTCCTGTTTCAGTCAATTACTATTATCCTGATCCTCTGTCCATTCTAATTATCTATGTCCTGTTTCAGTCAATTACTATCATCCTGATCCTTTGCCCATTCTGATTATCTATGTCCTGTTTCAGTCAATTACTATCATCCTGATCCTCTGCCCATTCTGATTATCTATGTCCTGTTTCAGTCAATTACTATCATCCTGATCCTCTGCCCATTCTGATTATCTATGTCCTGTTTCAGTCAATTACTATCATCCTGATCCTCTGACCTTTCTAACCTATCCATGTCCTGGATCAGTCAATTACTATGATCCTGGCTGTCTGTCCTTTCTTCTGTGTCTATTCTGCTAACCTATCGATGTCCTGTTTCAGTCAAATACAATAATCTGTGATGCCGGGGACTTCAGGAAGAGACCGAGATGGATGATCAACTCGGCACTTCTGGCTGAAGATTGTTGCAACCTCTTCAGCCTTTTTTTTTGCACTGATGTGCTGGGCTCCCCCATTATTGAGAAAGGGGATATTTGTGGAGCTATCTCCTCCAGTTAGTTGTTTAATTGTCCATCACCATTCTCGACTGGTTGTGGCAAGATTGCAGAGCTTAGATCTGATCCGTTGGTTATGGAATCGCTAATCTCTGTCTATCACATGCTGCTTATGCAGTTTGTCACGTAGATACTCTTGTGTTGTGGCTTCACCTGGTTGACACCTCAATTTGAGGTATGCCTTGTGCTGCTCCTGGCATGCCCTCCTACACTCTTCATTGAATCCCATGTGCTTTAATTTTGCACGCTTATTTCTTACGTGGGATCTTATCAAAATCCTTCTGAAAGTCCCAATACATCACATCCACTCGTTCTCTCATATCTATTCTATGAGTTACATCCTCAAAAAATCCCAGTGGATTTGCCAAGCATGATTTCCCTTTCTTAAATCCATGTTGACTGTGTCCGATCCTGTCATTGTTTTGCGTGTGCTCTGTTATTGCATCTTTTGTAATGTACTCTAGCATTTTCCCCACTACTTATGTCAGGCTTACCGGTCAATAATTCCCTGTTGTGTCTCTACCTCCGTTTTTAAAAAGTGGTGTTACATTAGCTAACCTGCAATCCATTGGAACTCTTCCAGAGTCTATAGAAATTTGAAGACTGATCAGCAATGCATCTACTATTTCTAGAGTCACTTCCTTAAGTACTTTGGGATGTAGATTATCAGGCCCTGGGGATTTATCAGCCTTCAATACCATCAATTTACCCAACACCATTTCCCTACTAATACTGATTTCATACAGTCCCTCCTTCTTACTAGACCCTATGTTCCCCAACATTACTGGGAGGTAATTTGTGTTCTCCTTTGTGAAGACAGAACCAAAGTATGTATTTAATTGGTCTGCCATTTCTTTGTTCCCCATTACTTCCAAACAGAATTCGATGAAGTGTCACTTAACAGGAAAAGATAAAGCCCATGGAATAAAAGGGACAAAGTTGTCTGCATGACCAGAAGCAGAGAGAGGGGGTGAAAGGTTGTTTTTAGACTGGAGGAAGTTTCCCCAGGGGTCGTTACTGGGTCTGCTACTTTTCATGATATATATTAAACACTTGGACTTGAGTGTAAATGGAACAATTTCAAAATTTACACTTGGCACAAAATTTGGAAGTGTACTGCGCAATGAGGATGATCGTAACAGACTTCAAGTGGATGTAGACAGGTTGGTGGAATGGACGGACACGTGGCAGATAAACTTTAACAGAAGCGCAAATTGATACATTTTCATTGGACGGAGTGGAGAGGCAATGGAAAATAATGGGTGTCATTTTAATGGGGGTGCAGCAACAGAGTGGATGCATGTGAATATTTCAATGGCAGGACATATAGATGAGCTTGTTAAAAATGACATGCTGTGTGACTGTTACAAAGACAAACTATCCCTCCTTGTCCTTCACAAACTTACTGTAGTCTGTGACAATGTTCATAACAGCATCTTCCTCCCACACCTCTCCACTGTCGTCCAGCTGGAAGGAAATGCTGTTACCTTTTTATTATTTCATGGGATGTGGGCATCGCTGGCTAAACCAACATTCATTGCCCATCACTAATTGCCTTTGAAAAGGTGGTGTTCAGCTGCCTCCTTGATCCGCTGCAGTCCGTCTGGTGCTGGTACACCCACAGTACTATTTAGGAAGGGGGTTCCAGGATTTCGACCCAGTGACAGTAAAGGAACAGCGAAATAGTTCCATTTCAGGATGGTAACTGACTTGGAGGGGAACTTGCAGGTGGTGGTGTTCCCATGCATCGCTGCCATTGTCCTTCTAAGTTGTCGAGGTCGTGGGTTTGGAAGGTGCTGTCTAAGAAGCCTTGGTGCATTGCTGCAGTGCATCTGGTAGATGGTACACACTGCTGCCCCTGTGCTGATGGTGAGGTAGTGCATGGCACCCCAATCACAACAATCAAGCGGGCTGCTTTGTCCTGGATGGTGTTGACCTCCTGGAGTGTTGTTGGTGCTGCACTCATCCAGGCAAGTGGACAGTATTTCATAACACTCCTGACTTGTGCCTTGTAAATGGTGTACAGGCTTTGGGGAGTCAGGAGGTGGGTTACTCTCTGCAGCATTCCTAGCCTTTGACCTGCTCTTGTAGCTGCAATTCAGCTTCTGTTCAATGGTAACCCCTAGGATGTTGATAGTGGGAGATTCAGCGATGGTAATGCCGTTGAATGTCAAGGGGAGATGGTTAGATTCTCTCTTATTGGAAATAATTGTGTCCTGGCACTTGTGTGCCATGAATGTTACTTTCCACTTATCAGCTCAAGCCTGAATGTTGTCCAGGTCTTGCTGCATATGTCTGTCTTCAGTATCTGAGCAGTTGTGAATAGTGATCATCATTGTACAGTCATCAGTGAACTTTCCCACTTCTGACCTTATGATTGAAGAGGGTCATTGATGAAGCAGCTGAAGATGTTTGGGCCTAGGACACTACCCTGAGGAACTCCTGCAGTGATGTCCTGGAACTGAGATGATTGACCTCCAACAACCACAACCATCTTCCTTTATGCTAGGTTAGGAATGACTCCAACCAGTTGATTTCTCCCATTGACTTCTGCTTAGCTAGGTTCCATTCATAGCTAAAAGTACAGAAAATGTTGAGAATACTCAGCTTGTCTGGCAGCATCTGTGGAGAGTGCGGCAGAGTTAATGTTTCATGTTGATGACCTTTCATCAAAACCGACAACGGTCAGAAATGTAAAGGGTTTTGAACAAGTGAAAGGTGGGGAAGAGCAACAAAAAGGAGGGTCTGAATAGGACCGAGGGCAGAGAGATTAAATGACAAAGAACAAGGCATTTGTTCAGAGAGAGTGTTAATGGCTGAATAATGAACTGCTCTGTCTGAAAGCAAAAGCATGAAAAACAAGTTTAAGATCATGTGACGGTGTGACATTGTTGAACTCAGTGTTGATCCAGAGGCTCTAAAGTGTCTAATTGGAAGATGAGGTTCTGTTCCTCAAGCTTGAATTGAGCTTCACTGGAACACTGCAGCAGGTGGAGGTCAGAAATGTCAGAGTGGCAGTAGGGCAGTGAATTAAAATGGCAAGTGACCAGAAGCCCAGGGTTCGGCAGACTGAGTAGACAGGCCCCACAAAGCGGTCACTCAATCTTTATTTGGTCTACCCAATGTTTTCTTTTTGTTACTCGTTAATGGGATGTGTTCATCACTGACAAGGACAGCATTTTTAGGCCATCCTTAAGGGAGAGGAGACCGCATTGTGAGCAGCGAATACTGTATACTAAATTGAAAGAAGTAATAATAAATTGCTGCTTCACCTGAAAGGAATGTTTAGGGCCTTGGATAGTGAGGCTCGAGGAGGTAAAAGGGCAGATATGAAACCTTCTGTGATTGCATGGGAAGGTGCCGTGGGAAGGGGACAAGGTGTTGGGGGTGAGGGAGGAGTGGACCAGGGTGTCATGGAGGGAACAATCCCTTCAGAATGCTGACAGCGGAGGATGGGGGGAAGGAGCTCTTGGTAGTGGCATCACACTGGAGGTGGCAGAAATGGTGGAAAGTGATACTTTGGATGTGGTGGCTGATGGGGTGGAAAGTGAAGACAAGATGAACCCTTTCACAGGTCTGGGAGGGAGGGGAAGGGGTGAGGGTAAAGGTGCGGAAAATGGGTCAGACCCAGTTGAAGGCCCTGTCAACCAAAGTGGGGGGGGGGATCCTCAGTGGAGGAAAAAGGAAGACATATCAGAAGTGTTGTCGTGGAAGGTTGCATCATCAGAACAGATGCGATGGAGAAACGGGGAGAATGGAATGGAGTCCTGACAGGAGGCAGGGTGTGAAGAAGTGTAGTCGAGGTGGCTGTGAGACTCACTGGACTTATAATGGATATTATTGGGCAGCCTATCCCAAGAGATGGAGACAGAAAAGTCGAGGAAGGGAAGTGTTGGAGATGGACAACAAGAAGGTGAAAGAAGGGTGAAAATTGGAAGCAATGTTGATAAAAGTTTCCAGTTCGAGATGGGAGCAGGAAACAGCACCGATACAGTTATCAATGCACCAGAAGAAAGAGCTCAGGGAGGGTACCTGAGTCGGACTGGAACAAGGAATGTTCAAGATATGCGATAATAAGACGGGCATAGTTAAGACACATGCGGGTACCCATAGCAACACCATTTACTTGAAGTTCAGCTATGAAGAGAGACTGGTTGTTTTCCTCAGAGCAGAGAATGCTGAGGGGGGACCTGATTGAGGTAGACAAAATTATGAGTGGCATAGATTGGGTAGATGGAAAGAAACCTTTCCCTTAGCAGAGGTGTCAATGACCAGGGGGCATAGCTTTAAGGTAAGGAGCAGGAGTTTTAGAGGAGATTTGAGGAAAAATGTTGTCACCAGAAGGTGGTTGGAATCTGGAACCCACTGCCTGAATGGATGGAAGAGGAAGGAATGCTCACACCATTTAAGAAGTAAATAGTTGATCAATTGAAACGCCATAACCTACAAGGCTCCGGGCCAAGTTCTGGAAAATGGGATTAGAATAGTTAGTGCTTGATGGCCAGCATGGGCATGATGGGCCGAAGGACCTTTTCTGTGCTGTGTAACTCTATGTCTCGATGAAGTGAGTGGAGTTGAAGGAGATGTTGTTCAATGTGAGAACAGGTTCAGCCAGGCGGAGGAGGGTGGTGGTGGATGGGAACTGGTTAGGCCTCTGTTCAAGGAAGAAGCGGAGAGCCCTCAAACCGTGCTGGTCGGGGATGGTGGTATAGAGAGATTGGACGTCCATAGTGAAGAGGAGGTTGTTAGGGCCAGGAAACTGGAAATTATCGTAGTCCGTCCGAAGAATAACGGAAGTAGGAGGGAGGAGACTTGTCAAGGGGAGAAAAAATCGAGCCAAAATAGGAAGAAATAAGTTAAGTGGGACAGGAACAGTCTAAAAAGATGGGTCCACTAGGATAGTCATGTATGTGGATTTTAGGAAGGAGGTAGAAGTGGACTGTCTGGGGTTGTGTGACTGAGGGTGGAAGCTGCAGAGGGACAAAGTCTGGAGAAGATGAGGTCAGTGACAGTGTCCAGCAGACAGCGTCTTGATGTTCTGTGGTGGGGTCATGATCCAGGGGGAGGTTGGAAGAAGTGTCTGAGAGTTGGCGCTGAGCCTCTGCAAGGTAAAGGTTGGGACGCCAGACAAAAACAGCAACACCCTTATCTGCAGGTGTCATCGCCATGTCAGGGTTAGACCTGAGAGAATGGGGTGTGGCAAGCTCTGAGGGAGACAAATTGGAGTCAGGAAAGGGAGCAAAGAAATTGAGATGGCCGATGTCTCACCGACAGTTCGCAATGAAAAGATCAAGAGTGGGTAAGAGGCCAGAGGAAAGGGTCCAGGTAGAGGCGAAATATTGCAAGTGGCTGAGTGGGTCCACTGGTCGGGGGAAAAATCCCTGGCCGAAGAAGTGGGCAGGAGGCGATGGAATTGCAAAGAGCTCAACGTCATGCTGAGCGTGACATGAATTGAGGTGGGAGTGTAAGGGGATAAAACTGAGTCCTTTGCTAAGTACAGTTCGTTCAGTGAGAGAGGAGAAGGTGCCACTGTTTAAAAATAAGGAATCACCCATTTAAGACAGAGATGAGGAGAAGTTGTTTCCTCTCAGAGGCTCGTGAGTCTTTGGAATTCTCTTTCTCAAATGACAGTGTAACCGGAGTCTTTGAATATTTTTTAACTTAGCGGTAGATAGATTTTTGATAAGCAAGGGGGTGAAATGTTATCGGAGGTGGGGGTGAAATGTTATGGAAGGTAGGTGGAAATGTGGAGTAATCAGTTCAGCCATGAAATCATTGAATGGCAGAGCAGGCTCGAAGGGCCGAGTGGCCTACTCCTGCTCCTACTTCGTATGTTCATATATAAATATATGTTGTTGTTTTTGATGTCTTCGGAACAGCTCTGTATACTTCTCCTCAGCCTGAAAAACAATGTATTTTCTGTGCCTTAGTCAATTGGATGTTTACACAACCTCTGCAACTTTGATCAATTGGGTTCAGTTTTCCTAATAAGTCTATTAAATGGCACTTGATCAAACGCCTTTTATAAGTTTATATACATGACACCAGCTGTGCCACCGTGATCAATCCCCCCTATTACTATATCAAATAAATCCTTCAAGTTTGTTCTGTACAATTTGCCTTTAACATGTTCATGGTAGCTGACATTGATAAACCCTTGTTTTGAAAATCAGCAGGTATCTTTGTACACGCTGATGGTTGCAATTTCCCCATCAGGGACACTCGTCTGATAGGTCAGTAAATACAGGGTTTATTCCATCTCTCCTTTTTTAAATGGGGTGAAACATTTCCAACTCTCCAGTCCTCTGCCATGTCTCCCATATCCAAGGATTGGAAGATTCTGGCGAGTGCATCTGCAATTTCCATCATTCATTACCTCAGCAACTCTCATACATCCCATCCAGACCGGGTAAATGTCATTCATTAAAAAGTGTTGGATTGAAAGGCTTTAACTGATCATGTTTGTTCAGTGATTGTAATTAATGGCAGTCTCTATGGACCCTAATTGTGTCACTGGAGGGTTTCCCTCTTCTATTAATAAGGGGCTCTTTTCAATTTGTTATCCGTCAGCGGGAACATCAGCCCCGGCACTAACAGTGATCAGCGGTTCCAGAGAGAGGGAGAGGATAGATCAGAATCTGAGAGCAATAGATTGGAATGTTACAACAATGGGTCAGAATCTGAGAACAATACATTGGAATGTTACAACAATGGGTCAGAATCTGAGAACAATAGATTGGAATGTTACAACAATAGACAGGAGTTTATCCTATTGGTTTGATGATCTTACTGCGGATTATTATTGGATAACATTGGAGGATCGGATCCGTTTTGCACTGATAATAATTCAACACATTTATTATCCCATCCTCGCTATTGTTGGTGTCCCTGGTAAGTCCCTCTATCCAGCTATTAATTCTATAAACCATGATTAAATGTTTTACTGTTCTAACAACAACTACCGCTGAAATATCGTTCTCCGTGTGAGCCCATTTGCTGCATAACCTCTTGTCTGTGCC
Organism: Heterodontus francisci; assembly: GCF_036365525.1. NCBI lineage: Eukaryota > Metazoa > Chordata > Chondrichthyes > Heterodontiformes > Heterodontidae > Heterodontus > Heterodontus francisci. The sequence goes on from NW_027140744.1 coordinate 2,010,125, forward strand.
CTTGCCAAATCTACTATTCCAATGCTCTCCTGGTTACCTTCCCTATTGCAAACCGCCATAAGCCACAGTCTACCCAAAACTCTGTTCTCCATATCCTCACTCACACTAAATCACATTCACGCAACATCCATGTGCTCAGTGACATACATTGGTTTTTGTCAGATAGAGAATGTGGAAGAAATAAATGGGGTGTGTAAGAAAGGTACCACAACAACCATGGGTGAGTTTAATCTGCATATAGATTGGACAAATCAGATTGGCAAAGGTAGCCTGGAAAACTTTGAGTGTATTTAGGACAGGTCCTTACAGTAGCACGTTCTAGAGTCAACCGGAGTGCAGGCGATTCTAGAACTGGTAATGTGCAATGAGACAGGATTGATCAAGAACCTCCTGGTAAAGCAGCCTCGAGGCAACAATGACAGGATTTCAATGTTCAGATTGAAGGGAAAACTTTGGGCCTATTCTAGTTTGTTAAACCTAAATAAAGGTAATTATAAGGATATGAAGGTATAGCTAGCAAGAGTGAACTGGGAAACCAGGTTAAAAGTTAAGACAATAGAGATTCAGTGTCCTCTCAGGACAGTTCAGGCAAGGTTTGCAAGACTAACACCTGGAATGGGCGGGTTGTCGTATGAGGAGCGGTTGGAGAGGCTAGGCTTGTATCTGCTGGAGTTTAGAGGAATAAGAGGCAACTTGATTGACACATAAAAGATCCTGATGGCATTTAACAGACTCGATGCCGGAAGAATTTTTCCTCTTACGTAGAAACATAGAAAATAGGAGCAGGAGTAGGCCATTCGGCCCTTCAAGCATGCTCCGCCATTCATTATGATCATTGATGATCGTCCAACTCAGCAGTCTGTTCCAACTTTTGCTCCATACCCTTTGATCCCTTTAGACCCAAGAGCTATATCTAACTCCTTCTTGAAAACATACAATGTTTTGGCCTCAATTGCTTTCGGTGGTAGCGAATTCCACAGGCTCATCACTCTCTGGTTGATGCAATTGCTCCACATCTCAGTCCTGAAAGGTTTACCCCGTATCCTTAGACAATGGCCCCTAGTTCTGGACTCCCCCACCATCGGAAATATCCTTCCTGCATCTACCCTGTCAAGTCCTGTTAGAATTTTATAGGTTTCTATGAGATCCCCCTCACTCTTCTGAACTCCAGCGATTATAATCCTAACCGACTCAATCTATCCTCACACGTCAGTCCTGCCATCCCAGGAATCAGCCTGGTAAACTTTCACTGCACTCCCTCTGTAGTAAGAACATCCTTCCTCAGATAAGGAGATCAAAATTGCCCACAATATTCCAGGTGTGGCCTCACCAAGGCCCTGTATAATTGCAGCAAAACATCCCTGCTTCTGGAATCGAATCCTCTCGCTATGAAGGCCAACATACCATTTGCCTTTTTTACCGCCTGTTGCACCTGCATGCTTACCTTCAGCGACTGGTGTACGAGAACACCCAGGTCTCGCTGCATATTCCCCCTCTCTCAGTTTATAGCCGTTCAGATAATAATCTGCCTTCCATTTATTGCTACGAAAGTGGATAACCTCACATTTATCCACATTATACTGCATCTGCCATGCAATAGCCCACTCACTCAACTTATCCAAATCACACTGAAGCCTCTCTGCATCCTCCTCACAACTCACCTCCCACCCAGTTTTGTGTCATCTGCAAATTTGGAGACATTACATTTAGTTCCCTCGTCTAAATCATTAATGTATATTGTGAATAGCTGCTGTCCTAGCACCAATCCCTGCGGTACCCCACTGGTCATGCCTGCCATTCAGAAAAAAGACCCATTTATCCCTACGCTTTGTTTCCTGTCCGCCAACCAATGTTCTGTCCCTCGCAATACATTACCCCCAGTACCATGCGTTTTAATTTTACACGCTAATCTCTTATGTCGGACTTTGTCAAAAGCCTTCTGAAAGTCCAAATAAACCACATCCACCGGCTCCCCCTCATCAGCTCTACTCGTTACATGCTCGAAGATTTCTAGTAGATTCATCAAGCATGATTTCCCTTTCGTAAATCCATGCTGACTCTACCCAATTCACCAAGTGCTCTGCTATAAAATCTTTGATAATGCACTCTAGAATTTTCCCCACTACCGACGTCAGGCTGACTGGTCGATAATTCCCTGCTTTCTCTCTATCTCCCTTTTTAAATAGTGGGGTTACATGAGCTTCCCTCCAATCTGTGGGAACTGTTCCAGGGTCTGTAGAAACTTGGACGATGACCACCATCGCATCCACTATTTCCAGGGCCACTTCCTTAAGTACTCTGGGATGTAGACCATCAGGCCCTTGGGATTTATCAACCTTCAATCCCATCAATTTCCCCAGCATCATTTCTCGGCTAATATGGATGTCCTTCAGTACCGCTCTCTCACTGAGCCAACATTTCTGGTATGATATGTGTGTCCTCCTTTGTGAAGACAGAAACACATTATGCGCTTAGTTGTTCAGCCTTTTCTTTATTCCCCATAATAAATTCCCATGTTTCTGACTGTAAAGGACCTACATTTGTCTTCACCAATCTTTTTCTCTTCACATACCTATAGAAACTTTTACCGTCAGTTTTTATGTTCCCTACAAGCTTGCTTTCGTACTCTGTTTTCCCCTTCTTAATCAATCCCTTGGTCCTCCTTTGCTGAATTCTAAACTGCGCCCAATCCTCAGGTCTGTTGTTTTTCATGGCAAATTTATCTGCCTCTTCCTTGTATCTAATCTCTAGTCTCTAATTTCCCTTTTAAGCCATGGTTGGGCTACATTTCCCATTTTACTTTGGCGTCAGACAGGTATAAACAAATGTTGCAGTTCATCCATGCGCTATTTAAATATTTGCCATTGCCTATCCACCGTCATCCCTTTAAGTAGCATTTCCCAATGCGTCATGGCCAACTCACGCCTCATACCTTCGTAGTTTCCTTTACTAAGGTTCAGGACCCTGGTCTCTGAATCAACTCCGCCATTCTCCATCTTGATGAAGAATTCTATCATGTTATGGTGGCTCATCCCCAAGGGGTCTCGCACCACTAGATAGCTAATTATTCCACTCTCATTACAAAATACCCAGTCTAGGATGACCTGTTCTCTAGTTGGTTCCTCAACGTCTTGGTCCAGAAAACCATCCCGTATACACTCCAAGAATTCCTGCTCTACAGTATTGTGACTCATTTGATTTGCCCAATCTATATGCAGATTAAGGTCACCCATAATTACATAATTACCCATAATTTATCGCATGCATCTCTAATTTCCTATTTAGTGCCATTTCCAACATCACCACTACAGTTTTGGGGTCTATATACAACCTCCACTAATGTTTTATGCCCCTTCGTGTTTCTCAGCTCTACCCATGCAGATAACACATCGTCAGAGCTAATATCTTTCCTCACTATTGCGTTAATTTACACTTTAACCGGCAATGCAACCCCACCGCCTTTTGCTTTTTATCTGTCCTTCCTAAATATTGACTATCCCTGGATGTTCATTTCCTATCCCTGGTCACCATGTCTCTATAATCTCGACTATATCATACCCGTTTACGTCTATTTGCATGATTAATTAATCCACTTTATTTTGAATGCTCCGTGTATTAAGGCACAAAGATTTAAGGCTTACATTTTTAACATTACTTTTCCTCTTCCCAATATTTCCCACTGCGTACCTGTTTGATTCTAGCCCTTGATTTCTCTGCCTATCACTTTTCTTATTCTCCTTAATGTCGTTTGCTCTTTTCTTTGATCTCCTTCCTCTGGCTCCTTGCAAAGGTTCTCATCCCCCAGCCATTTTAGTTTAAACTCTCCTCAAGCACTCCAGCAAATACTCCCCCGAGGACATCAGTCCTGGTCCTACACAGGTGTAGCCTATCCAGCTTGTACTGGTCCCACCTGCCCCAGAAGCGGTCCCAATGTCCCAGGAATCTAAACCCCTCCCCCTCACTCCATCTCTTCATCCACGTATTCATCCGATATATCCTGCCATTTCTACTCTGACTTGCACGTGGCACTAGCAGTAATCCTGAGATCACTATCTTTGAGGTCCTACATTTCAACTTACTTCCAAGCTCCCTATATTCTGCTTTTAGGATCTCGTCCTTTTTATTACCTATGTCGTTTATACCAATGTGTACCACGACCACTGGCTGTTCACCCTCCCCCTTCAGAATGTCCTGGAACCAGTCTGAGACATCCTTGACCCGAGCACCAGAGAGGTAACATACTATCCTGCAGTCTCTTTTGCGGCCACGGAAACGCCTATCTATTCCTGTTACTATTGAATCCCCTAAAACTATTGCATTCCCAGATGTTTTACTCCTCCCCTGTGCAGCGGAGCCAACCATGGTGCAACGAAATGGGCTGTTGCTGCTTTCCCCTTAGATGCCATTCCCCCCAACATTATCCAAAACAGTATATCTGTTTCGCAGGGGAATCGCCACAGGGGATTCCTGCACTGCCTGCCTAGTCCTCTTGCTCTGCATGGTGATCACCCACTCCCCTCCTGCCTGTGGAGTCTGAGCCTACGGTGTGACCTCCTCTCTATACATGCTATCTACGATACTCTCCACCTCGTGGATGCCCCACGGTATTCCTAGCTGACGCTCCAGCTCCGAAACCAAGGCTTCCAGGAGCTGCAGTTGGACACACTTCCGACACACATGCTGGTCCCAGGCATTGGAATTGTTCCCGGCTTCCGACATGGAGTACGAGGAGCACACTACGGCTTTGAGCTCTCCTGCCATGACTTAACCCTTTCAATTAAAATAAATCTTCTGGAAGATCTTAAAGTCCAATAATATCAATTACTCTAGATCCCTTTTTCCCTGGTCCTCGGTACTACAGAACTCCCTTTAAAAAAATAACTACTTACTTTCTTTGAAATAACCTTTAAACTTTTAAACTTTTTTTTGCCTTAGATACTTACCCAGCTGTTTAGAGGTATTCCCTAACAGCAGTAAATCAACTTTCAGCTCTCTTGTGATGTCACTGTTGTTGTTTTCTTTTATTTTGAAAACTCCGGCAGCTGAAAGAGCTCCTCTCCACTCCCAGAAGGTAAGAGACTGGAATTTGATCCTCGGGCTCGGGTTATAGGCTCCGCTCTCGGCGTTCTCCCGACAGATCCACTCCACTCCCGGAAGATAAGATTCTCTCTTGTGGGAGAATCTAGAACTCCGGGTCACTATTTAAAAATAAGGTGCCGCCCATTTTAGACAGGGTTGTGAGTCTTTAGAACACTTTTCCTCAGAAGGTGGTGGAAGCAGAGTCTTTGAATATTTTTAAAGCAGAGGTAGATAGATTCTTGATAAGCAAGGGGTGGAAGATTATTGTGGAAGGCGAGAATGTGGAGTTGGGGTTCCAATCAGATCAGCCATGATCTTATTGAATGGTGGAGCTGGCTCGAGGGGCCGAGTGGCCTACTCCACCTCCTACTACGTATGTTCGGATAACAATTCCCCAGGACCAGATGGCCTGCATCCGAGGTCTTTAAAGTCAGTGGCTGCAGTGACAGTAGAGGCATTGGTTATAATCTTCCAAAATTACTTAGTTTCTGAAAGAGTTCCAGCGGATTGGAAAATAAAAATTGTAACTCATTTCTCCAAGAAAGGAGGAAGACAGGAAACTCTAGGTGAGTTAGCCTAAAATCTGGCATAGGGAAATTCCGATAATCCATTAATAAGGAGCTTGCAGCATACCTCGAAAATCATCATGGGATCAGACAGAATCAACATGGTTTTTTAAAAGGGAAATAATATGTAACTAATTTATTAGAGATCTTTGAGGAAGTGGCAAGCAAGGTGGAGAAAGGGGCACCTGTAGATGTGGTGTACTTAGATTTCCAAAAGGCATTATAAAGGGGGTAACATATTTGTATGGATAAAGGACTGGTTATCTAACAGGAAACAGTGACTGGGATAAATTGATCTTTTTGTGTTTACAAGCTGTAACTAGTGGAGTGCCGCAGGGATCAGTACTGGGGCCTCAGCTATTTACAATGCATATCAATGACTTGGATGAAGTGACAGAATGGGAAGGAAAGTACTTTGTCAAGAGGAGGTAAAGGGTTTACAAAGGGATGTAATTAGGTTAAGTGAGGTCGGAAAACTTTGGCAGATGGAGCAGAATGTGGGAAGATGTGAACTTGTCCAATTTGGTAGGAAGAATAGAAAAGCAGTATACTATTTAAATACAGATTGACGAACACGGTGGTACAGAGAGATCTGGGTATCCTGGTACATGAATCAGAACGATTTCTGATCAACAAGTAATTAGGAAGGAAAATGGAATGTTAGTGTTTATTGAAAAGGGAATCGAGCATCAAAGTGGAGAAGTTTTACTGCAGCTGTGCAGGGCCTTGGTAAGGCCAAATCTGGAGTATTGTGTATAGTTTTGGTCTCCTTATTTGACAAAAATGATATCATTGCATAAGAAGCAGGTCAACAAAAGTGAACTTGACTCATTTTCTGAATGAAGGGCTTATTTTATGAAGCAGGTTTGAACAGGTTGGAGTTTAGAAGAATGAGAGGTGTCTTATTGAAACCTATTAGATCCTGAGTGGATTTGATAGAGTGGATGCTGGAGGATGTTTCCTCTTGTGGGGGAGACTGGAACAAGGGGATAACGTTTAAAAATAGGAGATAAGACATATTCTTATCGAATGGTGGATCAGGCTCAATGGGGTGAATAGCCTACTCCTGAGTTCTATGTTCCTGTATCCAGTAAAACCTCAATTTTAATATTCTCACTCGTGTGATCACATCACTTCATGTCCTCACTCCTCTGATTATCCCAATCCCCTGTCCATTTCCAATATTCCTGAAACTTGTTCATCTTAAAGTCTTTTTCTAATTCCCTTTTTAAAGTGAATTTCTTTCCCTCTGTCTCTCTCCCTGACCACACATTTTATCTCTCCAGCTCCACTGGTGATGTGGAACTTTGGATCCATAAAATGATGTGAGCTGCACTGCCGGTTACATCCAGCACATTGTACAGGACACCCAGGCTGGCCGAGATGCTAGTGTGGGTGTAACGTGTGTGTGTCTGCAGTGTGAGGAGGGGTCTGAATATGGTGCCAATCAGCCATTCTGGCAGCTTTGATGTATGTCTTTGAAACTTGGTCTGTGCATGTCCACTAACCACCTGTGTCAGTCACACTCAGCTGAACATACATTCAGCAGCACGAGGAACTCCCTCTAGTGTTATTTAAAAGGATCAAGCATCCAACATACAGGTGGCTTTTGACTTACTTTTGCTATTGTAAAGTTAGTGGAGGTGCTGTGGATGGTTTTCTGGAGGTTGTGTTGTGAGCTGCTGCAGATATTCAGGGAGGACGGAGGATTTAGTGACCCAACTCTGGACGAGGTATGGTGACTGTAGTTACAGTGTCTCTGGGTCTGTAACATGACCAACAAATGGAGCAGAGGCTGCAAATAGGGGAAGCTCTGTAAAGAGGGAGGAGGAGGGGGCTCTGCCCTACCCACCCAGGGTTTTCCAAGAGCAAAAAGAACAGTGGTCCTAATACCAAGCCCTGGGGAGCACCACTGTATACTCCCATCGAGTCTGAACAACAACCTTTCACCACTTCTCTCTGTTTACTGTTCCTTAGCCAATGTTATATCCACACTGTCACTGTACCTTTAATCCATCGGGTTCGGTTTCCCTAACCTATCTATTGAATGTCACTTGATCAAACACCTTTTGAAAGTCCATATATATAACGTCAATCACACCACCCTCATCAACCCTCTCCATTGTTTTATCAAAGAACTCCATCAAGTTTACCTCACCACCACCTCTCTCCACTCCTCAACTGTTGTTCAATTATCAGACTGATTATCCGACACCCAGTACTGGATGAGCAGAAATTTCCTCCAATTAAATATTGGGAAGACTGAAGCCATTGTTTTGACTCCCCACTCCAACTCTTTTCCCTTGCTATTGATTCCATCCGTCCCCCTATTAACAGTCTGAGATTCAGGCGGTCTGTTTGCAAACTTGGTGTCATATTTGACCACAAAATGGTCTCCCAAATGCATTTTCAGGATATCATCACAACCGCCTATTTCCACCTCAGTAACATCGCCCGACTTCACCCTGTCTCAGCCCATCTGCTGCTGAAACCTCATTCATGCCTTCGTCACCTCTGGATGTGATTATTCCAACTCACTCCTGGCTTATCTCCCACATTCTACCATTTGTAAACTTGAGGTCCTCCAGAACTCTGCGAACCGTGTCCTAATTTCCTTTTCAGCTATCACTGACCGACATTGACTCCTGATTAGAAAAGTATTTATTTTAAAATTCTCCACCTTGTTTTCCCTCCATGATATCGCCCACATTCTATATGTGTAATATCCTCCAGCCCCACAAACCTTAAAGATATCTGCACTCCTCTCATTCAGGCTTCTTGTGTGTCCCTGATTTTAATTACTCCACCATTGAAAGCTGCACCTTCAGTTGTCAAGGCGGCAAGCTTCTGGAATAATCTCCCTACAGAGCTCCACCTGTCTGCCTCTGCACCACTCCACTCATTTTCCTTCTTTAGGAAACTCCGTAAAACCTACCTCTTTCACCAAGCTGTTGGTGATCTGACCCAATATCTCCATATATGGCTCAGTGTCATACATACAACCCTCTAGTCCCCTGTCACCACTCCTATATCCAAGGAGGATTGGAAGATTCTGGCCAGTGCCTCTGCTATTTGCACCATCGCTTCCCTCAGCAACTCTCATACATCCCATCCTGACCGGCTAAATGTTCTACTTTATTGTGGTACAAAAGGTATTGGATTGAAAGGGGTTAATTGAACCTGTTTTTTCAGTGACTGTAATTAATGTCATTCTCCATGGAGCCTAATTGTGTCACTGGAGGGTTTCCCTCTTCTGTTAGTAAGGGGTTCCTTTCAATGAGTTATCCCATCGTGTCAGCGGCAGTATCATCACCGACACTAACAGGGATCAGCACCTCCAGCGAGAGTAAGGGAGAGCATAGATCAGAATCTGAGAACAATAGATTGGAATGTTACAACAATGGGTCAGAATCTGAGAACAATCGACTGGGATGTTAGAACAATGGACAGGAGTTTATCCTCTTGGTTTGATTATCTTACTGTGGATGATTCTTGGATGACATTAGCGGATCGGATCTATTGTGCACTGAGGATGACTCAACATATTTATTATCCCATTCTCGCTATCGTTGGTGTCCCTGGTAAGTCTCTCTATCCAGCTATTAATTCTATAAACCTTGATTAACTGTTTTACTGCTCTTAACAATGGCCACTTCCATAATAACGTCCTCCATGGGAGCCCATTTGCTGCATAAACTCTGATATGTGCCTTTGTCAAATCTACTATTCAAATGCTGTCCTGGTTACCATCCCTATTACAAACTGCCATAAAGAACAGTCTATCCAAAACTCTGCTATCCATATCCTAACGGCACAAAGTCTCGTTCACCCAACATCCCTGTGCTCAGTGACATACATTGGTTTTCTGTAGGACAGAGTATATAGGAAGAAATAAATGGGGTGTGTAAGAAAAATTCCGCAATATTCATGGAGATTTTAATCAACATGTAGATTGGGCAAATCAGGTTGGCAAAGGTAGACTGGAAAATTAGTTCATAGAATTTATTCGTGAAAATTCCTCAGAGAAACACGTTCTGGAGCCAACCAGGAGCAGGCTGTTCTGGAACTGGTAATGTGCAGTGAGACAGTATTAATCAAGAACCTCATGGTAAAGGAGCTTCGAGGCGACAATGATCATAACATGATAGAATTTCAATGTTCAGATTGAAGAGAAAACTGTGGGTCTAAGACTGTTCTTTTTTTTATATTAAAGGTAATGATAAGGACAAGAAGGCATAACCAGCCAAAGTGAACTGGGAAACTAGGTTAAAAGTTAGAACAGTAGAGATTCAGTGGCTGACTTTTAAAGAGATACTTAACAACTCTCAGCAAAGATTTAACTGAGTGAGAAAGAAAGACTCTTGGAGAAGGTTACATCATACGTGGTTAAATAGGGAATTTAAGGATAATATTAAACACTGTACAAATCTGCCAAGATTAGTGGTAGGTGAAAAGATTGGACAGATTTTAAGAACCAGCAACGAATGACAAAAAAGAGGGTATAAGTAGAGTGTTGGAGAAAGCTAGCTAGTAATGTAAACAAAGAGTACGAGTTTCTGCAAATATTTAATTAGGAAAAGAGGAACTAAAGTTAGGGTTAATCCTCGAGTGAGTGTGTTTGGGGAATTAATAATGAGAAACAAGGACATGGAGGAGGGGTTGAACAGATATGTTGTGTCTGTTATCACTGTAGCAAACTTAGAAAACCTTCCAAAGATACATGAATCAAGAGGCAAAAAGGGAGAGAGGAACTTCAAACAATCACCCTATCCATAGAAAAGGTACTGATAAAACTATTACACCGAAAGGCTGACAAGACCCGCCATCCGTGGTTAACTAAAACAGTTAAAGATATTTTCAACCTTAAAGAACAAACATATAATTATGCAAAGCTGGGTGGCATGTCAGAAGATTGAACAGAATATAAACAGCAGCTAAGAACAACTAAAAGATTAATAATGTGGGGACAATTAGTATAGGAGAGAAAGCTGGCAAGAAATATAAAGACAGATAGTAAGAGCTTCCAAATATATAAACAAGAAAATAGTTAACAAAGTGAGCGTTGGTCCTATAGAAAGTGAGTCTGTGGAATTAATAATGAATATTAAAAAGTTGACAACTGACTTGTACAGGAATTTTGCATCGGTCCTCACTATAGAGGATACAAGCAACACCCCAGTATTAGCTGTAAGCCAGAAATGGAAAGGAGGGAGGAGCTCAAGAAAATTACAATCACCAGGGAAGTGGTGCTAAACAAATAGATGGAGCTGCGGGCTGACAAATGACCAGATCCTGACGGACTTCATCCTACGGTTTTAAAAGAAGTGGCTAGTGAGATAGTTGATGCATTAGTTTTAATTTTCCAAAGTTCCTTAGATTTGAGGAAAGTTCCGTTAGATTGTAAAATAGCGAATGTAACTCCTTTATTCAAAAAGTAAGGGAGACAGAAAGCAGGAAACAACAGGCCACTTTGCTTAATATCTCTCTTCGGAAAATGTTGGAAGCTATTATTAAAGATGTTGTAGCAGGGCATTTAAAAAAGATTAGTGTAATGCGGCAGAATCAACAGGATTTTGTGAAAAGGAAATCGTGTTTCACCAATTTATTGGAGTTCTTTGAAGAAGTAACATGTGCTGTGGATAAAGGGGAACTGATGGATGTACTGTACTTAGATTTCCAGAAGGCCATTGATAAGGTGCCACATCAAAGGTTTTTGCAGAAAATAAAAGCTCATGGTGTAGGGGGTAAAATATCAGCATGAATGAAAGATTGGCTAGCTAACAGTAAACAGAGAGTAGGCATAAATGGGGCATTATCTGGTTCACAGGATGTGATGAGTGATGCGACACGGGAATATGTGCTGGTGTCTCAACTTTTTACAATTTATATAAATGACTTGGATGATGGGAGTGAAGTAATGGTGCCAAATCTGCTGATGACACAACGATAGGTAGGAAAATAACTTGTGAAGAGGACATAAGGAGGCTGAAAATCGATATAGATTAGGTTTAGTGAGTGGGCAAAGATCTGACAAATGGAGTATAATGTGGGAAAATGTGACATTGTCCATTTTGGCAGGAAGAATAAAAAAGAAGCATATTTAGATGGTGAAAGATTGCAGAGCTCTGAGATGCAGAGCGATCTGGGTGTCCTAGTGCATGAATTACTAAAGGTTAGTCTTTAGGTTCAGCAAGTAATTAGGAAAGCTAATAGAATGCTATAATTTGTTGGAATGGGAATTGAATGCAAAAGTAGGGAGGTTATGCTACAGTTATGCAGAATATTGGTGAGACCACATCTGGAGTACTGTGTCCAGTATTGGTCTCCTTATTTAAGGAAGGATGTAAATGTATTGGAAGCATTCAGAGAAGGTTGACCAGACCAATACCTTGAATGGGCAGGTTGCCTTATAAGAAAAGGTTGGAAAGACTAAGCTTGTATCCACTGGAGGTTAGAAGAGCAAGAGGCGACTTGATTGAAGCATATGAGATACTGAGGGATCTTGACAGGGTGGATGTGGGAAGGATGTTTACCCTTGTGGGAGAATCTAGAACTCGGGTTCACTGTTTAAAAATAAGGGGTCGCCCATTTAAGACAGATGAAGAGATTTTTTTTTTGTGAGGGTCGTGAGTCTTTGGAACACTCTTCCTCAAAAGGCAGTGGAAGCAGAGTCTTTGAATATTTTTAAAGCCGAAATAGATAGATTCTTGATAAGCAAGTGGGTGAGTGGTTATTTGGGATAGGTGGGAATGTGGATTGAGGTTACAATCAGATCAGCTATGATCTTATTGAACGGCGGAGCAGGCTTGAGGGGCCAAGTGGCCTACTCCTGCTCCTAATTCATATGTTTGTATGTTCGTATGTCAAGTCTCTTAATTAAAAGCCTGCATCCTAGGGCCTTAAAGTATGTGGCCGCAGAGATGGTGCAGGCATTGATTAAAATCTTCCAAAATTCCTTAGATTCGGGAAGGGTCCCAGCGGATTGGAAAACAGAAAATGTAACACATTTATTCAGGAAAGGAGGGAGACAGAAAACAGGAATCTATAGGCCAGTCAGCCTAAAATCTGTCATAGAGAAACTGCGAGAATACAGTAAGAATGAGTTTGTAGCAGCACACCTAGAAAATCATCATGGGACCAGACAGAATCAACATGGTTTTGTGTAAGGGAAATCATATGCAACTGTTTTATTAGAGCTCTTTGAGGAAGTAACAAGCAAGGTGGATAAAGGGGCACCTGTAGATGTGGTATACTTGGATTTCCAAATGCATGATGTAGGGGGTAACATATTGGCATGGATAAAGGATTCGTTAGCTAACAGGAAACATAGACTAGGGATAAATGGGTATTTTTGCGTTGGCAAACAGTAACTGGTGAAGTACTACAGGGATCAGTGTTGGGGCCTCAAGTATTTACAATCCATATCGATGACTTGGATGAAAGAACAAGATGTGAGGTAGCTAAATGTACCGATGACAGCAAGATGGGAAGGAAAACGGGTTGTCAAGAGCAGGAAAAGAATTTCCCAAATGACACAAATAGGTTAAAGGAAATTGGCAAAAATTTGGCAGGTGGAGTAGAATGTGGTATGATGTGAACTTGTCCATTTTGGCAGGAAGAATAGAAAAGCAGTATATTATTTAAATGTAGAGAGATTGCAGAACTCGGTGGTACAGAGGGATCTGAGTGTCCTGGTACAGGAATCAGAAAGAGTTAGTACACAGGGACAGCAAGTGGAATGAAAGAGGAAGGAAAATGTAATATTAGTGTTTATTGCAAAGGGAATCGTGTATAAAAGTGGGGACGTTTTACTGCAGCTATGCAGGACATTGGTGAGAACTCATCAGGTTTACTGTGTACAGTTTTGTGCGTCTTATTTGATAACAATGATATAACTATGTTTGAAGCAGGTAAGACAAAGTTCACTTGATTCATTCAGCGAATGAAGGGTTTATTTTATGAAGAAAGGTTGAAAAGGTTGGACTATAGTTTGAAAGAATAAGAGGTGATCTGAGTGAAACATGTAATATCCTGAGTGGACTTGATAGAGTCGATACCGGGAGGATGTTTCCGGTTGTGGGGGAGACTGGAACTAGGGGATAAAGATGATAATAAGAGTTCAGCCATGCTCAGCCATGATCCTAACGAATGGTGGAGCAGGCTCAAAGGGCCGAATGGACTACTCCTGCCCCTGGGACCCATTTTACTATGTCCAGTAACACCTCAATTTTAATATTCTCACTCGTGTGATCAAATCCCTCCATGTCCTTACCCCTCTGATTATCCCAATCCCCTGTCCATTTCCAATATTCCTGAAACTTGTTCATCTTCAAGTCTTTTTCTAATTCCCTTTTTAAAGTGAGTTTATTTCACCTCTAGATGTGATTATTCCAACTCACTCCTGGCTGATCTCCCACATTCTACTCTCTGTAAACTTGAGGTTCATCCAAAACTCTGCTGCCCGTGCCCTAATTCCCTGTTCATCTATCACTGACCTACATTTACTCCTGATTTAGCAATGTTTTTATTTTAAATTTCTCCACCTTGTTTGTCCTCCATGACATCGCCCCCACCCTATATCTGTAATATCTTCCAGCCCCACAACCCTTAAAGATATCTGCACTCCTCTGCTTCAGCCCTCTTGTGTGTCCCTGATTTTAATTACTTCACCATTGGAAGCTGCACCTTCGGTTGTCTAGGCCCCAAGCTCTGGAATAATCTCCCTACAGATCTCTACCGCTCTGCCTCTCCACTCACTTTCCTTCCTTAAGACACTCCTTAAAACCTACCTTTTTAACCAAGCTGTTGGTCATCTGACTCAATATCTTTATAAATGGTTCCGAGTCATACATTGTTTCATAATGCTCCTGTGAAGCATTTTCGGATGTTTTATGACAAAGGCACTATATAAAATGAGTTGCTGTTGTTCATGTTTGCTAGACTTTTTTCTTTTTTGCATTCGCATATCCGTGCTGCTAGCCTGTTATTATCCCATGTTTTTACGTGTAATGAATACTATTCTCCTGCTTGTGACCGCCAGAAATTTCCCCACCAGCGAGGTTAGACTGATTGGTCAGTAATTACAGTGTTTACTCCATCTGTCCCTTTTTAAACAGGGAATAACAATTACAACCCTCCAATCCCTTCTCATAACTCCCATAGCCAAGTAGGATTGAAAGGTTCTTGCCAGTGCATCTGCTATTTCCAACTTTCCGTCCCTCAGCAACTTTCACACGTCCAATCCAGAACAGGTAAATGTTCTCCTTCATTGTGGTGCAAAAAGTGTTGGATTGAAAGGGGTTAACTGGACCTATTTGTTCAGTGACTGTAATTAATGCCTGTCCCCATGGATGCTACTTGTGTCACTGGAGGGTTTCCCCCTTCTATCAATAGAGGGACTTCTTTCAATGTGTCACCGCACAATATCAGCGGGAGTATCATCCGGGGCACTAACAGTGATCAGTGGCGACAGAGAGAGGGAGGGAATAGATCAGAATCTGAGAACAATAGATTGCAATGTCACAACAATGGATCATAATCTGAACAGTAGATTGGAATGTTACAACAATGGGTCAGAATCTGAGAACAATAGATTGGAATGTTACAACAATGGGTCAGAATCTGAGAACACTAGATTGGAATGTTACAACAATGGGTCAGAATCTGGGAACAATAGATTGGAATGTTACAACAATGGGTCAGAATCTGAGAACACTAGATTGGAATGTTACAACAATGGGTCCGATTCTGAGAACAATACATTGGAATGCTACAACAATGGGTCAGAATCTGAGAACACTAGATTGGAATGTTACAACAATGGGTCAGAATCTGAGAACACTAGATTGGAATGTTACAACAATGGGTCAGAATCTGAGAACAATAGATTGGAATGTTACAACAATGGGTCAGAATCTGAGAACAATAGATTGGAATGTTACAACAATGGGTCAGAATCTGAGAACACTAGATTGGAATGTTACAACAATGGGTCAGAATCTGAGAACAATACATTGGAATGTTACAACAATGGGTCAGAATCTGAGAACACTAGATTGGAATGTAACAACAATGGGTCAGAATCTGAGAACAATAGATTGAAATGTTACAACAATGGGTCAGAATCTGAGAACAATAGATTGGAATATTCCAACAATGAACAAAGAACAAAGAACAGTGTCAGCGGGAATGAATCTAGAACAATCACTTGACACTCAGGTCTGCTCCAAAGTCAAACAGTTTATTTAGTTACGCCAGTGGGGAGCAGGTTACTGGGCTGTCCAGATGCCTCTCCACTCAACATAGGAAAATCATCCATACTTATACATTTTCAAACAGTTACTCAGCCCATCCCGGCCGGACATGGTCCAATCACAACGATTATCGATTATATACATTGATTATTAGAGCCAATAGAAGCGGTTACTAGGCATAGAGGGGCTGCATGACCAGCCCATACACAGATCGGGGATTACTCATGATGTTTTCCATACCCCCTTATCTTCACCTCATTACCGGCCCATACACAGATAGGGGATTACTCATGATGTTTTCCATACCCCCTTATCTTCACCTCATTACCGGCCCATACACAGATAGGGGATTACTCATGATGTTTTCCATACCCCCTTATCTTCACCTCATTACCGGCCCATACACAGATAGGGGATTACTCATGATGTTTTCCATACCCCCTTATCTTCACCTCATTACCGGCCCAGACACAGATAGGGGATTATTCATGATGTTTTCCATACCCCCTTATCTTCACCTCATTACCGGCCCATACACAGATCGGGGATTACTCATGATGTTTTCCATACCCCCTTATCTTCACCTCATTACCGGCCCAGACACAGATAGGGGATTACTCATGATGTTTTCCATACCCCCTTATCTTCACCTCATTGCCGGCCCAGACACAGATAGGGGATTATTCATGATGTTTTCCATACCCCATTATCTTCACCTCATTACCGGCCCATACACAGATAGGGGATTACTCATGATGTTTTCCATACCCCATTATCTTCACCTCATTACCGGCCCATACACAGATAGGGGATTACTCATGATGTTTTCCATACCCCATTATCTTCACCTCATTACCGGCCCATACACAGATCGGGGATTACTCATGATGTTTTCCATACCCCATTATCTTCACCTCATTACCGGCCCATACACAGATAGGGGATTACTCATGATGTTTTCCATACTCCCTTATCTTCACCTCATTACCGGCCCAGACACAGATCGGGGATTACTCATGATGTTTTCCATACCCCATTATCTTCACCTCATTACCGGCCCATACACAGATAGGGGATTACTCATGATGTTTTCCATACCCCCTTATCTTCACCTCATTACCGGCCCATACACAGATAGGGGATTACTCATGATGTTTTCCATACCCCATTATCTTCACCTCATTACCGGCCCATACACAGATCGGGGATTACTCATGATGTTTTCCATACCCCATTATCTTCACCTCATTACCGGCCCATACACAGATAGGGGATTACTCATGATGTTTTCCATACTCCCTTATCTTCACCTCATTACCGGCCCAGACACAGATCGGGGATTACTCATGATGTTTTCCATACCCCATTATCTTCACCTCATTACCGGCCCATACACAGATAGGGGATTACTCATGATGTTTTCCATACCCCCTTATCTTCACCTCATTACCGGCCCAGACACAGATAGGGGATTACTCATGATGTTTTCCATACCCCCTTATCTTCACCTCATTACCGGCCCATACACAGATAGGGGATTATTCATGATGTTTTCCATACCCCCTTATCTTCACCTCATTACCGGCCCAGACACAGATAGGGGATTATTCATGATGTTTTCCATACCCCATTATCTTCACCTCATTACCGGCCCATACACAGATCGGGGATTACTCATGATGTTTTCCATACCCCCTTATCTTCACCTCATTACCGGCCCAGACACAGATCGGGGATTACTCATGATGTTTTCCATACCCCCTTATCTTCACCTCGTTACCGGCCCTTACACAGATCGGGGATTACTCATGATGTTTTCCATACCCCCTTATCTTCACCTCATTACCGGCCCAGACACAGATAGGGGATTATTCATGATGTTTTCCATACCCCATTATCTTCACCTCATTACCGGCCCATACACAGATCGGGGATTACTCATGATGTTTTCCATACCCCATTATCTTCACCTCATTACCGGCCCATACACAGATAGGGGATTATTCATGATGTTTTCCATACCCCCTTATCTTCACCTCATTACCGGCCCAGACACAGATAGGGGATTATTCATGATGTTTTCCATACCCCATTATCTTCACCTCATTACCGGCCCATACACAGATAGGGGATTACTCATGATGTTTTCCATACCCCATTATCTTCACCTCATTACCGGCCCATACACAGATCGGGGATTACTCATGATGTTTTCCATACCCCATTATCTTCACCTCATTACCGGCCCATACACAGATAGGGGATTACTCATGATGTTTTCCATACTCCCTTATCTTCACCTCATTACCGGCCCAGACACAGATCGGGGATTACTCATGATGTTTTCCATACCCCATTATCTTCACCTCATTACCGGCCCATACACAGATAGGGGATTACTCATGATGTTTTCCATACCCCCTTATCTTCACCTCATTACCGGCCCATACACAGATAGTGGATTACTCATGATGTTTTCCATACCCCCTTATCTTCACCTCATTACCGGCCCATACACAGATAGGGGATTACTCATGATGTTTTCCATACCCCCTTATCTTCACCTCATTACCGGCCCATACACAGATAGGGGATTACTCATGATGTTTTCCATACCCCATTATCTTCACCTCATTACCGGCCCAGACACAGATCGGGGATTACTCATGATGTTTTCCATACCCCCTTATCTTCACCTCATTACCGGCCCATACACAGATAGGGGATTATTCATGATGTTTTCCATACCCCATTATCTTCACCTCATTACCGGCCCAGACACAGATCGGGGATTACTCATGATGTTTTCCATACCCCCTTATCTTCACCTCATTACCGGCCCATACACAGATAGGGGATTATTCATGATGTTTTCCATACCCCCTTATCTTCACCTCATTACCGGCCCAGACACAGATAGGGGATTACTCATGATGTTTTCCATACCCCATTATCTTCACCTCGTTACCGGCCCAGACACAGATCGGGGATTACTCATGATGTTTTCCATACCCCATTATCTTCACCTCGTTACCAGCCCATACACAGATAGGGGATTACTGATGATGTTTTCCATACCCCCTTATCTTCACCTCATTACCGGCCCATACACAGATAGGGGATTACTCATGATGTTTTCCATACCCCCTTATCTTCACCTCGTTACCAGCCCATACACAGATAGTGGATTACTCATGATGTTTACCACACCCCATTATCTTCACCTCATTACCGGCCCAGACACAGATAGGGGATTACTCATGATGTTTTCCATACCCCCTTATCTTCACCTCGTTACCAGCCCATACACAGATAGGGGATTACTCATGATGTTTTCCATACTCCCATTATCTTCACCTCATTACCGGCCCAGACACAGATAGGGGATTACTCATGATGTTTTCCATACCCCCTTATCTTCACCTCATTACCGGCCCAGACACAGATCGGGGATTACTCATGATGTTTTCCATACCCCCTTATCTTCACCTCGTTACCGGCCCTTACACAGATCGGGGATTACTCATGATGTTTTCCATACCCCCTTATCTTCACCTCATTACCGGCCCATACACAGATAGGGGATTACTCATGATGTTTTCCATACCCCATTATCTTCACCTCATTACCGGCCCAGACACAGATCGGGGATTACTCATGATGTTTTCCATACCCCCTTATCTTCACCTCATTACCGGCCCATACACAGATAGGGGATTATTCATGATGTTTTCCATACCCCCTTATCTTCACCTCATTACCGGCCCATACACAGATAGGGGATTATTCATGATGTTTTCCATACCCCCTTATCTTCACCTCATTACCGGCCCATACACAGATAGGGGATTACTCATGATGTTTTCCATCCCCCATTATCTTCACCTCATTACCGGCCCAGACACAGATCGGGGATTACTCATGATGTTTTCCATACCCCCTTATCTTCACCTCATTACCGGCCCATACACAGATAGGGGATTACTCATGATGTTTTCCATACCCCATTATCTTCACCTCATTACCGGCCCAGACACAGATCGGGGATTACTCATGATGTTTTCCATACCCCCTTATCTTCACCTCATTACCGGCCCATACACAGATAGGGGATTATTCATGATGTTTTCCATACCCCCTTATCTTCACCTCATTACCGGCCCATACACAGATAGGGGATTACTCATGATGTTTTCCATACCCCCTTATCTTCACCTCATTACCGGCCCAGACACAGATAGGGGATTACTCATGATGTTTTCCATACCCCATTATCTTCACCTCATTACCGGCCCAGACACAGATAGGGGATTACTCATGATGTTTTCCATACCCCCTTATCTTCACCTCATTACCGGCCCATACACAGATAGGGGATTACTCATGATGTTTTCCATACCCCATTATCTTCACCTCATTACCGGCCCAGACACAGATAGGGGATTACTCATGATGTTTTCCATACCCCCTTATCTTCACCTCATTACCGGCCCATACACAGATAGGGGATTACTCATGATGTTTTCCATACCCCATTATCTTCACCTCATTACCGGCCCAGACACAGATAGGGGATTACTCATGATGTTTTCCATACCCCATTATCTTCACCTCGTTACCAGCCCATACACAGACTGGGGATTATTCATGATGTTTTCCATACCCCATTATCTTCACCTCATTACCGGCCCAGACACAGATCGGGGATTACTCATGATGTTTTCCATACCCCCTTATCTTCACCTCATTACCGGCCCATACACAGATAGGGGATTACTCATGATGTTTTCCATACCCCCTTATCTTCACCTCGTTACCAGCCCATACACAGATAGGGGATTACTCATGATGTTTACCACACCCCATTATCTTCACCTCATTACCGGCCCAGACACAGATAGGGGATTACTCATGATGTTTTCCATACCCCCTTATCTTCACCTCGTTACCAGCCCATACACAGATAGGGGATTACTCATGATGTTTTCCATACCCCCTTATCTTCACCTCGTTACCGGCCCTTACACAGATCGGGGATTACTCATGATGTTTTCCATACCCCCTTATCTTCACCTCATTACCGGCCCATACACAGATAGGGGATTACTCATGATGTTTTCCATACCCCCTTATCTTCACCTCATTACCGGCCCAGACACAGATCGGGGATTACTCATGATGTTTTCACCTCGTTACAGGCTAGCTACTTTGTCAGCATTCCAAAAAGGTTTCTGCTTTTCATTTTAATTAGCCTTTTGTTTGAGATTGGATTACTCAGCTCCTGTGGAATGTGGTCATGTTAACTGAGCCCCATGGTGCTTTGAAACTTCCTTACTGTTCACTAATATTATATGTTACTGGTTACTCAAATAATATTTAAACATTATGATATTTATGGCAGGTGCCTCTGCGCTTGGGAATACCCTACAACGAACAGGAACAGACAATTCGGCCCTCCAAGCCTGCGCCGATCTTGATGCCTGCCTAAACTAACACCTTCTACACTTCCGGGGCCCATATCCCTCTATTCCCTTCCTATTCATATATTTGTCAATATGTCTCTTAAACGTCGCTATCGTATCTGCTTCCACCACCTCCCCTGGCAGCAAGTTCCAGGCACTCACCACCCTCTGTGTAAAAAACGTGCCTCGCACATCCCCTCTAAACTTTGCCCCTCGCACCTTAAACCTATGTCGCCTAGTAACTGACTCTTCCACCCTGGGAAAAAGCTTCTGACTGTCCACTCTGTCGATGCCGCTCATAACTTTGTAAACCTCAATCATGTCGCCCCTCCTCCTCCGTCGTTCCAGTGAAAACAATCCGAGTTTTTCCAACCTCTCCTCATAGCTAATGCCCTCCAGACCAGGCAACATCCTGGTAAACATCCTCTGTCCCCTCTCCAAAGCCTCCACATCCTTCTAGCAGTGTGGCGACCAGAATTGCACGCAATATTCAAAGTGTGGCCGAACTAAGGTTTTGTACAGCTGCAACATGACTTGCCAATTTTTATACTCTATGCCCCGACCGATAAAGGCAAGCATGCCGTATGCCTTCTGGACTACCTTATCCACCTGCGTTGCCACTTTCAGTGACCTGTGGATCTGTACGCTCAGATCTTTTTGCCTGTCAATACTCCTAAGGGTTCTGCCATTTACTGTATACCTCCCACCTCCATTAGACCTTCCAAAATGCATTACCTCACATTTGTCCGGATTAAAATCCATCTGCCATTTCTCTGCCCAAGTCTCCAAACGATCTATATCCTGCTGTATCCTCTGACATTCCTCATCATTATGGATGGAGAAAGTGAAGGCACATGGGGTGCAAGGTGGAACAGCTAGATGGATGAAGAACTGGCTTGGTAACAGGAGACAGAGAGTAGCAGTGGAAGGGAGTTTCTCAAAATGGAGACGTGTTACCAGTGGTGTTCCACAGGGATCCGTGCTGGGACCACTGTTGTTTGTGATAAACATAAATGATTTGGAGGAAAGTATAGGTGGTCTGATTAGCAAGTTTGCATACGACACTAAGATTGGTGAAGTAGCAGATAGTGAAGGGGACTGTCAGAGAATACAGCAGAATATAGATAGACTGGAGAGTTCGGCAGAGAAATGGCAGATGGAGTTCAATCAGGGCAAATGCGAGGTGATGCATTTTGGAAGATCTAATTCAAGAGTGAACGATACAGTAAATGGAAATGTCCTGGGGAAAATTGATGTACAGAGATATTTGGGTGTTCAGGTCCATTGTTCCCTGAAAGTGGCAACGCAGGTCAATAGAGTGGTCAAGAAGGCATACGGCATGCTTTCCTTCATCGTACGGGGTATTGAGTACAAGGGTTGGCAGGTCATGTTACAGTTGAATAGGACTTTGGTTCGGCCACATTTGGAATACTGCGTGCAGTTCTGGTCGCCACATTACCAAAAGGATGTAGATGCTTTGGAGAGGGTGCAGAGGAGGTTCACCAGGATGTTGCCTGGTATGGAGGGCGCTAGCTATGAAGAGAGGTTGAGTAGATTAGGATCATTTTCATTAGAAAGACGGAGGTTGAGGGGGGATCTGATTGAGGTGTACAAACACATGAGAGGTATAGACAGGGTGGATAGCAAGAAGCTTTTTCCCAGAGTGGGGGATTCAATTACAAGGGGACACGATTTAAAAGTGAGAGGGGAAAGGTTTAGGGGGGATATGCGTAAAAGTTCTTCATGCAGAGGGTGGTGGGTGCATGGAATGCATTGCCAGCGGAGGTGGTAGACTCGGGCACGATAGCGTCTTTTAAGATGTATCTAGACAGATACATGAATGGGCAGGAAGTAAAGAGATGCAGACCCTTAGAATATAGGCGACAGGTTTAGATAGAGGATTTGGATCGACGTAGGCTTGGAGGGCCGAAGGGCCTCTTCCTGTGCTGTAATTTTCTTTGTTCTTTGTTCTCTTTGTTCTATTATCTGCAACTCCACCAACATTTGTGTCGTCCGCAAACTTACTAATCAGACCAGCTACATTTTCCTCCAAATCATTTATATATACTACAAACATCAAAGGTCCCAGCACTGATCCCTGTGGAACACCACTAGTCACATCCCTCCATTCAGAAAAACACCCATCCACTGTTACCCTCTGTCTTCTGTGACCAAGCCAGTTCTGTATCCATCTTGCCAACTCACCTCTGATCCAGTGTGACTTCACCTTTTGCACCAGTTGACATGCGGGACCATATAGACAACATCCACCGCCCTTCCCTCAACAATCATCTTCGTCAGTTCTTCAAAAAACTCAATCAACTTAGTAAGACACGACCTCCACTTCACAGAACCATGCTATCTCTCGCTAATAAGTTCGTTTGTTTCCAAATGGGAGTATATCCTGTCCCGAAGAATCCTCTCTAATAGTTTCCCTACCACTGACGTAAGGCTCACTGGCCTATAATTTCCTGGATTATCCTTACCACCCTTCTTAAACAAAGGAACAACATTGGCTATTCTCCAGTCCTCTGGGACCTCACCTGTAGCCAATGATGATGCAAAGATTTCTGTCAAGGCCCCAGCAATTTCTTCCCTTGCCTCCCTCTGTATTCTAGGGTAGATCCCATCAGGCCCTGGGGACTTATCTACCTTAATGCTTTGCAAGACACCCAACACCTCCTCCTTTTTGATAATGAGATGACTGAGACTATCTGCACTCCCTTCCCTAGGCTTATCATCCACCAAGTCCTTCTCCTTGGTGAATACTGATGCAAAGTACTCATTTAGCACTTCACCCATTTCCTCTGGCTCCACGCATAGATTCCCATCTCTGTCCTCGAGTGGGCCAACCCTTTCCCTGGTTACCCTCTTGCTCTTGATATATGTATAAAAAGCCTTGGGATTTTCCTTAATGAGTCAGATACTGAACGTTATATTGGAATGTTAAAACAATGGTTCAGAGTCTGAGAACAATGGATTGGAATGTTCCAACAATGGGTCAGAATCTGAGAACAATAGATTGGAATGTTCCAACAATGGGTCAGAATCTGAGAACAATGGATTGGAATGTTCCAACAATGGGTCAGAATCTGAGAACGTTGGATTGGAATGTTAGAACAGTGGACAGGAGTTTTTCCCTCAGATCTTTTCATTATTTCTATGTATGATTGACTATCTTTGGCCTCTCGGATATATTGGGCACTGACTGTTATTCAATACATTTACTATCCCATCCTGGCTATTATTGGTGTCTCTGGTAAGTCTCTCTACCTTGCCTTTTATTCTATCAACCATGTTGAACTGTATTACTGTTCTTGTCATTTACTCTGTCCTACTTTTTCCTGTTATCCCTGGTGAATATCTCCAGCTATTAGCTCTCTAAACCATTGCTAACTGTATTGCAGGTCTTGTAATTTACTCTCGCATCTTTGCTGCTGTCGCTGTCTGTATTTCCAGCTATAAGATCTGTAAACGTTGGTTCACTCAAATACAGTTCTTGCAATTTGAATTATGGGAAGACCAAAACCAGTGTCATTGGTCTATTATAAATTCCGTCCCCTATCCCAGATCCACTTAGCCTGCCCTGGGCAACGTCTGAGGTTCAACCAGACAGTTTACATCCTCTGAGTTCATCTCCTAATCTCTCCATCACCAACCCTGCCTACTACCATCTCTGTAATATCACCCAGCTCCTCCTCAGTCCATCTGCTGCATAATCCCTCATCGGTGCTGTTGTTAAAACACAGTTGATTAATCCAATTCTATCCTGGTCACTCTCCCAGTTATAGACCACCATAAACCAGACCCTACTCAGAATTCTGCTGCCTGTATCCTAACTCACACCAAATCGAGATCACCCATCACCCCTGTGTTCACTGATCTACATTGGCTTCCAGTCTGACAGCACCTTAGTTTTAATAATCTCGTTCTTGTGTTTGAATCCCTCCATTGCCTCACCCCTCCAATTAGTCCCATTACTTCATATCTTTCGCCATTAACACGTTTTTTTTTTTCAATTTTCCTTTTAAAGTGAATTCTTTCCCTCTGTATCTACCCCGGACCATGATTTTCATCTCTACAGGGCCACTGGGCCAAATGCCACAGAAGCTTGGATCCATACAATGCTGCAATCTGAGCTACTGTCCACTTCCAGCATGGCCTGCACAGCGCCGCATTCTGAGCAGGGCTCCAGCCTGGATGTACCATGTGTACGTCTGTAGCTGGAAGTAGCATCAATGCACCATTCCTTCAGCTTTGATGTATGCCTTTGTTGGTGCGTGAGCATGCCCAGTACATCATGTTGGTGAATGTCCACTATCTTGACAGCAGCCCCGATACCTTCATTCTGAAGCAGTCAGCTGTTCCCACCATCTTCAGTTCTCCATGCAAAACCAGA
This sequence comes from Heterodontus francisci, assembly GCF_036365525.1. Lineage (NCBI taxonomy): Eukaryota > Metazoa > Chordata > Chondrichthyes > Heterodontiformes > Heterodontidae > Heterodontus > Heterodontus francisci. Next base: position 2,035,884 of record NW_027140744.1, read on the forward strand.
AGGTGGCTCCTCGGAGATAAAGTAAAACCCATTCTAGAGACAGCTCATGTTTCTGCATCCCAAACCACCTCCCATCGCCAACCAACCTCACGCGATTTACATGTGTATAACGTGAGCAATGGAGTCACCAGGAACATGGTGGAATAGACCATTCGTTTGATGAGGCAATGCTTCCAATGCCTGAACCGCTCGGGGGGCGGGTGGTGGGGGGGGAGGGTGTGTGGGGGGGGGGGGCGGGTGGGTGGGGTGTGGGGTGCCCTCCAGTACACATTGGAGCGGTGCCCAAGTTCTGATGGTGTTCTGCTGCACCCTTCATATCATCACCCTGATGAGGACACAGGCATTGGCACCAGGAATCCGGAGGCCACCTCAGGAGGAGGAGGCAGGGAGGGTATTTCTTGGATGCCTTCCACAGAGACTTGCTGACTGCTCCTATACAGTGCTTCCCCAGTGGCTGTAGCTTTTTATATTCATGCATGGAATGTGGGTATCGCTAACTCGGCCAGAATTTATTTTCCATCGTTAGTTTCCCTTGTGAAGGTGATAGTGAGCTGCCTTCTTGGACCACTGCAGTCCATGTAGGGTAGGCGCACCCACAGTGCTGTGAGGAAGGAAGTTCCAGGATTTTGCCACAGCGACAGTGAAGGGACGGTGATATATTTCCAGGTCAGGATGGTGTGTGACTTGGAGGGAAATGTGCAGGTGGTGGTGCTCCCATGCATCTGCTGCCGTTGTCCTTCCAGGTGGTGCAGGTCGCGGATTTGGAAGGTGCTGTCTAAGGAGGCTTGGTGAGTTGCTGCAGGTCATCTTGTAGATGGTACACACTGCTGTCAATGTGACTGGTGCTGGAGTCATGGAGTCATTTATGGTACAGATTGAGACCATGCTGGCTCTCTGCAGAGTAATCCAGTCAGGCCCATTCCCCCACTCAATCCCTGTGTTCCTGCAAGTTTCTTTCCTTCAACTGTCCATCCAGTTTCTTCTGGAAATCATTGATCATCTCTACTTCCACCACCATTGTGGGTAGTCAGTTCCAGCTCATTACAAATCGCTGCGTAAAACAAAAAACAAGTTCTTGTTCAGATTCCCCCGGCATTTCTTGTCAAATCCTTCAATCTGTGTCTCTAGTCCTTGTACTATTCGTTAATACGGACAGTTTTCCTTTTCTAATTTATCAAAGCCTGTCATAATCTAGTACACCTCGATTAAATCACCCTTCAATCTCCTTTGTTCCCCTTCGAACAAAGGCACATTTTCCAATCTTACCTTGTAACTAATCCTCCTCCGCCTTCCCTAGATCCATTCTGGTTAACCTGCTCTGTACCCTCCCAAGGACACTCACACCCTTCCCAAAGTGTGCTGACCAGAACTGGACGCTATATTACATTTGGAGCCTTACCGCTGTTCTATAAATGTTCAGCATAACTTCCCTGCTTTAGTACTCAATGCCTCTGTTTTAAACCCAAATCCCATTTGCTTTGCTGTCAATTGTCAATATGTCCTGTTATCTTCACAGATTAATCCACCCGCAGGTTTCTCTGTTCCTCAACACTCTTTAGAACTGTGACATTAGTCAATATAGCTATTCTATTCCGACTGACAAAATGCATCACCTCACACTCCTCTCTATTAAATTCCATCTGCCAGTTGTCTGCCTATCTGTGTCCTGTTGAAGGTGGTTCATATCATCCTCACTCTTTGCTCTTCCTCCAAATTTGGTGTCATCGGAACATTTTGAGATTGTACTCATGGGACAATGGCCGCCCTGCGATCCATCCCACCCCAATCTCTCAACCCAAACCTTCTGATTGTTTTTATTCTTTCATGGATTTGTGTCTCACTGTCAAGACTAGCATGTTCTGCCCATCCCGATTTGCCTTTGAACTGAGTGGCTTGCTAGGCCTTTTCAGAGTGTAGTTAAGAGTCAACCACGTTGCTGTGGGTCTGGAGTCGCATGTAGTCCAGACCAGGTAAGGACAGCAGATTTCCTTCCTCAAAAGGACATTCATGAAGCAGATGGTTTTATACTTTCCAATGATAACCCAAAACTGCCAGCTTCCCAGTCACAGCAGCTCCAGGAGACAGAGAGAGAGCAGCAGCACAGCACTGATGGTGAATTCCCCTCACTTGGTCTGATATTCACAGTCACCAGCTCAAATATTAACACTGCGTGTACCTTCGAGGCTGGTGTAGAGCCAGAATCTGCACGTGGTGAGTCATAGTCTCATAGGATTGTTCGAGCACAGAAGGAGGCCATTCGTCCCTTTGTGTCCGTGCTGGATCTCTGTGAAAATCACGCAGCTCCTCCCACTGCCCCTGCCTTTTCCCAAAGTCCTGCATTTTTTTTAATCTTCAAAGAATTATCCAATTACCTTTTGAAAATTATGTTTGAATTTGCCTCCACCAAACTCTCAGGCAGTTCATTCCAGATTCTAACCACTCACTGTGTTTATCCTCATGTCACCTTTAGTTCTTCTACCAATCACCTTAAATCAGTGTCCTCTGGTCTTGATCCATCCACCAATGGGAACAGTTTCTCCCTATTCACCCTGTCCAAACCCCACATCATTTAAAACTCTTCTGTAAAATCTCATCTTCACCTTTTCTTCAAGCAGAACAGCCCCAGCTTCCCCAATCTATCTGTATAACGGAATTCCTCATCCCTGAAACCATTCCCGTAAATCTTTGCAGCACCCTCTCTAATTCCTTTACAACCTTCCTGAACTGAGGTGTCTAGGCCTGGACACAATACTCCAGTTGAGACTGAGGCTGTGTTTTATAACGTTTCATCATAACATCCTTGCTATTGAACTCTCTGTCTCTATTTATTAAACCCAGGATTCTGCATGCCTTACTAACTGCTTTCTCAACCTGCCTGCCACCTCCAACAATAGGATCACGTATACCCCTCAGGTCTCTCTGCTCCTGCATACCCATTAGAATTTGATCCTTTATTTTCTCTTGCTTCTTCACGGTCGTGCTACCAAAATGAATTACTTCACATGTCTCAACATTAAATTTCATCTGCAATGTGCCCTCCCATTCTACCTGCCTGTCTCTGTCCTCTTGAAGTCTATCACTATCCTCCTCTCTGTTCACAATAATGCCGAGTCTTCTGTCAGCTGCAAATTTTGAAATTGTTCCCTCTGGACTGAAATACAGGTCATTAATGTAGATCAAGAACAACAGTGGCCCTATCCTGACCCCTGGGGAACACCACTATAAACGTTCCTTCAATCTGAGAAATAACTATTCACCAATACTCTCCATGTAACATGTCTCCAATTTCAGCATTCACAGCCAGCAGCAGCAGCCTCCTGTGATTCAGTGCAGCTTCCCTTTAAAGAGGGACAGACTGCCTTAAAGAGCTGAATTCTGGCTGAAAAATGAGCCATCCGCACACACAGTTAGGCCCCTGTTAAGCGTGCAGACAAACGGCAGCGTGGGTCACCCTGGGCGGCACGTAGATTTCATGGAAATGTTGAGGCCGCAGGAAGTTTGTGTGTCACCTGCCTCAACAAGAACGGACACGGGAAGATCATGAACCATCTGCCCAAAAAAAGATGCAAATCTGATGTTATCACTCTTTCTAGTTCCCTTTCACTATTTAACCTTCTCTCTCTCTCTCTCTCTCTCCCCCTCTCTCTTCACTCTCTGTGTCTCTTGCTAATAAAATCAGAGATTGCTGCAGCACAGAAGGAGGATATTCGGCCCATTGTGTCAGTGCTGTCTCTTTGAAAGAGTTATCCAATTAGTTCCTCTCCCCTCCTCTTTCCCCAGACTCCTGCTTTGTTTCCCTTTCAAGTATTTGTTAAATTCCCTTTTGAAATATATTATTGAATCTGCTTCCACCATGTTTTCAGGCAGTGAATTCCAAATCCCAACAACTCGCTGTGCAAGAAAATTCTCCTCATTTCACCTCTGGTTCTTTGTCAATTACCTTCAATCTGTGTTTTCTTGATACTGAAATTTCTGACACTGGAAACAGTTTCACATTAATTACCCAGTCAAAACCGATCAATATCCTGCTGTATCCTCTGACAATCTTCATCACTATCTGCAACTCCGCCAACCTTTGTGTCACCTGCAAACTTACTAATCAGACCAGCTACATTTTCCTCCAAATCACTTATATATATATATATATATATATACTACAAATAGCAAAGGTCCCAGCACTGATCCCTGCGGAACACCACTAGTCACATTCCTCCATTCAGAAAAAACACCCATCCACTGATACCCTCTGTCTTCTATGACTGAGCCAGTTCTGTATCCATCTTGGCAGCTCACCTCTGATCCCATATGACTTCACCTTTTGTATCAGTCTGCCATGAGGGACCTTGTCAAAAGGCTTTACTGAAGTTCATGTAGACAACATCCACTGCCCTTCCTCTATCAATCATCTTCGACAATTCCTCAAACAACTCAATCAAGTTAGTGAGACACGACCTCCCCTTCACAAAACCATGCTGTCTCTCGCTAATATGTCCATTTGTTTCCAAATGGGAGTAAATCCTGTCCCAAAGAATCCTCTCCAATAATTTCCCTACCACTGACGGACGGCTCACCGGCCTGCAATTTCTTGGATTATCCTAGCTACCCTTCTTAAACAAAGGAACAGCATTGGCTATTCTCCAGTCCTCTGGGACCTCACCTGTAGCCAATGATGATACAAAGATTTCTGTCAACGCCCCAAAAATGTCCTCCCTTGCCTCCTTCAGTATTCTGGGGTAGATTCCTTCAGGCCCTGGGGACTTATCTACGTTAATGTTTTCCAAGACGCCCACCACCTCCTCCTTTAAGATAACGACATGACCCAGTCTATCTACACTCCCTTCCCTATACTCATCATCCACCAAGTCCTTCTCTTGGGTGAATACTGAGGCAAAGTATTCATTTAGTACATCACCCATTTCCTCTGGCTCCACGCATAGATTCCCATCTCTGTCCTTGTGTGGGCCAACCCTTTCCCTGGTTACCCTCTTGTTCTTTATATACGTATAAAAAGCCTTGGGATTCTCCTTAATCCTGTTTGCCAATGACTTTTCATGACCACTTTTAGCCCTCCTGACTCCTTTCTTAAGTTTCTTCCTACTTTCTTTATATTCCTCAAGGGCTTCATCTGTTCCCAGCCTTCTAGCCCTTACGAATGCTTCCTTTTTGCTTTTTGACCAGGCTCACAATATCCCTCGTTATCCAAGGTTCCTGAAACTTGCCAAACTTATCCTTCATCCTCACAGGAACATGCCAGTCCTGGATTCTAATCAACTGACGTTTGAAAGACTTCCACATGTCAGATGTTGATTTACCCTCAAACAGCCGACCCCAATCTAAATTCTTCACTTCCCGCCTAGTATTGTTATAATTAGCCTTCCCCCAATTTAGCACCTTCACCCGAGGACTACTCTTATCCTTATGCACAAGTACCTTAAAACTTATGGAATTATGATCACTGATCCCGACATTCTCCCCTATGGAGACTTCGACCACCTGGCCAGGCTCTTTCCCCAATACCAGGTCCAGTACGACTCCATCCCTAGTTGGACTATCTCCATATTGTTTCAAGAAGCCCTCCTGGATGCCCCTTACAAATTCTGCCCCATCCAAGCCCCTAGCACTGAGTGAGTCCCAGTCAATATAGGGAAAGTTAAAATCAGCCATCACAACAACCCTGTTACCTTTACATCTTTACAAAATCTGTCTACCTATCTGCTCCTCTATCGCCTGCTGGCTGTTGGGAGGCCTGTAGTAGACCCCCAACATCGTGAATGCACCCTTCCTATTCCTGAGCTGTAACCATATTGTCTCGCTGCATGACCCCTCCGAGGTGTCCTCCCGCAGTACAGCTGTGATATTCTCTTTAACCAGTAATGCAACTCCCCCACCCCTTTTACGTCCCCTCTAACCCGCCTGAAGCTTCTGAAGCCTAGAAAATTTAGCTGCCAAGCCTGCCCTTCAAATGCACTTCAGACCACCAGTCCTGCTGTGCTTAGCAACATCTCCCTGCCTGCTCTTCCTCTCAGTCTTACTGGCCTTACTCACTAGTTCCCCTCAGTTATTTCACTTGCTGACCTACTGCTCTGGTTTCCATCCCCGCCACACTAGTTTAAACCACACCGAGTAATGCAGATTTGTTCCTCCACATCCTTCCCACTAGCTGGTGACCTATAGACAACACGGAGCAATGTAACTGAAACTTGTTTGCTCCTTCACGCCAGCCATTTAGATTCTGTCCTTGATCCCCTCCCACCGCCACCCCCGCCTGGGACATGCTCTCTCCAGCACTATAATGTTCTCCTCAATCAATACCACAACCCCTGTCGCTATTCTTCCTTCTATCTTTCCTGAATACCTTGTATCCATGAATATTTAGCACCCAGTCCTGCCTTTCTTTGGGCCAGGTCTTTGTTATAGCCACAACACTATATTTCCACATGGCAATCTGCGCATGTACCTCACCAGTCTTATTCACCACACTCCATGCTTTCACATACATGCACACTAGCCTTCACGGAAATGCTATTACTTTCTCCCATTCTCTGACCCCAGCTAATAACATTCTGAACCCTGCTTTAGTACTATCCAACTCTTCCCGTATTCTGTGCACCTTGGAATTCTTCTCTGATGTTTACTCCTAGTTCCCATACCCCTGCCAATTTAGTTTACACCCTCTCCAATAGCACGAACAAATCGCCCCAAAAGAGAATTAGTCCCAGCTCTGTTCAGGTGTAAATCGTCCAGCCTGTACAGATCCCACATTCTCCAGAACGGCTCCCAGTGTCCAGGAATCGAAACCTCCCCGCTTCTGCAGCATGCTTCCAGCCACACATCCATCTGTACTCGACATCTATATCTGTAATCAATCGCATGGGGTACTGAGAGTAATCCTGCTTGCTAACTTTCCCAGCACCCTGAATTCTGAGTGCAGGACAACCTCCCTCTTTCTGCCTCTGTCGTTGCTTCTGATGTGGACCACGACTGCTGGCTGTTCACCCTCCACCTTCAGGATGCTCTGCAGCCGCTGGCGTGATATCCTTGACCATGACACCAGGGAGGGAACGCACCATCCTGGATACACATCTGCGGTTTCAGAATCCATTGTCTGTTCCCGTGACTATCGAATTTCCTATCACTATCAACATTCCAGTCTTCCCTGTAACTCCCAGTACAGCTGAGACAGCCTTGGTACCATGGGCTTGCCTGTGGATACAGTCCTCAGATGAACCATCAGTTTCCTCCGTACTGAATGCTGGTTGGAGAATGAGATGCACTCAAGGGTCTCCTGTGCTACTTGCTGATTCTTTTTGACGTGCTCTCCTCAAATTACTCAACCTCACATCTACATTACAGTGACATCCATGGTCCCACCATCTGCAGCTTGTACATCATCCCAGACAGCAGGATGAGGGGGAGGTCGGAGTTAAGAAGGGACATTAGGCAGGAACGTAGCATCATCCTGAATGCTCTCGGTGATTCCGGATGCTACGGCCTCTGTCACAGCCGGTCCCATGATATGAGGAACCATCTGCTCCCTCAGACTCAGTGGTGACGGAATGCCTGGTCCTCGCTGGTTCACTGCTGCTCCCTGTGATTAAGGGCCACCTTGCCCTGGACGAGGGAGGGCAAAATGTCAGTGATTGTGTTGCACTGTGTTTGTGTGATGTGCCTGTCATCGCTGAATAGCTGGAGGTATGTGGAGGCAGTGAGAGGTGGGTGTGAATCTGGTATCAGTGGAAGGTGTGTGAGGGTGAGGTGGAGTATGTGAATGTTAGGTGTGAGTCCTGAGTGTTAGGGACCGCTGATGAGTGAGTGATGAGGGTGTGGCACATTGATCAGTGTGGGAGGTTGGTGATGTTGGGGGTAGGAGATGCCATGTGCAGATGAATTCACTGACATTGACCACCTGTGTGAGCACATTAAACTTCTTCTGGCTCTGCTGCCAGGTCCTCGGGGCCAGACTGCTTGCATTGACCTCCCTAGCCATGTGCTCCCATTCCCTTCCGAGGGCGTTCCCTGAAGGTATCCGCCCCACCACACGGAAACATGGCTTCTCTCCTCCTGTCACCCACCATGACTAAGGCCTCCAGCACCAGATTCGTGAGTCACAGAGCCCTCTCTCTGTCCTAATATCCCATTTACCTTGTCTACAATTGCAGCATTCACAGTCAGCAGCAGCAGCCTCCTGTGATTCAGTGCAACTTCCCTTTAAGAGGGACAGACTACCTTTAAGAGTGGAATCCTGGCAAACATCTGCCAGACCCTCACAAAGTCAGGTCCCTCTGCAGCGTGCAGACAGACAGCAGCGCGGGTCACCCTCAGGGACATGTAGAATTCGTGGAAATGTGGAGGCAGCAGGAAGTTTGTATGTCACCAGTCACAATAGGAACGGGTACGGGAAGATCATGACCCCTCTGCCCAAAAAGCGATGCAAACCCGATTTTCTCGCCTTTCTATTTCCCTTTCCCTCTTTCACACTGTTTCTCTCTCTCTCACTTTATTTTTCTCCCTCTCTCTTCACTCTGTAACTTGTTCATAGAATCAGAGATATTTGCAGCATAGAAGGAAGCTATTCGGCCCTTTGTCTCAGTGCAGTCTCTTTGAAAGAGCTGTTTAATTCGTTCTTCTCCCCTCCTCTTTCCCCAGACTTCTGTTTTTTTTTTCCTTTTCAAGTATTTGTTAAATTCCCTTTTGAAAGATATTATTGAAGCTGCTTCCACCATGTTTTCAGGAAGTGAATTCCAGATCCCAACAACTTGCTGTGCAAGGAAATTCTCCTCATTTCACCTCTGGTTTTTTGTCAATTACCTTCAATCTGTGTCTTCTTAAAACTGAACTTTCTGACACGGGAAAGCGTTTCACAATAATTATCCTATCAAAACCCTTCATGACTTTGAATTCTATATGAAATTTCCCCTTACCCTTCTCTAAAGAGAACAATCCCAGCTTCTTCAATCTCTCCATGTAACTGAATTCCCAGATCCCTGGTACTATTCCAGTAAATCACCTCTGGATCTTCACTAAGTCCTTGACATCCTTACCAAAGTGTGGTGATCAGATTTGGTCACAATTCTCCAGCTGGGACCTAACCAATGATGTATAAAAATCAGCATTTCCTCCTGAGTTTTATTACTCTGTGTGTCTCTCTCTAACACGAAAGACACACAATGTTACCTTCAAAGATCTGTGTGCGTACATCCCAGGTCTCTCTAACCCTGCACCTACTTTATAATGGTACCATTTAGTTTATATTGTTTCGCCACATACTTCCTACCCAAATGTCTCACTTCACACTTCACTGAGTTAAATTACATCTGCCATGTTCCTGCCCATTTTACCAGTCAGTCTCTGTCTTCCTGAAGTCTGTTACTCTCCTTCTCACTGTTTGTTAACATTTCTGAGTTTCCTGCCATCTGAAAACTTTGACATAATCCACTGTGTACACAAGCCCATTGCATTAACATACAGCAACAGTGATCCCAACAGTGACCCTGGGGAACCCCACTGTGTACTTCCGTGCAGACTGAACAACAACCATTCTCCAATACTCTCTGCTTTCTGACACTTAGCTAATTTACTGCATTATGTCATTGTAAATTTAAAAAATAACTTCCATTTATGTAGCCCCTTCATGATCACTGCATGTCCCAAAGCGATTTACAATCAATGAGTATTTATTACACCCTAGTCACTATTGTAATGTAGGAAAGATGGCAGAAAAGTTCCACGCAGCAAGATCCCACAAGCAGCAATGTGATAATGATCAGATCTTTAACATCCACCTGGGAGGGCAGATGTTGGTTTAATGTTTCATTCGATAGACGGCACATCTGACAGTGCAATGCTCCCACAGTAATGTCACTGCAGTGTCAGCCTTGATTCTTGTGATCAAGTCCTGCAGTGACACTTGATCCTAGAAGGTTGTGACTGAAAGGGGAGAGAGCGACAAACTGAGCCACTGCTGACATTGGTCCTTTAATCCCATGTGTTTCTAATGTGGTAACACGGCTGTTATGTGGTACTTTATCAAATGCCTGTTTAAAGGATAGGAATATTGGGAAAGTAGAGGCAAGAACAATCATAGAAACATAGAATAGCATTGCACTGAAGAAGGCCATTCGGTCCAACATGTCAGTGCTGGCCCTTTTGAAGATCCTCCAGTTAGTCCCACATGCTGGCTCTTTTTTTTATTCATTCATGGGATTTGGGCGTCACTGGCTTGGCCAGCATTTTTAGCCCTTGTTACCCTTGAGAAGGTGATGGTGAGCTGCCTTCTTCAACCGCTGCAGTCCATTTGGAGTAGGTAGACCCACAGTGCTGTTAGGAAGGGATTTTGACCCAGCGACAGTGAAGGAACGGCGACACAGTTCCATGTCAGGATGGTGTGTGACTTGAACGGTAACTTGCAGGTGGTGGTGTTCCCATGTATTTGCTGCCCTTGTCCTTCTAGTTGGGAGAGGTCGTGGGTTTGGAAGGTGCTGTCGAAGGAGCCTTGGTGCATTGCTGCAGTGCATCTTGGAGATGGTACACACTGCTGCTACTGTGCGTCGGTGGTGGATGGAGTTAATGTTTGTAGATGGAGTGGCAAGCAAGTGAGCTGCTTTGTCCTGGATGGCGTCGAGCTTCTTGAGTGTTGTTGGAGCAGCACCCATCCAAACAAACGGAGAGTATTCCACCACACTCCTGACTTGGGCCTTGTAGATGGTGGACAGGCTTTGGGGAGTCAGGAGGTGCGTTACTCGCCTCAGGATTCCTCGCCTCTGACCTGCTCTTGTAGCCACGGTATTTATATGGCTACTCCAGTTCAGTTTCTGGTCAATGGTAGCCACTAGGATGTTGGTAGTGGGGGATTTAGCGATGGTAATGCTGTTGAATATCAAGGGGAGATGGTTAGATTCTCTCTTGTTGGAGATGGTCATTGCCTGGCACTTGTGTGGCACGAATGTTACTTGTCGCTTATCAGCCCAAGCCTGGATATTGTTCAGGTCTTGCTACATTTCTACACAGACTGCTTCAGCATCTGAGGAGTCGCAAATGGTGCTGAACATTGTGCAATCATCAGTGAACATCCCCACTTCTGACCTTATTATTGAAGGTAGGTCATTGATGAAGCAGCGAAGTCTGAACAATGACTTTTCACCTTTCAGCTTTCTGTCCCTCAGTCACTGTCATATCCACACCATCACTGTCACATTAGTCCATGTCTTCCGTTTTTCATAACAAGTCTATGAAATGTTATTTGTTTACAGGCCTTTTGAAAGTCTATATACATAAATGTATATACACGAGTAGGGGAGGAACATGTTGTTATGGTTCTTCATGAATACTTTGTATCTGTCTTAACATTAGGGGGGGTCGACGCAGATATTGTGGTTAAGGAGGAGGAGTGTGAATTATTGGATGTGATGTACATAGGGAGAGAGGAAGTATTAATGGGATTAGCATCCTTGAAAGTTGATCCATCACCAGGGCCGGTTGAAATGTATCCAAGGCTGTCAAAAGAGGTGAGAGAGGAAATAGCAGAGAGTCTGACCATCATTTTCCAGTCCGCACTGGATACAGGTGTCGTGCCAGAGGATTGGTGAACTGTTAAAATTGTACCTCTTTAAAAAGGGAGTCAGGAACAGACCGAATAATTTCAGGCCAGTCAGTCTAACCTCAGTAGTGGGCACATTATTGGAATCTATTCTGAAAGACAGGATAAAGTGTCACTTAGAAAGGCACAGGTTAATCACGGATATTGAGCATGGATTTGATAAGGGAAGATATTGTTTGACCAAATTGATTGAATTTTTCGAAGATGTAGCAAGGATGATAGATGAGGGTAGTGCAGTTGATATGGTCCACATGGATTTTGACAAGGCTTTTGTCAAGGTCCCATGTGGCATGCTTGTTTAAAAAAATAAAATCCCATGGGATCCAGGGAAATTCAACAAGTTGGATGCAAAATAGGCTCAGTGACAGGAAACAAAGGGTGATTGTTGACGGGTGATTTACTGACTTGAGGTCTGTTTCCAGTGACGTTCCACAGGGCTCAGGACTGGACTTCCTGCTTTTTTGTAGTATATATTAACGATTTGAACGTAAATGTGGGGGGCATGATCAAGGTGTGTGCAGATGGTACACAAATTGGTCGTGCGGTAGATAGCGAGGAGGATAGCTGTAGGCTGCAGGAAGATATTGATGGCAGAAAAGTGACAAATGGAATTCAACCTGGATAAGTGTCAGGTGATGCAATTGAGGAGGTCAAACAAGGCAAAGGGATAGGCGATTAATAGGAAAATACTGAGAAGTGTAGAGGAAGTGAGGGACCTTGGAGTCAATGTCCACTGATCCCTGAGGTAGCAGGACAGGTCGATAAGGTGGTCAAGAAGGCATATGGACTCCTTTCCTTTATTAGCTGAGGTATAGAATACAGGAGCAGGGAGGTTATGCTGGAACTGTATAAATCATTGGTTAGGTCACAACTTGAGTACTGTGTGCAGTTCTGGTCACCTCATCACACAAAGGATGTAATTTCACGAGAGAGAGTACAGAGGAGATTTACGAGGATGTTGCCAGGACTGGAAAAATGCAGCTATGAGGAAAGATTAGATGGGCTGGGGTTGTTCTACTTGGAACAGAGAAGGCTGAAGGGGGATCTGATTGAAATGGACATAATGTTGTGGGGTCTGGATAGAGTGGAGGTGAAGAGTCCATTCACCTTAGCAGAGAGATCAGTGACTAGGGGGCAGTGACTTAAAGTGCTTGGTAGAAGGATTAGCGGGGAGTTGAGGAGAAACTTGTTCACCCAAAAATACAAAATGTGCTCAGTGGCAGGAAACAAAGGGTAATTGTTATAATAAAAGCAAAATACTGCAGATGCTGGAAATCTGAAGTAAAAACAAGAAATGCTGGAAGTACTCGGCAGGTCTGGCAGCATATGTGGAGGGAGAAGCAGAGATAATGTTTCAGGTCAGTGAAGAAGGGTCAGTGACCTGTCACGCTAACTCTGCTTCTCTCTCCACAGATGCTGCCAGACCTGCTGAGTATTTCAAGCATTTTTTTTTTCTGAAAGTGTAATTGTTGACGGGTAGTTTACTGACCGGAGGACTGCTTCCATTGGCATTCCACAGGGTTCAGCCCTGGGTCCCCTGTTTTTAGTGAGGGTCTGGAACTTACTGCCTGGAAGGATAGTTGAGGCAGAATCCCTCCACTCATTCAAAAGGAGTCGGGATGTTCACCTCAAGTGCCATAATCTGTAGGGCTCAGGATCAAATGCTGGAAGGTGGGATTAGAATAGGTGGATCATTTATCGGCTGGCACAGACACAATGGGCCAAGTGGCCTCTTTCTCTGCCTTAAACGTTTTATGATTATATTACATTAAATATGCTATCCTCAGTAACACTCACAGTTACGTCCTGAACGAACTCGATCAAGATTATCAGAAATGATTTTCCATTAACCTATCCATGCTACTTGTCATTTATTAACCCATGTTTTTACAAGCAAGATATATGTTTGTGCTGGGTTATGACCTGTAGAATATTCCAACCACCAACGTGAGACTGACAGTTACAGGGTTTATCCAACCTCTACTTTTTTAAACGGTGTAACATTTACCCTGCAGTCCTCTGGCATCACTCCCATTTCCAAGGAGGATTGAAATATTCTGTCCAGTGCCTCTGTTATTTCCACCATTCCTTCCCTCAGTAACTATCATACATCCCATCCAGACTGGATAAATGTTCTACTTTACTGCGGCACAAAATGTGTTGGATTGAAAGGTGTTAACTGAACCTGTTTGTTCAGTGACTGTAATTAATGTCAGTCTCCATGGACCTTAATGGTGTCACTGGGGGGTTTCCCTCTTCTATTAATACAGGACTTCTTTCAATGTGTTTTCCGATAGTATTAGCTGGAGCATCAGCTCCCGAACTAACAGGGATCAGCGGCTGCCGAGAGAGGGAGAGGATAGATCAGAATCTGAACAATAGATTGGAATGTTACAACAATGGGTCAGAATCTGAGAACAATAGATTGGAATGTTACAACAATGGACAGGAGTTTATCCGATTGGTTTGGCCTGGTTACTGCAGATTATTATTGGATAACATTAGAATTGCGGATCTTTTATGCTGTGAAGATGATTCAATACATTTACTATCCCATCCTCGCTATTATTGGTGTCCCTGGTAAGTCTCTGTATCCAACTATTAGATTCATAAACCATGTTTCACTGATATAGTGTTCTTGTCATTTAAATCGTAAGAAGACTGAAAGCATTATCTTCAGTTTCTGTCACAAATTCCATACCCTGTCCATAATCTGCATCCCCCTTGCTGGCCGTTGTCGGAGGCTGATGCAGGAACTTTACAACCTCTGGTATCTATTTAATGCTGAGCTGAGTTCATCCCCATATTCTCTCCATCCCCAACACTGCCTATTGTTATGGCCAGGTGAGGAGGGGTCAAAGTCGCTCGGCTTTATTTTACCACAACAGTGTTTGTCCTTTATAAACAGTGAATATGCTTAACGTCTCAGTGAGTGTTTTACATTTTATCTTTGGTATGATGGTGAAGAATTCGATTGGACAGGTTCTCTTGAGTTTAACCATGAAAGAGGTGAGTTTATTATACTGAACAATATAAACCCGATCTAAATAAAATCATTAAAATAAGTAGAACACATTTATGCACACACACACACGAGAATCACACAGAAATAGATTACAGAGTGAGAAATAAATGTGTGGTTGGATTGGAGTCCAGAATAAATATTAAAAAAAAACTCATTCTGTGAGATTTGACCATTCCGTGGTCTTCCTGCTGAAGTTGTATCCTTGAAGTCTTTTTCTGGTCAAAGTGCAGTTTGTCACATGGTCCAACTGGCTCAGGGATTTCTTTGAGGCAGGCTTGTAGGTGGCTTTCTTCCCCTGGTTATTCTGTCTGTAGCAATCTGTAGGCTTGGAAGGCCCACAGTCGCATGAGGTTTTCAAATTTGTGATGTTATCTGGAGAGAGAGACGGAGAGAGAGGGAGGGGTGTGAGGGGAACACAGCCCTTCTGCATCAGCTCATTTTGAATCACTGACTTGCCTGTTTTTGTCCAGGGGAAACTCTCAGCTTTCACAGAGATAGACAGTCTCCTGACTGCCTCAGTGCATTCGCTGGACCCTTACAATGAGATTCAAGGTTCGGAACTTCTATCTCCCCAGTGCTCAGGATATCAGTATTTACTCTTGGAGGAGTTTGCTCTTTCAAAGTCAATGTGTCAGGATGACCTTGTATGCCGTGTTAATGAATGTAATCTTAGGTAATTCAATCACTGGAGCAAGCCAATGATTTGGGTCCAAGCTCATCAGACATGTGTCTCCTATTGTCGGCCTTCGAATGTGAAAAGGTGTTTCAGATGCCAATTGCGGTGGCCATCTTGGCTGCCAGTTTTTTCAATGTTAACTGCAAGGTTGTTTTTCGATTAAAAGTTTACTGTAAGTTTCCAAACGATGAATTAAATTTCATAATTTGGCATATTGTGTTATATTGACACCGCCACAGCACACGGGGAAAAATGTGATAACAGGAACATTTCATTGCAGAATTGTGCACAGTGGGGCGGCACAGTGGCGCAGTGGTTAGCACCGCAGCCTCACAGCTCCAGCGACGAGGGTTCAATTCTGGGTACTGCCTGTGCGTATTTTGCAAGTTCCCCCTGTGTCTGCGTGGGCTTCCTTTCCTCCGGGTGATCCGGTTTCCTCCCACAAGACAAAGACTTGCTGGTTGATAGGTTAATTGGCCATTATAAATTGGCCCTAGTATAGGTAGGTGGTAGGGAAATATAGAGACAGGTGGGGATGTGGTAGGAATATGGAATTAGTGTAGGATTAGTATCTATGGGCGGTTGATGGTCGGCACAGACTCGGTGGGCTGACGGGCCTGTTTCAGTGTTGTATCACTGTAACTGTAACTGTAACTGAAGCACACATTCATTCTCAATAATCACTTCCCAAACTGACATATTAATTTTAGAATTACTGCAGCTGACATTGTCTGTTGCAGTTGTACTGATCTAATGTTTTGGTGTTTTGTTTGGGATGGTTATGTGTCGGGTTCGACCCTGGACATTGCATCAGCGATTACATTGTTTATTTTTTTCTCTCCTGCAATGAAGCTTTAACCATTCCGGTTCCTGCAGCTTGATAATCTTTCTCCCTAAACCCACAGTATGTAATAAATTGTTATTTTAGACCCTGTGAGGTGTCTGAGATTTCCTCTGTGCCTTTGTTCTTGCTGATTTCCGCTTTGAAATTGTTGGGTTTGATTAGCTTTGTGTTTGGCACCTGATCATTGGGTTCTTCAGTGGGTAGATCCACATTGACCTTACTTTTAGCTTTCTGGTGAGGTACACAAGTGCTGTTTACTTTAGGGTATTTTCCCTTCCCTTTTCCCTGTACTACGGGGAGCATCATTTTGCTAACTGGCCCCATGTCCTCTGGGATTTTATGGCTCGCAGGTGGCTGTCCATCTTTCACTGCACTCTCCTGCGGCACCTCGACTCGGTGAGGCATCTCCCTCACTATTGGCTTGCCTTTTTGCGAACTTTCCTTTGTCATTGCATGTTTCAGTGAATGCTGTTAGCTGACTTTTTAGGTTGCCTCATTGACCTGCATTTAAGAAGGAGAGTGGGGGGTCTAATTTAACTAACAATTCAGGGTTGGCAATTCGGAGAGTAGGGGATTCCAGTTGGGAATCCTCCTGGCCCTTCTCTAACCTGTTTTCACTGTCCTTTTCGATCCTTCCCTCCTGACAGTCTGCCAGATCTGTACTTGTCTGTTCCCTCCACAGCCTTTGCTTTTTTCCTTTGGTCTGGGTGCCAATTAAATAATTTACCTCACTATTCCTTTTGCCACTCGATATGGACCACTGAACCGGGATTTCAGGGATTCCCCCTGCATTGGGAATAGTAACAATACATGGTCTCTGTCCTGAAATGTTTTGGCCTTGGCATTTTTGCCTGCTTACCTTTTCATAACTGAGTAGGAGATCTTTAGGTGTTCTTGAGCAATTGCACAGGCTGTCGTGAGCCACTCCCGGAGCATGGAAATGTAGTCTGACATGGAAGACTCATCCCTGTGTCCCAAAAACTTATCCTTGATTAGTTTAAGAGGACCTCTCACCTCGTGTCCATAAACTAATTCAAAGAGACTAAAGCCAGTGGACTCACTGGATAAGTTCCTGGTAACCAACATGTGAAATGCCATCCCTTTGTCCCAGTCATGGGGTTACTCATAGCAGTATGGCCTGATCATTGTCTTTAGGGTCTGGTGGTACTGCTCCAAAGCCCCTTGTGACTGTGGGTGGTAGGCTTTAGATGGGTTATGTCTAGAATACCCATGACCTTTTCAAAATACTGGACGTAAAATGTGTGCGCTGATCCATCTGAATCTCACCAGGCAGCCCATAACGGGTTAGCCCCTCCACCACTACCTTGGCAGAGATAGTTCTTCGGGGGAATGGCTTCTGGGAATCGGGTCACCACATTCATAATGGTGAGAAGATACTGGTAATCCCGTTTTGTTTTCAGCAGGTGTCTCACATAATCCACCAGCCTTCTGCTGAAGTGTTCCACAAATTCTGGTATGTGTATTAGGGTGAAGGTATTATTGCAGGTTGGAGCCTCCCCACAACATGGCAGGCGTTAACAGTTTTACAGAATTCCACCACATCTTTGTGGAGTTGTGGCCATGTCAAAATGTTGCCTTGTGTGGGCTTTAAATTTTCATGCATCAACATGTACAGTCATTGGAAGTTCGTGGGCCATTGATATTTCTTTAAGGGACCTCAGCGGCACCATTATCTGGTGAAGCACTGTCCACTCTTCATCCGCAGGTTTGTAAGGAGGTCTCAACTTCCTCACCAGCACCTCAATCTTTAAATAGTGGCACTCTGCAACTCCTTCTACTTCAGTTATGTTTTGGACAGTCTGTGCTATATTTTAACACTGGGTCGAGTTGTTGAGCCTGAACTAAGTAAGATCTGTTTAACACATCCTTTGTGCTCTCTACCTTCCCAAAGAAGGTTTCAGACAACCAGACAGTAGGGACATCCATCTCCAGTGTCAGTTCAGCCACCTCTGATGGGGATTGTTTAGCCATGGACCCAGTCAACACAGAATCAGGGCGAATGCCGGGGACCTTCCCCTGTAACTGCTCTGTGTCCCTGATCTCTTGTTGTCTCTCCAGAACCTTTGCAGAAACTGCCACCTTTTCCCTGCCAGATCAATACCCAGGAGCAGTTCCCCATGGCTACTGGTCCTGAAAAAAGGTCGCACTGCACGTGCACCCAATATAAAGGTATGGACATATACTGTCTTCCAATACCATTCGCTAACACTCCTGCATTCACTGCACTCCCCGAGAAAGGTCATGCCTATTCCCAGCAGAAGGGATTGGGTGGCACCTTTATCATTGAGTATGACCAGGGCTTGCTAACCTCAATGAAGGGGTATAGGGTCACTTACCCCTGGGATTCAAAATTCTAGTAACGCTCAAGGATTTTGTTAAGTTTTCCCGCACTCTCTGTGGTAGTGTTACTGTGTCTGACTGTTACAGTTAAAGGCACAGCCTGACCTGCTGTGCTTTCCATCAGCGTTCGTTTTCCTGCACTGTTCTGGTGGACCCTGAGTAATCCTACAGGTTTTCCCCATCACTTCCAGCATTCAACTCGATGGTGACCTGCCTTACTGCAGTGGAAAGACACAGATCATTGGTCATTACTCCTGCTCTCAGTACCGTCCTATTTGGCCTGAGCGTGGGCCCCTGGGTGTACAGATTTTCCTCCTTGCCCGTGGCTGCTCAGGCTCTTATCACCCTCCCACCTTTTATTCCCGGGTCTTTGGGGTGACTAGTGAATGCATTCCCTTTGGGGTTAAGGCCTTGTGTACATGGAAAAAAATCATCATCCATAATTGCAACCTTCCTGGCTCTTCAAACCTTTTTTTCCTCTGTGTGGGTTTTAATGGGAGCGGGAGCGAGCTTTTGAACTCCTCGAGAAGGATCACCACTCTGAGGTTTACATATGTGGGCTGTATCCCGATTTTTCGTATCTACTAGTCAGAGGCAAACATAAAAGCGGACTGTAAAATCTTCTATAGGTATGTAAAAAGGAAACATTTGGGTAAGACATGTATGTGTCTATTACAGGTAGAGTCAGGGCAATTTATAATGGGGAATCGAGAAATCGCAGAGAAGCTAAATGATCACTTTGTGTCTGTCTTCACTGAGAAAGATACAAGAAATCTCCCAGAATTAGAGATCCAAGGGATTAGGGGGAATGAGGAAGTGAAGCAAATTAATATTAGTAAGAAGTTTGTGTTGGAGAACTTAATGGGGTTGAAGGTTGATAAGTCCCCAGGACATGATATTCTAAATTCCAGAGTGTTGGCAGAGGTAGCTATGGAGACAGTGGGTGCATGGGTGATCACCTTCTGGAACGGTTCCAGCATATTGGAAGGTCGCAAATGTCACCCCACGATTTAAGAAGGGCGGGAGAGAGAAAATGGTAGAATCTATCATAAAGGATGTGATAAATGGATAATTGGATAAAGATGATCTGATTGGGCATAGTCAACATGGATTTATGAATGGGAAATCATGTTTGATGAACCTGTTGGAGTTTGTTGAGGATATTAGTAACAGAATTGATAAAGTGGAGTCGGTGGATGTAGTCTATTTGGATTTTCCGATGAATTGTTGATAAAGTCCCCCACAGGAGGTTGGTTAGTAAAATTAAAGCACATGGGATCGGACGTAATATACTGGCATGGATTAAGGATTGGTTAACGAGCATAAAACGGAGAGTAGGAGTAAATGGGTTATTCTCGCTTTGGCAGGCTGTGACCAGTGGGGTAAGTAAAAAGGAAACATTTGGGTAAGTACTTGGGCCCTATCTGTTCACAATATGTATCATTTATTTAGATGTGGAGACCAGAGTAATATTCCCAAGTTTGCAGATGATACTAAAAGATGTGGGAATGTATGTGCTGTGAGGAAGGTGCAAAGTGGCTTCAAGGGCATTTGGACAGACTTCGTGGGAGGGCAAGAAAGTGGCAGATGGAATATAATGTGGAAAATATGAGGTTATCCACTTTGGAAGGTGGAATAGATGTGCAGGGTATTTCTTGAATGGTAAGAAATTAGAAAGTATAGATGTACAAAGGGATCTGGGTGTCCTTGTCAATAAATCACTTTAAGCTGACATGCAGGGACAGCAAGCACTTAAGAAGGCTAATGGTATGTTAGCCTTTAGCTCAAGAGAATTTGAGTACAGGAGTGGTGAAGTCTTGCTTCAATTGTATGGAACCTTGTGAGACCACACCTGGAGTACTGTGTGCAGCTTTGCTCCCTTTACTTTAGGAAGTATATTATTGCCATAGGGGGAATGCAACGAAGATTCACTAGACTTGTTCCTGGGATGGCTGGACTGTCCGATGAAGAGATTTGGAAAACTGGGCCTGGATTCTCCAGAATTTTGAATTGAAAATGTGAATCTTTGGAATTCTCTACCCCAGAGGGCTGTGGAAGCTCAGTCATTCAGTATGTTTGAAGCAGAGATTGACAGATTTCTAAATACAAATGACATAAAGGGATATGGGGATAGTGTGGTAAAAAGGAATTGAAATAGATGATAACCCGTGATCGTTTTGAATGGCGGGGCAGACTAGATGGGCTGAATGGCCTACTCTTGCTCCCATGTTCCGAAGCTGCTTAACTCTTTCAAACTGGAGGTAAGTACGCTCAGGCTACTTTCGGAGTGTTCCAAATTTTTGGTAGTACGCTTCTGATACTATCTCATATGCACCCTGGATAACACTTTTATTCATTTCATAATCTGATGAACTTTCATCTGGGAACAGTGAATAAACCTCATGGGCTTTTCCTGTTACTTTGCCTTATAAAAACAGTGTCCAGCTCTCTGCCGCCATTTCAGCTGCTTTGCAAGTTTTTCAAAAGTGATGAAAGATTCTGCCACATCCTCCTCATTGAAATTCAGAATGAACTGGGGTAACTTTAAGAACTCAGCACATGGTCCTGAGCTATGGGCAGCTCCCTCACTAGCTGTGCCTTCACTAGGTGTACTGGGTCTTCCTCTAGTTGATTGAGCCGCCTTAACTCCCTTTGCTCCTTCTCCTTCTGGAACACTCTTACTTTTTCCCTTTCTTGACACTCACTCTGCTCTTTCTCGTTCTCTCTGGATTTCCAATTCTAGTCTCTTCTGTTCTAGTTTGACCTTAGCTAACATTACTCTATCTGTTAGTGATTCTCATCCTATTCGAGTCTTCAGCTTCAAGGGCATGTCCGGCCGGCTGACAAAGGCGAGGAAGTGGAGAGTGTGAAGGAGCAGCCCATGCAAGAAACCCCTCCGCGCCGACTGGAATGGCATGAAAGGCATTTCCGAGAGGCAGCTCGTGTTGTGCGGCCCCGGCTCACGAGGAGGGTTTCGGGGCCTGGGTCCGATGAGCAGTTCCGGCCGAGCGGAGGTCAGTTCGGCCGGGAGCGCTCCACTCTCCCGAGCCCCATCGCCACCCACAGTGAAAGGCATCCCAGGGGCTTCGGCTACTCCTGGTCCGGCACTGGAGTAGGCCGCCCGGACAGCCGAGGCGCTCTCCTCAGTCGGCGGGGGAGCATCTTGACTGGAGGTGACCATGTTCTAGAATCGGATTAGATCCCGGTAAAAGACAGGCAACTCCCTCAGAGAGGCGCGGCTAATGGACTCCACCGGGAGCTGCATGTCATCCCGAAGGCAGTGACACTGGCGGAAAAAATATGTCACCAGCAACCATCATCTGGGAGGACGCTCGACGTACAGGTATCTCTGCAGGGTCCGAAGGCGGAGAGTCGCAGCCTGGGTGCGGACGCACATCAGCGACTGGCTGCCCTCCTCGATCGGGAGACTCAGGACCGCGGCAGAGACCCAGTGTTTCCTGTTGCCCCAGAAGAAATCGACGAGTTTCTTCTGGATCTTGGTTGCTAACGCAGGGGGCGGGGCCAAAGTGACAAACCGGTACCACAGCATGGAGGCCACAAGTTGGTTTATCAACAGCGCTCGGCCCCTGTAGGAAAGCACTCGGAGCAGTCGTGTCCAGGGCCCCAGCCGAGTGGTGACTTTCGCCTCCAACTCCTGCCAGTTTGCCAGCCAGGCTTCCTCAGCAGGGCTAAGGTGGACTTCCAGATAGAGGAGGTGCGTGGTGCTTCACACAAAAGGTGTCATCTCCTCCGGCAGGGAGTCCACCCGCCACTGACCCACCAGGAGAATGGAATATTTCTCCCAATTGATCCTCGCAGAGGATGCTGCAGAAAAGGTCTGCTGTCAGTCGTGCATCCTGCACAAGTCAACAGGATCCGTGACCACGAGGAGCACGTTGTCGGTGTAAGCCGAGAGGACAAACCACATGGCCAGCTCACGCAGAGCCAATCCCCTCAACCTCCTGCGAACTAGGCACAGGAACGGCTCCACACAGATGGTGTACAATTGGCCGGACATGGGGCATCCCTGACGCACTCCGCTCCCAAAGCGAAGGGGCGCTG
This sequence comes from Heterodontus francisci, assembly GCF_036365525.1. Classification (NCBI taxonomy): domain Eukaryota; kingdom Metazoa; phylum Chordata; class Chondrichthyes; order Heterodontiformes; family Heterodontidae; genus Heterodontus; species Heterodontus francisci. The sequence goes on from NW_027140744.1 coordinate 2,058,448, forward strand.
TCAAGGACCCGTTAACCTTGACTAGACACTCTGCGGCGGCTTATAAAAGTCGGACCCGGGCCACGAAATGCGGCCCGAGTCCGAAAGCGCGCAGAGTCCCGAAAAGGTATTCGTGATCCACCTTGTCAAACGCCTTCTCCTGGTCGAGGTTAGAGAAAGGCGACTGACTGACCAGTCCTCTGGGAAAGATGGATCAGGTCCCGGACCAGGTGGATGTTGTCCTGGTTGGACCAGCCCGGGACCGTGTATGACTGGTCTGCTGGATCATGTGGGCCAGCACGGAGCCCAGGCGGGTAGACATAGCCTGGGCAAAAATCTTATAATCCGTGCTGAGGAGGGAGACAGAACGCCAGTTTTTAAGCAGGTGGTGATCACCCCTCTTCGGCAGGAAAACGATGACCGCCCTGTGCAACGAGAGGGGCATCTGCCCGGTCACCAGGCTTTCCCCCAGGACCCTCGCGTAATCGACCCCCAGAATGTCCCAGAACGCCCTGAGGTACTCCACGGTCAACTCATCCAGCCCTGGGGATTTGCCCCTCGAGAGCTGATGGAGGGCGCCGGTCAGCTCCACCAAAGTGAGCGGTGCCTCCAACCATTCGGCGCCCTCCAGGCTGACCTGCGGCAGGTCCTCCCACAAAACTTGTCGCTGGACAGATCCGGAGAGAACAACACACCGTAATAAGTACGAACCAGGAGGCCCATTCCCTCCGGATCCGTGATGGAGGACTCTTCGTCGGCCAGCAGCTCGACGAGCTGCTTACGGACCCCCCGCCATTTTTCCAGCGAGTAGAAGAAGGGTGAGGCGCGGTCCAACTTCCAGGATCTGGATCCGCGACCTCACGTATGCGCCTCGGGACCCTATGAGCTGCAGGTCCCTCAGCGCGCCCTTCTTCTCTTTGTACGCCTGCCACAGGGCCGGGTCCGCGACGGCATGACGGAGGCGGGACTCCAAATCGAGGACCTCCTTCGCTAGACGCCCGATCTCAACTTCCCGCCTCTTGGTCGACCCCCTCGCATACTCCTGACAGAAGACGCGGCTGTGAGTCTTGCCCACATCCCACCAAAGCCTCAAGGAGGGGAACCCCCCCTGCGTCCTTCTCTAGTCGGCCCAGAATCGACAGAACGAGTCCCGAAATCGCTCGTCCTCCAGCAACGGTTGTTAAAGTGCCAGTACGCGGACCCTGCCCGCGTGCGGAGTGGAGTGAACTCCGCCCACACCAGGTGGTGGTCCGAGCACGGCACCAGCCGCATGGAGGCCGCCGAGACAAGGGAGACGTATGCCTGCGAAAAGTAGAGGCGGTCGATTCGAGACACTCCTCCTCCAGACCTCCACGTGAAGGCGCTGGAGTCGGGATGGAGATTCCGCCAGACGTCCACCAGGTTAAGTGAGCTGATCAGTCCCCTCAACTTCTCCAAAGACGCTTGGCCGCGCTGGGGACCGGAACGATCCCCCACCTCGAGGGTGCAGTTAAAATCCCCCCCGAAGATGATGCACTCGCCGCTATCGATGGAGCTCAAGAGAGCGGGCACTTCTTCAAAGAAGCGCACTTACAATGTGCCGGGCCTGGGCGCATACCCGTTCACAAACAGGAGCGGCACGCTACATAGGCGAACGGCGAGGTGGAGCAAGCGGCCCGGCACTAGCTCCTTGACCCCCAAGATCTCTGGCTGAAAAGTCGGGGCCAACAAGATAGCCACTCCACTAGAAACAGGGGTGAGGTGACTCATGTAGATCTCACTCTGCCACTCCAGGAGCCAGGAGGCTTTGTCTCCCGGAACGGTGTTGGTTTTCTGCAGAAAACTCACTGCGTATCTCCCTTCCATGAGGACTGAGGGATTGTGAACTCTGCAGTGGGACCCCGTGCTGCCGTTGATGTTGAGGCTGGCGATGGTTATCTTCATGTCAAAGGTAGTTAAAACCGTCACCAACACCTCACTGTGAGGAGGGAGTGGAAGTGCACCTGGCCCTCCACTCCCCCGGCAACCCATTGAGGAACAGATTAAAACGGCGCCTCTCAACCAGTTTCACGCCCGCGCGCTTGCCCGCTTTCTTGAGGGCGGCAGGGACGGACTGGATGATCTGCACCAGATTCAACCAACGGCCGAGGGCCAGCTGAACTTCATTGCGGCAACCCCTGCAAACCGCGAGGAAATCCCGGAGTTCCGCCATGGAGATGAGAGGAGATTCGGTGGGAGGCACGAGGGACTCCACCAACTCACTGGCGATGGAATCAAGGTCATCCTCCGTGCCCCACACATAATTCCCTTCCTCTTCCGGGTTGTCACCACCAGCGGCCGACACATCCACCACACACTGTGGGGCGGACGTCCCGGCCGCGCCACCTGGCCCCGCCTCCGTCGCGATCCCACCCCCAGGATCGTTGGCGGAGGAGTCCTCTCTGGGTTCTACTGTGAAACTAGAGCCTGTGGGCGCCAGCGGTTCAGGACGCCCCTCCACCTCCACCCCGAGGCCAATGAGCGGTACAGGGGAGACGGAAGTTCCCGACTCCGGAAATCCAGCCGGAGCCGAGACCGGAGGTGGAGAGAGGAGGCGATCTCCCGCTCCACCAGCACCCACAGGCCCAGCGGATGGGGTAGCATTCTCGGATATAACCGCGTCGGGTGTCTCCTGGTTGGTGGTGGACTCTGGCTCGGAGTGCCGACCCTTTGGGGCCTCGCCCTCCCCTCCACTCAGGGCACCCGACCCAGTGCAGTGGCAAATAGGCGGCGTCCTCAGGCTCCCCCACCACCAGCAGGGTCCCACTTACACCTTCAGGAGGGCCTCATGTACCGGGGCCTTCCCCTCCCCTCTTTCCTGCGGAATCGGGAGCTCCTGCCCGGACTTTGTAGCCTTGGTGGTGGTGGTAGGGGAAGCCTGGGGACCCGAAACAGGTGCCTCAGGGCCCCTCGTTACCTCTGTGGAGGGGTGCCTTCTCCTCTTTTTCCCACTAGGGCGCAGTGGCTTAGAGACCTCCATGTCATCAGAGGCCTCTGCCTCACCACCCTCCTTTTTTCAGTCACCCTGGGCCTGAGCCCAGCCCTGGGACAGGTGGGGTCCGTGAGAACGGGCTTTGGGCTGAGCTCAGGCTCGGGTTTTTTCAATGTGTCCAGGGGACGCACCTCTTGATGTTTCATTTTCCTCTGCGTCTTCCTTCCACTCGGACGGGCACTCCCCTCCCCGCTAGAGGCCGTGAAAATACAGCCTTACGAACATGCCACACTCCCTTGCAGCCGTGGCACCGCGCCCCATCCGAGGTCCAAAAGTCGTTGTCGACCGTCCCCTGGAACTCTACATTAAATTGGCCCTCCGAGACCTCCTCCCGTGCCAGCTGCATAAATAACTGGCGGCGGAAGGAAAAGACATGTTGGAGGCTGTGTTCCCGAAGACCAAGCTGGACTGGGGTGATCCCCGACCTCACCTCCCCCAGATGGTGCAGGTGGGGGAGCAGGAGCTCACTGGGAATGAAGGGTGGGACGTTACAGAGATTAGCAGAAAATATTGAATATGTATTAAAAACAAACAAACAAACAAACAACAGAATCGGGGAGAGGCTGAGGGAATAGAGGAGAAGTAAAGATAGGATGTAAGGGATGGCTTGCTTTCTGGAGGTGGTGCTCACAGCACATTTAAAACAGTCTTTGCACTTGGTCTTCCGGTCTTCTGGTCTGCTGGTTGGGGGAGGCGTCTTCACCTGGGTCAGCTGAAGCTGCCCAGGCACTATTATCCCCTTCTGTCTGTTTAGCCGGGCAGTTTAAGCTGACCAAGGCTGGGAAATACGGGTGGGGAGGGAGCTTCCCTGTGTGCTTTTTTTTTTCTTTTTTTTTTAAGGTGACCTTTAAACCCCTGGCCCCTTTTATATATTTTTATATATATTTTTTTATGTCGAGGAGGCCTTTATTCCTCAGGCCCCCTTTATATACCCGCTTATATTTTTAAAATAACTTCATTAAAACCAGATAAATAAACAAAAACTCAAATTAAAATGCCATTCTCGGCGTCGACAATGCACTCCAGTCCCTGCGGTGCCCACCGTTCGCGGAAGGCCTCAAGCGTACCGGCGGACACCGCATGCTCCTTTTCCAGGGACACCCGGGCGCGAACGTAACAGCGGAAGAGGGGCAGGCAATCGGGGAGGACGGACGCCCCGACGGCCCGCAACCTGGACCTGTGAATTGCCACCTTGGCCAGGCCCAGGAGCAGACCGACGAGGAGATCCTCCTCCCGGCCCAAGCCCCTCCGCACTGGGTGCCCAAAGATCAGGAGCGTGGGACTGAAGTGCAGCCAGAATTTGAGGAGCAGCCCCTTCAGATACTCAAATAGGGGCTGCAACCTCGCAGACTCCGTATAAATGTGGAACACGGACTCGTCCAGGCCGCAGAAAGTACAGGTGGCCTGGGAGTCCGTGAACCTACTTAAAAGCCTATTGCACGGGACTGCTTTGTGCAGCACCCTCCACCCCAGGTCCAAAATGTAAAGGGGGAAGACTCCCGCGTAGAGAGACCTCCATCGGGGATTCCCCTCGCCGCCAGATGGCAACGCGGACCGCCAGGGCGTGTCCGGCCGGCTGACGAGGGCGAGGAAGTGGAGAGTGTGCAGGAGCAGCCCATGCAGGAAACTCCTCCGTGCCAATTGGAATGGCATGGAGGGCATTTCCGAGAGGCGGCTCGGGTTGTGCGGGACCGGCTCCCAAGGAGGGTTTCGGGCCTGGGTCCGACGAGCAGTTCCGGCCGAGCAGGGGTCAGCCCTGCCGGGATCGCTCCACTCTCCCGAGCCCCCTCGCCACCCGCAGTGAAGGGCGTCCCGGAGGTTTCGGCTACTCCTCCACCCGCCAGACCGGCCCCAGAGTCGGCCACCCAGACAGCCGAGGCGCTCTCCTCCGCCGGCGGGGGAGCGCCCTGACTGGAGGCGACCATGTTCCAGACTCTGAATAGATCTCGGTAAAAGACAGGCAACTCCCGAAGAGAGGCACGGCTAACGGACTCCACCGGGAGCTGCGTGTCATCTTGAAGGCAGTGAAACTGGCGGAAAAAATACGTCGCCAGCGCACACCATCTGGGAGGGCGCTCGACGTACAGGTATCTCTGCAGGGTCCGAAGGTGGAGAGTCGCAGCCTGGGTGGGGATGCACACCAGCGACTGACCGCCCTCCTCGATCGGGAGACTCAGGACCGCGGCAGAAACCCAGTGTTTCCTCTTGCCCCAGAAGAAATCGACGATGGGCTCCACGCAGATGGTATACAATTGGCCGGACATGGGGCTCCCCTGACGCATTCCTCTCCCAAAGCGAAGGGGCGCCGTCAAGGACCCGTTAACCTTGACTAGACACTCTGCGGCAGCGTATAAAAGTCGGACCCGGGCCACAAAATGCGGCCCGAGTCTGAAAGCTCGCAGAGTCCCGAAAAGGTAATCGTGATCCACCCTGTCGAACGCCTTCTCCTGATTGAGGGAGAGAAAGGCGACCGACTGACCAGTCCTCTGGGAAAGATGGATCAGGTCCCAGAACAGGTGGATGTTGTCCTGGATGGACCGGCCCGGGACGGTGTAGGACTGGTTGGGGTGGATCATGTGGGCCAGCACGGAGCCCAGGTGGGTAGACATAGCCCGGGCAAAGATCTTATAATCCGTGCTGAGGAGGGAGACCGGACGCCAGTTTTTAAGCAGGCGAAGATCGCCCCTCTTCGGCAGCAGGACGATGACCGCCCTGCGCCACGAGAGGGGCATCTCCCCGGTCGCCAGGCTTTCCCCCAGGACCCGGGCGTAATCGTCCCCCAGGACGTCCCAGAACGCCCTGAGGAACTCCACGGTCAACCCATCCAGCCCTGGGGATTTGCCCCTCGAGAGCTGGTGGAGGGCGCCAGACAGCTCCGCCAACGTGAGCGGAGGCTCCAAACATTCGGCGCCCTCCGGGCTGACCTGCAGCATGTCCTCCCAAAAAACTCTGCGTGCATCCTCGCTGGACGGATCCGGAGAGAACAACGCACTGTAATAAGTACGGACCAGGAGGCCCATTTCCTCCGGATCCGCGATGGAGGAGCCGTCATCGGCCAGCAGCTCGACCAGCTGCTTACGGACCCCACGCCATTTTTCCAGCGACGAGAAGAAGGGTGAGGCGCGGTCCAAATCTTCCAGGATCTGGATCCGCGACCTCATGTACGCGCCTCAGGACCCTATGAGCTGCAGGTCCCTCAGCGCGCACTTCTTCTCTTTGTACGCCTGCCACAGGGCCAGGTCAATGACGGCATGACCGAGGCGGGACTCCAAGTCCAGCACCTCCCTCTCAAGGCGCCCAATCTCGGCTTCCCGCCTCTTGGTCGACCCGTTCGCGTACTCCTGACAGAAGACGCGGATGTGAGTCTTGCCCACATCCCACCATAGCCTCAAGGAGGGGAAGCCCCCCTGCTTCCTTCTCCAGTCGGCCCAGAATCGACAGAACGAGTCCCGAAATCCCACGTCCTCCAGCAGCCGGTTGTTAAAGTGCCAGTACGCGGACCCCGCCCGCGTGCGGAGCGGAAAAACTCCGCCCACACCAGGTGTGGTCCGAGCACGGCACCAGCCGCATGGAGGTCGCCGAAACGCGGGAGATGTACGCCTGCGAAATGTAGAGGCGGTCGATTCGCGACCCCCCTCCTCCAGACCTCCACATGAAGGCGTTGGAGTCGGGATGGAGATTCCGCCAGACGACCACCAAGTTAAGGGAGCTGATCAGTCCCCTCAACTTCTCCACCGACGCTTGGCCGCGCTGGAGACCGGAGCGATCCGCAACCTCGAGGGTGCAGTTAAAATCACCCCCGAGGATGATGCACTCGCCGCTATCGATGGAGCTCAAGAGAGCGGACACTTCTTCAAAGAAGTGCGCTTGCAACGCGCCGGGCCTGGGCGCGTACACGTTCACAAAGTGGAGCGGCACGCTCCGCAGGCGAACGGCGAGGTGGAGCAAGTGGCCCGGCACTAGCTCCTTGACCCCCAAGATCTCCGGCTGAAAAGTCGGGGCCAACATGATAGCCACCCCACTAGAAATAAGGGTGAGGTGACTCATATAGACCCCACCCTGCCACTCCAGGAGCCAGGTGGCTTCGTCTCCCGGAACGGTGTGGGTTTCCTGCAGAAAGCTCACCACGTATCTCCCTTCCCTGAGGACTGAGAGATTGTGAAATCTGCAGTGAGACCCCCTGCTGCCGTTGATGTTGAGGCTGGCTATGGTTATCTTCTTGTCAAAGGTAATTAAAACCCGTCACCAACAACTCACTGTGAGTGCACCTGGCCCTCCACTCCCCCAGCAACCCATTGAGGAACACATTAAAACGGCGCCTCTCAACCAGTTTCACGCCCGCGCGCTTGCCCGCTTTCTTGAGGGCGACAGGGACGGACTGGATGATCTGCGCCAGATTCAACCAACGGTCGAGGGCCAGCTGAACGTTATTGCGGCAACCCCTCCAAGCCGCGAGGAAATTGCGGAGTTCCGCCGTGGAGATGAGAGGAGATTCGGTGGGAGGCACGAGGGACTCCACCAACTCACTAGGGATGGAATCACGGTCATCCTCCGTGCCCCACACATAATACCCTTCCTCTTCCGGGTTGTCACCACCAGCGGCCGACACATCCACCACACACTGTGGGGCGGACGTCCCGGCCGCGCCAGCTGGCCCCGCCTCCGTCACGATCCCACCCCCAGGATCGTTGGCGGAGGAGTCCTCTCTGGGTTCTACTGTGAAAATAGAGCCTATGGGCGCCAGGGGTTCAGGACGTCCCCTCCACCTCCACCCTGAGGCCAATGAGCGGTCCAGGGGAGACGGAAGTTCCCGACTCTGGAAATCAAGCCGGAGCCGAGACCGGAGGTGGAGAGAGGAGGCCATCTCCCACTTCGCCAGCACCCACAGGCCCAGCAGATCGGGTAGCATTCTCGGATATAACATGGTCGGGTGTCTCCTGGTTGGTGGTGGACTCTGGCTCGGAGGGCCGACCCTTTGGGGCCCCGCCCTCCCCTCCAATCAGGGCACTCGACCCAGTGCAGTGGCAAATAGGCGGCGTCCTCAGGCTCCCCCACCACAAGCAGGGTCCCACTTACGCCTTCAGGAGGGCCTCATGTGCAGGGGCCTTCCCCTCCCCTCTTTCCTGCGGAATAGGGAGCTCCTGCCCGGACTTTTTAACCTTGGTGGTGGTGGTAGGGGAAACCTGGGGACCCGAAACAGGTGACAGCTCCCCTCCAACAGATGGGCCCTGCGCCCCAGGCCCCTCGTTACCTCTGTGGAGGGTTGCCTTCTCCTCTTTTTCCCACTAGGGCGCAGAGGCTCAGAGACCTGCATGTCATCAGAGGCCTCCGCCTCGCCACCCTCCTGTTTTTTAGTCTCCCTGGGCCTGGGCCCAGCCCTGGGACAGGTGGGGTCCGTGAGAACGGGCTTTGGGCTGAGCTCAGGCTTGGGTTGTTTCAATGTGTCCAGGGGATGCACCTCTTGATGTTTCATTTTCCTCCGCGTCTTCCTTCCACTCGGACGGGCACTCCACTCCCCGCTAGAGGCCGTGAAAATGCAGCCTTACGAACATGCCACACTCCCTTGCAGCCGTGGCACCGCGCCCCATCCGAGGTCCAAAAGACGTTGTCGGCCGTCCCCTGGAACTCTACATTAAGTTGGCCCTCCGAGACCTCCTCCCGTGCCAGTTGCATAAATAACTGGCGGTGGAAGAAAAAGACATGTTGGAGGCTGTGTTCCCGAAGACCAAGCCGGACAGGGGTGATCCCCGACCTCACCTCCCCCAGATGGTGCAGGTGGGGAAGGAGGAGCTCACTGGGAATGAAGGGTGGGACGTTACAGAGATTAGCAGAAAATATTGAATATGTATTAAAAACAAACAATGAAACAACAGGTTAGGGGAGAGGCTGAGGGAATAGAGGAGAAGTAAAGATAGGATGTAAGGGATGGCTTGCTTTCTGGAGGTGGTGCTCAGAGCACATTTAAAACAGTCTTTGCACTTGGTCTTCCGGTCTTCTGGTCTTTTGGTTGGGGGAGGCGTCTTCACCTGGGTCAGCTGAAGCTGCCCAGGCACTATTATCCCCTTCCGTCTGTTTAGCCGGGCCGCTTAAGCTGACCTAAGCTGGGAGATACGGGTGGGGAGGGAGCTTCCCTGTGTGCTTGTTGCAGCAGTACAAATTCCTGTTGAATTGGCAGCCCCGCCCCTTGTTGTTCCGGCCACTTGTTCCACCCACAACAGTCCAAAGTAAATTACTGGTGTTCAGCACCCACCTCCAGACAAAACCTTGTTTCCAACAAAAAAGAATGTCTCTTTCTTCACATTAATGGCGATTGTTGTTGAAGTTTTCCCTCTGCTTGGTTGCAACTGCTCTCCCTTGCTCAGTCTCGCTCCTCTCTCCACCTCTGCAACTTCCAACTGCCACCAGCACTCTCAGCTGAGGCTCGTTGCTGCAATCAGCAGTCAACACTCCAATTGGACAGCAGCCAACCCTGTGCTGTACCTATCCTGGGAGTTTTTGATGGGCACTGTGTAGAGGAAGCTTTATTCTGTATCTAACCCCGTTCTGTACCTGTCCTAGGAGTGTTTGATGGGCACTGTGCAGAGGAAGCTTTATTCTGTATCTAACCCCGTTCTGTACCTGTCCTGGGAGTGTTTGATGGGGACAGTGTAGAGGAAGCTTTACTCTGTATCTAACACCGTCCTGTACCTATCCTGGAGTGTTTAACTTAACAGTTTAGAGGCAGCTTTATTCTGTATCTAAGCTGTGCTGCCCCTGCCATAAACTTCAGCACAAATAAAACTCCTTTACAAACTCGCACCAAGTTCAAGGCCTGCTCAAGTCACAAACAAAAAGCTGACCTGAATCCAACGGAAGCACATGGGACCCGAGCCCGACCCGGCCCAGGTCCCTCCATTTTCCCCCCGAGACCGACCCGCCTCGACCCGACCCGACCCGACCCAAGCCCAAAGGTCGAGCTCGGAAGAGTGGCCCGACACATCTCATCGGGACCCATCGGGTTCAGGTCGGGTAACACGCCTTTACACCAAGTCCCGTTCAACCATCACTCCTGTGCTCACTGACTTACGTTGGTTCCTGATCCAGTAAAGCCTCGATTTTAAAATTCTCATCCTCGGTTTCTGACCCAACTCATTCCGAACTATTCAGAAATGAAGCTGCCTCCTCAAAATACTAAATGTTAGTTTGTTTGAGGGAACACCTTCACCACACGGACTGCTGTTGTTCAGGATGAAGGCCCACCATTTTCTCATGGTAACCAGGGATGGGGAAGTAATGCTGGCCTTGTCAGTATCACCCATATCCTGAGAACAAACAGACAGGAAATAAAATAGGAATAAAATCAATGAGTTTGTAATTGACTGATTGAAACCAGGCGAGGTCTGTGATCAGAAAGAGATGTCATAATCCGATAAACAAATTGTCAACACAATTTACCTCACCAACCCCTTGTGTTTGCCTTTCTGTTGTTGTCTTCATCAGAAAACAAGTAACAAATAATCTCTATCTTAACAGATGCTGGATTATCAATTGTACACATGAGATACGTACTCAATGGTTTCTGTTATCAGACAGTCAGAGAATCACACAGCACAGGAGGAGACTATTTCACAAATCGTACCAGTTCCAGCTCTTTGAAGGGGATTTCCAATTATTCCTCTCCCCTGTTTTTTTTTAAGATTAGAGATACAGCACTGAAACAGGCCCTTCGGCCCACCGAGTCTGTGCCGACCATCAACCACCCATTTATACTCATCCTATATTCCTACCAAACATCCCCACCTGTTCCTATATTTTCCTACCACCTACCTATACTAGTGACAATTTATAATGGCCAATTTACCTATCAACCTGCAAGTATTTTGGCTTGTGGGAGGAAACCAGAGCACCCGGAGAAAACCCACGCAGACACAGGGAGAACTTGCAAACTCCACACAGGCAGTGCCCAGAATCGAACCCGAGTCCCTGGAGCTGTGAGGCTGCAGTGCTAACCACTGCGCCACTGTGCCGCCCTATTCTTTACTCCCAGTCCAGTAAATCACCCTGTGAGTATTGATCCAATTCCCGACTGAAAGTTTCTGTTAAATCTGCTTCCATAACCCTTTCAGGAAGGGAATTCCAAATCATAAACACTCGCTGTGTGAAGAAAAGAAAATCTCCTCATCTCTCCTCCGTTTGTTTGTTAATCAACATTAAACTGGTTACTGACCCTTCATCCAGTGAAACCAGATTCTCCTTATTTATTCGAGAAACACACATCATCATTTTGAGCCCCTCGATTAAATCTCCCTTTTATCTTCTCTGCTCTAAGGAGAACAATCTCAGCTTCTCTCCACATAACTGAAGTCCCTCATCCCTGTTACAATTCTAGTACATCATCTAGCACGATCTCCAAGGCCTTGGAATCCTTCATAAAGTGTGGTGTCCAGAATGGAGCACAATATTCCAGCTGAGGCTAAAACAGTCATTTATCTAGTCTTAGCAGAATGTTCTTGTGTTGTTGTTTTTTAATTCTTTGCTTCTAGTTATAAAGCTAACGACCCCCTATGCCTTTTTAAATCCTTCACCACTTGTCCAGCCACCATCGAAGATGTCTGTACATACACACCCAGTCTCTGTGCTCCTGTACCATCTATTAAATGGTGCAGTTCAGTTTCTATTCATTCCCCTTATTCTCCCTCACAAAATAACCACTTCCCCAATTCTATGTCTTAGATTTCAGTCACCTTGTGTATTCTCATGTCACCACCAGACTGTCCATGTCCTCCTTAATACTGCTACTATCTACCACACTAATGACAGCATTTATGATTTACATGTCATCTGCAAGAGTTGAAATTATGCTTTTGTTTTACTCTAAGTCTATGTCATTTATATATTTATCTATATGTCAGGACGAGCACTCGTTTATCTAATCTCTCCTTTTCAAAAGAGGATGTAACATTTACAACACTTCTGGCCAGTGCCTTTGCTATTTCCACCATTCCTTCCTTCAGCAACCCTCACACATCACATCCAGACCAGCTAAATGTTCCACTTTATTGTGGTACAAAAGTACTGGATTGAAAGGGGTTAACTCAACCTGTTTGTTCAGTGACTGCAATTAATGTCAGTCTCTTTGGACACTAATTGTGTGTCACTGGAGGGTTCCGCTCTTCTATTAATAAGGGTCTTCATTTAATGTCTTACCCATAATGTCAGCTGGAGCATCAAATCCGGCACTTACAGGGATCAGTGGCTCCAGAGAGATGGAGAGGATAGATCAGAATCTGTGAGCAGTAGATTGGAACGTTACAACAATGGGTCAGAATCTGAGAACATTAGATTAGAATGTTACAACAATGGGTCAGAATCTGAGAACATTAGATTGGAATGTTACAACAATTGGTCAGAATCTGAGAACATTAGATTGGAATGTTACAACAAAGGGATAGAATCTGTGAGCAGTAGATTGGAATGTTACAACAATGGGTCAGAATCTGAGAACAATAGATTGGAATGTTATAACAATGGACAGCAGGAGTTTCTCCTTTTGGTTTGGTTTAGTTCCTGCAGATTATACTTGGCTAACATTAGTTCGGCAGATCTATTATGCACTGAAGATGATTCAAACAATTTACTATCCCAGCCTCGCTATTATTGGTGTCCCCGGTAAGTCTATGTATCCAACTAATAGATTCATAAACCATATTTCACTGAATTAGTGTTCTTGTCATTTAAATCGTGAGAAGACTGAATCCATTGTCTTCACTTTCTGTCACAAACTCTATTCCCTCTCCACGATCTGCGATCCCCTCACTGAGGCTGAACCAGGAAGTTTACAGCCTCTGGTATCTTTAATGCTGAACTCAGTTCACCCCCATATTAACTCCATCTCCAACCCTTCATATTGGTACAGCCAGGTGAGGAGGGGTCATTGTCCTTCCTCTTAATTGACCACAATAGTGTTTGGTCGTTTTTAACCGTGAATGTATTTACCATTTTTGTGATGTTTTACTTTTTACCTTTGGTGTGATAGTGAAGGAACCAATCGGAAAGGTTTTCTTGCGTTTAAACATGAAAGAGGTGAGTTTAATACACTTAACATCTAAACCCGATCAAAATAAAATAATAAAAATGTAAGTTATACAGTTATGCTGCCACTGACACAAGAATCTCACGTGCACAAATATATTACAGAATGAGAAGTAAAATCGTGGCTGGATTAGAGTCCAGAATAAATCAAAACATAATATGCAGTCTGTGAGGTCTGATAATTCCCTGATCCTCCGGCTGAAGTTGGACTCTTGAAGTCTTTGGCTGGTCGAGTTGCCTATTGTGGCTGATCCACATGGCTCAGGATTTTCTTGAAGGCAGACTGGTAGGTGGCCTTTTTCCCCTGGTGCCTCAGTCTGTAGCAATCTGTAGATTTGGAGGGTCCACAGTCGCAAATAATTTTCAAACTTGTGATGTCATCTGGAAAGAGACAGAAAGATAACGGGGCTTGGGGTTGGTTGGGAGGGGGACACAGGTGGGGTGGTGCTGGGGGAGGGGGGAAGGAAACCAACCTTCTGCTTCTTCCATTTTGAATCACTGGCTTGCCTGTCTTTGTCCAGGGGAAACTCCCAGCTTTCACAGAAATGGTCAGACAATCTCATGGCTGCCTCAATATATTTTCTGGAGCCTTCTAATGAGATTCAAGGTGAGGAATTTCCATCTCCCCAGGGCTCGGGATGCCATTATTTATACTTGGAGTAGTTTACGCTTTCAAAAGTCAGTGTGTCAGGATGTCCTTGAATTCCATGCTAATGAATGCAATCTTAGCAAATTCAGTCTCAAGAGCAAGCCATTATTTTGGGTCCAGGCTCATCCGACATGTGTCTCCTGTTGGAGACGTTGGAAAGTGAAAAGGTGCTTCAGATACAAATTGCAGTGGCCATCTTGGCTGCCAGTTTTTTGCAGGATATTTTCCATTAAAACTTTAATGTAAGTTTCCAACTGATGAATTAAAATTCCTCATTGGCATATTGTGTTTCCTTGACATGAATAACACCTCTGTAATATCTGCCTCAGCCTACCAGCTGCATAAACCCTCATCGTATCTTTGTTAAATCCACACTTGACTCTTCAAATTATATGCTGGCCGCCCTCCAGTTATAAATCTCCATAAACCACAGCCCATCCAGAACTCTGCTGCCTATATCTATCTCACACCAAATACCGATCACACATCACCCCTGTGCTCACTGATCAACAGTGCATTTCGGTCTGGCAGCACCTTAATTTTAATATTCTCAGCCTTGTGTATGAATCCCTCCGTGTCCTCACCTGTCCAATTAATCCCATTCCCCTGTCCATTCCCCATAGTCTTGTAAATCTTATGCCTTTGAGTCTGCTACCAATTCCATTTTTAAAGTGAGTTGCTTTCCCTCTCTATCTCAGCCAGCTGTGGTTTTCATTCTGCGGTCCCACCGGTGCCATCATTACAGAAACCTAGATCCATAAAATGATGTGAACTGACAGCTGGTCACTTATAGTGTGGTCAGCACAGTGTCCCATGTTGGGCAGGGATCTAGCCTGGGTGCCATGTATGTGTTGTTAGTGTGAGGAGGGGCTTGTACTGATGTCAATCAGCCACTTTTGCAGCACTGATGTACGATTTTGAAACTTGGTCTGTGCATGTCCACTGACCACCTGTGTAAGTCACTCTCAGCAGAGCATAGATTCAGCAGCATGAGGAACCCCCACCCCACCCTCCCCCACTGACACCCCCGAAAGTTATTTCAAAGGATCAGGCATCCAACTTGCAGGTGAGGACCTTTTGACTTACTTTTGCCATTGTAAAGTTAGTGGAGGTGCTGTGGATAGTTTTCTGGAGTTTGTGTTGTGAGCTGCTGCAGACATTCAGGGAGGGCAGAGGATTTGGTGAACCAACTCTGGACGAGGCATGGGGACTGTAGTTACAGTGTCTCTGGGTCTGAAACATGACCAACAAATGGAGCAGAGGCAGCAGAGAAGGGAGTCTCTGTAAAGAGGGAGGAGGAGGGGGCTCTGTCCTTCCAACCCGGTTTTCCCAAGGGCATTTTTTCTACCTACACCTAATCCAGGAGCAGTGTGTGAGGTGACTCTGATTCAATAAGGAAGTGGTCACAGAGCTGTGTCACCTCCTGTAACACGACCTGGAGCCTCACACCAGGGTGAGGACGGAGCTATCGGTGGCTGTTTAAGTCACAGTTTTATTGATCTTCACTGCATCCGGATCTTTCCCCAGGCAGGAGTGGGCGGCGTATCCAACATAGTCACAGAGAGTCATAGAGTCATTTACGACACAGGAGGAGACGAGTCGGACTCTCCATGTGTCTCTCTGTGTAACAATCCAGTCGGTCCCATTCCCCCACTCAATCCTCGGATCCCTGCAAGTTCATTTCCTTCAGGTGCCCATCCAATTTCCTTTTGAAATCATTGATTGTCTTGGCTTCCATCACCCTCATGGGCAGTGAGTTCCAGCTCATTACCATCCACTGTGTAAAAAAGTTCTTCCTCATATTCCCCCTGCATCTCTTACCCAAAACCTTCCATCTGTGTCCCCTATTCCGTGTTTCATCAGTTAATGGGAACAGTTTTTCCTTATCTATCTTACCTAAACCTATCATAATCTTGTACACTTCTTTCAAATCTCTCTCAATCTCCTTTACTCCAGGGAGAGCAACTCCATCTTCTCCAAACTAACCTTGTAACTAAAACACCCCAATCCCTGGAAGCATTCTTGTATTCTAGTAGAATCACATAAAGTTAAGGCACAGATATCGGCCACTTGGCCCATCTTGTCTGCGCCAGCCAGAAAACGATCCACCTATTCTAATCCCACCTTCCAGCATTTGGTGCGTGGAGCTGCAGATTACAGTACTTAAGGTGCATATCCAGACTATTTTTGAATGAGTTAAGGGTTTCTGCCTCAACTTTCCTTTCAGGTAGTGAATTCCAGACCCCCACCACTCTCATCTCCCCTCTGATCTTTATACCAATCACGTGAACTCTATTCCCCCTCTTAAAATGCTATGGTGAATAGAGTCTTCACCTCCTCTCTATCCAGGCCCGTTATAATATTGTACATTTCAATCAGATCACCCCTCAGCCTTCTCTGTTCCAAGGAGAACAACCCCTGTCTATCCAATCTTTCTTCATAGCTGCATTTTTCTATTCCTGGCAACATCCTCGTAAATCTCCTCTGTTCCCTCTCTAGTCCAATGACATCCTTTCTGTACTGAGGAGACCAGAGCTGTACACAGCACTCAAGTTGTGGCCTAATCAATGAGTTATACAGTTCCAGCATAACCTCCCTGTTCTTGTATTCTGTACCTGGGCTAATAAAGGAAAGGATTCCATATGCCTTCCTAAACACCTTATCGATCTCTGCTGCGACTTTCAGGGATGTGTGGACATTCAATCCAAGGTCCCTCACTTTCACTACACCTCGCAGTATTTTGACATTATTCCTGTATTCCTTGTTTGACCTCCACAAATGCATCACCTCATATTTCTCCAAGTTGAATTCCATTTGCCACGTTTCTGCCCATCTGACCAGGCCATCAATATATTTCTGCAGTCTACAGCTATCCTCCTCGCTATCTACCACACGGCCAATCTTCGTGTCGTCTGCAAGCATCTTGATCATGCCCCCTACATTTACGTCCAAATCGTTAACTTGCACCACAAAAAGCAGGGGACCCAGTACTGAGCCCTGTGGAACGCCACTGGAAACAGCCTTCCAGTCTCTAAAACAGCAGTCAACAATTACCCTTTCTTTCCTGCCACTGAGCCAATCTTGTATCCACCTTGCTGCATTTCCCTGGATCCCGTGGGATTTTATTTTTTGAACCAGTCTGCCATGTAGGACCTTGTCAAAAGCCTTGCTAACATCCAAGTAGACCACATCAACTGCACTACCCTCATTTATCTTCCTTGTTGCTTCTTCAAAACATTCGATCAAGTTGGTGAAACAATATCTTCCCTTAACAAATCCATACTGACTATCCTAAATTAAGTAGAGGTGGTGAATACAGAAGAAGACAAGTTATGCCGAACCTTTATAAAGCTCTGGTTAGGCCCCAACTGGAGTACTGCATCCAGTTCCATTCACCATAGTTTAGGAAGGATGTGAGGGTCCTTGACAGGGTGTAGAGGAGATTTACCAGAATGGTTCCAGAGATGGAGGATTTTAGCGACAAAGTTAGTTTGGAAAAGCTGGGATTGTTTTTCTTGGAGTAAAGGAGGTTGAGGGGAGATTTGATAGAGGTATACAAGATGATGTCATGTTTGGATAAGGTAGACAGGAAAAGATGTTCCCGTTAGTTAATGGTACAAGGACCAGAGTTAAGGTTGTGGCAAGAGATACAGGGGGATGTGAGGAACAACTTTTTTACAGAGCGAGTGGGAATGGCCTGGAAATCACTGCCTACGAGGGTGGTGGAAGCGGAGATGGTGAATGATTTCAAAAGGATATTGGATGAACACTTGAGGGAAATCGACTTGCAGGTATATGGAGACAGAGCTGGGGAATGAGACTGACTGGATTTATCTACAAAGCTGGCATGGACTCGAAATGACTATGACTCTCTGACAGGGGATTACTATTACTACTGCTTTCCTACACTGGGAAAGTTTATAATGAACTGGGCAGTATCACCCTGTTGAACCCCGTGATGTAAGTGAAATGGTTGATGTCCCAGAACGTGGTGAACAAATGTCTTTCACAAACAGAGTAAATCAGTTCAGTCCCACTCACAATTCTGGATCATTCACAATGGGGAGTAATTTCTCCTGGTTTTCTCAACATAGGACAGCAGCCAGGCTTTACACAGTGTCCCCTACCTCCATGTGGAAAGTCTTGTCAGGGTTAGGTGAGATCAGACACGTTACCGATGTGACAGCTTTCTTCAGTTGTGTTGCTGCTTCTGTGCTCTCTTCAGTCCAACCGGGTTAAAACTGGTCATCATCACCATTAGGTAGTTCATAAAGAGGAGTCACAGTCTCTGCAAATCGAGGGATGAGGGTCCGCTGATACCCCATTAGCCTGAGAATAGGACACAGAGCAGTCTTTGAGGTGTACAGCGGTAGACACTGGATGAGGGTCTGCTGATACCGCACCAGCCTGAGGATAGGACACAGGGCAGTCTTTGAGGTGGACAGGGGTAGACACTGGATGGGGGTCTGCTGATACCGCACCAGCCTGAGGATAGGACACAGAGCAGTCTTTGAGGTGGACAGGGGTAGACACTGGATGAGGGTCCGCTGATACCCCACCAGCCTGAGGATAGGACACAGGGCAGTCTTTGTGGTGGACAGGGGTAGACACTGGATGGGGGTCTGCTGATACCGCACCAGCCTGAGGATAGGACACAGGGCAGTCTTTGAGGTGGACAGGGGTAGACACTGGATGAGGGTCCGCTGATACCCCACCAGCCTGAGGATAGGACACAGGGCAGTCTTTGTGGTGGACAGGGGTAGACACTGTATGAGGGTCCACTGATACCCCACCAGCTTGAAGATAGGACACAGGGCAGTCTTTGTGGTGGACAGGGTAGACACTGCATGAGGGTCCACTGAAACACCACCAGTCTGAGGATAGGACACAGAGCAGTCTTTGTGGTGGACAGGGGTAGACACTGTATTAGGGTCCACTGATTCCCCACCAGCCTGAGGATAGGACACAGGGCAGTCTTTGAGGTGGACAGTGGTAGACACTGTCTGAGGGTCCACTGATACCCCACCAGCCTGAGGATAGGACACAGGGCAGTCTTTGAGGTGGACAGGGGTGGACACTGGATGAGGGTCCACTGAGACCCCACCAGCTTGAGGATAGGACACAGTGCAGTCTTTGTGGTGGACAGGGTAGACACTGTATGAGGGTCCACTGAAACACCACCAGCCTGAGGATAGGACACAGTGCAGTCTTTGTGGTGGACAGGGTAGACACTGTATGAGGGTCCACTGAAACACCACCAGTCTGAGGATAGGACACAGAGCAGTCTTTGTGGTGGACAGGGGTAGACACTGTATGAGGGTCCACTGATACCCCACCAGCCTGAGGATAAGACACAGGGCAGTCTTTGAGGTGGACAGGGGTAGACACTGGATGAGGGTGCACTGATACCCCACCAGCCTGAGGATAGGACATAGGGCAGTCTTTGAGGTGGACAGGAGTAGACACTGGATGAGGGTCCACTGATACTCCACCAGTCTGAGGATAGGACACAGAGCAGTCTTTGTGGTGGACAGGGGCAGACACTGTATGAGGGTCCACTGATACCCCACCAGCCTGAGGATAGGACACAGGGCAGTCTTTGAGGTGGACAGTGGTAGACACTGTATGAGGGTCCACTGATACCCCACCAGCCTGAGGATAGGACACAGGGCAGTCTTTGAGGTGGACAGGGGTAGACACTGGATGAGGGTCCACTGATACCCCACCAGCCTGAGGATAGGACATAGGGCAGTCTTTGAGGTGGACAGGGGTAGACACTGGATGAGGGTCGGCTGAAACACCACCAGCCTGAGTATAGGACACAGGGCAGACTTTGTGGTGGACAGGGGTAGACACTGGATGAGGGTCCACTAAAACACCACCAGTCTGAGGATAGGACACAGGGCAGTCTTTGTGGTGGACAGGGTAGACACTGGATGAGGGTCCGCTGAAACACCAACAGTCTGAGGATAGGACATAGGGCAGTCTTTGTGGTGGACAGGGGTAGACACTGTATGAGGGTCCACTGATACCCCACCAGCCTGAGGATAGGACACAGGGCAGTCTTTGAGGTGGACAGGGGTAGACACTGTATGAGGGTCCACTGATACCCCACCAGCCTGAGGATAGGACACAGGGCAGTCTTTGAGATGGACAGGGGTAGACACTGTATGAGGGTCCGCTGAAACACCACCAGCTTGAGGATAGGACACAGGGCAGTCTTTGAGGTGGACAGGGGTAGACACTGTATGAGGGTCCGCTGAAACACCACCAGCTTGAGGATAGGGCACAGGGCAGTCTCTGAGGTGGACAGGGGTAGACACTGTATGAGGGTCCACTGAAACACCACCAGCCTGAGGATAGGACACAGGGCAGTCTTTGAGGTGGACAGGGGTAGACGCTGGATGACCTCGACCTGATGTTGGTCTGGGCTGATGCTGAATGATCCAATCTGGACACCTAGAAACGTGACACGAACTTGCACCAGCTGGGCCTTACGTGGATGGTCTTTTAGACTAGCTCCCAAAGTAGCTGCAGAAGTTCCAGTAAAAGGTTTAAATGTGTGGACACGGTCTGTGGGAATGAGGAGGCGATCATCAATTTATTTCAGCAAGCAGGAAGACTGTGAAAAGCTCATAAGGTCCCCGGCCATATGTTTGTGTCAAATAGTGCCGTTATTGTGGAATCCCTTGTAACAGACATATCCAGGGGTATCTTTGGTCCTCAGAAGTGAATGTGAATTTAAATTGTTTCTCTAGTTTTACTGGGATACTCCAATAACCATTAGAGATATCCATGGTGCTGAAGACAGTCCTGCCGCTGGGAATCCGGGTGAGTAGGGTGGGTGTCTATCAGACAACAGGGTTCACACAGGGGTGACTGTGTTGAGTTTGTGGTGGTTAACAGTCAGTCTCCAGCTACCATCCCGTTTTCTAACTGGCCAAATGGGGCAGTTAGTTAGTAGTGAATGTGTCTTTGTGAACTACACCCTGGTATAACAATGACCTGATAGCGTCTGGACTATATGATATAATCTCAGCTCGGTATGAATACTGCTTCATGGAGCATGCAATGGTCAGTTAATTTCTTCAGGTCTGCTCATGTTTCCACAGTCATCTTAATGGGTTGTGAATACACTCAGCACCGACTCGAGAATCGCCTGCAGCTCAGGGTGATCAGAGGTGTCTGGTACCCACTCCTCTGATATTTTAATCATGAATATTGAGGTTACACTGGACACCAGAGCAGGGTATGTTTTAATGTTCTACAATATACAAATATAGGGATAATCAATTACTGCTGATAACCTTTGAGCACATTACTGCCCAGTAGTCCCTGTCCATTATACAGGATCATATAAAAGGGAGTCAGGACTTTGAAATGAACTCTGTTCCCTCTCCTACACCACTGTAAGATCTGATCAAGGGTCACAGATTAAGCAAAAGGAGGTCGAAGGGTCACAAGCAGTTTATTGCAGGGAAACTATTGGAAAATATTCAGAGGGACCGGATTAATCTCCACGTGGAGAGGCAGGGATTAATCAGGGATTGTCAGTATGGCTTTGTCAGGGGGAGATCTTGTCTAACTAACTTGATTGAATTTTTTAGAGGCATTGACTAGATGTGTAGATGAGGGTAAAGTAGTTGATGTATTCTACATTGACTTCGGTAAGACATTTGATAGGGTTCTACATGTGAGATTGGTTAAGAAGGTAAGCGCCCATGGGATCCAGGGCAATTTGGCAAATTGGATCCAAAATTGGCTCAGCGGCAGGAGGCAGAGGGTGATTGTCAAGGGTTGTTTTTGCGAGTGGAAGCCTGTGACCAGTGGTGTACTGCAGGGATCGGTGCTGGGACCCTTGCTGTTTGTAGTGTACATTAATGATTTGGACGTGAATATCGGAGGGATGACCAGTAAGTTCGCAGCTGACACGAAAATCTTTGGTGTTGTAAATAGTGAGGAGGAGAGCCTTCGATTACATGTCGGTTTAGATGGGCTAGTAAGATGGGCAGAGAAGTGGCAAATGGAATTTAATCCTGAGAAGTGTGAGGTGATGCATTTTGGGAGGACTAACAAGGCAAGGAAACATACAGTGCATGGTCGAACGCTAGTATGTACAGAAGGTCAGAGGGACCTTGGTGTACTTGTCCATAGATAACTGAAGGCAGCAGCACAGGTAGGCAATGTGGTTAGGAAGGCATTTGGGACACTTGCCTTTATTAGCTGAGGCATAGAATATAAGAGCAGGGAGGTTATGATGGAGCAGTATAAAAATCCAGTTAGGCCACAACTGGAGTACTGTGTATAGTTCTGGTTGCTGCACTATAGGAAGGATGTGATAGCACTGGAGGCGGAGCAGAATAGATTCACCAGGATGTTGCCTGGGCTGGACAATTTCAGCTGTGAAGAGCGACAGTAAAGTCCAGTGTTATTTCCCTTAGAGCAGAGAAGGATGAGAGGGGTCATGATTGAGGAATGCAAAATTATGAGGGGCATTGATAGGTTAGATAGGAATAATCTTTTTCCCTTAGCGGAGGGGTCAATAACCAGGGGCATAGATTTAAGATAAGGGGCAGGAGGTTTAGAGGGGATTTGAGGAAAAGAATCTTCACCCAAAGGGTGGTTGGAATCTGGAACACACTGCCTGAAGGGGTGGCAGAGGCAGGAACAGTCACAACATTTCAGAAGTATTGAGATGAGCACTTGAAACGCCATACCAAACAAGGCTACAGGCCAAGTGCTGGAAACAGGGATAGGAATTGTTAGGTGCTTGATGGCTGGCACAGACACAGTGGGCCGAAGGTCATGTTTCTGTGCTGTATATCTCTATGACTCTATTGAAGACTAACAGTTCAAATACCGCACAACATCAGAATAAATATAGTGGACATATGACCTGTAGCAGGTGAGAATGGCTTTCTGGCTTTGGATCAGATGTTAGAAGCTATTATTAAAGACGTTATAGTCGGGCAGGTAGAAACATTCAAGGTGATCAGGCAGAGTCAACATGTTTTTGTGAAAGGGAAATCATGTTGAACCAATTTAGTGGAGTTCTTTGAATAAGTAACATGTGTTGTTGGTAAAGGGGGACTGGGAGATGTTCTGTACTTAGATTTCCAGAAGGCATCTGATAACGTTCCACATCAAACGTCATTGTGGAAAATAAAAGCTCATGGTGTATTGGGTAACATATTGGCATGGATGGTAGATTGGCGAACTAACAGGAAACAGCGTAGGCATAAATGGGTCATTATTATGGCTGGCAAGATGTAACGTGTGGTGTGCCAGAGGGGTCAGTGCTGGGGACTCAACTTTTTACAATTTATATAAATGATTTTGATGAGTGGACCGAAGGTATGCTTGCTAAATTTGCTAATGATTCCAAGATAGTTAAGAAGATAAATTCTGAAGAGGACATAAGGACGCTACAAAGGGATATAGATAGGTTAAGTGAGTGGTCAAAGATCCAGCAAATGGAGTATAATGTGGGAAAAGGTGAAATTGTCCATTGTGGCAGGAAGGTTTGACTGTCACCTCGAGACTTGACTATTCTAACACACTCCTGGCTGCTCTCCCACATTCTACTCTCTGTAACATTGTGATCATGCAAAGCTCTGCTGCCAACTTCTAATTTACACCAGATTCTGTTCACCCAACATCCCTGTGCTCACTTACCTACATTGGCTCTTGGTCCAGTAACACCTCAATTTTACTATTCTCACTCGTATGATCAAATCCCTCCACGGCCTCAGCCCTCTGATTAACCCAATCCCCTGCCCATTTCCAATATTCCTGAAACGTGTTCATCTTAACATCTTTATCTAATTCCATTTTAAAGTGAATTCCTTCCCTCTGTCTCTCTCTCTGATCACACATTTCATCTCTCCAGCTCTACTGGTGCTGTGGAAGTTTGGATCCAGAAAATGGTGTGAGCTGCACTGCCGGTCACATCCAGCACATTGTACAGGAAACCCAGGCTTGCCGGGGTGCTAGCGTGGGTGTAACGTGTGTGTGTCTGTAGTGTGAGGAAGGTCTGAATATGGGGTCAATCAGCCATTCCATCAGCTTTGATGGACGTCTTTGAACCTTGGTCTTTGCATGTCCACTGACCGCCTGTGTTAGTCACTCTCAGCTGAACAGACATTCAGCAGCACGAGGAACCCCCTCTAGTGTTATTTAAAAATACCAGGCATCCAACTTACAGGTGAGGGGCTTTTGACTTACCTCTGCTATTGTAAAGTTATTGGAGGTGCTGTTATTCGTTTTCTGGAGGTTGTGTTGTGAGCTGCTGCAGACATTCAGGGAGGACAGAGGATTTGGTGACCCAACTCTGGACAAGGTATGGGGACTGTAGTTACAGCGTCGCTGGGTCTGTAACATGACCAACACATGGAGCAGAGGCTGCAGAGAGGGGAATCTCTGTAAAGAGGGAGAAGGCAGGGGCTCTGCCCTACCCACCCCCTGATTTCCAAGAGCACAAAGAGCAGTGGTCCTAATACCGAGCCCTGGGGAACACCACTGTATACTCCCATCGTGTCTGAACAACAATCTTTCACCACTTCTCTCTGTTTACTGTTCCTTAGTCAATGTTATATCCACACTGTCACTGTCCCTTTAATCCATAGGGTACAGTTTTCCTAAGCTGTCTATTGAATGTCACTTTATCAAACACCTTTTGAATGTCCATATATATAACTTCAATCACACCACCCTCATCAACCCTCTCCATTGTTTTATCAAAGGACTCCATCAAGTTTACCTCACCACCACCTCTCTCCACTTCTCCACTGTTGTTAAATTATCAGATTGCTTATCCGACATCCAGTACTGGATGAGCAGAAATTTCCTCCAATTAAATATTGGGAAGGTTGAAGCCATTGTTTTCACTCCCCACTCCAACTCTGTCCCCTTGCTATTGATTCCATCCCTCTCCCTGGTAACAGTCTGAGATTCAGAAAGTCTGTTTTCAACCTTGGCGTCACAGTTGACCACAAAATGAGCTCATAACATAATATTCATTCTATCACTACGACCGCCTGTTTCCCCCTCAGTAACAGCACGCAACATCACCCCTGTCTCAGCCCATCTGCTACTGAAACTCATTCATGCCTTCATTTCCCCTAGAAATGATTATCCAACACGCTCCTGTCTGGTCTCCCGCATGCTACTCTCTGTTAATTTGAAGTCCTCCAGAACTCTGCTGCCCATGTCCTAATTCGCAGCAAGTGCCATTCACATATCACTGACCGACATTGACTCCTGATCAAATAATGTCTTTATTTAAATTCTCCACCTTGTTTTCCCTCCAGGACCTCAACTGCCGTCCTGTATCTGTAATATCCAGCCCCACAACCCTTCAATATATCTGTGCTCCTCTAATTCAGGCCTCTTCTGCTTCCCTCCTTATTGCTGTTGTTATTCCTGATGAATCTCTGTCTCCAGCTATTAGCTCTACAACCATTGCTAACGGTATTATAGTTCTTGTAATTTACCCTCATCTCTCCTGCTGTTACTGCCCCTGGTAAGTCTTTATTTCCACATATAAGATCTGTAAACCCTGGTTCACTGAAATACTGTTCAAGTAATTTAGTTTGTTTTTTTCGAAGAATGAAGCCAGTGTTATTGGTCTCCATCAGAAATTCAGTCCCCTATCTGTGAACCACATACCCCTCCCTGCCCAATGTCTGAGGCGGAACCAGACAGTTTGCAACCGCTGTGTTCTATTTAAACCTGAGCTGAGTTCATCTCCATATTCTCTCCATCACAAACCCTGCCTACTCCACCTCTGCCTCGGCCCATCTGCTGCATAAACCCTCATCTGTACCTTTGTTAAATCTACACTTGGCTATTCCAATTCTATCCTGGTCATCCTCCCAGTTATAAACCTCCATAAACTACCGCCCATCTAGAACTCTGCCACCTGTTTCCTCACTCACACTAAATCCCGATTATCCATCACCCCGGTGTTCACTGGTATATATTGGCTCCCAGTCTGGCGGCACCTTAATTTAAATATTCTCATTCTTGCGTTAGAATCCCTCCATGTCCTCACCCCTCCAATTAGTCCAATTCCCCTGTACATTCCCATATTCGAGAAAATCTTTCGCCTTCAAATCTGTTTCCATGTCCCCCTTTAAAGTGAATTTCCTTCCCTCTCTATCTCTCCCTGGTGGTGATTTATGGCTCTACAGCACCACTGTTGCCCACACTTTGGAAGCAAGGATCCACAAAAGGATGTGATATGAGTTACCAGCCACTTCCGGTGTGGCCTTCACACTGCCCCGTGCTGTGCCCGGGTGTACATTGTGTGTGCTAGTAGCATGAGGAGTTGTGGAATGTCACGTCAAACTTCTGTTCCAGTAGCTTTGATGTATGTCTTTGAATCTTGTACTGTGCATGTCCACTATAAATGTTTGTTGCTTGGAAAAGCATAGCATAATAAATTTCAAGCAGCACGGATATGCTAATGACAAATCCTGTCAGGAAAACTTCAACAAGAACTTATCCCAAGGTACTTCACAGCAGCATTATGAAACAAAGTATGACACTGAACCACAAAGGAAGATATTAGGTTAGGTGTCCAAACGCTTGGTCAAAGAGGCAGGTTTTAAAGAAGTGTCTTAAAGGATAAAAGCGAGGTGGAGAGGTGGAGCTGTGAAGGGAGGATATTCCAGAGTTTGGGACCGAGGCAACTGAAGGTGTGGCCACAAATGGTAGAGTAATTAAAATCAGAGATGCACAAGAGGCCAGAATTAGAGGAGCAGAGATATCTCAGATGGTTGTGGGGCTGGAGGGGATTACAGAGTTAGTGAGGGGTGAGGCCATGGACGGATTGGAAAACAAGAATGGGAATTTTAATATCAAGACATTGTTTGATTGTGAGCTGATGTAGGTCAGTGATCGGGGAATGGGGCTTGTTGTAAGTTAAGACACAGACTGCAGAGTTTTAGATGACTTCAAGTTTACAGATAGTAGAATGTGGGAGAATGAGTTGGAACAGTCTAGTCTACAGGTAATGAAAGCATGAATGAGAGCTTCAGCAGCAGATGCGTTGAGACAGGGGTGAAGTTGGGCAATGTTATTGATGTGGAAATAGGTCGTCATAGTGATGGCACGAATATAAGGTTGGAAGCTCATTTTGTGGTCGATTGCCATGGAATCACAGAATTGTTACAGCACAGAAGGTGGCCATTCAGTCCATCGTGTCTGTACTGGCTCTCCAAAAGAACAATTCGTCTGGTGTCACTCCCCTGCCTTCTCCCTGTAACTCTGTACAATCTTCCTTTTCAGATAACTATCCAATTTCTTCCTGAATGCCTCGATTGAATCTGCCTCCACCACACTCTCAGGTAGTGCATTCCAGACCTTAACCACTCACTGTGTGAAAACGTTTTTTTCATGTCACTGATGCTTCTTTTACCAATTACTTTAGTACTTTGCCCTCTCGTTGTCGATCCTTTCAGGAATGGGAACAGTTTTCCCTATCCACTCTGCCCAGACGCATCATAATTTTGAATACCTTTTTTCAAATCTCCTCTCAGCCTTCTCTTCTCCAAGGAAAATGTTCCAACTTCTCCAGTCTATCTTCAGAACTGATATTCTTCATCCCTGGAACCATTCTTGTGAATGTTTTTTCACACTCTCCAATGTCTTCACGTTACCTAAAGTGTGGTGCCCAGAACTAGACGTAATACTGCAACTGAGGCCGAACTAGTGTCTCGTACAAGTTCAAAATAACCTCTTTGCTCTTGTATCCCATGCTGCTGTTAACAAAGCCCAGGATACTGTATGTTTCATTAACTACTCTCTCAACTTGTCCCGCCCCCTTTAATGACCTATGCACATATACATCCAGGTCCCTCTGCTCCTCACCCCCTTTCGAATTGTACCCTTTATTACACATTGTCTTTCCATGTTCTTCCTACCAAAATGAATCACTTCACATTTCTCCACATTGAACTTCATCTGCCACCTGTCTGTCCATTCCACTAACTTGTCCATGTCCGTTTGATTTTCTACAATTTACTCCTCACAGTTCACAATGCTTCCAAATTTTGTATCATCTGCAAACTTTGAAATTGTGTCCTGTGCACCGAGGTCTAGGTCATTAATATTTGTCAGGAAGAGAAAGGGTCCCAACACTGATCCCTGGGAAATTCCATTACAAACCTTAAATAAAAACAAAAAGTGCTGGAAAGACGCAGCAGGTCTGGCAGCATCTGTGGAGAGAAAAGCAGAGTTAACGTTTCAGTTCTGTGACCTTTCATCAAAATTGGCAAAGGTTAGAAATGTAATAGGTTTTAAGCAAATAAAGCAGGGGTGGGGCAAAAGAGAACAGAAGAGCTGTTGATAGAACAGAGGGTCAGAGAGATTAACTGACCAGGAGGTCATGGGGCAAAGGCAAAGAAAGTGTGCTAGTTGTGCGGCGAAAGACAAAGCATTCGTGTAGTGAGGGTGTTAAATGACAGAATAATGAACAGCCCTAGCTAAAAGCATCAATATATAAAATCAGTTTAATGCTGGCACATGGCAAAGAATGATAAAACAAAATAATCGTTGAACTCAGTTTTCAGACCGGCAGGGTTTGGAGTGCCTAATCGGACAATGAGGTGATGTTCCTCGAGCTGGCGTTGATGTTCACTGGAACACCACAGCAGGCTAAACGCAGATTGGGTGACCGCTTTGTGGAACACCTCCACTCAGTCCAAAAGTGTGACACCGAGCATCCGCTCGCTTATCATTTCAACACCCTCCATCCCTCACCCCCGCTCTAATGGTCACATTTCTGTACTTGTGTTTCCCCCAAAACCCCCACTTTGCCAGTTCTGATGAAAGGTCACCGACTTGAAACATTAACTCTGCTTCTCTCTCCACAGATGCTGCCAGACCTGCTAAGTATTTCCAGCACTTTCTGTTTATATTTCAGATTTCCAGCATCCACAGTATTGTGCTTCGATTCCACTACAAACCTTACTCCAGCCCGAAAAGCATCCATTAATCACTTCTCTCTGTTTCCTGTCACTCAACCAGCTTAGTTTCATGTTGCTACTGTTCGTTTTATT